>NC_081357.1:60373970-61006243 GCF_030684315.1 Stegostoma tigrinum | reverse complement strand
ACCAAAAGACTTTGGGAGCGCAGCCTACTCTATAAAGATCCAGCTGGTCCAAGCAAGCCACCCTTTGTCTACAACTGCTCTCCACTGTCCCCGTCATTAGTCCTCAGGATCAAACGCATAGTGAGAGGGAAATGGGGAATCTAGCAAGCTCTCCAAGGGTTCTTCCTCATCAGGTGACGGGGTAGTGTCAGGAAGCATCCACACCAACTAGCAATTGCACACAGTCTCCTCAGAACTCTCCTCTCAGAACATTTCCAGAGGTGGCTTGGCATTCTACCTTCACCCTCCCTATCTAATTAGCATGATAAGACAAGGCATTGGTGGGGTAAGCATGCAGTTTGATAAGGGAACAAGCACAAAGAGAGGAAACGAGCAGATCTCAGGTGGAACCTGGTCCATCTCTGAGCAGGGTCCGTGACCCTGTCCGCAAAGCATTCTTGCAGCTATCTGTCAATTCTAGCTGCTGGTGGACACTGCCATGCAGGTCCGTCCTCCCTCAGTGTCCTCCAAATGCATCAGGATGGTGGCAGGAGGAACCTGAAGGTTTGGCAAATATGATACAAATGTGTATGGATGAGGAGTGTGTTTGGCTGGTGCCCATGGATCATGCCCTGAGGTGCTGTTTGGTGCTGAACAACATAGAAGCTGTTCAAAGTCAGCTATCAGCTGAGGTCACTAGGTGCCCGCTGTGACTTCAATTTCGAGAATTCTTCATGTTGAGTTTGTTCAATGTCTTTGGTAAGATGGGAAGCTGAATAGTAATGAGGAGATTTGTGCCATAATAACAAGATAAAATCCATCTCTGTTGCCGAGTGAGAAATTCACCTCACTGCCCCAGGCTATGCATAAACGATGCAGTGAGCTGCCCTCCATGTCGAGATAGACATCACTGGAGCTCTCACATGATTTTGCCACAAACCTCACCGTTGCCCGTGTCATTCATTACCATAAGATTCTGTCCTCCGTTATTGCTCATGGCTTCAAATGACCATTCAGTTTAAATTTTGCTTTGGTTTCAGAATGATCCTCAGAAGTGACGAATGTGACACTAGTAATTCAGAGATTAAGATCATATTTGTAAATCCAGCTTTATGTGTGCATGTTATTAGAGACGTTATTTTTCAAAAGGACTCACTTCAATTTTTAGGAAGCTCTACTATATTACAGAAGCTGATATTTGCATTGCATCTGGAAAGAAATTGTTGTTGGGATTTTCCATTTGCAGTTTAAAAAATGGGCATCTAGTATCTCGGAAGTTGTCACTTCTGCCAATGGCTCAAGATTGTACATTTATGCAATTTTCAGCTCATTGCATATGCAAGTGAGTTGTAACGCAAGTTAAGTGGTGAAACACATGGTGAGGGCGGGCAGGAAATTCTCATCCTTGCCTGGAGTTTCTGAGGACGACGGTTCAGATGCCATTTTTACAATTACCATTCACTCACTGCAATCCTATAGCATCACAGGAGCCAGTGCTTGTTGACACACCTTAGTGTTGACTCAAGTTAGCCCCAAGATTTAGTGAGACCTCATTACCAAGAGAGGTTGTCTTCTTCAGTTATAGCATCAGAAAGTTCACTCACTGGACCCTAGCAGCCTGGAGTAGATTGCAATGCAGGTGAGAACCAAAGGTCCCCTTTGGCTTCAGTGCAGGAAAAGGATGAACAATATCCTGCATTCTGCAAAAATGAGTTGCATATTCTACTCACTGTATGCTCATGCTCATAGGGACACCAGTCAGTCTAACTGTGCCATTGCACAGGCAAGTTACATACATGCCAGCCTGTGCATCTGATGCATGATATGTGCAGAAAAACTGACACTCACCTCTCGCAGTCAATATTCTCATACTTCCCCAGCACTTCATTTCTATTCACTTACTTTGAGGGCTTACACACTAACATAGTTTTGCTGAATGCTAGTAAAGTGCTCATGTCCCTACTGCCATCACACTCAATCGTTCTCACACTCTTGATGCGGGATAAGCTCACCCACAACAAGACAGAAAGAACTCAGATCATCAGAGAGGTGCCAGATGTCCGACTCCTCACCCTCTGTGTGGAGGAAGGGATATGCGACCACTGTGAAATAATCAGATCCATTGCTCAATCTGAAATACAGTAACAAAATCAATTTATTTTTCATCAATACTGGGGTAGAACTAATAATAGTGGATGAATGATGTATGTCATGAACATATTGATCAGCCAGCAACTAGCGCAAGGAAGAAATAACCTGTAATTTGTAAATTGTTATCAATTTACAGAATGATTTGGCTTCTCCATAATTAGATTCATGAAAATGACACTTTAAAGTTCACCTGCTTGTAAAGTTAATAAGGCTATTGTATTTAGAAATTAATAGCCATCGTAAAAACCACAGAAGGTTAGATCTATTCGTTAATTAAATATATTTTTAATTCAGCATTAATTATGATGACTATCAATCATTGTCTCTTACCTGGAATGTGAACAATTGAACAATACAGAAATTGCTGGCAAAGTTCAGCAGGTTTGGCAGCATCTGTGGACACAAATCAAAGTTAACATTTCAGGTCCAATGACCCTTCCTTGGAACTCCAGTTCCTCAGTTCTGAGGAAGGGTCACTGGACCAGAAACATTAATGCTGATTTCTTTCCACAGACGCTGCCAAACCTGCTGAGCTTTTCTAGCAATTTCTGTTTCTGTTTCTGATTTCCATCATCCACAGTTCTTTCGGTTTTTATTTTCTGAATAATTAGAGCTGCTGATGTCATGCTTTCAGGTTATGAGATCTTGTTTGAGAATATTAAAATCTCAAATGTTATTACTTTGTTTTAATTTCTTACTTGTCTTTTGTCTTCTTTTTATCACTTGCTTAATTGATTATTTCTGTCCTTATCTTTATTTTCCTTTCTGCATATGATTTGAAGTTATATCCACCAATTTCAATTATCCTTTTTTCAGCCCTTCCTGTTTATTTCTAAACATTTTAATTGTTTGAGGAGACGCACAATTTGTCCTATTCTTCACCAGAGTCCTTTATCTTCTTCATGCTGTTATCAGCCACTAAACAGGGCATAAAATATTTCAGCTGAAGTGTACAGAAAATGTTTAACTAACTGAAAAAACTGTCAGCTAGTAAGAACTGCAGATGCTGGAGTCAGAGAGAACACAGCGTGGAGCTGGAGGAAGAGTCCCGACCCAAAACGTCAACTTTCCTGCTCCTCTGATGCTGCCTGGTCTGCTGTGCTCCTCCAGCTCCAAGCTGAGAAATCAGTGAATTGCCTAACACCTACAAATTCTAGTTTATTTTATTGTCTACTTAGATTATACTTAGTCAAGTTAGACTGACTTGTTCATGGGCGGCACAGCCTTGCAGGATCATTAGTTAAATGCTAAGCAAAAGCTGAAAGTAAATGCATGAATTCTCAGTAAACCACCTGGAAATGTTTAAGACTGTGCTTCGCTGCAGTAGAGGTAATGTTTAACAATATGAGATCACCTGTCAAAGAAAGTCTTACATTTTATAATACAGTGTACTTTTGGGACACATTATAAAGCAAAACATCAGCTTTCAATTATAATTGAAGCAAATAAGAAAATGCAATGATGCTATGAGGAATTAACAGGTAATTGTCTCAATTCTAAACTGACCAGAATACAATGTGAATGATTTGCAAACTTACTTGAAGAGGTACAGCTGCTTTGAAACACAACCTCTCTATTTACTGTTTTTAGTTTGGTAGTTTCTACAGTTTGGGTGATACAATTGAATATGACCCTGCAAACTTTTATAGAGCAATCCTCTGACTTCAGCGATTTGTAGCCCATGTGTATATATCATTTTTGGCCAGAGAAAAATAGCAGGGTGACATAATTGCTGTGTGGTTTTAATGGGGACACCCAACTTGTAGTCATTCTGGAACAGCTCTGATTCCAGGCCTTCATGGCAGGGA
Organism: Stegostoma tigrinum; assembly: GCF_030684315.1. NCBI lineage: Eukaryota > Metazoa > Chordata > Chondrichthyes > Orectolobiformes > Stegostomatidae > Stegostoma > Stegostoma tigrinum. Next base: position 61,002,305 of record NC_081357.1, on the reverse strand, counting down.
AAGAATCTTAGCAGCTGCAGGAGTTACACACTGAGATTCTGGCTAAAATGATTCCAGTGAGGAACTTCTGTAGACTTGTTAGAAATCAGTGCTTGATGATAGTCTGAGGTACCTTCTTACTCACTCGTTGATTGCTGAACTTCCAAGTTGCTATTTCTTTGAATGCCAAGTATATATAACCTTTCTGTTATATCTCCCTCCTCTCCATTTCACTTAGCTTCCCTCATACTTCCTATACAGATTTAAGACAAAGATTTAGACAATTCTGCAATGTCTGTTTTGAAGGTATGAAGCTAACTTTTCATTTCCTTGTAACTTTGAATGTGTTATTAGCAATTATTTTTGAAAATATGTTTCTCATTGTACATTTTTCTTTGCTGTGCTATTTGTTTAGTTATTTTTCCTGGAAGTAAAATGTTTCAATAATTTCTTGTGTTATTTTTTGGCAGACAATATCCTATACAACTGAATGCCACAAATATATTGATACTTGTTTGCCTAATTTACACGACCTGACTGTCAAAGTTAACAAAGTAATAATGAAAGAACTTAATTCGACTAGTTCATCAACTCTGATCAGCAGGTCGAGTGATGACACATTGACAACCCTTGCATCAACGAAGCCCTTGCTCTCCAGAGAACATTTGCAAACTTACAATTGTCCTTATACTTTGATCCTTCAAACCTATTTATAAGTCATAAAATAGCAGATCTATACACCCATCGTGTTTACCCAACTTTGCTCTACAGTGTTTTACCGAATAAACATTAATCGCTCTCAATCTTGAAAATTTCTTGACATAGCATCCTTGGTGTTTTGGCAAAGAGAGAGGGAAGAGGTTCATAGAACATAGAACATAGAACATAGAACAGTACAGCACAGAACAGGCCCTTCAGCCCACAATGTTGTGCCGACCATTGATCCTCATGTATGCACCCTCAAATTTCTGTGACCATATACATGTCCAGCAGTCTCTTAAATGACCCCAATGACCTTGCTTCCACAATTGCTGCTGGCAACGCATTCCATACTCTCACAACTCTCTGCGTAAAGAACCTGCCTCTGACATCCCCTCTATACTTTCCACCAACCAGCTTAAAACTATGACCCCTCGTGCTAGCCATTTCTGCCCTGGGAAATAGTCTCTGGCTATCAACTCTATCTATGCCTCTCATTATCTTGTATACCTCAATTAGGTCCCCTCTCCTCCTCCTTTTCTCCAATGAAAAGAGACCGAGCTCAGTCAACCTCTCTTCATAAGATAAGCCCTCCAGTCCAGGCAGCATCCTGGTAAACCTCCTCTGAACCCTCTCCAAAGCATCCACATCTTTCCTATAATAGGGCGACCAGAACTGGACGCAGTATTCCAAGTGCGGTCTAACCAAAGTTTTATAGAGCTGCAACAAGATCTCACGACTCTTAAACTCAATCCCCCTGTTAATGAAAGCCAAAACACCATATGCTTTCTTAACAACCCTGTCCACTTGGGTGGCCATTTTAAGGGATCTATGTATCTGCACACCAAGATCCCTTTGTTCCTCCACGCTGCCAAGAATCCTATCCTTAATCCTGTACTCAGCTTTCAAATTCGACCTTCCAAAATGCATCACCTCGCATTTATCCAGGTTGAACTCCATCTGCCACCTCTCAGCCCATCTCTGCATCCTGTCAATGTCCCGCTGCAGCCTACAACAGCCCTCTACACTGTCAACGACACCTCCGACCTTTGTGTCGTCTGCAAACTTGCTGACCCATCCTTCAATCCCCTCATCCAAGTCATTAATAAAAATTACAAACAGTAGAGGCCCAAGGACAGAGCCCTGTGGAACCCCACTCACCACTGACTTCCAGGCAGAATATTTTCCTTCTACTACCACTCGCTGTCTTCTGTGATTCTCCAGCATCTGCAGTTCCCATCGTCTCCTATATGATGATGACCAGGTCAACAGTTTCAAGTGAATAAAGTAATTTTATTAATTAAGAACTCCATTTTGTTGATAAGTCTTGACCGTAATAGTTCACTTACTTCATGCTGCTAATATTTTTGTTTTAAATTATAGTAGTGAACGTATCAATGAAGTCCTACTGGCAGTAAAACCAGGACCCAAGTACCTGACCAAGCTTGTGAAGAGTCTCTTCTTGACACTGCTCATCGAACCTGGAGCTAAGAGATTCCAGCTACAGCATTCATCTCCAATACTAGGAAAGAAAGTGTGATCATTCACCCATCTTTCCCAATCAAATCAGAAAGAGACCACTATCAGTCCTGTATGTACAATGGAACTTATGATGAGTTTTGTACAGAAAGTGGTTTGAATGCAACTTAGGTTGAAGACCTGTAAGAAGCCTGTATAAATTTCAGTTTGGCAATTTGAAATGGCCACGTGCTATATAATATCTGCCATTTTGCTCTGAAAAACTAAGGATGGCTTCACTGACCTGTAAGATAATTGCTTTTCTGGGTTAAGTGTTAATTATAGTGGGTATCTTTTTCTTGCTACACTGTATAAGTGACATTTTATAATTCTGTTAAACATACTGATATACAGTAGGTGGTGTCCTACATTTTCAGTACAGAGTACAAGGAGACTGAACTTGTAACACAACTACCAGAATAGGTGATAATTGCTCCATTTTGCAGAATTGATTCTTTCACCTGGACGAGTGTAAAATACATACTATTGCTGTGCCATTAAGAGTGTGAAGTATTGGTGCCATAATTTCTGTATCTTTTATCGTAATTAAAAATTTGTATATCAGCTACTAATCCTGATACTTGTATTTTTAAATTCACCAGATAGCTCAGTCAATGTAACGTGATAGACATTGAGATAATTAACTAATTAGACTGTACGTTAGATTGGCATTATCTTCTTTGTGAAAAATGCTTCGTGATTTCACTCCTAAATGGTTTAACTTTAAAAGTGCGCCCCTTTGTTCTTGATTCTCAAGCGAAGGAATCAGTTTTTCTATCTAACTCATTGGATCGCTTTATCATTTTAATTATCCTGATTAAATCGTCTTTGACATTTAAAAAAAATCATTCTCAGGATGAGGGCATCGCTGGCTAGGTCAGCATTTACTGCCCATCCCTAATTGCCCAGAGGGCAGTTAGGAGTCAACCACATGGCTGTGGGTCTAGAGTCAAGTGTAGCCCAGAGCAGGTAAGGATGGCAGTTTACTTCCCTAAAGGGCATTAGTGAACGAGATGGGTTTTTCTAAGAATTGCCAATGGATTTGTGTTCATCATTAGATTCTTAATTCCAAATTTCTAAATTCAAAAGGATACAAGCCAAGTGTATGCAATTAATCCTCCATTTATCACTTTCTCTTCATCATTTATTTCTCTTAGAAAACACCATCCAGCCCCATTAACATACAATGCCTTCCCTGATTCACCATTCAAATAGCTTACAATTGAGTTCCCATTACAATGGGAACTAGCCTGATGTTTGTCTTTCATTGTCTTCTGTTATACAGAGGTGGCTTTTCTCATTTGTTTCATTTACCGTTTCATTCTAATTATAACAGGTAAACAGTGTCAGATTGTCCGAATGGATTCAAATCCTCAAACCTCTTTTCATAGTGGCATTATGTAATCAAACAATGCTAAAGTGAAATATCCGATCTTTAATTGAAACAAATTTATATTTCAAGCATCTGCGCTTTTCTTCATTTTTTGAGTAATGGTCAGAAAACCACTTTATTAGAGAAAAAGGTATGAGATAAACTGAGCATATTTTATCACATTGCCAAAGCTCCTTAATGCAACTTAAACACACTATTACCCTTTAACTGGCAACTGACCAGAAACTGAATGGTATTAACCATATAAATACCATGGTTACACAACAAGGTCAGAGTGCAGATAGTAACTCACCTCCTGACTCCCCAAAGTCTACCCACCATCTACAAGGCACAACTCAGCAATGTGATGGAATTCTCCCCACTTGTCTGGATGAGTGCAACTCAACCAACACTCAAGAAGCTTGACACCAGGGAGGACAAATCCATCAGAGATAATGGGAACTGCAGATGCTGGAGAATCCAAGATAATAAAATGTGAGGCTGGATGAACACAGCAGGCCAAGCAGCATCTCAGGAGCACAAAAGCTGACGTTTCGGGCCTAGGCCCTTCATCAGAGAGGGGGATGGGGAGAGGGAACTGGAATAAATAGGGAGAGAGGGGGAGGCGGACCGAAGATGGAGAGTAAAGAAGATAGGTGGAGAGAGTATAGGTGGGGAGGTAGGGAGGGGATAGGTCAGTCCAGGGAAGACGGACAGGTCAAGGAGGTGGGATGAGGTTAGTAGGTAGCTGGGGGTGCGGCTTGGGGTGGGAGGAAGGGATGGGTGAGAGGAAGAGCCGGTTAGGGAAGCAGAGACAGGTTGGACTGGTTTTGGGATGCAGTGGGTTGGGGGGGAAGAGCTGGGCTGGTTGTGTGGTGCAGTGGGGGGAGGGGACGAACTGGGCTGGTTTAGGGATGCAGTAGGGGAAGGGGAGATTTTGAAACTGGTGAAGTCCACATTGATACCATTAGGCTGCAGGGTTCCCAGGCGGAATATGAGTTGCTGTTCCTGCAACCTTCGGGTGGCATCATTGTGGCACTGCAGGAGGCCCATGATGGACATGTCATCTAAAGAATGGGAGGGGGAGTGGAAATGGTTTGCGACTGGGAGGTGCAGTTGTTTGTTGTGAACTGAGCGGAGGTGTTCTGCAAAGCGGTCTCCAAGCCTCCGCTTGGTTTCCCCAATGTAGAGGAAGCCACACCGGGTACAGTGGATGCAGTATACCACATTGGCAGATGTGCAGGTGAACCTCTGCTTAATGTGGAATGTCTTCTTGGGGCCTGGGATAGGGGTGAGGGAGGAGGTGTGGGGGCAAGTGTAGCACTTCCTGCGGTTGCAGGGGAAGGTGCCGGGTGTGGTGGGGTTGGAGGGCAGTGTGGAGCGAACAAGGGAGTCACGGAGAGAGTGGTCTCTCCAGAAAGCAGACAGGGGTGGGGATGGAAAAATGTCTTGGGTGGTGGGGTCGGATTGTAAATGGCGGAAGTGTCGGAGGATGATGCGTTGTATCCGGAGGTTGGTAGGGTGGTGTGTGAGAATGAGGGAGATCCTCTTTGGGTGGTTGTGGCGGGGGCGGGGTGTGAGGGATGTGTTGCGGGAAATACGGGAGACGCGGTCAAGGGCGTTCTCACAGGATAAATCCATCTACTTGATTGATATCACATTGACATACATTCACTCCATCCACCACCAATGTTTAGCATTGGCAGTGCATTCAATCTATGAGCTATGACTGCTCCTTCAGTGCCACTGTGCCAAAACTGTGGAATTCCTTCTCAAGTAGCATTGTGGGTCTACCAAATGAATCACAGTGGTTGAAAGAGTTAGCTCATCATTACTTTCTCATGGCAACTAAGCGCAGGCAATAAATGCTGGGCAGCCAACACTAGACACATGCCAAGGGTGATTTAACAAAATAAATGCTCCAACACAGGATGGCTTTGAACTATCAACACTTTTTTAAAAGAATCTCCTAATAACCACAGATCCTGTCAAGAAGAACAATGATACTGCATATTATTGGTGGCTATTACTCAAGTTATTAGTTTTAAAGACTTATAAATTAAAGTACAACCTCCATGATTTAAATTACACAGACCAGTAATGATTCTACAATCGCACAATAGCTAAGAGTTTTGATGACTTTTAACTGGTATTTTTCAATCAAGACTTTTTCAATTTGCTTAGATTTATATTGTTTATAAGCAAGCAGTGTTTCAAAATATTACTGTTGGATAATTTTGTTTGTATAAACAGAATATCCAGAAAGAAGCTCAAATATAAATGGTAAAGGCAGTGTAAAGGATTTGTTCAATCATCAGTGTAGCTTTGTGTCCATAAATGTTTAAAAAGACAGTTTTAACTGAATTATAAATTGTATAAATTATATGCATTGATTTTCCAAGGTTCAACTAACCGTTTATTTGAATCTGCTAAATAAGCACGCAATTTTTTTTATATGAGTGAACTCAAGGGCAACGCAAGTGTGTGTGTTATTTTTCAGCATACGAGCAGAAATGCGTGTTTTGTGGATTTTTGAAGGGAAACATTCAGAAGATGCTAGAAAAATTCAGCAGGTCTGGTAACATCCCTGAAGAGAAACCAGAGTTAACATTTCAGGTCCGGTGACCCTTTCTCAGAACTTCTTGGAGCTAGGAAAATGTCGATTTATATGCAGAAGATAGGGTGGGCAGAGGGGTCAGGAATAAATGATAGTATAGGATAGAACCCAAAGAGAAAAAAACAGATGGATGGACAAAGGAGTGGATAATGATCTGGCTAGGAGGACGAATAGCCATTAATGGAAATTGTTAGTGACTAACAATAGGTATTGTGTAATGGCAGACTATGTGATAACAAGACCTGGTATATTGGCTAGGGGGCGCGGGGACATGGGAGCGTTCAGGCCCTAAAGTTATTGAACTCGATGTTGAGCCTGGGGGGCTGCAGGGCCCCCAAGCCAAAAATGAAGTGTTGTTCTTCCACCTCGTGCTGAGGAACACTGCAGCAAGCCAGAGACAGAGATGTTGCCTAGGGAACAGTGTGATGTGTTAAAGTGGCAGGCAACTGAAGCTCAGAGATGCTGGAGTCAGAGATAACACAGTGTGGAGCTGGATGAACACAGCAGGCCAGGCAGCATCAGAGGAGCAGGAAAACTGACGTTTCAGGTCGATACCCTTCTTCATTTCTGAAGAAGGGTCCCAACTGGAAATGTCAACTTTCCTGTTCCGCTGATGTTGCTTGGCCTGCTGTGCTCCTCCAATTAAAGCTCAGGATCCTTTTTGCAGGCAGAACTGCAAAGCAGTCACCAAGTCTACACTTCATTTCCCTAATGTAGAAGAGACCATGTTGTGAGCAGCATATGCAGTAGACTAGATTGTGGGAAGTGCAGGTAAAGTGCTGCTTCACCTGGAAGGTATGTTTGGCCCCTTGGATACTGAAGAAGGAGGAGGTAAAATAGACATCTTCAGCGGTTGCAGGGAAGGTACCATAGGGCTGTTGGTGGTGACGGACCAGTGTTTCCACGAGGGAACGGTCCCAGTGGAAGAGGGGAGGGGAATCTATATCTGGTGGCGGCATCTCACTGGAGATGGATGCTGATGATTTTCTGGATGTGAACGCTGGTGGGATGGTAGGTAAGGACAAAGAACAGAGTGGTGTGTTAAAGTGGCAGGCAACTGAAGCTCAGAAATAGTAAGAACTGCCGATGCTGGAGTCAGAGATAACACAGTGTGGAGCTGGATGAACACAGCAGGCCTGGCAGCACCAGAGGAGCTGTTGTGGGAGGGAAGAGAAGGTGTGAGGCAGAAGTGCAGGAGATGTGTTGGACTCGGTTGATGGCCCTGTCAACGACGGTACTGGGGAATCCTTTGTTGAGGAAGAATGTGGGCATTTTGGAAGATGCCTTGTTGAAGTTGACCTCATTGGAACATTTGCAACGGAGATGGAGGAACTGGGAGAATGGAATGGAGTCTTTACAGGAAGTGGGATGTGATGACATATAGTCCAGGTAGCTGTGGGAGTTGGTAAGTTTATACTGGATATTAGTGGCCAGTCTATCCCCAGAAATGGAAACAGAGATGTTGGGGTAGGGAAGGGAGGCATCAGAAATAGACCAGGTGAAAGCGAGGGTGGGGAGGAAATCGGAAGCAAAATCATTGAACTTTTCCCATTCTGGACTAGAGACAGAACAGCACCTGATATCACTGATGTAATTGGAGAAAGAGTTGTGGGTGGGAGCCGGAATAAGATTGGAACAGGAAATGTTCCACATACCCCAGGAAGACACAGGCTTAACTGGGGCCCATGATTTACAGCATCCATGGTTCTTTCAGTTTTTATTCAGCTGGTAAATTATTTATTCCAAATACTCAGAAAATATAGCTAATTATACATTTATTGCTATTATGGAAAATGCAGAGGTAACAAGAAGTCATCCACTGAAGAAGATGGTAGAAATTTATTGTTTTTTTATGGTGTCAAGGAGTACATATTCATCACATTATTTTTTTCTTTGCATTAAATCAAATTTTATTAAGAAACTTACAATTGTAATAGCAGGTTGTCCTAGAACTAATTTAAAGTGCAGTAACCTTTTATATCAACTGTAGTATGTCATCAATGTTAGACAATTAGCAAGGAGGTGGAAAACACCAATTACTGTTAATTATGTAGCAATTTCTAAATAACTATTTGGTTAAGGCTAGTTTTTTGTGTGTTCATGCTGATAAAACTGTACTCAATGGATTAAGGATTGTGGCAATTCAAATAGTAAGTTAGTAAGAAAAAATGGCCACCATGTGCTTGTGAAGACCTGGTTAAATATTGACAATAAGAAACATGCACAAAATTGTGCAGGAAGGAAATGAGAGGGTAATGAGAATTCGACCTTCTTTGAAATTTTGTTTTGAGAGTTATAAGACCTGAATGTACATAAATTAATCCAAAGATCAAATCCAAATTTTGATGGACACTGCATGTGTTTCTTGCACCAGCTGTTACCAGGAAACATGAAACACTTTATTTTCCATAGGTCAGAATCTCAGTAGCTAGTAATTCCCATGATTAAAGTATATTTTCGGCAGAGGTCAAAACACTTATTTAAACAATTTGAGAATTTCCCCCACTTCTACTTGCAACTTGAAAATTGTATGTCATCGGTTTCAGGATTGTCTTGATGCTTGATGCCAGTTTTCCCATGTTTTCCTTTTATGCTAACATCTGGATTAATCCATTACATTGGAGACTGTGCTCAATCAGGATTAAGTGTAGGTCGCTTCTTGCATTATCCTGTGCTAATACATGCTAACGAGCAGAAGCTATTGCAGTGGAAATTTCTAACAATGTGTTGATATCAGAAAGCGTGTTTGGTAGAAAGTATCCGTGCCCTTATAAATAGTGGTGTAGAGTATAAAAGCAAGGAAATTATGTTCAGCATTTACAATCACTAAGGTGATAACTAGGCAGGAATGTTTTTACCAATTCTGGATGCTACACTTTAGCAAGGGTCTCAAGAATGAATTTAATGTGGAAACCATGGCAGCCAGGCCAACTTAATTGCAGGAGAGGCCCCTGTAACTGAAGAAGTTACAGCTTACCTGAGAGTAGATGGCAGCCAAGCATTCTGTCAGCTTTAACAACAACAAAAACAGAAGTTGCTGGAAAAGCTCAGCAGGTCTGGCAGCATCCGTGAAGTGAATTTCACAGCGAATGTTTCGGGTCCGGTGACCCTTCCTCAGAACTGAATCTCATTCTGTCAGCTTTGATGGACTGTGGGAGTTAATATCATCCAGTTCAGCATGTGAATGTGGAATAAGAGTGAGCCAAGTACTATTTAACTGGTGCTGCAATTTGGGAAAAGATGTCATCTGTCAAGTTCGGAAAGTTATAGGCTCAAGTGCTACACCAGACGCTTGATCACATAACCTTGGCTGAACTTCAGTGCGGTACTAACGCAATATTGCAGTGTCACACATCCTACCCTTCAGATGAGACATTAAACCAAATCTAAGTCTGGTGTCTGAAGTGTTAAAAATTCCATGGCTTTATTTGCTAAGAAAAGCAGGGACATTACACAAAACATGCTGTGTAAATACAAACTGTTTCCCTTTATTGGTGGAGATAGCTAAGCTTGGTTTTAAAAAAATCATTAGAAACAATTAATGTGGTCCTGTAGAGTCATAGAGTTATGGGTTAGAGAAACGGTCCTTCTGTCCATTGAGTCTGCACCAACAAAAAAACCATTACTACCTATACTAATCCCACTTTCCAGCACTTGGCCCATAGCCCTGAATGTTATAACATTTCAACTACTCATTCACATACTTTTTAAAGATAGTAAGTTTTGTCGTGTCGACTACTCTGCTAGCCAGGGTATTCTAGGTTCACTGGATGAAAATCTTTTCCCCTAATTTTCAAATTATACTGCCTCATATTGGCTCTTCAGTTGAGGGGAACAGCTGCTTCCTCTCCACCCTATCTATGACCTGTACAAATGCATACACCCTGTCATGTCCCCCTCAGGCTTCTCTGCTCCAAAGGAAACAACTCGAGCTCATCCAGCCTCTCTTCATAGCTAAAATGCTTCAAGCAAGCAACATTCTGTTGAATTGTCTGTCTAACCCCTTCCTATAGTCTGGTGACTGGAACGGCACACTGTACTCCAGCTGTGACTTAAGAAATCAATTAGAAATCAACCCCAAGGCTATTAGGGCTGAAGGCAAGAAGGTGGAAAGTCTTAAAAATCCATGAGGCACAAGGCAACTAATTATATTTTCCTTGACTGGATCAGCAGTTACCTCCCTGCTCTTATAATCCACATCATGACTGATAAGGGCAAGCATCCTGTGTGCTTTCTTAAACACCTTATTAACCTGTCCCACCATTTTCAGGGATCTGTGGACAAGCTCTCTGATATCCTTCTCTTCCCTTGAGCTTCCTAAGGTACTATAATTCATTGAATATCCCCTTGTCCTAGTATTCCTTCCAAAGTGCATCTTTGTGCCACTAAGAATAGATTGGCCAATCGAGTCAAAGCCACAGAGTGGCCAAAAAGCGTCAAAAGAAATAGTTGATCATGGTTGCACTGAATATTGTTTATATCTTTGGTCAGGACTACCTCAGCTGGAATTCTCATTGAAAGGAATTTTCATGGGAAAGTTACCCACAAATTTGGCTGATTACGTTGTAACCCTGAATTGGAAAAGGAAGTGGGAAGGATTTGAGGGCAATTTTATGGGACATTAAGATCACCTTGGCTGTTGCGAAAAGATGAGAGGTCTGAGGGGAGTGCGGCTGTCATGATCGCCAGAGCAAGAAGTTAGTTGTCATTTGTCTAGAGAGAATGAATTTAAATGTCAAATGTTTCATTTGGATGAGGAACTTGGGGAGGGAGGAAGTTAGGTAAGAAACTTGAAAATCACATCAGGGTATGGCAATACTTGAGGAGCAGTTTGGTGAGGTGGGCAAATAGGTTGGGATGAGGGGAAGGGGCAGCTGATGAAGGTGAATGGGTGTTTGAAACCAAAATCTGCTGGAAATCACAGCAGGTCAGGCAGCATCCATGGCGAGACAGCAAGCTAATGTTTTGAGTCTAGATGACTCTTCATAAGAGGACGAATGGGCATTTTATGTTTCAATGCCAAAGAGACTCATAAACTCAGTTGTTAGAGGGAAAGACAAAGCAGGTGGTGGAGATTTTCAGTAGTTATAAATTCCAAGATGATCCTGTCTACGCATTGGAGAATTAGGTTCAACACAGAAAGCATTTTGGCAAGTATTCAAAACTGGACAGTACCCTGGAAACACCCATATGGAAAATCAAATTAATCTTGGAAGATAAAACAAAAAAAAACTGTTCATGTTAAAGATTTTAAAACAGAAATTGCTGCAGAAACTCAGCTCACCTGGCAGCATCTATGAAGAAAAAGCAGAGTCAATGTTTCAAGCCTTGTGATCCTTCTTCAGATCTCCTGGGATAATCTGGGAAGATGCTAAGTAGATAAGAACACTAAATTAAGAGTTGCTGAAATCTTCATTTATGTCTTTAAATTTGACACTTCACATCTCCAAGTCAGTCTCCCATAATTCAGACTTCAAGAACATGAGCTCATATGCTAACTCGGTCACCCACATTCTAATTCACAACAGAGTTCATTCAACTATTTATGCTCTGCTCATTTAACGTACATTCAATCCTGACCCAGTAATGGCTCAATTTCAAAATGTGCATTGCTGTTTTCAAATCCTTCCCTGACCTCAGAGCTTCCTGTTTCTGTTGATCTAGTCAAGGAAAGTAGAATTAGTTACCTTGTACCTCATGGATTCTTAAGACTTTCCAGCTTCTTGCCTTCAACTCTACTATCCTCTGGGTTGACTTCTAATTGAACGTATTAGCAACAGTGGTCGTAGGTTTCATTTCAAACTTGTTCTTTGTGGAGGGTGAATTGAGCAACCCCGTAATTGTTGTGAGGCTGGATGAACACAGCAGGCCAAGCAGCATCTCAGGAGCACAAAAGCTGACGTTTCGGGCCTAGACCCTTCATCACCCTCCACAAAGAACAAGTTTGAAATGAAACCTACGACCACTGTTGCTAATACGTTCAATTAGAAGTCAACCCAGAGGATAGTAGAGTTGAAGGCAAGAAGCTGATGAAGGGTCTAGGCCCAAAACGTCAGCTTTTGTGCTCCTGAGATGCTGCTTGGCCTGCTGTGTTCATCCAGCCTCACATTTTATTATCTTGGAATCTCCAGCATCTGCAGTTCCCATTATCCCCGTAATTGTTGTTCTGTTCATTTATCCAAAGAAAGTGACACTGGGCCTTTTCTTTGCAATACTGCAGTATCTGCAGTAACAATGCTCCAGCAAAGTTATTATTGTGCATTCCAGTAACCATGTTGGAATAGTAATATATGTCCAAGCCAGAATGGGATGTGATTTGAAACTGAAATTGGGAGTAATGATATTCCCATACCATTGCTGCTCTTGCATTTAATAATAGAGATTACATGGAATGAAGACATTGTTGAAGTGGGGCTTGTTTTTTGAAATGAGTAGCCCTTCTTCCTGTTTCTTGCCCGAACAACAGTGTGTAGCATTACATCGATGAAAATTTTACCTGTTTTGAGAGGCATAAATCCAATTTTCACAGAGGTAGCTTGAATTCAGAAGCTTTTAAAATATAGCAAGAAAGACCCAAATGTGGAAGTCTTGATCCCCCACTTCCAGCAGAAAGTATTCTTGCTGGCAGAGTGTCAGTGTTGGGTAGAGGCCTTGAGACCCACAAGCACATGAACTTGTCAGGATCATTCGAAATTAGCCCTGTGTTCAAACTGACCCAACATTGACCGTCCAAAGGACATAATTCTGCAGTGTGGCAGTGTGGGATTTATAGAGATGTATGTGCACCTGATGAGCTGATATAGTCTGTGTAAGAGTTACAATCTGGTGTTAGTTAAAACTTTATTCCTTTAAATATGAAAATTAAAGCTGCAGCTGTCAGTTAGAGAAAAAGTGAATACATAATGCGAGCATCAGCATGCCATCTAGTATAAATTAGAAAATAAGTATCATCTATTCCTACGGTTTGAAAAGAGTTCAGTGTTCACATTTCCTGAGGGATGTTACATCAGCTAATTCCATTATGACTGCTTGGCTGAGTTGGCCAAACCACTTATAACAGTAAGGGTGAGGGTGAATTCTCATTTTGATGGACAGTTTTAAACAGCTTTTGAAAGATTCTTTACTCTGTTACCTCACACTCATTCTATCTCTGCTACTATACTCAATTCCCACCAGTGCTCATGTTCTGGTGCTCTCACAATTGCTTACAAGATCTTCCATGATTCATTCTCACTTTCTCACAACCTCCATCTCCACTAACTATGCATGCCCTCTATGCTATCTCCTCACTCCCTCAGATCACCTCTTTCCACCAAACTTCCACTGTCTTTCTACAATCTGCACCAGGACTAACAACAGTGCCACCTGTTCAGACCTTCCATTTATCTCATTACAAGACAAGACAGAGCACAACAGGGCAGGATGGAGAGGTATCTGACATACAGCTTCTCAGTCCCTATGAGAACAGCAACTGCAATGTTGCAGCACAGTAACTCTGCTGTCACTCTCACTCATTGCACACCATGTTTAACCACTGACTGCAACCCCTTCTTGCAGTGTTGCAAACAATTCTACCACCTCTTTAGTGAAATGCCCAGCTTCCCTAGAAGCTACTTCCTGAATCTTTGAGGACAAGTTTAGTGAGGCTTCAAAGGAAGCATCGAGAAAGCTGTCTCCTGTACCCCATACCTGCCACCCCCACCTACCAATTCAGACACAGGTACATTCGTGGGACGTTAGGCTTTGGGAGTGTGCAAGTGCAACCCAGTAACTAACTCACTGTGTCATCTCATCAGCTGGGCAAGAAGGAAATGCCCTTGCTCACTGTCACTCAGAGGACAGTGGGAGAACAGGCACCTTCTCAGCCTCAGGCAGGAGAGGACACTGCAATGTTGGCAATGAGAGACCTCATCCACATACACAGGGAGGAGCAGCTATGTGAGACACAATGAGCTACGTTACCCAGAAGCTTCAACAATGCAGCAAACCATGATGGCACAGACAGATTTGCAGCTGCAGCTCCCTGCCCTGAAAAATAAATTGCTAAGTTCCATTCCCACAAGCAACAGAAACCACTGCTACCCTCACCACCTCCAGCTCTGCATCTCCCACTGCCCCCACCCAACTGACCTACTTTCCCTATAATTTCTGTGGATGGACCAGACTCACTCACCGAGTCCTCTCAGCAGCCTGAATGATCTATCTCAGATGAGAAGTGCCCAAACCACAGACTGGTCACTTCCAGTACTACATTAACCCTATCCTTGGACTGACCATGGGGCTGACTATGACCTCCTTCCTGGACTGCAGAGACATGGACCGTTTGAACAATAACGGAGGCTGCCCTTGACTTAGTGTGCTGAGTCCCCCTAACTGACTGATGGATGTCTCCATGGACTTTGGTGATGACCACTCCCCTAAGACTTTGAGACATGGCTGTTTGCTTGCTGCACATGCAGTGTGCTCACCATGTAAGGCAATGTCACATGGGACAGGTTTGAGATTGATGTAACTCACTGCCATTCAGAAAAGTAAATGCTCCCTTGACTGCTGACCAGCAAGACAAGCTGCCTAGTTGTAGAATCATTGAATAATACAGACAGAAGAGGCCTTTGGAGTCTGCATCACTAAAAATATCCTACCACTTATGCTGGCCCCACTTTCCCACACTCAGCACATAGCACATAGCCTTGAATATTATGACATTTCAAGCACTCATCCAATTTCTTTTCAAAGATTGTGAGGTTCCTTGTTTCAACTACCCTCGCATGCAGTGCATTCCAGACTCCCATCACCCTCTGGGTGAATATGTTTTTCCTCAAATCCTCTCTACACCTCCTGCCTTTGAAATTATCACCCCTCCTTACTGAGCCTTCAATTAAGGGGATCAGGTGCTTTTTATTCACCCTACCTATGCCTTTCATGATCTTAAACACCTCTATCATGACCCTCCTCAACCTTCTCTGCTGTTTAAAAAATAAACCCAAGCATATCCAGTCTCTCTTCATAGCTGAAATCTTTTATCCTGGTTAATTTCCTCTGCACCTATTCCAGAGCAATCACATCCTTTCTACACCGTGGTGACCAGAGCAGCACATAGTACTCCAGCTGTGGCCTAACCAAAGTTCCGTACAGCTTCAAAATAACCTCCCTTCTCCTAAAATGTATGCCTTGTATGCTTTCTTAACTACCCTATTAACCTGTCCTGTCATTTAGAGAGATCTACAGACAAGCACGCCAAAATCCCTCTGTTCCTCCGAGCTTCTTTGTGTCCTGCCATTCATTAAGTATTCCCTTGTCTTGTTACATCTTCCAACGAGCATCGCCTCTCATTTATCAGGGTTAAATTCCTTCAACTACTGATCTGCCATCAGGCTACATGACTGTGTTAATTGTCAAGAAAAGACATTGATAGCGCATGAATATGGTTTGGATATATGTGACCACTAACAGAGCCAGCAAACAGCACAGATATGCAGCCTGGTCCAATCTATGAACTGGGCACCTGTCATAAAAACACAAGAACATGAGAAATAGGAGCAGAAGTAGGCCATCTGGTCTATCGAGCCTGCTCAGCCATTCAATAAGATCATGGATTCAAGCTCCACACACCAGCTCACTCACCGTTAATTTCTTAACTGTTCAAAAATCTATCTTTGCCTTATCTTGTCCCCATGTGCTAAATATTCCTACAGTACCTTTTTGATGCTACTTGCCGGTGTGCTCTGCAATGCAAGTTTCTGCTACAAGAGCACACTATCAATATAATGGAGAGGTGCCATGAAGCTTGTGGATGATTGGTAGATGTTGGATACCAATGGGTAGAAGGTGTGCTCAGTTAGTGCCCATTGATCGTGCCCTGGGCTGCAGTTCAGTTGAGTGCAAGATGAAGGTCACTTGAAGCAAGCAGTGAAATGTATCTGTCAGGTACATTCACTGGTTTCGAGGTTGATTTTCCTTGATATCTAGTTTATTTGGCAGTTTAGTATGACCAAACACAAAATATCAACGAGTAGATTTCTGCCATCAAGAAAGCATTTAACAGGTCATAATATGCCTTAATTGGAAACTCTCCAGGTTGTGAAGTGCATAAAAGATGGCATGAGTTGTTCCTGATATTGCCGTGCCAGATATTTCATTCAGTTCTGCCACAAATCTCACAACAGCCCACATCACTCACACCCTGTAAGGTTCAATGCTCTGTCCCTGTCAGAAAACATCTGCATGTCTGTGGCGCAGCATTCTGCTTTGCTGAAGTAGTTGACATTGTTTTAATAAGAGACTCGTGATACCACTATACATCTGAATATCCAGAGGTGGCATAACATAACTGTGTTAGAGGCTAAAGGCTACATTACAGTTTTCCTTACCTTTTAATGTTAACACAAGTCAGCACATATCTGTGAAATAAGCATGGCAAGATCATATTTATTATTGATATCATTGATATCTGACAGTTGCAACATGATGGAATGCACATTTATCTTGATGTACTTATCATGGAAATTGGCAGTTCAATACAAACAAACATTTTGGCTCAATAAGTCTGTTCTTTGAAGCTGCCATATGTTGGTTTAAAAGTATTGGTGGGATACCTGTTTGTGACTTTGTAATTGAACCTTTTTGACATGAAACAAATCACAGATGTTTACTAATTTATGTTCTTTACTTAACATTGCTTATTTTAGTAGTAACATCTGCAAATAAATTGATCTTCAATACCACTTCAGGAACTGATTCATACTTAAAAATGCAAATTTCACTGCACATCAATAAAATATATGTGTGTTCAGTGATGAGAGATTACCTACCACACTGCTGTCTTTAGAGAGGATATCCTGACAGGAGGCAAAAATAAAATCAACAGCAGATTATGGTCATCTGCAGTCTGTTTACGTCAGACATTGTCAAAAACATGAATTGTGTTGAAGAAATGTTTTTATTTCTTTCTTTCCCTTAATTTCAGCATCTGCATGTATAACATGCAAATGATTAATATTGGTATATTTTACATAGTCAATTGCTCTGTACAATAGCAAATGCAAACATTCAGTACAACAGTTTCATAGCAAAGTCAGTGAAACCATAAAAACCAAACGCATAGTTTGAGAAATCATTAATAGTGTGCTTATACTTCGAACACTGTGTTATAGGAGCTGAAGGGTGCAGACTTCTGTGTGTTGATTGGGACTAAAGAGGCTCACTTAATGTTGGAATAAGTAAAGCAGTACTTCCTGTCTAATTCGTGTCAAAGATAACTGTGAAACCCTAGCTACAGCTCCTTTCTATAAATAGGAGGACTGAATAGGTCCCTGGTAAATCTAGCCATTGGCAAGTAATTTCAAATATCAAGTAGTTAGCCTTCATGTTCAGTATATGTTTTCTATGTTAAGTATGAGGCCATTAAGCTTGGAGCAACCAACTACTACTCAATAAAACATAAACTATCCATAAACTATATTGCAAACATTGTGGCAGAGAAAGTAAATGCTTCACTCAGACATCATTGGGGAAATACGTAGTGCCTCCTGTCAATAAACAGAACAAGCATACAAGAGTTTTGTTGTGAAATTGTTTTAAGAATGATGTAAAAGGATGCTTAGAGCAAAAGGTTGCCACATGCAAGATACTTTGGACAGCTGATCTGACAATAAAGCACTTTGGCAATTTTTACATAAGGGAAAAATCATGCTTTACTGAAATAGTACTCTGGAAACAAGCTCCGCTATTTCTGGAGTTGTAACAAAAGCTTTATAAATATTGGAAAATTCCCCAATTTACATGATTTTCAGATTAAGGCCGATAGAAAGCACGGAGCAGGTTTCTGCACAGTAGAAGCTGAATAATTAGTACAAGTAATTAAAACCCAGCTATCGATAAACAGGTATAACTCATCAGAATTTAACTTTGCAAATTAAAACTTCAATCCTTTATGAGCTACCCTTTAGACAGACAGATGTACAGCCAAGGGGAAATACATGGATGGAGGGAATAACTTGAAAAGACAGTTCAGCATTCTCTGGCCACAAATTCTATTCAATTGGTTCACACTGATCTGAAAGTTCTACCAGACTTCCCTTTTACAAATGCCTCCACTAGCAAGAGGGACATAGTAGCTGGCTCACTAGTAAAATGTCTCTGATTTTTCAATCAAAAGTCACCACTTAAGACCATAAAACATAAGAGTGGAAGTAAGGCCATTTGGCCCATCGAGTCCACTCCGCCATTTAAATCATGGCTGATGGGCATTTCAACTCCACTTCCCTGCACTCTCCCTGTCGCCCTTGATTCCTTGTGAGATCAAGAATTTATCAATCTCTGCCTTGAAGGCACTTAACGTCCCGGCCTCCATCGCACTCCGTAACAATGAATTCCACAGGCCCACCACTCTCTGGCTAAAGAAATGTCTCCTCATTTCTGTCTTAAATTTACCCCATCTAATTCTAAGGCTGTGCCCATGGGTCCTAGTCTCTCCGCCTAATGGAAACAACTTCCCAGCGTCCGCCCTTTCTAAGCCATACATTATCTTGTAAGTATCTATTAGATCTCCCCTCAACCTTCTAAATTCTAATGAATACAATCCCAGGATATTTAGCCGTTCATCGTATGTTAAACCTACCATTCCAGGGATCATCCGTGTGAATCTCCGCTGGACACGCTCCAGTGCCAGTGTGTCCTTCCTGAGGTGTGGGGCCCAAAATTGGACACAGTATTCTAAATGAGGCCTAACTGGAGCTTTGTAAAGTCTCAGAAGCACATCACTGCTTTTATATTCCAACCCACTTGAGATAAATGACAACATTACATTTGCTTTCTTAATCACGGGCTCTACTTGCGAGTTAACTTTTAGAGAATCCTGAACCAACACTCCCAGACCCCTTTGTACTTCTGCTTTATGAATTTTCTCACCATTTAGAAAATAGTCCATGCCTGTATTCTTTTTTCCAAAGTGCAAAACCTCGCATTTGCTCATGTTGAATTTCATCAGCCATTTCCTGGACCACTCTCCTAAACTGTCTAAATCTTTCTGCAGCCTCCCCACCTCTTCAGTACCACCTGCCTGTTCACCTATCTGCGTATCATCGGCAAACTTCTCCAGAATGCTCCTAGTCCCTTCATCCAGATCATTAATATATAAAGTGAAAGCTGCGGCCCCAACACTGAACCCTGCGGGATACCACTTGTCATCGGTTGCCATTCCGAAAAAGAGCCTTTTGTCCCAACTCTCTGCCTTCTGTCAGACAACCAATCCTCAATCCAAGCCAGTAGCTCATCTCGAACACCATGGGCCCTCACCTTACTCAGCAGCCTCCCATGAGGCACCTTATCAAGGGCCTTTTGGAAGTCTAGATAGATAACATCCACTCGGTTTCCCTGGTCTAACCTACTTGTTACATCTTCAAAGAATTCTAACAGGTTTGTCAGGCACGACCTCCCCTTACTAAATCCATGCTGATTTGTTCTAATCTGACCCTGCACTTCCAGGAATTTAGAAATCTCATCCTTAACAATGGATTCTAGAATTTTACCAACAACAGAGGTTAGGCTAATTGGCCTATAATTTTCCATCTTTTGCCTTGATCCTTTCTTAAGCAAGGGAGTTACAACAGCAATTTTCCAATCATCTGGGACTTTCCCTGACTCCAGTGTCTTTTGAAAGATCACAACCAAAGCCTCCGCTATTTCCTCAGCCACCTCGCTCAGAACTCTAGGATGTAGCCCATCGGGGCCAGGAGATTTGTCAATTTTTAGACCTTTTAGCTTTTCTAGCACTTTCTCTTTTGTAATTCCTACCATACTCAACTCTGCCCCCTGACTCTCCTTAATTGTTGGGAAACTACTCATGTCTTCCATTGTGAAAACTGATGTAAAGTACTTATTAAGTTAATCAGCTTTTTCCTTATCTCCCATCACTAGCCTTCCAGCATCAATTTGGAGCGGCCCAGTGTCTACTTTTGCCTCTCGTTTGTTTCTTATGTATTGAAAGAAACTTTTACTATCATTTTACAGCTGAAGGCAAGGTTAACTGGTTTTCTTCATATTTCCTATTTGTTTTACTTGCAAGAAACAATGTCACCCCCTGTGTTGATGGAGATCAAACCCTTTCCCTGTGATTTGTTCCAACCTCTCAACTGTTCAACTCCCTGAAAATCAGTCACATATTTGTTAGGCAGAAATGGGCTTATCATTAATCACTGGTCACTCGGCCATAGACCACTCATCTTCTTGTTGCTCAACAAAAGCTGCATTTGTTTACATAAGCTCTCAGCTCCTGTTTGTCTGGAATCACTTCAGTTATTTATTGTTCAAACAGCTTTTTATGATCTTTGACATAAGTGACAGGTTATTTGGTTTTCAAAATGAGGCTGTTCTTTCCAAACACAGATCTTAAATGAAATCTTTCTCATTTCAGTCCACAACTTTTAAAAAGCATAAAGTTTAAAATAAAACTCCTTAAGTAAAGAGACCAAAATTGCACACATTATTCAAGATGTGATCTTATTAAAGCCCTGAATAACTGGGACCTAAAATTCATCCTTACAATTTGATTTCATTTCAGACAAAAAGATAGCAACCCTTGTTGTTTACGGTGTGTACCCGCATGCTTTTTTTGTGTGACTCATACAATAGAACATCTAAATCCTCAACAATTCAGATTCATTCTCCATTTAAATAGCATTTTGTGCTCTCATTTTTTCTACCATGGTGAATCACTTTACAATTTTTCACAATATGCTCCATCTGCTGACCTTTTGCCCACTGACTGAATTCATCTACACCCATCTGAAGCTTTCCTTATGTCATCTTCATAATATATTTTCTACTTTTTCTTAGTGTGATCTCTGAATTTAGCTTTTATGCCTCCATTCTTCTCATCTAAGCAATTGATAGAACTTCTAAACATTGAAGGTTCCAGTAGAGACTCCACTTGTTATATCTTGCCAATCAATCAGACACACACTCTCTGTTTTCTGCAAGTCAGCCAATCTTCAGCTTATAAACATACAAACAATCAGTTTTTATTTTCTGCAAAATCCTTCAATGTGGCACTTCATCAAACGTCTTCTGGGAATCCAAGTACGTCATGACTACCAGCACCCCTTTATCTATTCATGTTACTCTTTTAAAGAGGTTCAATAAATTGGTTAAATATTATTCTGCATTATTGAAACCTACTAATTCTTGTGTACTTCTTCAGTTATTTCTAAGTGCACAACTATAATTTCTTTAATGATCAATTTAAACATATTCCCCACAACAGATGTCAAGCTAGTTGGTCTTTACTTTCTTGTTTTCTGCCTCACTCCCTTCTTGAACAGAGTTTCATTTGCCACTTTCTAGTCGGATGGAAACTTTGCTGAATCAAGGAAACTTTGGAAAATTAACAACAACACATTTACTACCTCTTAAGTCACCTCTTTTGACACTCTAGGATGAAATTCATCAGGAGCCCGAGGCTTGTCAGCCTGAGCTCCATCAGTTTGCTCAGTACCACTTTCCTTGTAATTGCAACTTCACTGGACTCCTCTCTCCCTTCCACTTCCTGACTTACAGCTTTTACTGGAAATTTTTAAAACATTTTCTACAGCATAGACGGAAGCAATATACTTGCTCATTTTATCAGCTATTTCCTTACTATTTACTATTAACACCACATTCAAATTCTTGACAGGACCAATGATCATTCCATTTATTCTTTTTTTTTAAATGCCTGTAGAAAATGTTGCTAACAATTTTTCCACTCCTGATGACCTTCCCATACTCTAATTTCTTTTCCCTGATTTAACTTTTTAGTGATTCTCTGCTGTCTTGAAATTCTAACCAATCATCTCACCTGCTACTTTTCTGTGCACAGTAACCACCCACAGACGGTGCATTATCCCTGCAGACTTTTTCTTTACAGAACGAATATAGAATTGCATCTTGCAATGTTTTGGCTAAATTGAGAATTTGAAGGAATTTTCATCAGAAAACCTGGCAAGATTACAAAGTTGCTTGATTTATTATCTACCCTTCTCTTTGGCTTCCCTATCATCCAATTCTAGCCCCATCTTACCATGCAGCATTTGAGTGCCCTGCAAGTGGATTGTAAAATCATAGGGTTATAGAGATTTACAGCACAGAAAAAGTCCCTTCACCCCACTGAGTCTACATTGCCTTACAGGCAATGAGTTCCAGATTCCTGCACTGTGCAGGGAAAATAACTTTTCCTCACATCCCTCAAACATGATTTCTCATTCACAGATCCATTTTTGATATGCTCAATCAGCTCATTTTCATTCAAGTGTCTATTTATGATATCCTTTACAATAGTTCCAACATTCTCACTACTGCTGTTGTAAGGTTAACAAGTCTATAGTTTCTGTTGTCTCTCTTGCTCCCTCCTTAAATCATGGGGTGGCATTTGCTACACTTAAATCCAAAGAAATCATTCCAGGATCTGCAAATTTTTTGAAAGAAAATCACCAACACATCAAATATCTCTACTGTCACCTCCTCTACAATATAAGATCCAGACCATCAGATCCTGGGGATTTACGAACCTTCTTTCACATTAATTTCTCGAGTACAATGTTCTTCTTACTGTTAATTTCCTTTAACTTGTTACCTTGCTTAGTCATTTGGATTTCTAATTCTGGGAGATTTCTTGTTCCCAGTTGGCTTCCTAACATACTGCTCTTGAAAACCATTTCCAGCATAATCCAGAAACTTGTCCCTTACAACTTTAGTGCTCATTTGGCTTACCATCTATGAGCAGATTTAAGTTACCAATGCTAGATACTTTGTATCATCAGTGGCTTATAAATAACTCCAACTGCTGCAACCCGCTAATTCTGAAGTTCCATCCAAACAGATTCCACCCATTGTTCTTTCAATCCAAGATCATCCTTTACTAAAGTATGGATCCTATCCCATATTATCAGCACGTTTCCACCTCTTGTCTGTCCTACCTAAATTTTGCATATTCATGAATATTCAATTCCTGGTCCTGGTCACCATGCTCCCATGTTCCTATAATATCAGTTAGGTCAAACTCATGTACCTCATTTTGTGCCTTTAGATTGTGTACCTTGTTACTCATGCTGTGTACATTCAGGTAAAGTGCTCTTAACTGTCGTTTTTATATTGTTCTCTTCTTGAAGCATATTTGATGCTTGGGTATCTTTCTCTGGTCATCTAGTCACCCCAATATCTTTTTGATTATCTGTTACCAAGTTCACTTCCTGCCATTTTGGGTACAGTTCCTATCCCTAGCTACTTTAAACCCACTGCACCAGCATATTTCTCGCAAAGATATCAGTCCCAGTCCTGTTATAGTGAAATCAATCCAGTTTTACAGGTCCTCATCTGACCATCAATTGTCCCAATTCCTCAGAAATATGATGCCTTCCCTCTTACACCAGTTCTCAAGTCAACACAGTCAATCAATCAATTCTCCTCTTCTTATGCTCACGAGCTTGTGGCACTGAGAGTAATGCTGAGATTCCTGTTTTTGACAACCTGCCTCTCATCTCTCTTCCTACATTTGTCACCATTACCCATGTGGATCTTGGTATACCTCCCCCGGCAGGATGCCCTACAGCTGCTCTGCAACAACCTTGAGCCTGGCACCAAAAAGGAAAAACATAATCGTTTTTAATGCCACAGAAATGCCTGTCTGATAACCTAATACTGGAATCCTCTGTCACTATTGCACTTCCATTTCTTTCCATACCTCAGTACAGCATTCAGCTGAGTTTTGTGCAGCCAGTGACACTTTCTGCAGATGTGTTTATCTGGGACAGATGATACGTCTATGGCCATATGTACCAGGTATACAGGTGTATACTCCTCTGACCTGCTATCCCACAACACTAAAATCTTCTTGATTTGCTTCGAATAGCTCCAAGTTTACTAGGAAAACTTAACAAGCTTTTTTTCAAAAGTGAAAAGGGAGAAATAAACGTTACCATAAAGTGAACACCCGACATTCACTTTAAAGATTCAAAATGCTATCTAATTCTACTCACCAATCAGTTGCTGTTCCTGCATTTGTGACATCATGATGCTGTTGGTCTCAGTGCAGGCACACCTCACAATCTGCACCTTTTTCCTTCTCTTGCTCACCTCTCACTCCAGAAACTTTATTTCTTTCTGTAAAACTTTAATTGGAGCACCTCTCTTCCCAAAATTCCCATTTTCACACAAATTCCCAGATAAACTCTGTCTCTTTCTCATTCCAGAAATGTCTTTGTTACTTTGACTTTGCAGTTTAATCTGACTGTGCACTTTGAACAATTACTTCATATATAAAGAGAGCCCTCTAATGAACCTCTAATTTTTCTAAACTTCCTGTAACAGTAATTAAGACCTAATACAGGCAAGGAATTTCAGGTGTTTGAAAGGTAGCAGTCATTAACAAGCAACTTCCTTTGTAACTTCCTTAAAAGTTCGAAATCTAATTCTGACTTTCATCTATAATTAATTTGGTGTTAAATTAATTAGTTGAGTCTGATTTTGATCCAAATTCCCAGATACTTATTCTGTCTGCATTTCATTCTGAAAAAGTCTATTTCAGTCTGATTGTGTGTCTTAGTTTGAGTCCTCTTCCACCCAGAGGGATTCCACATCGTGATCTCATGATCCAAGGTTATTTCTAATATTGCACAAATTCCATGCCTGGTTAAGAGTGCTACCTCTCCATCACTTCCTGTTTTATCTTGGATGTCATAAACCTCTTAATATTTAGGACCCAATCATTACTGTCCTGTAGCCAAATCTCTTGTAATGGCTAACCATTCATAATTATTTACTTCAATGTTCATGATCAATTTGGTTTACTTTGTTATGAAAGCGCTGTGCCTTCAAATATAGAGCCTCTAGTTTTGTATTTTTGCTATCTTTTGTAACATCAAGTCTTCATTGTTAGTTTATTCCTAGTTTCTACCTCTGCCTCTTCCTGCCATTCTAAGCCTCTTTCCCCGTATTACTATTTTCCTCTCTTACCTTTATTTACCATATCTTTCTACATTTGATCCTTTGTCCCCACCATTTAATTGAGACTTTTCTCTGTTTCCTTTGCACTGGGGAAATGAAGTGTAGACCAGATGACTACTTTGCAGAACATTTACGTTTTGTCTGTAAAAATGATCCAGAGTTTCCAGTTGCCTACAATTCCACACATCACCTTGTTACCTGGACAAAATATTTGTCTCGGCATGCAGCAGTGCTCCAGCAAACTTCAGTGCAAGATGGAAAAACAGCACCCTATCTTCTGCTTGGTAGCTCTACAGCCTTCTGAACTCAATATCGAATTCAAAAATGCTGGGGCTTGAAGCACCTTCTCCCATGTCCTTATCCCAAACCCCACCACTAGATCTTGTTATCGTATGGTCTATTATTGTTAGCCATGAACATTCAATCTACATTAACAGCTATTCACCATCCTAGCCTGGACAGTTATGCACTCTTATGTCTGTCCGTCTGATCTTCTATCTCTTTGGGCTCTATCTCCACCTATCAGTCACTCCTCACCTCCCCCACACCCCCCAATCACCCTATCTTCTGCACAAAAAAACACAACCTTTTCCAGGTTACCATCATTTCTGAAGATGGGTCACTGGGCCTGAAATATTAACTCTGACTTCTCTCCACAGATGCTGCCCGGCCTGCATTTTTGCCAGCGTTTTCTGTTTTTGTTTCTGATTTCCAGAATTTGCAGGTTTGTTTTAAGGCTTGGTATTAATGGGAGAAATGGATAGCAGAACACTGTGAAAATAACAGGCAGATTTGTCATTAAATCGTCCACACCCCCACCACCATCACCAGTCTTCACTCAGTGAGCCAAATCGTAGACCAGATTTTCTTACAATATGGCAAAATTTATAAGATTTATAAAAACATAGAAACATAGAAGATAGGAGCAAGAAGAGGCAATTTGGCCCTTTGAGTCGTCTCCACCATTTTTCATGATCCTGGCTGTTCGTCCAACTCAGTAGCCTAATCCTGCTCTCTCTGCATAACCTTTGATCCAATTCACCCCAAGTGCTATATTCACATGCCTCTTGAATACAGTCAATGTTCTGGTATCAACTACTTCCTGCGGTAATGAATTCCACAGACTCACCACTCTTTGGGTGAAGAAATGTCTCCTCATCTCCATCCTAAATCATCTATCCCGAATACTCCTTGTTCTGGACACACCCACCATGGGGAACATCTCCCTGCATCTACCCTGATCCTTTCATGCAGAATTTTGTAAGTCTCTATGAGATTCCCCTCATTCATTTGATGCGACGAAAGTGGATGGCAGAACAATTAGTGTTAATGCAGGAGAGATGATGAAGTGTCCCCATTGACTGTCTCCATTAAATGAATAAGAAGCACACAGACTAGAACTGTTAGTAGTTTGGGAGAGTGAGGTGGGAAAGAGATGTTAAGTGGATATGATGCATGCAACAGTGAGATTTTTATTTCATGAGCTTTGGTGAGAGGTATAAACAATAGCAGAGTTAGATTAAATGTTGGCCCTGTGAATGTGAGGTAGCACAGAGAAGGTGGTCATACTTACTCTTGAAAACAATCATTGACTATTTTTATGCATGGCTAGGCATTCTGTTTTTGGGCCATTCTTCTGCAGGAAGAATTATAGTCTTTATTTCCACCACCATGGCCATCAGCCCCTCCGACTCCCACAGCTACCTAGAATACACCTCCTCCCACCCACCCTCCTGCAAAAATTCCATCCCCTATTCCAAATTCCTCCGCCTCCGCCGCATCTGCTCCCACAGTAAGACATTCCACTCCCGCACATCCCAGATGTCCAAGTTCTTCAAGGACTGCAACTTTCCCCCCACAGTGATCGAGAACGCCCTTGACCGCGTCTCCCGTATTTCCCGCAACACATCCCTCACACCCCGCCCCCGCCACAACCGCCCAAAGAGGATCCCCCTCGTTCTCACACACCACCCTACCAACCTCCGGATACAACGCATCATCCTCCGACACTTCTGCCATTTACAATCCGACCCCACCACTCAAGACATTTTTCCATCCCCACCCCTGTCTGCTTTCCGGAGAGACCACTCTCTCCGTGACTCCCTTGTTCGCTCCACACTGCCCTCCAACCCCACCACACCCGGCACCTTCCCCTGCAACCGCAGGAAGTGCTACACTTGCCCCCACACCTCCTCCCTCACCCCTATCCCAGGGCCCAAGAAGACATTCCACATTAAGCAGAGGTTCACCTGCACATCTGCCAATGTGGTATACTGCATCCACTGTACCCAGTGTGGCTTCCTCTACATTGGGGAAACCAAGCGGAGGCTTGGAGACCACTTTGCAGAACACCTCCGCTCAGTTCGCAACAAACAACTGCGCCTCCCAGTCGCAAACAATTTCCACTCCCCCTCCCATTCTTTAGATGACATGTCCATCATGGGCCTCCTGCAATGCCACAATGATGCCATCCGAAGGTTGCAGGAACAGCAACTCATATTCTGCCTGGGAACCCTGCAGCCTAATGGTATCAATGTGGACTTCACCAGTTTCAAAATCTCCCCTTCCCCAACTGCATCCCTAAACCAGCCCAGTTCGTCCCCTCCCCCCACTGCACCACACAACCAGCCCAGCTCTTCCCCCCCAACCCACTGCATCCCAAAACCAGTCCAACCTGTCTCTGCCTCCCTAACCGGTTCTTCCTCTCACCCATCCCTTCCTCCCACCCCAAGCCGCACCCCCAGCTACCTACTAACCTCATCCCACCTCCTTGACCTGTCCGTCTTCCCTGGACTGACCTATCCCCTCCCTACCTCCCCACCTATACTCTCTCCACCTATCTTCTTTACTCTCCATCTTCGGTCTGCCTCCCCCTCTCTCCCTATTTATTCCAGTTCCCTCTCCCCATCCCCCTCTCTGATGAAGGGTCTAGGCCCAAAACGTCAGCTTTTGTGCTCCTGAGATGCTGCTTGGCCTGCTGTGTTCATCCAGCCTCACATTTTATTATCTTGGAGCCCCTCCAGGTCCCTGTTTACAAAGTGGGGAGCAAACAAGACTTTGAGTTTTTTGCTTCTTGATAATGTTCCAGCACCATGGTATGCAGGGCAGTTCCTGTCTCACTGTGTCTGAAGTGGTGTGCACTTGGGCTTCAAATTTGGACCAATGGTGGATATACTGAAAGGCCTGGCAATGGGGAGCAGTTCTGTTTCCACTGCCATGCAATTCCATGAGAAGGGCACCAAAGAGCCTCATAGCATAATTTATGAGATGAAGAACAGAAGATTACGTGAGGAATGTCACTATACGCTATTGCAGGCCAGGTGTCATGGATCTCACTTGATGAAACATTATAGACGAGAATGAGAAATTCAAACTACATTCTGCAATGTCTGTCAATTGAAAAAGTGAGCGCATGATATAATCCTGATGGTTATCATTATAATACTGCTTGACTGATTCAATAACCTTTAATTATCACGTTAAGATGTTGGGATGGTAATGCTGTAACTTTGATTGACAACTCCAAATTGCTATTAAGGGGTTAGCTGTCTTTGATGTGGGACTATAATAACAAATGTTCATTTTTACAAGTGTTTAAGTGTTTGCTGATATTTAAATGTATCGACTCAGCTTTTAACAATGGAAATGCTTTTTTTTAATATTGTGAAATCTGAAATATGTACTCGGAACTATATTTTATTTAATCTCAGCACAGCCCCTCAGGTCTGCTTGCAGCAAATACAGGATGAATTGGCATGAAGGATGTAAGGGCAAAAGGTGGTGGGCTGGCATATGGGATGGCGTACAGTGGCACTCAGTTGGCCTAGTGCTTTAACAGTCCATGGAGATCATAGCACATACCCATTAGCAGTAATACTTTTGAGTTTTCTCTATAATAAACATTAGTCTTAAATTTGCATATTTTTCGTGCCTAAAGCCTAATTTTAAAGTCTGCCCAGACTGCCTAAATAAACAACCCGAGACATTTAGTAATTGAACAAATATTTGTGTAGTTGGAGAGCATGCAGTCAGACTGTTAAATTGGTACATTTTAAATTCAATTTCTCATGTAAAAGATTGGCCCAAACTATATCACCTTCCACAAAACATGTGAATAATTGATGTTAATATTAATTGCCTCTAAAATGTTTGTTACACGCTGATGTGTGTTTGTTTTATGCATTTTGTTAAGCAAACAAAAGTTACAGAATTAACAATCTCTAAGTAGCAAACATACCATAATGCTTCCAAAATTTGTGGCACTTTGTTAAACAAATAAACTTAGTAGATGTTTATGCTAATTTTGCTGATTCCACAACGACAGACACCACAAATTCTGGAAAGCTCATAACTTTGAACAAATAATCTTCAAAAACTACCTTACCTAAATCCCATCAAGAAGCAAAATGTTTTGTCTATAATAAATCAAACATGTTTTAGTGCTTTGAAGTTGCTTGGACTCTCCTTTGGCTTAAAGCACCTGTAAGAAAAAGTATGTAAGACATCAAAGCAGTTTAAAAAGGTCTTGAGTAGCCTTTGTATATAGAAGATAATGTAAACATATGCAACATAGAAGAAAATGAGTGGCCAGTATGAATTGAAATTAGGACAGGGTCAGAAAAGTAACCTTAGGGTTTCCTCCCATGTCAAAAAGATATTTAAGGAGTGAACAAGTTCAGCAAAGGAAGTGGAATTAAGGAATCTATTTTTAAAATCTTCTAGTCAAGAGCCTTGAGACCTTACATTGGGTGAAAATCTGTGTGCTGAATTGTTATAAAACAATGGTTCCCAAGTGGACCATGTACCCCCCAGGCTGTACTTTTCTCTCAGAGGTGGATTTTTAAGGCAAGGCTTTTTCTCCAAGCTGAAGGTAATCCCAAATGCTACTGTCTCTGGTGCTCTGGCTCCCCACCTTTCCTAGTGATATATCGTTTTGCCTTTTAGCAGCAATTGTGGAAGAGAAACAGCTTGAGACTGAAGGAGCAGTGAGAAGGCGAGTGTTCGGCACCAAAGCAGCGGCTGCAGGTCAGCACAGTATCTGACGGAGGTGAGTGCTTGTTGCACAGCCCGGGGGAGAGGTGGGTGGTAGTTTGGAGGATGGGTCAGGCCCGGGGGAGAGGTGGGTGGTAGTTTGGAGGATGGGTCAGGCCCGGGGGAGAGGTGGGTGGTAGTTTGGAGGATGGGTCAGGCCCGGGGGAGAGGTGGGTGGTAGTTTGGAGGATGGATCAGACTCCTGCCTGGCCAAGGCCAACATCCTGTCAAAAGGTGCCTCACAAAGGCACAAAGAAGTCAAGGAAGTGGTTAAGGAAACAGGAGGATGAGCAAATATTTATGTTCTAATTACCTTAGCTCTTGAATGGTTCTTGGAAATAGTAATGGATATCACAAGTGCCACAACCAGGAAGCATGTGGTGGGAGCTGAACGCGCAAGTTGTGTCTTGCAGTGACAGTGAATTGAGCGTGGGATGGACCAACAGCAGCACATCAAGAGTGGGCTGGCGAGACCGAGCCTGTGGGGAAGTGGCAGTGAGAGCATGCCTGTGAGGCAGCCCAGAGTGGGACACTGGCGGTGGCATGGTGAGGGCTGGAAAGCCCGGAGTAGGACTGTGGCAGTGGAAAAGAAAGCTGGTCTCTCTTAAGTTTTTTCTCTTTCTTATTCTAAGTTAATGTGAATGGCACCATGTATGTACAGCAAAGGTACACACTTTTCACTATTTTTACAATGAATACAAATGACAATAAATGATTCAAGTGCCAAACATTATGCAATTCATTACTTCATCATTGAAATTCTAATTACATTCATGATTGTACACTGCGATGCAACAATAGGAGAAATAGCCAGTTGTTTTGAAAAATGTGGTATTCTCAAAGCAGAGGACGCAATTTATTGCATAAATGTTGTTATTAACCCATTTTGTGCTGAAGGTTTCTTTTGAGGTTTACACAGTGTCCTTGATGGAAAAAAAGATTCAGAGTGCTTTCTGTGCATTTAAATAGTCACTGGCCAATCTTCCAGAGGCCCAAGCCTTGGAAATATAGTCTCAAATCCCATCATACCAAATTTAAATTTTATGAATAAATCTGGAATATACATTTAGTATTGGTGCCATGAAGCTACTCGATTGTTGTAACAACACATCTAGTTAAATAGTGTCCTTTAGAGAAGGAAATCTGCCGAGTTTACTTGGTCCAGACTACATAGGATTCTAGATCCACAGCAATGTGATTGACTCTTAACTGCACTATGAAATGGCTCATCCAGCCATTCAGTTCACAGAAATATTATTTTTATTGAAATAACCAGGAGACAGAAAGCTTGATTTAAAGAATCTCGTTGGGAGTTAAGAATCAGCAGAAAAAGCAATCTGAAAATGTATGAAAACTTCTTGGAAACAATATTAAGGAAACAATGTAGAAAGTTCTGAAATAGACATAAACATGTAGATAAATGTGAGTTCGAAAAATGCAGCTTAGTTCTTAGTTGTAGCAGCTTGTTATTTTATCTACTCAAGAAGATGGATAACAGATGTTATTCTACTGTAAATATATGACAATTATATCACTGTGAAATTATTCACTTTTTATTGTTTGTTTAATAAATGTGTTTCACATTTTAAAGATTAAATTGTGTCTCATGTTATGTACTATGGCTCTCAAAACTTGGAAGTACAATATTATTGTGACATGAGATAATCTAATAACTATAAGCAACTGCACATTGCTGCCATGTACCAAAATCCTACCTCAGTGGCAGGGATTCACATTCCCAAATGTTTGGGCATTTGGAGTTCATCCAAAAAAAAATCACTGGTACAAAATAATATAATGTAATTAATCCAAAAGTAGTGAAGATTTAAGACTGTAATAGATGTCTTCTTCTGCAGACCTCTCTGTACACTTCTCTAATGGAGGTGCTCGTTTGGTCTTATTCCAGATTGCTTCCCAAAACTGCTATGTTATATGAGAACAGCAGAAAGGAAGGAAGAAGGAAAGAAAATCAATAAGTAACTCAAGAAGCTTGACATCATCCAGGACAAAGCAGCCTGTTTGATTGGCACCGCTTCATTAGCATTCAGTTCCTCCACCACTGACACCTCGGCAGCTCAGCAGCCTTTACCATTTATAAGTTGCACTGCAAAGTTTTCCTGTGCTCCTTAGACAGCACCTTCTAAACTAATGACCACTGCCATCTGGAAGGACCAGTGCAGTGCGTACATGGGAACGCCATCCATGTCTTGGCAGTGTGAGGGATTGGCCCATCATCCGTTCTGCAAATCAATTGTAATCACTCTGGGGTTACAGGTAGGTGATCTGATATGCTCTTGAGATATCACTAAGGACTGGTGATCAGCCAGGTCTGTCCTGCCAATCGTCAAAGTGGATGGGCCAGAGTCAATCTTGGGAATTAGACCAATAAACTATCAGAGGACTTATCAGTAGGCAGCCTATACAATCCTGGGTAAAATGAGAAATGGGAATAGGCTCCCTTCAACTGATTTCATTGAATGAATGCAGACAGAATTCAAAAGCATTTCTCGATGGAAGGGATGGTGATGCAGAGCTTATAGTGAATTGGATTCAGCTAGCTGCTCTTGAAATGGGCGTTCCAATGAGTTACAATAACTCTTGTCTCTATATGGTGTGAGGTATAGGTCTAACATGGACAGGTGAATTTTCAAATCCTAGGCCCTTGGGTTAAGCAGGAACATTAATAACTATATAAGGGGGCTCAGCCAACTGTAGTAATTCAGTAATACTACCCATAATATGGCAATATGAGCTTTAGCAATAGGTCATTCATCATCTAAGAACATATGTCAAAATACGCCCTATTATAGGAAAGATGTGGATGCTTTGGAAAGGGTTCAGAAGAGGTTTACCAGGATGCTGCCTGGACTGGAGGGCTTATCTTATGAAGAGAGGTTGACTGAGCTTGGACTCTTTTCATTGGAGAAAAGGAGGAGGAGAGGGGACCTAATTGAGGTATACAAGATAATGAGAGGCATAGATAGAGTTAATAGCTAGAGACTATTTCCCAGGGCAGAAATGGCTAACACGAGGGGTCATAGTTTTAAGCTGGTTGGAGGAAAGTATAGAGGGGATGTCAGAGGCGGGTTCTTTACACAGAGAGTTGTGAGAGCGTGGAATGCATTGCCAGCAGCAGTTGTGGAAGCAAGGTCATTGGGGACTTATAAGAGACTGCTGGACATGCATATGGTCACAGAAATTTGAGGGTGCATACATGAGGATCCATGGTCGGCACAACATTGTGGGCTGAAGGGCCTGTTCTGTGCCGTACTGTTCTATGTTCTAAAAGTTATAGCCTCATGAAATCATTATGTTGTTGGTGCTAATTGCTTCTTGTCATGTCAGCTAAACAACAAAGCACTTAAATGCAGCACTTGCTGTTCCCATTTCACAAACATATTCCATACCTAGCATTTTTGAGTCAATGCTTTGCAACTGCC
The DNA here is from genome assembly GCF_030684315.1 of Stegostoma tigrinum. Lineage (NCBI taxonomy): Eukaryota > Metazoa > Chordata > Chondrichthyes > Orectolobiformes > Stegostomatidae > Stegostoma > Stegostoma tigrinum. The sequence continues at coordinate 60,968,671 of NC_081357.1, read as the reverse complement.
ATACACCGAACTATGTGTTCAAGCGTATGACCTGGGATCAGAAGTGGGATCTTTCTGGGTTGTGCAATCATAGAGACTTACTGGCGGCATTCTACCCCTAGTATAGCATGACAATTTTATTAAGGCAATTGGATATAGAGTCATGACAAAGATGTTCTTGAGAAGCTTCCTTGCCACACTGTGTGAGGGCAAAACATGAGTCTTCATCGTCATGAGTGTGAGGACTAGGTGTTCCTCCAATAAACTTGCGTTATCTTTCTGATATTCCCCACTTGGTGATCCACTCGAGTAAAACCCTTGTGGTTCTGGTGCAACTATGAACATGATGTACAAGTGACAGGTTGGCACGGTGCCTGTTAAATAGGGTGCCTAGGTGCCACATAAGTAGGGTGCCAGATGATCATGGTACCAAGTGTGTAGGGTGTTAAGATATTAGGTGGGTAGGATGCCAGGCAGGTTAGGTGTCATGTTGGTAGAGGGTTAAAGCACAAGGTGTGTAAGTTGTTGGTAAAAAATAGAGTATTTAGGGTAGGTCATGGGTTTTTGGGTCCAGTGAGGAGAAGGGCAATGGGCATGTCTGGTCCAGTTGTGGGACAATGGGGGGCTCTCAGGTCCCAGGTGAAGAGTAAGGCATTGCATTCTGGGGGCTGGGAGTGTTCTGGGTCTGTTGAGGAAAGTGCAGTCAGATCAGGGTCTGGGTGGGTGTGTGGAGTCCAGGGAAGGTGTCATTGTGGTTGGATGTTAAGTTAAGGGCTGTCACTTTAACAGTTAACCAGGACTTAGGCAAAGTTTTTAACTGTCTACATTTTCTTGAGTGACTGTTTACTTAAATGGAGTGGTACCCAAAGGCTCCAGTTGAAATGCATAAGAGGAATTGCCCTTAAAATCTTCAATTTCCCAGACAATTCCATCAGGGATCCTGCAGGGTCCCCATGAATGACTCTCATCAAAGCTGTAAGAACAACTATATGACCATTGGAAATTCTAGATCATTGTCCCTGTATTCTGCACACTGATGCTTATTAACAAAGAAACGACCTCACCATAAGCCCAACAATTTAGACTGATTTAAAAGGACTTAAACATCATATTAACACAATACATCATCTATTCTCTCAAATCACTTCTCTGGCATCAGTTGACTTCAGTGTGGCAATAACTATTTCAAGAAAAGTAAACAGAATGATGCAATTTTTCAAAAAACTTCATTTGAGTTTTCAGTTGTAATATATTCCTTCATTTATGTCAGCAAAACAACATGCTTACATGATAGACATTGTTTTGTCTTGTAAGTATACTGTTTTACTGTGTTGAATTTCAACAAGAATCTCTCGGTCAGTGTAACAGCTGAGCAACGCACTGGACTTCAATGTTGCTTGTCTGCAATCTAACAGTCTCCAAAAACAAACAAAACAAAACATTATGACTTAATCTGCTGGAAAATTTGGATCTGTTAAAATGTGAACTGTTATTATTCATTCTTTAGATGTGATGCATTGTAATAAATCAGATATTGAGATGTACATGAATTAACAGCTCTTTTTACTTACTTAATTATTTACTTGAGTTTAATTGCTGCTAGAGCTCTACAACAGCAATTACTTGCCAGTCTGGGTACATGGATGCATACTTGTCTCCCAGTTAACCATTTTTGTTGCTATGATCCCAGATTTGTGCATGTGCATGTTCATCAACTACATGGTGAACAGTCTCTTTCAGCATGTTGGGAAGATCGACACAGGTCAGTCAGCAATGACTTGGAGACAGTAATGACTGTAAATACTAGAAGACAGGGTCGATAGATGTGAAAGTGGAAAAGCACAGCAGGTCAGACAGCATTTGAGGAGCAGGAAAGTCAATGTTTCAGGCTAAAACCTTTTGTTAGGACTGGGATTGGGAGTGGAGCCCAGAAATAGATAGAGCAAGGGTGTTGGGGGCAGGGTAAGTGGGATGTTGACAGATGGATACAGGTAGCGGGTTATTGTGGATTGGTCAGTGGAAAAAAGGGAATGGATAGGTAAGTAAGAAGATGGGCAGGTTAGATCAGGTCAGCTCAAGGATGCGAGGAGATGTGGGTGGGCTGGACATAGGATAAGACTGGGGGTGGAGGGATTTTGAAGCTGGTGAAGTCAATATTGAGGCCATTGGACTGTAAGCTCCCAAGGTGAAATATCAGGTTTCGTTCCTTGGGTTTAGGTTTGGCCTCACTCAGATAGTGGAGGGGGCCAATGGTGAACATGTCAGCAGGGGAGTGGGAGGGGTAATTAAAATGGATGGCAACCAGAATTTTGGGCTGGTTGATGCATGCAGAGCACAGATGATCTGTGAACTGGTCCCCAGGTCTGCATTTGGTCTCCACGATATGGAGGAGACCATATCAGGAGCAACAGATACAATGGATCAGGTTGGATGTAGTGCAGGTGAACATCTGCCAGATCTGGAAGTTAGCAACGAGTCAGTCTCTAGATGTTAAAGGTATTTAAGTCCAGCATGTTTGTTGGATTTTGTTGACAACAACAATGTATAATTATACGTGTTATAGACTGGAATAAACCCCTCAAAATATATTAAGAAGATAGTCTAGACCCTACCATTTTCTTATTTTAAAGGTAAGTGTGAGGCTTTATATTCCAGATGCAATTCAATTGGTCAAACTACCAGGTTTGAAACAAATGTACTTTATTCATACAATATAATTAAGATACAGACAAAATAAAAGTAGAAGTAAAGAATTAGTTCATTTGTGATTCTGTTAAACTGCTTAACAAAATAGCATATATAAACTACTGCTAATTATCTGTTCCAATATAGTAGTATCCCATGAACACACCCTTGGCAGAAGCAAATTCAGTAAAATGGTTTATCTTGCATGTAATTCTAGCAGCAGGGAGAAGCCCCTACTTTTTAGCTACAACAGAGAGAGAAATAAAAGCTTCCACATCCAGCTTCAAGTCCTCAGCAAAAACTGAAGGTTAAAATTGAAAAGTAAATCCAGGTTCTGGGGGAGCTTGAACCCCTTCACTGCATTCTCCAGTCCCTCCGACACCCACACCTCCCCCCGCCACACACACACACACACAAACACACACACACACACACACACACACACACACACACAAACACACACACACACACACACACACACACACACACACACACACATTCAGGCTGTTTCTATTGTACAAACTGTTTACTTTATCAGCTTGAAGCAGACTCCTCAGCAGCTGTCAACCTCTCTTCATGGATAAAAAGGACACAATTACATCTCTTAAAGCTGTATATCATCACAAGTGGCATCTATGAAATATCTCAAAACACTAGCCAGGTACATTATCAAACAAAATGTGATACCAGCCCAATTGTTTTATTTATAATCTCACAAGAGTTTGACTTTTACCTAGAGAATGTTGAATTTTCCCTCTCTTCATCCATTTTTATTTGGAATATGATACATAATCACATGGAAAAAAACGGGTTAATTTGGAAATGCAAGCAAACATTATTAAGGGAAAATCATGTCCATCTAACTTGCTGGAGTCTTTTGTAGCTGTAATAGGGTAGATAAGATAAATGCTCATTTGATAGTTTATACGTGGACTGCTACACAACATACTTGTGAGTAAAGCTGTATCTAAGGGAATAAAAAATACAGTAGAAACATGGAAACAAAATTGGTTAAGCTAAGGAGTCTTGCAGTCACACAGCACAGAAACAGATCCTTCAGCCCTTGTATCCAAGTCAACCAAACTTCCCAATTGCATTTGGACCATATCCCTCTATACCTTTTCTATTCTTGCATCTGTCCAAATGTCTTTTAAATGTAACCATACCTGCATCCATAATTTTCTCTGGCAGTTCATTCCACATACGAACCACCCACAGTTGCCCCTCAGGTTCATTTTAAATCTTTCTCCTGTCACTTAAAAATATGCCCCTGGTTTTGAACTCCCCCCACTCTAAAATAACGAATTGGCACTAGGGTTTTTGTCAGGCTGGAACAAGTTTGTAAGGGAGTTCCCTAGGGGTTGGTATATATGTGATCTAGATCTTGATGAGCACGGGAATTTGGGAGTGAAGTTAACCAAGGGGAGGGACAGTGTACAAATTCCAAAGGGTGTTGACATGTTGATGAAGTAGGCGGAGAGGTAGTAAATGAAGGTCAATGTGGGGAAGTATGAAGTGATACATTTCTGTACAAAGTACATGATTGACAGTATTAAACAATGCATGCTATTTTGAATGGTATGCAGGCACAGAAGTACCTGAGCATATACATGCGTAAATCATTCAAGGTGGCAAAATGGGTAGAGGTATAACACATATTCAGCATTCCTCGCTTATAACACATGAGGACGAAAGATCTACTGAGTCTACATGACTGATTAGATTTCAGTTGGAGTAATTGCTAAGATTATTCCTGTACATGGGGACACTGCAAAATCCCCACTGCAGCAGACTCTGAAGAAATTGCTTGGGAGATTGTATTTTCCATTGTGCAATTTCTCTACGACTGGAACCCTCTGAATATCTCCATTTAAATCTGAGATTTCGGATGGTTCCAAAGAAATTAATTGTAATAGATACTTAGGAAAAGTTAGGCTATTGAATAACTAGTCTAACTCTTGAATAATCATTAAACTGACCCCATACTTATTTCACATCCCCTGCTACACTTCTCTCAGACCACTTACATACTCCAGACCCTGGTAACTCAAACCTTGATCTGCAACCAGTCTGATGACCCACAACCCACGTCTCACGCCTGTCGTCTGCAAGGAGTTAGAAAGGATTCTGATGGATAGGATTTATGACCATTTGGAAGAGCATGGCTTGATCAAATGCAGTCAACACGGCTTTGTGAGGGGCAGGTCATGCCTCACAAAACTTACCGAGTTCTTTGAGGATGTGACTAGAAAAGTTGATGAGGGTCAAACTGTGGATGTGGTGTATATGGACTTCAGTAAGGCATTTGATAAAGTTCCCCATGGTAGGCTCATTCAGAAGGTCAGGAGGAATGGGATACAGGGGAACTTAGCTGTCTGGATACAGAATTGGCTGGCCAACAGAAGGCAGTGAGTGGTAGTAGAAGGAAAATATTCCGCATGGAAGCCAGTGGTGAGTGGTGTTCCACAGGGCTCTGTCCTTGGGCCTCTACTGTTTGTAATTTTTATTAATGACTTGGATGAGGGGATTGAAGGATGGGTCAGCAAGTTTGCAGATGACATGAAGGTTGGAGGTGTCGTTGACAGTATAAAGGGCTGCAGCGGGACATTGACAGGATGCAGAGATGGGCTGAGAGGTGGCAGATGGAGTTCAACCTGGATAAATGTGAGGTGATGCATTTTGGAAGGTCGAATTTGAAACCTGAGTACAGGATTAAGGATAGGATTCTTGGCAGTGTGGAGGAACAGAGGGATCTTGGTGTGCAGATACATAGATCCCTTAAAATGGCCACCCAAGTGGACAGGGTTGTTAAGAAAGCATATGGTGTTTTGGCTTTCATTAACAGGGGGATTGAGTTTAAGAGTCGTGAGATCTTGTTGCAGCTCTATAAAACTTTGGTTAGACCACACTTGGAATACTGCGTCCAGTTCTGGTCACCCTATTATAGGAAAGATGTGGATGCTTTGGAGAGGGTTCAGAGGAGGTTTACCAGGATGCTGCCTGGACTGGAGGGCTTATCTTATGAAGAGAGGTTGACTGAGCTCAGACTCTTTTCATTGGAGAAAAGGAGGAGGAGAGGGGACCTAATTGAGGTATACAAGATAATGAGAGGCATAGATAGAGTTGATAGCCAGAGACTATTTCCCAGGGCAGAAATGGCTAACACGAGGGGTCATAGTTTTAAGCTGGTTGGAGGAAAGTATAGAGGGGATGTCAGAGGTGGGTTCTTTACACAGAGAGTTGTGAGAGCATGGAATGCATTGCCAGCAGCAGTTGTGGAAGCAAGGTCATTGGGGTCATTTAAGAGACTGCTGGACATGCATATGGTCACAGAAATTTGAGGGTGCATACATGAGGATCAATGGTCGGCACAACATCGTGGGCTGAAGGGCCTGTTCTGTGCTGTATTGTTCTATGTTCTATGTTCTATGTTCTAACCCCACTTGCCTCAGGACCTGACTCCCCCTCTCCTGTCTAACCCATCCCACAATACCTGACGTAGTGCCACTCTCCTACTCATATAGAACATGATAGCAGCCCAGGATCCAAATGTGCCTTTCCTGCTTCTCCCACCAACGGACCCAGAACAAACTTTGTTGCTGCTGGAAATGACCCAACCTGACCTGCATCACCAGAGGACATGCTGTCTCCCACTTACCCTGACCTACCTGAACCACCATTTACTTTGCCACCTTTCATCCTGGTCCATGACCCTTACCATGCTACTTCTAAACACCTGGCACCCTACTTATCTAACAAAATACCCCCTATCCATCTAGCATTCTACCCCCAGCACCCAAACCCCACCTCCCCCCACTGCCCTCATTAATCCCCCCACTCCCACCCCAGCCAGACCACAGCTGACAACCTACAATCCTGGAATGTTAACTCTATTCCTCTGGAATTCTACTTCTGGCATTCTATCCCCGATCCATTTGGCACCTTTCCCAGCTGGCATTCTACTTTCTTGGTATCCTATGCCCCCTATCAATTTGTCACCTCACCCATCTAGCACTACACTATCACACTTCCCTTATATTGACAGGATGAAAACAAACCTCAAAGTTGCTGTCAGGACATTTAAACTTCAGAGAACAACAGCTAACTGGTCTGAAACGGGGGTATGGCTTATCTTTTCTTGACAGTTCTGCTATATAGAGGAACCATAAGAATGGAAGTATTGCTTTGTACTTCTGAGGGAGCCCTGAGTGGAATTTCCTGTCAGAAACATGGAACTCCATTCTTTTGTAAATTCATCCTTCTCTCCGAGAAATCCAGCCCATTGTGTACAATTCTGGATGACTCACTATAAGAAGGGCATGAATACTAGACAAAGTGCAAAAGAGATTAATGAAAATGGTCCAGGGTGAGAAATGTCAGATCTGAGGATAGAGTGGAGAGACTAAGGCTGCTCTTATGCAGAAAAGAAGACTAAGAGAAGATCTGAGAGAAGTTTACAATATCATTAGGTGTCCAGATACAGCAAATGGAGAGAAATTGTCCCTGCATGTCAGGGGATCGAGAATCAGAGGGCCCAATTCTAGGACACAATTCTAAAATATTTTGCACAAGAAACAAATGTAAGATAAAAAATTAGTTTTTTCACATAGAACCCCTAGAGTGCAGACGAGGCCAATTAAGCCCATCGTGACTGCAACAAACCACCCTTACAGACTCACACCCCTTCCACGGGGATTTTTCCATGGCTAATCTATGTAGACTGAACATCCCTGGATTCCAAGGGACAATTTTTTTTTTGTTTTCGGCATGGCCAAATCAGCTAACCTAATCTTTGGACAGTGGGAGGAAATGGAAGAACCCAGCAGAAACCCATCCAAATATGGGGAGAATGTGTAAACTCTGCAGAGGCAGCCACCCAAAGGTCAAATCAAACCTGGGCCTCTGGCACTGTGAGGCAACAGTGCTAACCACTGAGCCACTATGCTGTGCCTTTAGTGAGGATTATTGTATGAAACACTCTGCCTGGAAGGGTGTTAGAGGCAGATTCAACTGATGGATTCAAAGGGGAATTAGATAATTATTAAAATAGAAACAATGTGCAAGGTTACAGAGACATGGTAGAAGGTTGCCATGAAGTCAAATTACTCAGATTAATGGTTAGACATGATGCACCAAATGACCTCCTTCCGTACTGTATCATTTCTTTAATTCTGTGATCCTGTTTCCACAAATCGATCTCTGGCTCTGAGCATCAGACAGAGATTGAAGGAAGCCCCTTTCATTATAAAACTTGGAACTTCTGAACCAAGAGGGACAAATACTTACATGCACATCTTATACATATTACAAGCAAGAGTAAAATTGCTGGTTACAGTACAGTGTGATTTTGACTGTTGTATTTAGATATTGCTTTTTGATATTATTCATCTTCTAAGAACTGCTGAGCGGAACCCTTAAACAATCAAAGAAATATGAGGGGCTGAATGAATAATTATGGTAGAGTGATCTCAAAAACAAAAAATTATTTCAGATTCTTATAGACATCTTTACTCTTTATTCCCATTTTTTAAAAAATGTCAGCTAAATGCAACAGAATTCTGTACAATGATACTCTTTCCTTAAGTAGGACAACAACATCTATAGTTAAAGAGGTAAAGAACAGGAATTGATTTCATACCCATTCTGTTCCTTCTTCAAGCTTTGCTTTGTTTTCTAGATGATGCTGAAAGCCCTTTAAATCCCTTTCCATTTCAGCTGCTTTGCTAAAAGCAGGTGATTAAGTTATTGTCCTGGTAGCTTCCTGCATGACACTTCAGCTTAGATGACGCTGTAACCTGAGTTTCTCCTGTAATGGTGTTGATTATTGGTATCTGCATAAGCAAAACAGGTGTCTGAGGACACTATGTCCAATTTTGCTGACAATACAAAATTAAGTGGGAAATTAAATATGATGATGACACAATGGATACAAGTAAGTCATACACAGGTTAAGTGAGTCGACATTAAGATGGTGAATAGAGTATATTGTGGCAAATGTGGTACTTTCCACTTTGGCAGGGAGACTGGAAAAGCAGAATTTTAAAAAAAGCATCTCAGAGCTCTGTGCACAAAAAAAACTTCAAGATAACTAACTCTACAGTAGCTAATTGTCTGTGGTATACATTACTTGAGCTAACATATATAAAGACATTAAAAGGCATCAGTCTAATTTCATAGACTGTCATCACATTTGCATTCCCTTGCAAAGGTCTGGCATTTTATCCACCCTCCACCAACCAACAGTCAGAAAGAGCGACAAATACTTCAAACGAATCATAGAATCCCTACAATGTGGAAGCAGGCCAATTGGCCCATTGAGTCTACACCGACCCTCCAAAGAGCATTCCACCCAGATCGACCTCCTTAACTTATCCTGGTAACCCTGCATAACCCATGGTTAAGCCACCTAACCTGCACACCTGTGGACACTATAGGCAATTTAGCATGACGAATCCGCCTAACGTGCACATCTTTGGACTGTGGGAGGAAACCACAGCGCCCAGAGGAAATTTACACAGATATAGAGAGAATATGCAAATTCCATTCAGACAGTTGCCAAGGATGGAAGTGAACCTGGATCCCTTGCACTACCTTTCTTAGGATCAGAAAAGAAATGCTCCCACCTTATATACAAGTCAGAATGGTGATTAATTTTGAGGAGAACTCATGCTTCTGAACATTGTTGTTCTTGACCTTATTTGTGGTAGAGATTGTAGGACTTGAGAAATCACTGTAAATAGTTTTTATTGCAGTTACAGTGTGTCGGTATTGAAAGAGCTGAATTGGTATTGAAAGGTACTGAACGCTGTGACAATGTCACGGATCAAGCTGTTTTTTGGATTGGTTTCATCCTGATTGTTATGTTGGCTGCACAGATACAGGTGAGTGTTCACAATTCTATGAAACATTTGACTGAAACTCGGTAGATAGTGAAGAGTCTTTGAGGAGTCAGAGATAAGCCAAACACCTTCAAATATCTGCATCTGAACTACTGTTATGATATTGTCATTATATGCATTGTAACATTTTGTTATTAGTGACTTCTAAGACGTTTTTGAGGAACTTGAAATGGCGGTCCGGTGGAAGTCATATCGATTGCACAGCATCAAATCTGCATTTGATACTTCGAGTTATTTAGATATCTATTTGGAATTTTTTTAACGTTTCAGTGTAGTTCAGTTTTTACTTTCTTGCCTGTGCCAGTTGATTTTCTCTTTATACTTTGGTTTAGCCACATAATGTGTGGAGAATTGCTCTCTGCTAATATTGACATCAAAGACCGAAATTGTATACAACTCACTGAAGTACGAAAAAAGGTTTTTTTAAAATCTATTTTACAATGTTCAAGATTGCAAACACGTAGCAACAAATTAGCAAACTACTCAATTTCCACAGAGGTTTTCCCAACTTAGATACATTGTTTAAAATCCCATTGTCTGTTTGCAGTTCTCTGACCAGAAGTCTGAATAAACTGAAACCTCATAGAATGTTGCTTCCACAATAGCGCTTCGCTCTTCTGCAACTGACAACCTGGTCTCCACTTTCTTAAATTTTATTGTCCTGAAGCACGAAGACTGCAAGTGTGACATAAAACATTTCTGTTTGGTAAACAAATGGAAAGAATGGGTGTGAGCTTTCAGCTTCCTGTGCTAGTTCTTTAAATGCATGACTGGGTATCACCTGTCTAAAACAAAAATAGAAGTAAATATCATCTTCCAGAATGGAAGCCTTTGAGATTGAGAATCTTTTTTTAGATTAAGTGCATTGTTTTTACAAAGGAAAGCGGCTTTTTTTTCTCACACCATTCTCTTGGTAAAGCAGCTGTTCCTGGTTTCTGGCAATTTCTAATACTAAGCAAAATCCAACATTCTTCCACGAAGTCAATTCTTAAAAGGAAAATTCTTTCGGTGTGAGTAATCCAGGGTTAAACTTTTGAGAGGCATTTGCTCCTTCATAAGCAGATCAAACTATTCCAACATGTCTTGTTTACACAATTAAGATTCCTTTCAATGCATTTTAGCCTTTTTGTAAAAATTACTGTCATTTATGCACTCAAACAAGACTCTTTACTCAGAACAAAACGAGAAATCACACTGTTCCTATTCAAAAGGTAGCCACACAGGCCTCTGTGCAGAGTTGCGTGGCTTGCTAAGGCTAAAGTTACTTCCAAGAATTTCATGAGAATTGTTGAATTACAGCACAGAAACAAGCCATTTGGCCTAGCCGAACTCGTCCTCACCCTCAACAACTTCTCTTTCGATTCCTCCCACTTCCTACAGACAAAGGGGGTGGCCATGGGCACCCGCATGGGCCCCAGCTATGCCTGCCTCTTTGTACGTTACGTGGAACAGTCCCTCTTCTGCAAGAACGCATCATCCTCCGACACTTCCGCCATCTACAATCCAACCCGACCACCCAAGACATTTTTCCATCCCCACCCTTGTCTGCTTTCCAGAGAGACCACTCTCTCCATGACTCCCTTGTTCGCTCCACACTGCCCTCCAACCCCACCACACCCGGCACCTACCCCTGCAACCGCAGGAAGTGCTACACTTGCCCCCACACCTCCTCCCTCACCCCCATCCCAGGAGCCAAGATGACTTTTCATATTAAGCAGAGGTTCACCTGCACATCTGCCAATGTGGTATACTGTATACATTGTACCCGGTGTGGCTTCCTCTACATTGGGGAAACCAAGCAGAGGCTTGGGGACCGCTTTGCAGAACACCTCCGCTCGGTTCGCAATAAACAACTGCACCTCCCAGTCGTGAACCATTTCAACTCCCCCTCCCATTCTTTAGATGACATGTCCATCATGGGCCTCCTGCAGTGCCACAATGATGCCACCTGAAGGTTGCAGGAACAGCAACTCATATTCCCCTTGGGAACCCTGCAGCCCAATGGTATCAATGTGGACTTCACCAGCTTCAAAATCTCCCCTTCACCCACCGCATCCCAAAACTAGCCCAGTTCGTCCCCACCCCCCCACTGCACCACACAACCAGCCCAGTGCTTCCCCTCCCCCCACTGCATCCCAAAACCAGCCTAGCCTGTGTCTACCTCCCTAACCTGTTCTTGCTCTCACCCATCCCTTCCTCCCACCCCAAGCCGCACCTCCATTTCCTACCTACTAACCTCATCCGACCTCCTTGACCTGTCCGTCTTCCCTGGACTGACCTATCCCCTCCCCACCTCCCCACCTATACTCTCCTCTCCATCTATCTTCTTTTCTCTCCATCTTCGGTCCGCCCCCCCCCCCCCCCCCTCTCTCCCTATTTATTCCAGAACCCTCACCCCATCCCCCTCTCTGATGAAGGGTCTAGGCCCAAAACGTCAGCTTTTGTGCTCCTGAGATGCTGCTTGGCCTGCTGTGTTCATCCAGCCTCACATTTTATTATCTTGGATTCTCCAGCATCTGCAGTTCCCATTATCACAAGCCATTTGGCCCAACTGGTCTTGCTGAAACTTACAATCCACACAATTGTTGTCGCACTCCAATTACTTTTTCTTAACCAGTCCTCAAAATCCTCTATTTTCTGCATGGTCATATGTGCATCAAGCCAACCTTTAAATGTGTCAATGTTCTCTGTTTCAACCATTTAATGTGGAAGTACATTCTCAACAATTTCTCATAAATAAATTATTCGTTGATTCTTAATCTAATCTCTTTGTGGTTACATATATCACTGCTTCCTCATCCGGACTCATTTACAAGTGGGAGCAGGTGGGTAGAATTGCCTGTGAAGGTGTATTGCAACATTTGAGTCTGAGGTAATATCTGCTTAAGGGTTCATTTAACCTGTATAAACTAGCTTTTTGATTTCCGAACCTCACCAGCACACACCAGAGTGTAAGAGATAATGGGAACTGCAGATGTTGGAGAATCCGAGATAACAAAGTATGGAGCTGGATGAACACAGCAGGCCAAGCAGCATCTTAGGAGCACAAAAGCTGACGTTTCAGGCCCAGACCCTTCATCAAAAAATTTAAGATGTAGTGCAAACAAGCGAAAATCAGCATTTGGACATGGGGAAAGTTTGAAGATCACTCCAATAAATATGAAAACTAATGCTTCAAGCCATTTAATTATCATTTATGCACATTAGGAAATGACAGATTGATTTTCATCTTCACACGCTACTTCAGGAATGATAATGGCCACAAATTGGACTCCATTGGCTTTTGTGGAAAAGGTCAGCAGGTCTGGCAGCATTTGTGAAAAAAAAAACAGAGTTAATGTTTCGGGTCCAGTGACCCTTCCTCTGGAAAGTTCTGAGGAAGGGTCACCAGACCTGAAACATTAACTGTTTTTTTCTTCACAGATGCTGCCAGACCTGCTGAGCATTTCCGGCAACTTTGTTTTTGTTACTGATTCACAGCATCCTCAGTTCTTTCAGTTTCCATTGGCTTTCTTGTTAAACTAAAATCGAGACCAATGTCATTTTTAAAAAGATCTACGCTAAATCCGAACAATCCTTTAAGGTACTGCTCCCTAACAGAATTATATATTTATTGTGCCATCAACATGCAAGTATTAAACGAGTGTGCTCCATTGTTTTGAATTTGTTATCAAACAAAATGAGTAAAGAGACAGATAGGTGACAATTACCCATGGTGCCATTTTCACAATTTTACTGGTACTATTACACTCTAAATCAGTCTAATTTGACCAGTGTTCACTTTTAGTTAAGAAGTGAACGCATCCTTTGACAGACATTCCCAGTACAAATGAAGAGAAACATGACTGAAGTACTAAATAAATATTTTGTATCATTTTTTACAAAGGAAGAAATGTTGCAAAGATCATAGGTAAACAATTCAGGTAATTAAGTCACAGGATGGGCTAAATATCAGAAAAGGGCAGATAAGGTGTGTTTGGGATGAATATCTCTTAGGAATAGTAGTCACATATGAATCTTTATTGTATTCCACCAACTCTAGGCTCTTTGACCACACTGAACCATTTTTTCAACCAGAACCCTTTACCTTACACATTGCACATTATGCTTACAAGCAACACACATTGATAATCCCAACCCAAAGATGAATATTTCTATTTTTGTTGATCAATGCAAGCAAAATGCTCTTGTACCCATATTAATGCCTCTTAGGGCTTCTCTCCTTCTGCACGAGAGGAGCATACATAACAAATGCAAGAATGCGTAGACTGGAGGAGTTGGGGGGCAGATTTGGGATGGGGGAAAGATGGGGAAGTCTGATACAAGGTTTTTGACCCCATTCGAGAAGCAGACAGTCAAGCTGGCAGGAGAACAGCTTTTTTTTATCCCCAGTGGTGTTGCCCCATAAGAGGAGAATGTACAATCTGCCTAACAATTTTATGTTCGGGCTGTTTCCATATGCAAAGCATATGAATGATCTTGCATAGTTGAATATACAATTACCACCATCCCAACACTATTAGCACTGCTGGTGATTGTTACGTGCCCTTCCAAAGGTTAAGGAATAACAGGATATGTTTTGAGTTTGCAGCTTCAAAACCATATTCATCCATACTTAGCAGTGAGTGCCTGCCTTCAGTATAAAGGTCTAAATTGAGTACTCCCACAAGTTTTTTTTATCAGTTCCTGTTACGATGGCCTCAGAAGGGTGTGCTTCCACTGTTCAGTAACAAAAGCTGACACATTTGGGGCCCTCCCTTTTCCACTGCATATTTTCATAATGTCCTTCTTAAAATGCAGTTGTTGAAGATAATGGCATTTATTTTTCTTCAACTGTTTCTGTCTCTACTTTTCTTCTACCCTCATAACTTGTTTGTTTGCTGCTGACACCCACTCTGTGTTTCTTCGATCTTCCCCCTGACTATCAGTTCTTTCTCTGTCTTGCTAGACTTTGCAGCTTTTCTCCTGATCCCTTTCCATTCAAATTGCCATACCTAGCCTCACGCTTACACTGCTCATTATTCAGTTGCACTGTTCTGACTCCTTCCCCAACACTCTCAAACACTGCCATCCTCATCTGTGCATCTCAGTTCACCCTCTCTTATTCCTCAAGTATTTTCAATTGCCCTCTTGGCCAATCTCATTCTCTGCCTGTTCTTTTCACCCAGTCCACTTTTTCTGTTAATCACCATTTTTAATTTGGTCCTCCATTTAAAGTGAATTCAGACTGCCTATCCACCAGATTTGCAAGAGCCAGCAATATGACTGCCTCACTTGAACAGCCTGTTTAGCCTTTACCCATAACATTGCAAATATTTACTTACAAGAGGGTAGACTGCATATGGCTGAGACTTCTCATGAGCTGCTTGACCAGATCAGGCTGCATCGTTTACATTGTAAGTATTTGCATAAGGAAACAGTTTATTCATGAAGAGCCAACTCAAGCCTGGAACATCACCTCTACCCCTCCAGGTACAAGCCTCTTGTTTCTGTAGATATTTTTAAACAACCTAATCACCGATGTTGTGACATATCTTTGAAACATGTGGAATTTAATCCTGGGCCTTCTGGCTCAAAGTAGGAACAGAACCACTATGCCACAAGTGGTCTGTTTGACATAGTTGGGCTTGCAAACGTGTAAGACTATAAGATATTGGAACAGAATTAAGCCATTCAGCCCATTAAGTCTGCTCTGGCATTCAATCATAGCCAATATGTTTCTCAACCCTATTCTTGTGTCTTCTCCTTGATCCCCTTACTAATCAAGAGCCTATTTATGTATGTCTTAGGGGGCACTCAATGACTTGGCCTCCACAGCCATCTGCAGCAATGAGTTCCACAGATTCACCAACCTTTGGCTGAAGGAATTCCTCCTCATTTCAGTTCAAAAGGGTTCTCCCTTCACTGATTTTGTGACCTCATGTCCTAGTTCTTCCTACTAGTGGAAAAGTCTTCTTCACATAAACTATCCAGGCTTCACCATATTCTGCATGTTTCAATGAGATCCTCCCTCGTCTTTCAAAATTCTACTGAGTACAGGCCCAGAGTCCTCAACTGCTCCTCATATGACAAGCCCTTCATCCTTGGTATCATACTTGAGAAATTCCTCTGGACTCCCTCCAAGGCCAGCACATCCTTCCTTACATATGGGTCCAAAAAATGCTCACATGTTTCCCATTTTTGCCTAATTCTAGTGGACAGCTGTAATGAGCATTCATGATGTGCTAATGAATGTAATACTGGTTGCTAAAGCTGAGGGTCAGGAAATGTAACCTACCTGAATGTTTCTGGGAATATTATTGCAAAACCTTAACTTGCAATTAGGAAGCTGAATCTATGCCTTCTACCTACCCTTCCTAAAATTCCAGGAGATTCTACTCATTGACTTTTGTTTGCAGGGCACAATTTCAAAATTTTCAGATGAGACAAAGCTTGAAAGCATTGTAAACTGCGAGTAGGCTATTAATAGATTCAATAGGCTATGTGTTGGTGAAATGGGTGAGCAAGTGGCAGGTGCAATTTGATGTAAAGATGTATGAAGCAGAATGTTTTGATCTGAAATATGAAGAAATAATATAAAACATAGGGAATAATTTTAAAGGGAGGAGAAGGTCTGAGTTACGATAAACCTGTATAAACCATTGGCTTTCCTTTCAGAGGAAAATTGTATCCAGTTCCATGGGCCACACTATAGGAGCCATTAGAGTTTGAGCAGAAAAAAAAATCAGGAATCGATCCTGGGATTAGCAATTTCTGATGCAGGAGAATAAGGGTCTATTTCTCTTGGAGAAGGGCAGATTAGGAGGAGACAAGACAGAGGATCAAAATCATGAGGAATCACAAGGGAATATTGAGCAGAAACTGTTTCAATTGGGGCAGCACGATGGCTGAGTGTTTAGCAGTATTGCCTCACAGTGCCAGAGACCCAGATTCATTCTACTCTTGGGCAACTGTCTGTGTTTGGAGTTTGCACATTCTGCCTGTGTCCACGTGGGTTTCCTCTGGGTACTCCAGTTTATTCCCACAATCCAAAGATGTACAGGTTAGATGGTTTGGTCATGCTAAATTGCCCATAGTGTCCAGGGATGTATCGATTAGGTGGATTAGCCATGGGATATCCAGGGTTGCAGGAATAGGATAGGGGGCTGGATGGGATGCTCTTCAGAAGGTCAATGTGCATGCGATGGGCTGAATGTAGGGACTCTATGATTCTATCATGGATGTGTTGAGAAACAGGTAATACTGTTTTAAGGTGATTAATTAATAATCAACTGCAACATGAGGAAAATCTTTCTTTTTTACGCTAGTGGCGAGGATTTAGAAAGCACTGCCTGACGGCATGATGGATGCTGATGTAAACTTTCAGGAAGAAATTGAATAGTTACCTGATTAAGGAAAAGCAACTGGAAAGTGGAGCTAACTAAGCTGGGATAGCAGAAAGGCAGCACGGACATGATTTGTTGAATGGCCTCACTCTTTGTACAATGGCCAATCATCTTCACTTAGAGAAAGTAAACTTAAATCAATTCCAGTTGCTAAGGATAGCTACTGCAATTCATTGATGGACTGTGTATTCTTAATGCTTAGTATTAATTAGCAACAAAACCTCCATTCTTTATAAATGATGTGAGGCTTACAAATCAGAGAATGATGTGGGTGCAATATTTCATTGAATCTGTTCTAAGGCAAAGTTTTCAAGTGTTGCTGTGATGACATGCAAACATTCAAAGCTCTTTGGTAGACAATTGTAGCAAGAATCAAAATGAATGGCGACAACATTCACCACAATGTGTAACATGCAAAAAAAACCTGGCATTTATAATAGAAACAATTATGTCAAAATTAATATCAGTGTGTAATTGACAACCTCCTTACCAAGTAAATTACACAAGTTATTGTCTGAGGCTGAGGCACCACATTACAAGCATTCATGTCATAAATGAAAGTGCACAAAAGATGTCTATTGAATCCTTGGGCAAAGAGAACTTCTCCCTTCCACATTGTTTATGTTATATTTTACGTGACCATGACACACTGAACTGATTATGTCCATCTTTTTCTTCACAATTGATGTCAAGAAAGCAGGCTTTGTTGAACATGCATACTGAGGAGCCTGCAGATGGACTTTATTTTCGATCACATGTCATGTGTTGAAGGTTTCTTTTCTGAGTTTTCTTTTTAAATGCACACAATTATAAAGGAAGGAAGCCATTAAAAAAGGATTTAATTTGAATCATTTGTACAATATATAAAATACAAATTGTCAAACTGAATAGATGCAACAGTGGAATAGGTCTTACCCCCTTTTGAAGAAACTAATTAAAAATAGCTTGATGTATAATGATAAAGAAGAGTCATTACTTTTTTTCTAATACAAATTTCTACTTACATGATGTCAGTTATGATTAATTGAAATTTAGTCCTCATCACAATCCAATTCTGGAATGTAGCATATTCATTTTCTTATTTCATCTGCAGCACAGATTTTCCTTTATAATGTTAAAACCAACTTCACATACAAAACAGAAATGCTCCAAGCAGTGGTGGTCCACACGAAGCAGCTTGAATTAGTGGCACAGCATTTCAGTACAATGTGTTGCTCATTGGTTTAGGAACAAAAGAAAAATACTTGAAAATTAACATTGCATATTGTATTTCTAATACTTGGGGAGTAGTCCCTGGCTTCCTGTGTATTACAAAATGTATTCAGGCACTTACAAGAATCGAAATGTACCAAAGTGGTAGCAAAGTTAAATTGAAAATCCTAAAGAGAGATATCACTCTTTCTGACTTCATGCACATCA
Organism: Stegostoma tigrinum; assembly: GCF_030684315.1. NCBI lineage: Eukaryota > Metazoa > Chordata > Chondrichthyes > Orectolobiformes > Stegostomatidae > Stegostoma > Stegostoma tigrinum. Next base: position 60,950,304 of record NC_081357.1, on the reverse strand, counting down.
ACAGTAACCAATTTAACAGAACAATACCCTAACTATTAATAAGAACAGAAAATGTTGAAAATGTTCCGCAGGTCTGGCAGCATTAATGGAGAGAGAAACAGTGAAAACATTTCCAGCCATGGCCTTTCATCAGAATACTCAGTATCCAAGCATCTTTGTGTCACTGAAATTGCGATAAAACTAAAATGGGAATGCTCAAGGTAATGCATCCACACAAAGATGGAGAAAGAATTTTGTTTAAAATTCATTTGTGGGAAGTGGGCATCGCCAGCTGGCCCATCCCTAGTTGGTCTTGAGAAGGTGGTAGTGATCTGCCTTCTTGAGCTACTGTAGTCCACCTGCTTGACCCAAAATGCCATTAGGGAGGGAAGTCCAGGATTTTGACCTGGCTACAGTGAAGGAGCAGTGATATATTTCCGAGTCAGGATGGTGAGTGGCTTGGAAGGGAACTTGAAGATGATGGTGTTCCTGTTGCCCTTGCCCTTCTAGATGGAAATAGTTGTGGGTTTGGAACTTGCTGTCTGAGGATCTTTGGTGAATTTCTGCAGTGCAGCTTGTAGATAGTACACACTGCTGCTACTGAGCATCTGCGTGGATGCTTATGGATGCGGTGCCAAACAAGTGAGCTGTTTTATCCTGGATGGTGTCAAGTTTCTTGAGTGTTGTTGGGGCTGCACTCATCCAGGCAAGTGGGGAGTATTCCATAACACTCCTGACTTGTGCCTTGTAGATGGTGGGCAGGCTTTGAGGAGTCAGGATGTGAGTTACTCACCTCAGTATTCCTAGCTTTTGATCTGCTCTGGTAGCCACTGTGTTTACATGGCGAGTCCAGTTGAGTTTCTGGTCAATGATAACATCCAGGATGTTGATAGTGGGGGTAAAAATTGTATCAGAGATAATGGGAACTGCAGATGCTGGAGAATGCAAGATAATAAAGTGTGAAGCTGGATGAACACAGCAGGCCAAGCAGCATCTCAGGAGCACAAAAGCTCTGATGAAGGGTCTAGGCCCAAAACATCAGCTTTTGTGCTCCTGAGATGCTGCTTGGCCTGCTGTGTTCATCCAGCTTCACACTTTATTATGTTGATAATGGGGGATTCAGTGATGGTAACACCATTAAATGTCAAGGGGCAGTGGTCAGATTGTTTCTTATTTGTGATGGTCATAGCCTGGCCTTTGTGTGGTGTGAATGTCACTTACCACTTGAGAGCCCAAGCCTCAATATTTCAAGATCTTGTTGCATTTGAAAATAGCTTGCTTCAGTTTCTGAGGAGTCACGAATGGTGCTGAACACTGTGCAATCATTGACAAACATCCCCACTTCTAAACATATGATGGAGGAAAGGTCATTGATTGAGCAACTAAAGATGGTTGGGCCTGGGACACTACCCTGAGGAACTCCTGCAGAGATGCCCTGGAGCTGAAATAACTGACATCCAACAACCACGACCATCTCCTTACATGTCAGGTATGAGTCCAACCACCAGAGAGTCTTCCCCCCGGATACCCTTTGATTCCAGTTTTGCAAGAGTTTCTTGATGTTGGAAGATGTTTCCATTGTTAGGAGAGACTAGGACCTGAGGCCATAGCCTTAGCATAAGGGGAAGACGTTTTAGAACGGGGATAAGGAGAAACTTCTTCAGTCAGACAGTGGTGAATCTATGCTTCTTGTGCCACTATCTGTGGGGGCCATTCATTTAAGATGGAGATAGATTCTTGATTGTCAAGGGGATCAAGGGTTACAGGGGGAAAGTGGGAGAATGGGATTGAGAACCTTATCAGCCTTGATTGAATGGCAGAGCAGACCCGATGAGCTGAATGGCCTAACTTCTGGTCCTATACCTTATGGTCTTATGCCACACTTGGTCAAATGCAGCCTTGATGTCAATGGCTGTCTCTCTCACCTCACCTCTGGAACTCAGTTTTTTTGTCCATGTTTGAACCAAGGCTGTAATGGTCAGGAGCTGAGTAGCCCTGGCAAAACCCAAACTGGGCATCATTGAGCAGGTTATGGCTGAGCAGGTGCTGCTTGAAAGCATTCTTGATGACGCTTTCTATCACTTTACTGATGATCGAGAGTAGACTGATGGGGCAGGTATTGGCCAGGTTGGAGTTGTCCTGCTTTTTGTGTACAGGACATACTTGGGTAATTTTCCACATTGTGGGGTAGATACCAGTGTTGTAACTGCACTGGAACATCTTGGCCAAGGGGAGCGACAAGTTCTGGAGCACAAGGCTTCAGTATTTTTGCCAGAATGTTGCCAGGGCCTGTAGCCCTTTGCAGTATCCAGTGTCTCTAACCGTTTCTTGATATTATGTGGAGCGAATCAAATTTTCTGAAGACAGGTATCTCTAATGCTGGGGACCACTGGAGGAGGCCAAGATGGATCATCCATTCGACATTTCTGGCTGAAGATTGCTGCAAATGCTTCAACCTTATCTTTTGCACTGACGTCTTGGGCTCTTCCATCATTGAGGGTGGGGATATTTGAGGAGCCTCCTCCTCCAGTGAGTTGTTAATTGTCCACCATCATTCACCACTGGATGTGGCAGGACTGCAGAGCTTAGATGTGATCCATTGGTTGTGCGATCTCTTAGCTTTGTCTATCAGCTGCTGCTTATGCTGTTCAGTGGTTTCAAAAGGTTGGCACCTCATCTTCAGGTATGTCTGGTGCTGCTCCTGGCAATGCCCTCTGCTGAACCAGGGTTGATTCCCTAGCTTGATGATAATGATTGAGCAGGGGATATGCCAGGCCATGAGGTGACAGTTTGTGCTGGAGTACAATTCTGCAGCTGTTGATGCCCCCAGCACCTCATGGACGCCCAGTCTTGAGTTGCTAGATCTGTGTGACGCCTGTCCCATTTAGCACAATGATAGTGCCCACAGCAAGGTAGAAGTTGTTCTCAATGTGAAGGTGAGACTTTGTCACCACAAGGACTGTGCGATGGTCACTCTTACCGATACTGTCATGGACGGATGCAATTGCAGCTGGCAGATTGCTAAGGACAAGGGCAAGTAGGTATTTCATCCCTGTTGGTTCCCTCACCAACTGCAGCAGAGCCAGTCTAGCAGCAATGTCCTTTTGGACCCGATCAGCTCCATTAGTAATACTGCTGCTGAGTCACTCTTGGTGGTGGACTTTGAAATTCCCCATCCAGAGTACATTTTGTGCCCTTGCCATCCTCAGTGCTTCCTCTAAGTGTTGTTCAACATTAAGGAATACTGATTCATCAGCTGAGGGAGGACAGTATGTGGGAATCAGCAGGAGGTTTCCTTGCCCATGTTTAACCTGAAGCCATGAGATTTCATGGGGACCAGAGCCATTGTTGAAGGCTCCTAGAGCAACTCCCTCCTGATGTATACCACTGTGCCACCCCCTCTGCTGGGTCTGTCATGCTGGTGAGACAGGACATATCTAGGGATGGTGATGGCGGTGTCTGGGGCATTGTCTGTAAAGTATGATTCTGCGAGTATGACTATGTCAAGCTGTTGCGTGACTAGTCTGTGAGACAACTCTCCCAATTTTGGCACTAGCCCCCAGATGTTAGTGAGGAGGACTTTGCAGGGTCGCTAGGGCTGTTTCTGCCATTGTTCTTTTCAGTGCCTAAGTTGATGCCAGGTGACCTTCTGGCTTTATTTCTTTGAGACTTTGTTGCGATTGGTATAACCGAATGGCTTGTTAGGCCATTTCAGAGGGCAATTGAAAGTCAAACACATTGCCATGGTTCTGAAGTCACGTGTAGGTTCGACCAGATGGGGGTGGCAGATTTCCTCCCCTGAAGGATGTTAGTGACCCAGTTGGATTGTTCTGACAATCAACAGTGACTTCATGGTGATCAGCGGATTCTTAATTCCAGAATTGATTTCAAATTCCAACATCTGCTGTGACAAGCTTCGAACCCAGGTCACCAGAACAATAATGAGTTTCTGGATTAGTAGTCTAGCGATAATACTACCAGGCAATCAGAGAAAGAACATTACATTGAGGCCAGCGTTTGAATTGGAAGGACCTGCACTCACCCTCTCCAGCGCAGACCCATCTTCTTGGTTTGTGAATCATTATACAATCTCATTGAGAGTTCCGTTGTTTTCAGAGAACTCATCAGTGTGAGCAAAGTGCGGTTAGTGAGACACCGTAAAGGAACTAAGATGTCACAATGACTCAAAATAAAAGTTCCACTAAATGTCTTGAACAAGAGTCGATACTATCATTGAAGCAAACTTGAAGGCAAATTGTGTTCTTGGTCAGGAGCAAGAGATTGCAGGATGTTAGGCAGTTGGTAACTTTACCTTTTATTAAACCTTCCATTTATAAGGCAAGGCTTAGTATAAAGCTGAACACAGTAGAGGTGGTAAGTTGTCATGTAACCTGTCTCTTCTGAATGCTGCGTATGCAAAAAGAAAGAATGATCAGCATTGAATCCAGTAATAGAGAAACCTGCCCGGGAAAGTGAGGTGGTAGTTAATTTCAAATTTTCGGTAATTTGCCACTGAGAGATTACTCAAGACTTTGGTTGAGATTAGATATGAACTGCCATCACATAGTTCCTGCTTTGCATATATCAGAGCAAGAACATTATAACAAGTAGATACTTTTGCTAATTATTCAACCATTTGGACCAAGGTTCAGAGTAACAACTAACAACAAACATCTATTGCCATTTTCGGCCACTTGTTTCACAATTTAGTTGGTGTACTGTGTTAAATATCATGTATATAAATGAGTATAGGAGTTTGGAGGTCATATTGCAGCAGTACAGGACATTAGTTCAGCCACTTTTGGAATACTGCATTTCTGGCCTTGCTCCTAAAGGAAGGATGATGTGAAACTTGAAAGGGTTCAGAAAAGATTTAGAAGGATGTTGCCAGGGTTGGGGCTCTTGAGCTATAGGGAGAGGCTGAATAGGCTGGGGCTATTTTCCTGAAGCTTCAGAGGCTGAGGCGTGACCTTATAGGATTATAAAATTGTAAGGAGCATGGGAAGGTAAATAGGCAAGGTCTTTTCCCCAAGGTGAGGGTGTCAAAAATATTGAGTGTTGGTTTAAGGTAAGAAGGGAAAGATTTAAAAGGGGCCTAAGGGACAACATTTTCACGCAGAGGATGGTGTATATGTGGAATGAGCTGTCAGAGGAAGTGGTGGACACTGGTACAATTACAACATTTAAAAGGCATCTGGATGGGTATATGAATAGGATGGGCTTGGCGTGACATGGTCCAAATGCTAGCAAATGGGACTAGATATATCTAGGATATCTGATCGGCATGGACAAGTTGGACCAAAGATAATGGGAACTGCAGATGCTGGAGAATCTGAGATAACAAAGTGTGAAGTTGGATGAACACAGCAGGCCAAGCAGCATCTCAGGAGCACAAAAGCTGATGTTTCAGGCCTACACCCTTCATCAGAAAGGGGGATAGGGAGAGAGTTCTAAAATAAATAGGGAGAGAGGGGGAGGCGGACCGAAGATGGATAGAGGGGAAGATAGGTAGAGAGGAGAGTATAGGTGGGGAGGTAGGGAGGGGATAGGTCAGTCCGGGGAGGATGGACAGATGAAGGAGGCGGAACGAGATTATTAGGTAGGAAAGGGAGGTGTGGCTTGGGGTGTGAGGAAGGGATGAGTGAGAGGAAGAACAGTTTAGGGAGGCAGAGACAGGCTGGTCTGGTTTTGGGATGCGATGGGGGAAGGGGAGATTTTGAAGCTTGTGAAGTCCACATTGATACCATTGGACTGCAGGGTTCCCAAGCGGAATATGAGTTGCTGCACCTGCAACCTTCGGGTGGCATCATTATGGCACTGCAGGAGGCCCAGGATGGACTTCCTCCCTCACCACCATCCCAGGGCCCAAGATGACTTTCCATATCAAATAGATGTTCACCTGCACATCTGCCAATGTGGTATACTGCATCCACTGCACCTGTTGTGGCTTTCTCTACATTGGGGAAACCAAGCAGAGGCTTGGGGACTGCTTTACAGAACACCTCCGCTCTGTTCGCAATAAACAACTGCACCTCCCAGTCACAAACCATTTCAACTCCCCCTCCCATTCCTTAGGCGACATGTCCATCATGGGCCTCCTGCAGTGCCATAATGATGCCACCTGGAGGTTGCAGAAACAGCAACTTATATTCCGCTTGGGAACCTTACAGCCAATTGGTATCAATGTGGACTTCACAAGCTTCAAAATCTCCCCTTCCCCCACTGCATCCCAAAACCAGCCCAGCTCATCCCCGCGTCCCTAACCTGTTCCTCCTCTCACCTATCCCCTCCTCCCACTTCAAGCCGCACCTCCATTTCCTACCTACTAACCTCATCCCGCCTCCTTGATCTGTCCGTCTGCCCCAGACTGACCTATCCCCTCCCTACCTCCCCACCTATACTCTCCTCTCCACCTATCTTCTCCTCTATCCATCTTCGGTCCGCCCCCTCCTCTCTCCCTATTTATTTCAGAACCCTCTCCCCATTCCCCTCTCTGATGAAGGGTCTAGGCCTGAAATGTCAGCTTTTGAGCTCCTAAGATGCTGCTTGGCCTACTGTGTTCATCCAGCTTCACACATTAAGTTGGACCAAAGAGTCTGTTTCTGTGCTGTATGCCTCTATGACTCTATGAAAATATGGACCTAAATTGGGAAATGAAAGATTTAATATGAAATTCCCAGTCTAAGCTTCTGTACAATTATCTTTTCATAATTCTACCTTGAAAAAAAGGCCAGTGGATTGTAATCAGTTCATTGTAGATTGATTGACCTTGGAAAGTCAATCATTTTTTAAAAAAAAACTTTATGTGCCAATATGAATGGATACGATGGAATGCATCTTGACTTTCTCTGATGGTATACAAAGGATGATAGCGATTATAAATTTCCATTGACTCGCTATCAAGCATTTTATACTATTGCACAAAGTCAAGATATATTGCAATATGTTTTTCTCCTAAGCAGGTCAAAACTTGTTCAGGAAAGGATGATGCATTGACAAGCAGTATTTTGTTTGCTCTGGTGCATTCATGAGGAAAAATATAACAGGTTAAAATGGAATATACAAGTCAGCAAAGTGAATAAGAGGGTTGAAATTGAAGGTCTGTTTAAAAAGAACTCTAAAGAAATACACTTGTGCAATGTAATACTATGTTAAATAGCAAGCTTCTTGATAGAATAGAGTGAGATGGATGTAAGGACATCTTTAAAGGTAGGCGATCATTTAAAAAGGCCATCAAGAAGACAAAATGATTTATTGGTTTTAAATCTGAGACATTACTCTAAACACAAGTAAACAGTGTTGAATGTTTATGAAACATTGATAGATCACAGATAGATGATGGGATTCAATTATGAACAACAAAAACAGGAATTGCTGGAAAAGCTCAGCGGGTCTGGCAGCATCTGTGAAGAGAAGTCAGAGTTCATGTTTCAAACTGAGACCTGCTGAGCTTTTCCAGCAAATTCTGTTTTTGTTTCTGATTTACAGCATCCACAGTTCTTTCAGTTTTTATTCAGTTGTGAGCACTCGATTAAGGAAGATTTGGAGGGTGCTGAGATTAATAAGAATTATACCAGAAAATAAAAGGTTACAATCATAATGAAGTGACAACAGAATGATTTTTTTTTAAACCCTGAATTGACAAAGAAAACGTTTGAAAAAGGATCTTTTCCATCAATGCTGCTTACATTGTTTTTTCATCATTGTGCAAATGGAAACTTAGATGATCGCACATATGCCATACCTGTATGTTATTAAAAAAATATTGAATAGTTGAATCCCCAACACAGATCCTTGCAGGATGCCACATCCTAACTGTCATTATCAACATTCTTGGTTTCCTCATAGCAGCCAATTTCCTAACAGGCCAAATAATCAGCCCTCAATATCATAAGCTTTAGCTTTAGCTGACAGAATTTTATCAAATGTTTCAACAAATAAAAATTATATCCATAGGTGTTCCCCACCTGCCCTTTTAGTCACATCTTTAAAAAAATTCAGCTAAATTTGATAAGCATGAGGTATCCTTTACATATCCATGCTGGTTCCGTCTGATCGGTAGAAAATTTACACAATGTTCAGTAATTCTAGCCAAAATACTGCAGTTATTTAATAACTTGGAGAGGTAAGGTTTGATCAGGGATAGTCAGGATGGTATTGTCAGTGGGAGGTCACGCATGACAAATTTGACAGATTATTCGAGGAACTGATCAAATGTGCAAATGATGGCAGTGCTGTTAATGTAATTTATACGGATTTCAATAAAATTTTGGGCAAGATTCCACATGGGAGACTGATAACCAAAGTAACAGCATGTAGGCAATGTAGGCAATGCCATGGTAACTTGGCAAGTTGGATCCAAGTTGGTTCAATGACAGGAGACAGACAGCAATAGTAGAAGGCGATTGGTGGGACTGGAGGCCAGTGTCCAGTGGCGTACAACAGGGATCGGTGCTGGGCTCCTTATTGTTTGTGATGTATGTATATAAATGATATAGACGAGAACGTCAGAATGGGATGGGGGGAGGGGAGCAGGGTGTATAATACACAAAGAATGGTTGAGTGGTTAATAGTGAGGAAGAAGATCATAACAAGACAAGGGAGTATTCAATGAGTGGTAGGACACTGGGAAACTCAGAGAGATGGAGGGATCTTGGGATGCTTGTCCACAGATCCTTGAAGGTGGCAGGTCAGGTTAATAGGATAGCTATGAAGGCGCATGGGATGTTTGCCTTTTCAGTCATTATATAAATTATAAGAACAGGGATGTTAGGTTGGAGCCGTACAAATCCTTGGTTAGGCCACAGCTGGAGTACTGTCTGCAGTACTGGTCACCACACTATAGGGAGGACGTGATTGCACTGGAGGAGTTAGAGGAAATTCACCAGGATGTTTTCTGGGATGGAGCATTTCAGCTTTGAAGGGAGGCTGGATGAGCCCGGGTTGTTTCCTTTGGAACAGAGAAAGCTGAGGTGGTACATGATTGAGGTGTATAAGATTATAAAACATATGATCAGGGTGGACAGGAAGTAGCCATTCCCTTAACTGAAGGGTTAACAATTAAGAGACATAATTTTAAGATTGAGGGCAGGAGGGTTGGAAGAAATTTGAAGAAGTTGATGAGAATCTGGAATGCCCAGCTTAGTTCAGGTGGGAAACCTCACAACCTTTCTAAAAGTATGCAGATAAGCACTTGAAATGTCATAACATTCAAGTCAATGGGCCAAGTGTTGGAATTTGGGATTAGTGTAGAATAGTTAGTGCTGACACAATCAACCAAGGCCTCTTCTGTGCTGTATACTCTGTAACTTTATGATTCTATGCAGATTATAGACTATTTGGTCTACAGTTTGATGTACTCTCCCAACTGTCTTACATAGAATGACAAGCCACATTTTCCCTGTCTAATATTATGACTCCCAAGTTGGGGATGAACTTTGAAAGATTATTGTCAGGCTGTCTGCATTGGTCTCTGTCCTTCCTTTCAAATCCTGGAATGTAAAGCATCCAATCCTAGTTTTTAGTGACATTACTTTTCTTCATTACATTTAACTTAAGAGGAGTCTTGAGTCCCGTGTTCAGTAGCACAAATCTAGGTTTATTTGGAGCTCCTTACCGATGCAGCCTGGGAAACATCAATGGAGACACTGTTCCGAGGAAGGGTCACCAGGTTTGAAAAACATTCATTCTGATTTCTCTTCACAGATGCTGCCAGGCCTGCTGAGCTTTTCCAGCAACTTCTGTTTTGTTTCTCATTTACAGGACCTACAGTTCTTTTGTTTTTTTCCTCTCTCTCTAACACAACCCCCCTTTCCCAATCTGGTTATAGTCTATTTATACATTCTATGTTACAATGATTGCATGCCCCATTGACTTCAGTGCTTGCCACACTTTCTCTGACCATGATGCCCCTGCCCAGACATTTCCCAGCTGCATCATACTGAGTGGGTGCTGTTTGTTACCTTGTGAAGCTGCAGTTGTTTATTTTTCGGAAGTCATAGTGACTAAGCAATGTTTTGCAACTGCCCCACTACAGTGCTACCTGTTTTCCAGTGTCTTTCATGAGGTTATCTGTTTCTGCTCTTTGCCATACTTCATTCAATCATTTGTGTTTATACCATTCATCATTTACCCTCTAGTCCTTAGTATTTACACTACACGTCATTCAAATCCCCCTGCTGAAGGGATGGGAGCTTCTCTCTACAATCTACAGTCATTTATCTAAAAGAATTCAACTAAATTTCCTGATGCTAGTTTGTAGGTTGCACTTATAATTTCAAGTTACCTACGGGCATAATATTTTGTGGCAATTACTTAAAAATCCTTTGATTATGGTGAAATCAGGCTTTCCCATCTACACTTTGATAAATAAAAAGCTTTTAACGAGGCACTACCTTATTTTATCTGGTTGCCATGAGTATAATGGGTATGATTCTGCCTGTGGAAATTGCTGCCTCAGCTATCAATTCGCTTCAGCCAGAGGCTAACTCCAACAATCCCTCCTTTTAGGCCCTTAGTCTAGGTGCTAAGCAGACCAACATCTTCTGGCATTGGCCCAGGCGAAAATAACTCCACAAAGACCACTACCCCATCACCAAGTCACCCTTTATTTACATGTACATGACACGGATGCGGCTAGCTCAAAGCCAACTCTTAGAGAGAACAGGATGTGTGATACTCCTGTTTCTATCTGCCAGCCAGGGCTCCCTGATTGGACGAGATTAATAACCCCAATCAGGGAACTCATATTCTATCAGGCCCACTTGGGTGATCTCATTACAATCACTAAGTCAGGCAATAAAACCTTTGCTGAATACAACAAATGCTGAAGATCATAGCAGGTCAGACTGCATCCATGGAGAAAGAGCAAGCTTTGGCTTTGAGTCTCCATGATTCTTCATCAGAGCTGAAGTGAAGTGTGGAGGGGACAGCATTTATGCTACAGTTTGGGGTGGGGGGAGGAACGGTAATGGGCGGAGTGGGTGGAGAGTGCTGGAGGTGAAAAAATATTGGTAGTTCATATAAAATGATCAGAATTCTCACATTCTGGTCACTTTATCTGAGCTATCAACATCTTTTCTCCACCAGCACCCTACACCCACTACCCCCACAACGACCCCCTCAAACTGTAGCATAAATGCTGTCCCCTCCACACTTTCCTCAAGCTCTGATGAAGGGTCAGCTGGACTCAAAATGTTAGCTTTTTCTCTCTCCAAGGATGCTCTCTGACCTGGAGTGATCTCCAGCATTTGTTGTTTTCAGTACAAATTCCGGCATCTACAGTAATTTGCTCCTACAATAAAACCTTTGCCACCTGCTTTCCACCTTATTTCAAACGATCATTGTCACATCTAATTAACCCTTAATGATTAACCTTTGAAGTTATGTCTTGAAGAGATCATGTTTATAATAAATCCACATTGTTCAACAATCGCAAGCTGATTATCCATTAAATAAAGTTTAAGATTGGCTCATGCTTAACTGGCAACATGTTACACATGGACTTAAAAGATTCTCCAGCTCTTTCTTCATTTTTACCCAAGCTTTGAATATTTCTTCAGTCTTTTGCCCTCTGTATCTCCAATTTTAATTTTTACTTCCTTCTCAATACCAAAAGTCAACTTTTCTATGGATTATGCGTCAGTACCTTATCATTTAACTATGTTTGCGTGCTTTTCCAGGTCACACTAATTATTTGTCAAGTAGGTGTACATGTCCCAGACTCATTCTTCAGTGCATTTTCACTATACATTCCCATGTTTTAGTTACTTTTGATGTAACAACAACCACTGCACACTGACATCAGTTTCCTAAGATCAGAAGTAACTTGAGCATGCCTGTGTATCCTCCTTGTCTGGTCAACTATTCTACGAGGTGGTCAAATCAGACAATTCATTTCCCTTAAAATGAACCTACACAGCTCACATACCTCCGAGAGAAAAGTATTAATGATCTCATTCTGCGAACACTTTGATTTCATTGGATTTATTCTATTTAACCAAGACCAAAGTGACTTGTTTATAATTTCCATTTGATCTTGTGTCACTATTTTCCTGTTCCTATTCTTTTATTCTAAATGTGGCACTATTTATTACAATCATAACTGATTTAGGAATTCTGGAGAAACTTTACTGTCCAGAGTATAAAGTGCAACAGCTTTGCAAGAGTTTTGAAAGAAACGAAACAACATTATTACCATATAGTTTCAAACATTACCAGATTTTGCTTGTTTGGTGTTTCTTAAAATATGTATATACAACTTGATCAAATGTAACATGCCAGGTTATATTTGACATTCCTTATTTCAAAATTATTCCAAATTCAAAGTTGACCACAATTGACTCAAGTTTCTTTTGTGTATAGTTCTGCAGGGTCATTAGGCTAACAGGTTTCAACTAAGTTCTTCCAAAACATTCTATCCCAATTTTTCCTGGCACAAATTAAAACTGCTTAGACTCTTTCCATTGGCTTTTGCTTTAAATTAAAATTTAAAGATTTAAATCAATTTTAATAGGATTAGAATTAGAATTAGAATTTCTTTATTGTCACATGTACTCCATTGTAGAAGTACAATGCCTCCCTCTTATGGTGCCATTTAAGGAACCTAGACACAAAAGAGGAATAAAAAGTCGTTGTATTACTTTACAAAGTTTAAAAAAAAGTCAGAAGTAAGACATCATTAAAGGATTGATTTTACAGACAGATTAAAAGAAAAAAAATCAAATAAACATTACATTGTAGCTCAGTGCATGGCCTCCGCACTTGTTCTGACTGCCCCTGCCAGACCCCAGTCCAACTGCTGACCCCGCTCCAATCCAAGCCTCCAGTCTGCTCCATACCGGCATTTAGCTGCTCCAAGGTAAGTTCCAGGACTCCCTCCCCTTGCACTGCTCTGGGGCTTGCAGCCAATGTGCTGCTCCAGGGCTCACAACCTATGCCTGATGCTGCTCCAGGATTCGCCTCCGAGGCTAAGGGGAGAGCAAAAGAAAAATAAAAGAGCAAAAAATTAAAAAGAAAGAACAAATATAGGTGGAACAGTGGAGCCCAGCAGAAGGCTTTTAACATTAAATTGAATTGCCCATTCCATGTCTGAACTAGCTACTTGTATCAAGTAATTTTCTCAGTCCTAATTTCAGAAACAATTATTTTCAGGATAGTTTGTTTTAAATAGTGCTTTTATACTCAGGGTTCCGGTGATTGTAGTCAGTTTAGGGTTTGCCTAATTTCAAAGACTTTACTTCCACAAGACTTCCAGTTCCCTTGCCGTTTTGTTGAAACCTGTTCAGAAACAAAAAAAAGTCATTGGCAGTGGAAGAAGTCCAGTGGGGTAATAATACCCAGAAACACAAATCTTACCATCAAGATATGTGAGAAGATTTAAAACCTGCATTAGGAAGAGTTGAGTCTTCTGGTCTCAGAAGGGCCAGAGCCCAAGTCAGAAGGTGAGGTGATGTCAACATTTCAAGTATACAGTTTAAAAAAGGCTTTCGGAAAATCTTTTAATAATCTCAAACTGGATTTTAAATTTCTATTGTCTTAAAGACCACGTTTTCTAAGAAGGTATATGGACAAAAATATTTCAAATGTGGTATTGAAATTGGATGTCTTCCAAAAAGATTTATTTATGTTTTGAGAACGAGCTAAGCCATGTTTTCACAACATCTTTTCCAAAGCACTTAAAAAATAGTTTTTTAAAAGTTTTCAATGAAATAAAATTTAAAAATCTTAAATCTATGATACTTTTGGACACACCTTGTTTTAGCACTGATTTCAGTCAAATGCAAGAGATGCTGTCCTTTTAACTGTCATGGTGAGACTGTGAATACAATCTGATTTTCACAGAAGGATTCTTGAATGTCACTGGGGGAAAGAGACTTGTTGATCATTTCCCTAACTGTGCTTAAGGTCCCTACTCCGTTGTCCACTCTTCCAGCTCATGGTCAGAAATCGCACAACACCAGTTGTAGTCTAATGCAAGCTTTTGGAGCTTCACTCCTTCTTCGCTGTTAGCGAGAGAGGTAGTATCAGACACAGAAATTACAGGTAAAATATCAAAAGGTCACACCACTGATGAGAATGAATTAAACAAACCTAAGATTCTGTCAAATCAGATGATGTTAATTGCTCGTTCTAATTCTGTTGCCCCTGAGTGGAAGAGAAAAACTCAGGACAAAACACCACGGAGAAGCATGAATTGAACCTCAACCTGTCTTAGGTAGAAAATTCGTCATTGAGTGTACAATACAGAAACAGACACTTTGGTCCAACTCGTCCCGACTGACTGGTCCCATTTACCAGCATTTGACCCATATCCCTATAAACCCTTCCCATTCATATACCATTCAGATGCCACTGTAAATGTTGTAATTGTACCAGCTTCCACCACCTCCTCTGGCAGCTCATTCAATACAAACACCACCCTCTGCATTTAAAAGTTGTCCTTTAGGTCTTTTTTTGATAATGATTCGAAGATAAATTCTTAAATTAATGGATTAAACTCTGCCTTTTAATGGTTTAATGATTTTTAATTGATTTTTCATGATATTTTTAACATCTTATTCATTATATTTTGAAAATTATGTTGAAAGTAGTTTTCTATTAACTTTAATCAGCAACATTTCACCAACATTTGTTTAGTTTTCAAGGAAAAACTTTAGAAGAAAGTATCTGTCCTTGCATGAGAAAGCTGGCTCTGCCTCATTCCAAGCACCTCCAATGTTAGGGCCCTGAAATTTCTGAGCCCTATTAGCGTCGGTAATTGTGAATTCTGCTGCCTTCCAGTTGATTGAGCAAATTCCCAGAAGGCTATAAAGGCAGTAGGAATACACTTGAGAGGAAATCAGGAAAGCAAAAAGGGGGCATGTGATAGCTTTGGCATATGGATTTAAGGAGAATCCAGAAGGGTTCTACAAATACATTAGGGACAAAAGAGCAATTAGGGAGAGAACAGGGCACCTTAAAAATCATCAAGGTCACTTATGTGTGGAATCACAGGCTTGGCGGAGACAGTAAACAAGTATTTTATATCAGGGTTTACTGTGGAGAAGGATATGGAAGGTAGAGTACATGAGGAAATAAATAGCGATGAATTGAAAAATGTCCATTTTACAGAGGAGGTGATGGTGGATGACTTAAAATGCATAAAGGTGGAGAAATCCCTGGGACCTGATCAGGTGTACCCTGGAGCCGTGTAAAGTTAGGGAAATGATTGCTGGGCCCCTTGCTGAGATATTTGTATCATTGATAACCACAGGCGAGATGCCGGAAAACCGGAGATTGACAAATGTGGTGCCTCTATTTAAGAAAGATGGTAAGGAAAAGTCAGGGAGCTATAGACCGGTGAGCCTGACATTAAAGGTGGGCAAGTTATTGAAGGGAATTTTGAGGAACAGGATTTACATGTATTTGGAAAGGCAAGGACTAGGGAGGGTTAGTCAACATGGCTTTGTGCATTGGAAATCGTGTCTCACTAAATTAACTGAGATTTTTGAAGAAGTAACCAACAGTTTTGATGAGGGCAGAGAAGTGGATGCAATCAAGTGGGCTTCAGTAAGGCATCCATCAGGGCTCCTCATGGTTGACTTGCTAGCAAGGTTCGATCACATGGAATACAGGGAGAACTAGCTATTTGGATACAGAGCTGGCTCAAAGATAGAAGCCAGAGGGTGGTGGTGGAGGCTTTCTTTTCAGACTGGAGGCCTGTGTCCAAGGGTGTGTGACAAGGATCAATGCTGGGTTCACTGCTTTCCTCGTTTATTTGAATGATTTGGGTGTCAACATACAAGTTTGCAAATGATACCAAAATTGAAGATATAGTGGACAGCAAAGGTTATCTCAGAGTAAAATGGGATCTTGATCAGATGGACCAAAGGGAGTGGCAGATAGAGTTTAATTAGACAAATGTGACCAGTTGCATTTTTGAAAAGCTAATCAAGGCAGGACTTTTACACTTAATGGTGAGGTCCTGAAGAGTGTTGCTGAACAAGAGAGACTTCGGAGCACAGATTCATAGTTCCTTGAAAGTGGAGTTGCAGGTAGACAAGATAGTGAAGAAGACTTTAGCATGCTTGCCTTTATTGGTCAGTGAATTGAGAATGGGAGTTTGGAGGTCATGTTGCAGCTGTACAGGATATTGGTTCAGCTGCTTTTGGAATACTGCATGCAATTCTGGCTTCCCTGCCACAGGAAGGATGTTGTGAAACTAGAAAGGGTTCAGGAAAGATTTCCAAGGATATTACCAGGGTTGGAGGGTTTGAGCTATAGGGAGAATAGGCTGGGCTATTTTGCCTAGAGCATTGGAGCCTAAGGGGCGACTGTACAGAGGTTTGTAAAATCATAAGGGGCTTGGATAGAGTAAATAGGCAAGATTTCTTTTTCCCCTGAGGTAGGGGAGTCCAAAACTAGTCGGCATAGTTTTACGGCAAGAAGGGAAAGATTTAAAACGGAATTAACGGGCAACTTTTTCACGCAGAGGATGGTGCATGCATGGAATGAGCTGCTGGAGGAAGTTGTGGAGACTGGTACAATTACGACATTTAAAAAATATCTGGATGGGTATATGAATAGGATGGGTTTGGACGGATATGAGCCAAATGCTGGCAAATGAGACTAGGTTTATTTAGGATATCTGGTCAGCATGCCAGAGTTGGGCCAAAGAGTCAGTTTCCGTGCTGTATATTTCTATGACTATATGAATCGTCTACTTTAATAGCCTGTAAACTGCCAGATCAGTACAGCTTCCAATGTGCATTATCCCAGTATAAGATGAAATCCTCCACAGTGGCTACCACGGTGTTCTTGATGGAAGCGAAGCTAAATCATTCAATCTGGCCCACTTCTTGCTTTAGACCCACAAAGATGTACTGCTCTCTGAAATGTCCCACAAAGCTAATCAGTTTAGGGCAATTAAGGATGGGCAGCAAATACTGTTCTTGCCAGTTGTACCCACATTGTACATGGGCAATTACCGGGTGGCTGAGGTTTGCTGGCATCTTCTCCATCTTGGCCAGCATTCCCTGATGCCTCAGGGCTTTGTCTGATTACAAAGGTTGGCTTTGGCAAAGTATCAGCCACACCTTATCATCATGGCACACCTTGGACTCACTATTTCAATACTTTGATGCTCACTGACACCTTACTTTTCAATGCTGCTGCCAGGTCACACTGTGTGAAGGATGGGCACCCATCTCCTGCATCAGAGCAGGATGTTTTTCAGAGGCTTTAGGTTGCTTTCTTAGCATCATTCACTTTCACCTACTTGGATACTCACAGCATCTCGGCTTTGCCTTATCTTTTTGGGCATCATCACTTCATTTAGAATTTACAAGCTCAGGGTAGCTCTGATCTTTTCTCGCCTTTAAGCATTGGCAGAAAGCCAGGCAGCTTGTCCTGTTTGCCAGCACTAATTAGACAACGTGGCAGACAGCACCACGAAACATCAATGTTCCACCTACACCGTGTGCCAGCAGGTTACACAGTAAACATTGCAGGTGCTTCAATGAAAGTTTAAGGTGAGTAATTCCCTCAGTCAAAGGGAAGTCTGGTCAGTCGGGGGTGTTGTCACTATCGAATCAAACATCATCTGATCTCAGTATGAGTTGTTGACTACAGTCAGTGACCCATTATGATCAGGATCTGAGAACTTGTATAGTAGATTGATTAGGCCAGGATCAGTCCTGCAGGTCAAGTTCAACCAGAAATTACCTGTGGGACAACCAGAGATTACCTGTAAAACAGAATGGGAGCTGCATAGATATCAGTCAGGAGTCTGGTCCATTCTCAGTCAGGGCTGTCCTCCCAAGAGTCAACCAACAGACAGTTCTGGGCATTTTGGCACTAAATGACAAGAGGTTCATAACAGGGCAATGCTATACCAGGGGAGTAGAAGAAGCCACATGTGAGCAATGGAACTAGCATGTTGGAATCCTAGGGGACAATCACAGTAAAGGAGTGAACAAACCTAGTTATAAGAGCGGCAGCTGAAATATATCATAGGGCTCAGGATACTTCAGGACATAGATTCACTGATGGACACCACATTTCTGGCTTTAATGGGAGGGACAATACATTGTCACGTTGGACATTGCTATGCAGTAGCCCTCAGCTTCAGTGGGTAATTTGGAAAGTTAAATAAAAGTGTTGGGTGAAAACGTGGAAGAGTTCAAACCTGATGAAATTGATGGGGACTGCAATGCAGAAGAGGGCATGAAGGTTGAAGTTGGGGGAGGGACCAGATAGGCCAAGAAATGAAACCTGCAAATCATCTTCATGAAAGCCTTTATAATCATCCAATTCCCAATTGTGCAATAAGGGCTGCTAGCGCATTGAGACTGGGCTGAGTACGTTTATTTTGTCTTGTTTTGTGAGTAATGTGAAGCCTTTCAAAGGGAAATTTCATGAATCAGACTCTCTCAGGTTGTAGATGAAAAATATCCGTAATCTCAAAATTCTGCATATTCACCTCATGCATTGGCCAATCATGTAGATTATAATTCTTTATAATCTGCTATTTTATTTGTAATTACATGCTTTATACATCTGAATAAGGTCTGAAAAGTCAGAGGTCCGTACAGAGGCACCCCACGGCCCTCCTGGTCAATGGCCTTCAAGTTCTACCTCATTGAGGTTAAGGTAAAGTCTCACTTGTTTCTGCTATGGCTACCATGACTGCTGACCAGTTGCCTTATTAAGTAGCTCTTTAGTTTGTGATATTCCTCACATCAGATCATTGGAACCATACCCAGTGGATCCAGCCTCAGAAAGTATTAGAATTGCTGTGGTGACTGCTTGACTGGAAACAATTATATCAACAAATCCCAGAAACAACCTTCAGCAACTACTGAACAGTCTCTATGTGAAGAAGCTGCAGATGGTCCCCTCAGGATGTGGAGGTGGTTCTCGAGGACAAGAGTTTGCATACCATGTTTCTTCCAGGTTATAGACCAACAGATTTATTTGAAATACAAACTTTTGGAGCGCTGGCCCTTCGTCGGGTGAAGCGAAGTCAGCACCCAGGCACATACTTTATAATCGGAGACATCAAAAGATCATACAAATGGTGTGAGTGGAGTGTTGACAGGCTGAATAATAGGTCTCTGCAGGTGATCAAGACTGTCAGACAGTGTGAATAAAGTGTCAACAGCTGAATAACAAGTGTAGGGATGATTAATAATCTGATTAATTGAGGAAGAGAGATAATTACAGAAAAATTAAAAGTAAGGTGGTGCTGGAGACAAGCCAAATGACAGGAATAACATAATAGGTATAAGAGTCGCGTGCCAAGAGCCTGACCAAAGTAAGGAGTAATCCAAAACTGTACAAACTAATTAAGGTAGAGAGATCACAACAATTTATCAAGGGGGTGGTGTCAAAACAGGACAGTAAGGATGATTTTATAGAACAGTGTGGTGGGGTCACATGTAGCACGACATGAATCCAAGGTCACTGTTGAGGCAATCTTCATGTACAGAACATGGCTATCAGTTTCTGCTCAGCGACTCTGCATTGTTGTGTATCTCAAAGGCTACCTTGGAAGATGCTTAGCTGAAGATTGGAGGCTGAATGTCCTTAACAACTGAAGTGTTCCCCGAGTAAGAGGGAATATTCCTGTCTGGTAATTGTTGCGTGGTGTCCATTCATCCATTGTCACAGTGTCTGCATGGTCTCGCCTATTTCTTCCGGATAATTGAAGATCAGTATCACCTCTGACTGAGGATGTCTCATGACACTTAAATCCCATAGCCAACCAGCATTTATGACGTGAAGGGGTGGGTTATGATCCTATCCCAGTGATAGTCAAGGCGACTGTAACAGTACTTCATTTTTATACATTTGGGTAATTCCAAGGTTCAATTGGGGATCTGTGTGGGAGCATTCAAGCCTCAACACACAAATGTATCAAGGTTCTTGCTGATGCAATTTGTGCCAGATCACACCATTTTATCTCATTTCCCTGTGATGCATTTTGAGCTACAGCTCAGGCAGTAAGCTTGCCAACATAACTAGTGAACCCACAGTGTGATAGAGTATGCACAAATTGCATAGAGAGTGCCATTTCATAATGCCCCTGAATTTACTATCAACAAAAGGGTGCCACTCAGTCAATGTTCAAGTCATCTGTGAACACTGGTTCCACGTCATATAGGTCTACACCAGGTAGCCAGGGAGCTGCCAATGTGCCTATTTCCTTCAGAATTCTCAGGTTCCTTCTTCATTCCAACAGCCAGATGCCGAAAAAGAGAGGGAGACAGGGGTGACCCTCTGTAGCCATGGCTGATAGCCTCAATCAGGAGGGTGCATAATGGAGGTGAGTGTACACATAATGCAGCTCATTCATCGGCAAGAGCCATCTTGGAGTAAATGATAGGTCATCTGCAGATCAGTTCCTAATGCGTGGATAGACCTGGGAGCAAGAGGCAGCTGAATCTTGTTGTACAGTCCAGACAGATTGTCTCAGAAAACCCAGAACGCCCTGCAGAGCAGACAAAAAGGCTATGCAATGGGTGCTGAAGAGAAAGGAGAGTGGCAACAGTTTTCTGAAGAGATGAATGAGGATTTTGAGTGGGAGGAACATTACTTCCACCATGAATGACTGGTGTAGCATCAGGTAAAATAAATCAGAAAGGACTTAATTAGCAATCGCTTCCTAATACATCAGAGTTGGGTGAAGACATCATTCAATGGCTACACATCTTCCATTACTTTAAATATAAGCAGACCATGTTTAATCCCAAAAGTAAATGTAGCTTCTTTATACTTTAAACACAGGAACTGGGAATAAAGGTTCATGTTACTAACTGTTGAAGGTTTCACAACATCCAACACTTCCACATGCAAGAATGACAATGTGTTACATCAAAAATCGACAACAGGGAAAGCATATCACTTCTTTAGACAGGGTCCTAATGTTAAATGGCACGATGAAAGATGGCTTTTATATCTCTATTCTTGTAGCTGCAGCCGATTTGACTGCCAATCAGGGAGGTGATGATTTGAAATACTAGTGTATTTATAAAAGAGATATCTTACCTACAATGGAACATTAGCTATGCCCTTAGAAGTTTGTACTTTTCCTTTTCCTGTCCTTACGTCTAGGTACAGCCTGAGGGTCTGCACTTGAGGTGAAAGGAATCTGTCCTATTGTGGAGCCTGTTGCCTTGAAAGTTTGGGCAGACGACTCTGGGGTGTTTGTAGCAAAAAGGCCAAAACATTTTAATGGATCCTTGCCTAATTGCAGACTTGCCCCTTTTGGCTGAAACTTCAATAGGGCCTCGAGTCACAGACAGGGCTGAGGTCAAGAGGCCAGGCACCTCTGGAGTGTCTCAAGAGGAGATTTCTGGAGGTCATGTGCATGGTTCCACCTTGTGTGGATGTCCAAGTTCTGGTGAAAAAGGGGTGACTGGAGTGAAATCAAGGTGCCTCTTCCTCCAACGCCTTGTCATTGATGCTGATCCGTCTGTGGAGACAACCAGACACGTACACAGGTGTTAGCAAACTAGTGGCAACATTGTTGAACCATTGATGCAGTTTACAGAGTAACTTGCCTGTAGTTCCTTTGCCTGTTTTTGTACTTTCGTAAAGTTGTTAATGGTTGAGACCATGAGGTCATCTTCAGCCTGGAGCTGAGGAGGCGCCTGATCTCTTGAATGCCAGGACAAGGGAGTTTCAACATCCCCGCTTGAATAATCTAGATCCTCTCCCACTAATTCAAGATTCCTCTCTTCATCAGGAGTGAAGAGAGACTAGTGTCAGGAAGATCACCTTTGTCCTCTGGACCTAAAAGTAGGCTGCTTTCATCTGGAATGAGACAAAGGGAGGAATTAAATGAAATGAAAGAAGCAGGCACAGCTGTTAATGTCAGTGCAGCTGGAAAAATGATGGAGAAATGTCCCAAATGAGTGAGTAGCAAGTGCACAGAGTTAGTAGCTTAGAGATGGGAGGGGTATTAGCTGATTGAGAGAAGGTGCTCCATGCAATACTGAGACTGTTAGATCATGACACTTATTGGGAAGTGGATGCAATAGCAGATCTAGAGCAAGTAGTAGCAGAGAGAAGACCATGGCGCTTCCCATCACAGGTCATAGATGGTAGCTAACCGTCCTGCAGCAGTGTTGCACATTCCTCTGGACCATGGACACTGCACTGACCCATTGGCAACTGGTGCTAACTGACCTCTTTCAGGCATGGCCTTTCCAAATGTGCAGCAACACACTGTGATTGGTAATTCCTGACCTGTTTGAAGTGATGCACAGCTAGGATTTAGATATGGCAGTCACAGCTTACATCAGGAAAGATTCCAGCAAGCACTTCCACCTCTTCTGCCATCAGGATGCATGAGTGTGGATAATTGTGTGAGAAAAGTCACTGGGGCTCATGGAGGAAATTTCCCATGCAAACATAGTCAAAATGTGGGAAAATTCAGCCCAGTGGGTCTCTGTCCTATCCTATTTTCCTATACTGTGCCATATTGCTGCCATAATTATGGTAGCAGAATACAGGCAAGGACATAAATTTTTCATTTTCATGTATCAGTAGGATCTTTGAGTCAACAGTTCTCACCTATACAGCACAACTTGATCAGATACAAAAATCCTGGCTATTCTTCATCTTCCTAGTCCAAGCCACTAAAACTAATCATGGTAAACATGCAACATAGGATATTGCCAGCAGTAAAGTATATCCTGGAGCTATTTATCCCAATGACAGTTCAGCAAATTTCCAAATCTAGCCTTTTCGAACAAAGACAATTATTCCCTGCTGAAAGTATACCAGGGCAGAACATAGTCTCAAAGAAAGCCTTAGTCAGAATATTATTTCTTTGATCATTTTCCCTGCGAGTGTGGCTTCCCGCTGAACTTGCATGATTCTGGAACGTTCACTGTATACGCGATCAGCCACAGAGAAAGAAAGATCATATGAGGTTGTAGCATTTACAATTGCCATGATTGCTAAAATGGAACAGTGCAAAATTAGCTGCTTCAGACTCTTACAAAGTTTAAAAAGAGCAAAAAAGTCTAATCTTTCTTCAGTTCAGTTTATATTACAAACACCATGCTGAGGCAAAGCGGATTTTCTTTGTGGCAATGTTATCAATTTGTGCAAATATATCATCCAAGAGCATACTTGTATTCATATTTTGATCTGGTGGGTGAAAAAACTCCACACAGGTCTGTATTCCATCACCAAGTCATCCTTTAATTAAATATGTAAGGTCCTTAATACTGATCCAGCTCCTGCAGAATCAGCCGTCAGAGTGTGACACTCCTGTTCTTATCTGTCAGCCAGGGATACATCCTTCCATAATAAAAACCAAAAGAGCTGTGGATGCTGTAAATCAGGAACAAAACAAAGTTGCTCAGCAGATCTGGCAGCATCTCTGAAGGAGAAAACAGAGTTAACGTTTCAGGTCCGGTGACCTTTCCTCAGAACTGACAAAATGTAGGAAAATTCAGGCCAATGTATCTCTGTCCTATCCTAGTTTCCCATACTGGGTCATATTGCTGCCAGTTCTGAGGAACTCAGCTCTAAGGAATGGTCACCGGACCCGAAACGTTAACTCTGTTTTCTCTTTTTCTGATGCTGTCAGATCTGCTGAGCTTTTCCAGCAACTTGGTTTTTGTTTACATCCTTTCACCTCTGAGTCTAAGGACGTAGCCTGATTATTTTCTTTTGTAGCTACTCCTGGGGCGTTTTATCACCAGATCAGGTTCCTCCGACTTTTCCTCAGATGTAGGCAGTATGTAATGCTCAGTAGCTCACCTCGTGCACCCGGATTGTTTCAGAAGAAATTGATTTTCTTCTTCCAGTGGCAAATGCGTCAAGGCAGCAACATCCACAGTGTCCATCTCAGATTCTCTGAGGTCTTTTCAAAGCTTGGACGAGAGGGAGAACAGCCTGTGCGACTGTTCCAAGGTGCAGGGCACATTTTGGTTCCACCTTGTCCGTGAGATTGCAGCTTTCACATGGTCCACGTGCTTGTTCAGGTCCATCGCACTACCTGAACTTATAGTATGTCACTGAACCTGACATCATTTTGACCCATGCCTCCGACCCACGCAGTGTCATTCCTATGATTCCTACATCAAACTTTGTCACCTGAAATAAACTGTCTCTTTTGCTTAATGCAATCTTGAGTCCAGCACTGGCATTCCTGATGCCATTTCACCCTCCCTCCAAAGGTCAGGGAAGATCAGAATTAACCTGCTGTGGAGTCTTCTCCCAATTAGCAACCCTGCTGGAGCTATTTGTGTCTTTGCATGAGGGGTGGTCCTATAATCAAATAGGAACTGGCACAGTTTGTTATTGAGTGAAGCTGTAGGCTGTTTCTTTAAGCCTACCTTCAAAATTTGGACTGTTCTTTCTGCCAGACTACTGGATGATGGATGGTCTGGTGCTGTCCTTATACATTGAATGCCATTCAACTTTGGGAAATATTCAAAATTCCTGCTGGTAAATGATGGCCCCTTAGCTGTGACCAACATTTCCAGGAGCCTGTGTATTGTATAAGGTGTGAGCAGTATTTCTATTGTCATCCCTGTGATGGACGAATGAACTCGATGCATGTTCAACCACTTTGAGCAGGCATCCACAATGACTAAGAACATTGGGCTCATGAAAGGATAGTTGATGTTTAACCAAGCCCAGCTTTTACCCAGTTATTCCCACTAATGTGGGGGAAACTACTGGTGATAATTTTTGTCCTTGTTGGCACTCTGAGCACTGCCCAACCAGTGCGGCTATGTCTATATCCAATCCTGGGCACCAGGCATTACTTCTCACCAACATCTTGGAGAATAATAGTTGTTTCTTTAATTTCCTGAAAGCTATGTCTTGGTTATGCGACAATTTCCAAGGCTGACCCTTTTTAAAGAGCTCATTGAAAGGTGCCTGGATGGAAGCAAGGTTATCTATGAACTTTCTGTTATAATTGAACAGCCCAAGGAAACAGCTAAGCTCCGGGACAGATGTGGGAGCAAGGGCACACTATGATCCCATTCTTCTTTCCCCTGAAATAACTCCAGAGGCCTTATCCCATCACACAAGTTACTCTTTATTTACACATGGAGTGTCCGTGACATTGATGCAGCTTCCTCAAAATCAGCTCTCAGAGTGAACAGGATATCTGAAACAAGGTACAGAGCTGGATGAACACAGCAGGCCAAGCAGCATCTCAGGAGCAGGAAAGCTGATGGTTCGAGCTTAGACCCTTCATCAGAAATGGGGGAAGGGAAGGGGGTTCTGAAATAAATAGGGAGAGAGGGGGAAGCCGAGAGAAGATGGATAGAGGAGAAGATAGGTGGAGAGGAGACAGACAAGTCAAAAGAAGCAGGAATGGAGCCAGTAAAGGTGAGTGTAGGTGGGGAGGTAGAGAGGGAATAGGTCAGTCCAGGGAGGATGGGCTGGTCAAGGGGGCGGGATGAGATTAGTAGGTAGGAAATGGAGGTGCAGCTTGAGGTGGGAGGGCGGGATAGGGGAGAGGAAGAACAGGTTAGAGAGGCAGGGATGAGCTGTTGCTGCCTTGACGCATTTGCCACTGGAAGAAGAAAATCAATTTCTTCTGAAACAACCCGGGTGCATGAGGTGAGCTACTGAGCATTACATACTGCCTTTGGTTTTGGGATGCAATAGGGGGAGGGGGGATTTTGAAGCTTGCGAAATCCGCAATGATACCCTTGGACTGCAGGGATCCCAAGCGGAATATGAGTTGCTGTTCCTGAACCCTTCGGGTAGCATCGCTGTGGCACTGCAGGAGGCCCAGGACGGACATGTCATCTGAGGAATGGGAGGAGGAGTTGAAATGGTTCGCAACTGTGAGGTGCAGTTGTTTATTGCGAACCGAGTGTAGGTGTTCTGCAAAGCGGTCCCCAAGCCTCGCTTGGTTTCACCGATGTAGAGGAGGCCACAACGGAAACAGCAGATACAGTATACCACATTGGCAGGTGTGCAGGTGAACATCTGCTTGATGTGGAAAGTCTTCATGTGGCCTGGAATGGGGGTGAAGGAGGAGGTGTGGCGGGCAGGTGTAGCACCTCCTGTGGTTACAGGGAAAAGTGCCGAGTGGGGTGGGGCTGGAGGGGAGTGTGGAGCGGACAAGGGAGTCACGGAGAGAGTGGTCCCTCTGGAAAGCAGACAAGGGTGGGGAGGGAAAAATGTCTTTGGTGGTGGGTCAGATTGCAAACGGCGGAAGTGTCGGAGGATGATGCGTTGGATCTGGGGGTTGGTGAGGTGGTACATGAGGATGAGGGGGATTCTGTTTTGGTTGTTATTCTGGGGATGAGGTGCGAGGGATGAGTTGCGGGAAATGCAGGAGACACAGTTGAGGGTGTTCTTGACCACTGCAGGGGGGGATGTTGCAGTATACTCCATACCGGTGTAACATTAAATGCATAGATTGTAATGTTATAAATAGTTTATTAGAATTCAGGAAACATTCTAGCACGATAAAGCTATAATAGGTCATTCAACAGTATCTGCTACGAGTTGGGTTTGTTCTTCCACGTTAAAGTCTTATTATTTTCTTGCTAAAACAACATGATAATGTCATTGTGAAAGAACGTGGCTATTTATAATTTGTTGAACAGGGCTGGGGGACTCCTTAATTAATTGTTTGAATTGAAGGATTCTGAAGTTGCAAGCACAAAGTCTGAGAAAGAAGTGTGGGTTAGTGTAGGGGTTCATCATAAAATAAGGTACAGAAACAAATATGAAGAGTTGGAAAAAAGAAAAGGAAGATTAGATGGAGAAACATAGCATAAAAATGTAAAATTAAAATTACATTTAAAATCTTGCAATTTTCATATTTTCTACAACATCAAAAGAGGAATGAAACACCACAAATGGAACTGAATATTGTCAGTATCAGAGAGTGGTAGTGATTAACACTATATGGGAGAATTTCACTACCAGGTTCAGTCATTTTTCTAGACAACATTAGCCGCTTGGTTTTTGGGTTGGAAAGCTTACTTTAACAGAATGGCTGCATGAAAGTTGCTATCTTCCTCCCTAACATGAGAAACAGCTTGTGTTACAACCCATTTAGACCATGCCAACACCTGTTCCTGCCCTGAGAGTTCAATTGTATTTATTGTAACATATGCAGCTTTAACAACAGCAGTGAAAAGAAAGGAGCGCTACTCTATGGCCATGCAACTTAAACTAAATTCCTTTAAAACTGCCAAATGCATACACACTCATCACACTTTAGACAGATAAAATGTGAATGGTTTAGCAGATACACTCAGTGGACACAGAATTTGGAGAAGGTAAACAGAATTATGAAAATCAGAGGCACAGACTGTAAGGTGGAAACTTAGTGCTTTTGACTTTAGCAAAGATGGCACACTATCACCTATACGGCAATGGTCATTCATTGATCTGATGGTTACTGAAGTGGGCGTATGCTTTTTCTTGCTTTAGAATTCTCTTTTCTAAAGTTTTCTTCATTTTACTGTCCTGTTTCCCTGTGAAGAGAGAGCTCGAGAGAGAGAGAGCGAGAGAGAGAGAGAGAGAGACAAACTGATGCATTCTGTTTACAGACACTGGAAGTTTCTCTCTGCTGCCCTGACTTTTACAACAGTTTGCTGTTAGAAGGGAAAATTTCCTTTACTCAAAAGATTCTCAGTGATGTTCAGTCTCAAACTCCTCCATTTCCTGCTTCAAAAAAACAAATTGCATTGCACAGGACAAGAATGTGCAACACTTAACTTTCAAATTGCAAAACTCTCATTTCCAATTGCATCAACCGAACTCCCATTTCAGTTTATATGTCTACAAAAATATCGGTGGACATTTACAGCACCAGCTGAAGCTGTGGAATGGATTGTTAAAGTTGACAATGAACTACAACTGCTTCCCAGCTGTACGAGATAGTTCTTTTTAAAGTCACTGAACAAATTTAAAATTTGCTCAGACAGAATTGACAATTACCGTGACTTGACATTTTAAATTCATATCCAAAGTTTGAATAGAAGAACCATTCAAAATATTACAACTGTGAGTCAGACAGAGATTTTCCTTTTTTTGCAAAACCAATGGTTGATTGACATAACGAAAGCAGTAGTTTTTGGATATTTGATTTCAACTATGGGCCTCTCCGTTGCCTGATGATCCTGTCCGAATTATCCATGAAGAACAGCAAACACCACTATAAGCCTTAGCCTGGCAGCTAATATTAATTTTAATATAATCACTAAATTCACTAACTCAATTATGCCATAAGAATTTTAAATTATTGCTATTTAGGTACAGAATAGTGACTGACCAAGGGTATATCCAAATTCTCCTGGATATTTATCAGCAATGAGACAAATACCAACAATATATGCCACAATTTTCAACACACTTCCACTGATCTGTTAAACACATTGGGTTTAGAAACATATCCTTGTGGAATTCTATAGTTTGGTGACGTTCGCAGCCTATAAGCCGACTGACATCTTCAGTCTTGCTTCACAAATATTTGAGCAAAAACCATCTATTGCATGAAAACTGCATGGAAGTAGACGGTCTGAAATTCTTCAGGTCTTGATTTTGGTGTCTCTGTCAGAATCTCTAAGAGTGTGTGGAAATCAAAGATTAACTACCTGGGAATTGTTGAAAGCAACCGCAGAAAAACATAACAGCATCGAAAAACATGTGTCCTTTCAACATTGGTTATGAAAATTTTGGGGATTGAAGAAAAGTTGATGATTATCAATCCCAAATTCTTTAATCAGTGAACAAAAGAGGCAATGTTAATCTCTTCCACTATTGGAGAGCTGACAGAACTGGGTACATTACTAACATTACACTCTCTCTTTTAGACTGACATGAAGAGGATCTGAAAAAAAAAGTCAGTGGTCTGTGCCAAAAGGTGACGCTTTGCTCAAAGCATTAAAATGAAGGGTCTAGGCCTGAAACGTCAGCCTTCCTGCTCCTATGATGCTGCTTGGCCTGCTGCATTCATCCAGCTCCACAGCTTGTTATCCCGCATTCTCCAGCATCTGCAGTTCCTATTTTCTCTGATTAAATTGAATGTATTTCCACATCAGGAGGAACAACACAACAAGTGCAGAGGGAAATATATCTTTGAAAACAAAGCTGAGGATGAAATGAAGGGGGGGTCTGGAGGAAAGAATTTTAGTCAGCAAGCCTGACGTAAAGGTGCTGAGTGGAGTGTATAACTTAGCATGGTGGAAATGTCAGCTGGGGTAAAGGTTATCAGATGATCTAGAAGCAAATGTAATCCAGCTCTGATGACTAATGATTGAGAAAGGAAGAGACATTTGTCCAAAAGATAAAGATACAGCAGAATCAATGGTCATCTTTTTCCTTTCAAGGGAGGGGAACTGATGTTCACAAGTCTTGACCCCACCTCAGGTGGAAGCAGTCCCAGCCAGAGATTTTCATGAATGAGGGCTGTTAATGGGCTGGGAGTGATTTGGGCTATTAGTTAGCAGCTAGCTATGAGGGCAGAATGAAATTGGGATTGATCAAGTTTGGTTTAGATTTGGGTGCCTACGCAACCATTTGTGTGGCTTCCATTTGATTGGTGGAATTGATGACAGAGAAGGCAGACGGCATGATTGCTCCTTACTTTGCCAACACTGACCTGCTTGTCCTCTTTGAGAGAGTGAAGGAGAGGAACCAAGTCCTCTTTCCAGTGGGTGGCAGGAGAAGGCAATTCTTCCCAGTCAAAAAAGCTGAGAACATCTCTGGGCATTGTGATCAGGTGGAACTGGGTCCAGAGTCAGAAGAAATTCAATGATCTCATTTGGTCGAATGAGGTAACTACAATGCCAGACTCTTCTAAAAGCCATCTGGGTATTCAACCTCCAGTAGACAACCCAGCTGAGAGAACCGAGGTTGTATGCTGTTCCAGAACACTCAACAGATTTCTATAATTCCAGAATGAAAAAAGTAAAACACTTGCAAGTATGACATTAACTTATGAAGGAAACTAGAGTGGATACCTGGCAGATTTCAGCTTGCCAATTGCTCTAAACAATCTCCATGTTGCCCATGACCAAATCACAGCACAAGACATGGTCAATGGGCACCAGGCATCCCACTTTCACTGATATTGGCATCTGACATCTGTTTGCTGATCATGGCCACCTGGCACTTCCATTCATTCTGGGAGCACTGTGCTCCAGCAAATGGCATTACAAAGCTGTGATGGGGACACATGTCTCACAGGGACAGGAACTCTGCTGCATTAGGCTGCACCTCAGGGATGCTCATTTGCTTTTTTAGCACTCAGTCACATAGCACCTATCTGCTCACGGCATCTCTGTTCTGCTTTGCCAGTTAGTGCAATCACAAATACAGGCAGCATGCCTTGCTGCCCAGCAATACTCAGCTAAGGGGTGCATATCTTGCTATGTGGTCATGTGTTACGTCAATCACACGCCCGCAGCATGCGTCAGAAGCCTGGTCAGCAAACACACTGCATGTTCAGCAAACAATCAGCCAAGTCCCAAACTCTTAGTGGAGTAACCGTCATTGAAATCAGACAAACTTGGATGAATTCAGATCTGGACATACCTTCCAGAGGGGACTGAGAGACTGCTGTGTGCTCTGCTTCACGGAGACTTGGCTCAGAGCTGCCTGATTGTGCCTTGCAAGCTCAGGAGTTCTCCATACATTGCATGGAGTGCAGAGTGTCCTTGGTAAGGCAAGGGGTGTTGGGGTATGCATCTGAGTCAACACCTCATGGTGCTCAGACATGGTGACCCTGCCAAGCCACTGCTCCCTGGATCTAGAACACCTTACAGTAAAATGGCATCCCTACTATCTGCCACATGGGTTCATCTCCACCATCCTGACAGCAATACCACCCCATGCAGATGTGAAGAATGCCCTGGATGAAATTTACACTGATACAAACATTCTGAGTACGAAATTCCCCGAGGCCTTTTTCATCTTGGCTGGCGACTTCAACCAAGCCAACCTCAGCAGCGTGCTGCCAAAGTACCACTAATACATCTCCTGCCCCACCAGGGGGACCAAACATCCTCTACCACAGGTACAAAACCATCCAGAGACACCTATCGCTCCATCACCAACCACACTTTGGAAAATCAGATCACAGTGCTGTTTTCCTCCTCCCAGTTTACAAACAAGCTGAAGTGGGAGGGTCTTCACAGAAAGAAGTACAATGCTGGGTCTGAGGCAACAGAAGAACATCTCTGGGACTGCTTGGAATCGGTTGACTGGACCAGATTAAGGTACTTGGTGGAAAACCTAGACAAGTCGCCACCAGGGTCACAGATTTTACTGGCAAATGCTTGGAGCACTGCGTGACTATAGTGTCATTCTGGGTGTACCCCGACCGGAAACCTCGGATGAAGAATCGTGAAATCCACTGTGTACCTAAGACCAGGCGTGCAACATTCAAGCCAGATGACCCAGGCCTATACAGAAAATACTAATATGACCTCTGCAAAGCCAATAGAGATGCCAAGATGCAGTCTTGGACCAAGTTAGAGGCCCAAACAAACCATACAGACACCCTCTGCCTGTGGCAAGGCCTACACAACATAATACGATACGAAACAAGGCAGAGCAAGGTAGCGGACAAAGACATATCCCTCGTGGATATGCTCAATGCTTTCTATGTTCGGTTTGAGCAGAATGCCAGAGGCGCAGTGTCATCTGTCCAGGCAGCTCCTGATGAACCTGTTCCCTCCATCACCACGATGGACGCCAGATCAGTTTTCTTGGGAGTCAACTCATGGAAAGTGACAGGCTGAGGTGAAGACCCTGGCCGAGCACTCAGATCTTGTGCAGACCAGCTGGCGCAGGTACTCACTGACATCTTTAACCTCTCCCTCCTACAAGCCAAAGTCCCCATCTGCTTCAAGAAGACCACTATCATCCCCGTACCCAGGAAACCACATGCAACATACCTTAATGACTACTGCCCAGTGGCTCTGACCTCAATAATCATGAAGTGCTTCGAGAGGCTGGGCTTGGCCCACATAAACTCCAGCCTCCTAACCCTGCCTCAATGGCCTGCTGTTTGCCTACTGACATAGGGTGGCATGGTGGCTCAGTGGTTAGCACTGCAGCCTCACAGCACCAGGGATCCGGGTTCAATTCCAACCTCGGGCGACTGTGTGTGGTGTTTGCACATTCTCCCCGTGCCTGCGTGGGTTTCCTCCGGTTTCCTCCCACAGTTCAAAGATGTGTGGGCTAGGTGGATTGGCCATGCTAAATTGCCCGTAGTGTTCAGGGGTGTGGGGGTTATAGGGTGATGGGTCCGGGTGGGATGCTTCAAGGGCAGTGTGGACTTGTTGGGTCGAAGGGCCTGTTTCCACACTGTAGGGAATCTAATCTAATCTAAAATCAATAACAGGTCCACAGCAGGCATCATATCCCTATCCATGCAATCATCCCGGGAACATCCAAAATACAAGGACACTTACATCAGACTCCTGCTCATTGACTACAGCTCCACCTTCAACACCATATCCCCTCCAGACTAATCTCAAAATTCCAAAACCTTGGTCTCGACTCTGTCTTCTGCAACTGGATCCTTGGTGTCCTGACCTACACACCTCAACATAATCAATGAAGATGGGTAACTGCACCTCCTCCTCAATAACACTCAACACCAGAAACCCCCAAGATTGCATTTTCAGCTCCTTACTGTACTCCCTGTGCACGCAAGACCATGTAGCTTAATTCCAAATGAACGCCATCTACATATTTGCTGATGATACCACAGATATCAAACAACTAGAGGAGACGGAGGGCTTGTTGTCATGGTGCAATAATAGCAAGCCTTTTCTCAGTGTTGGAAAAACAAGAAAAAAATGATCATTGACTTCAGAAAGAAAGGAGCGGAACACGCCCCCATCTACATCAATGGAGCTAAGGTGGGGAAAGTTGAGAGTGTCAATAACCAAAAGTCTACTCTGGACTTCCCGCATAGATGTAATGGTCAAGAAGGCACAACAATGCCTCTTCTTCCTCAGGCACCTTAGGTAATTCAGCATGTCCATAAAGAGCCCTCATGAACTTTTACAGACGCACCATAGAAAGCATACTATATGGGGGCATAATGGCCTGGCATGGCAATTGCTCTGCCCAGGACCGTAAGAAACTATAGAAGGTTGGGGGCACAGCCCAGACCATCACAGGAGCCAATCTTCCATCTACAGACTCCACTTACATGGCTCATTGCTGCGAAAAGGCTACCAACATCATCAAAGACCCATCCCACCCCTCTCCACAACCTCTATCAGGCAGAAGGCATATAAGCTTGAATACATGCACCGATAGGTTCAAGAACAGTATCTTCCCTGCCGTTTAGACTGTTGAATGGACTAACTTCAAATAATGTACATCTTATTAGCACTGATCTTGCTTCACTCACATCTTGTGTAGTGCAACCTGTACGCCTCACTCTGTTCAAGTGTTTTTTTCATCTAATGATCTGTATGTCCTTGCTGACAATGATCTGCCTGTACGACCAGCAAGCAAAGCTTTTCACCATAATTAGGTACACGTTACTATAAATCAAATTGATCAAAATCAATCAAAAAGTTTGCCGAGGCAATCTTCAGTCTGGGAGTGTAGGCACAGTAAGTCAAGCACAAACTTCCATCCAGTCAAGTGAATTGGCCATGTTCTTGGTTAGGGGTGTGTACCTGTGCAGACTATGAAATTGGAATGGATCATGGTCAGTCCACTGGTTCCATAACAACAAGTCCAAAGGTAGGACTAACTCACTCAGTACGGGTACTGATCAAGGGTCTGGGCCCATTTTGACTGGGGCTGCACAGTCATGTCGGTTGAGAATTGGGCCTTGACTGTGCATCGGATCCATCCACTGAAACTAAGGGGGATGGGGTGGGCAGGTCAAACGTGATTGTTGCCACACCACTGAGCCATGATAGGTTAATCTTCAGGACTGGGAGCTGCAGACTGTGGCAAGGGCACAGTACAATTGTGAAGGGGGCAGCAGGATTTGCAAGGTTGATCCTATGGTAAACCATGGCTCGAAAAGGTGTGGTGCAGGAGAGGAGCTGTCCATAGGCAGCAGCACTCTGATTTTGGCAGGGGCGCAACAGTTTGTGACGATACCGGGCATACTTACCTTACATGCTGGGCCTTGATGGAAAAGACAGGCAACATGTAGACAGATTGGGTAAGGGTTTATGAAGTGTGAAGCCTGCGGGGTTAACGGGATGTGGTAGGATAAGTACGCTCGGGTAGAGGCTGGAAGCTGCTGGCTAAGGAGTGCTTTCTATTGCTTTCCATCATTCTGGAAAGCAAAGGTGTGCAGGGGGAAGAAACTGGTCATGAGCACACTTGGAGTGGACTGGGTAAGTGATTCAATCTGTGAGGAAGGCATTTGCAACAAACAGAGATGAAAGATCTTTTAAAAGGGAAAGAACGTTGGTTACAGGCCCATGCAATATACAGCGTGCAGGCACACAGACTGCCTACTGCTTGGCCATCCGACAGCATCATCTTTCCCTGCACCTCCCCTAGTATAGCCACTGTTAGACAATTCATTGATAGCTGCACCTTTGCACACAGAGGTAGCTGCACACAATTTGTCTATAGTAGTATAGATTTACGTATTTTCATATAGTCCCTTCTTAGGCTGGTGTGCCTCTCCCTGTTCTGGTGGTAGCTTAATATCTTCTCATCAGCTTCTGAAGATCAGATAGGAGAATGAAATATACCAGATACCAAGATGCTTCATACTATCTGGCATGTCAAGTATCCACACTATATTGGCACAATCACAAATGAATTGGGCAGGTCATGTACCTACAATGCCTGCCACTTGGTAACTAAAGAGAATCTTCTGTGGAGACCCTGAATCTGGGGTGTGCTAGCATTCAAGGAAGAACTGCAAGAACATTCTGAGGCTTCACATGGAGATGTTGATATGAATCCTGGGCTCACCAAGAAGTTTGCCCACCTGATACAATCAAGTCAATATCAATGTGGCCTCCTTTAAGAACAGGTTCATTTTTAAGGCTGACAAAAAAATGCAAACAGAGGAAGTTCTGAGCCGGATCTCACCAAAAACTCAATCATCTGTGCTCTATTGTCTTTTGTAGCAGATTGACCTTCGCAGTCAGTTATATACCCACTGGAAGCCCAGACACACACACACACACACACACACCTCTATGGGGTGGATTATTTCATCCAAGATGCTTGTGTGTTTGCAGATACATTCTATTTTGTTTTAAAAAAGTAAAACAAGCCCGACTCCAGCTTAAAATACACACAGATTCTAAACAAGGCCTCATACCCAAAATGCATTGTTTGATTGGAGATGTCACCTCTTGTGTACACCGATAGAGCTTTTAATTATCTCAGGACGATGACTTGAAAGAAATTTTGGGGATTTGCATTGCAATCAATAGAAACAGGAGTCTTCTTTCTAACTGATTAAAGATTCAGCAGGGTGCGGTCAGTGAGTCATTTTTAGGGCTGTTTCCTTTCTGCTTATAAATTGTGTGTCAGTATGCCTCTTCTTCCACACTACACCTGAGGGAAAAGCAGAGCTCCGAAAGTGACTGTTTTTCAAAAGAACCTTTCGGACTATAACCTGGTGTTGTGTGATTTTTGACCTTGCCTACCCCAGTCCAACACTGGCACCTCCACATTGCTGGAAGCCTACCAAGCACAGTGATTCACTAATATTTGTCCTTCGAGCCAATAAAAACAATAAATGTCTGGTGTCTTTTGGATTACAAGTTCGAATTCCACAACCAGCACCTGCACCTGTATGATGAACTCTGTTAACTAATGGACATTTTCTTAATTTTAAATTCAGAATGTGCTTTTAAAATATTGACCGCAGTTGTAATGACTGGCAAAGTCCTGAGTGGAAGCTATTGAATGTCACATCTGTAGATTTCCTGGGAAACACAGAAAAGATAGAGAGCTGTAGTAGGTAGAGACAAATAAGAGGCTGACTATCTTCTCCCTCTGTAAAGAAAGCCACTTGTTGCAGATATTGTTGTGTGTGCACCCCTTTAGGTACATACAAAGAAAGAGTTAAAAACTGATTGCAACCCTGGATTGTGTGCGCGCGCACGTGTGCGTGTGTGCACGCACACTTGGGAAAGAAGGTATGCCAATGAGTTAACTTATTCACCTGTGCTATGAAGGTCATAGTCAAGAATCTCCCATTATTCACACCCAGCGATGCAGATTAAAAGCTTTCAAATTCTGCCTGCTACAAGCCAACTAGAAAGCTAGCCAGTCAAAAGAATACAAGTAAAAAAGGACTCTCTCATTTTGTGTCGCCAATCAATTACCTTTAAAATGAAACAGGCAAAAAGGATTTCAATTAAACTGCAAAGGCCAAGAATCCTAAGAATCTTGTTCAACTAACAACATTACGCTATCTTTGCTTCATGGGTGACCCAAAGAGATTGGTTTGTATACGTTTTAACATTTTATGTATTTTTGAATTCACTCTTGAATCCTAAACTACGGTAACTTCATTTTTCATTTGGTAACAAATAAGCTCACTGTTTTGTTAACTCAAGAAAGCCTGGTTAAATGGGCTCCTTTTAAAGCATAAATTGATTTGGTCTGGGCCAAAGGCATCCACAAAGGGGGACTTTTTAAAAAAATTATCTTGTGACCAACAGAGGGTAAATAAAAAAAGTGCAGTCAGTTTATTCCTCCTCACCCAAGAGTATAATGAATTTGGGTATCCATCTGAAACTATTATAACTTAGGGAATCTCACCCAGAGCTTGGTCACTGCACAGTGAGTAATCAACTAACTCTGTTAAGTGAGGGAGAGAACAGTGCTGGAAGCAGCAGGCAAGACAATGAACATTTTGAACCCAGGCAACAGATTCAATTTTTCAATTTGTGAGAACATTTGTGTATTTTGTAATAAGTAATATCCTTTCAATATCTTTGTTTTTTAATTAAAGTGACACACGCTTACAGCACAAATAGCAATATGATGGTACAATGTGAAGTTTATTTAACAAGATCAAGAACGTAAAAAGTCTTCAGTATGAATATCCAATATCATGGGACTAACCTATCCTCAGTTCCACCCTTGACAACTAAATGCAGTTTAACAGAAACTTCAGGTGCTGTTTAACAGGTGAATTATTTGCAGGATTCCAAACATTCTTTAGCAACAACAAGTAAACATACACAATTAAACAAGGCAATGATAAGTCTCTGACACCAATAGTAGAAATGGAACTGTGTGATACTATCTACAAATTGCAATGTGCTTACATGAAATTCTTTTAAGCACTGTATTTAAAGGTAGAATTCTGAGGCAGCTTGACACTGTAGACTGAGATATTTCTCCTCACAGGGGAATATCGATCTAAGGGGCACAGCTAAAAACATAAAAGGTCTTCCTTTCAACATTGTGATGGAATTTCTTATGTGAGAGGATGTCAGCTGAAGGGAAAGTCTTTCTTTATTCCTGTCTCCTTTTGACTGGTTTGTTGCCTAGTTGGTTTCTAGAATGCAGAATTTACAAGTTCATTACCTGCATCACTGGGGAGATTCACCTTCCTCCCCTCCACCTCCAACACACACACACACCCCCCAAAAAGCAAGCAGCAAATCTTTGAACAATGGAAGAAAGCATTACGGCAGAGCAAGTGGAATTAAGGTCACATCAGATCAACCATGATGTTATTGACTGGTACAGCAGGCTCCAAAGGCTGAATGGCCTATCCCCACTCCTTTCTC
The DNA here is from genome assembly GCF_030684315.1 of Stegostoma tigrinum. NCBI lineage: Eukaryota > Metazoa > Chordata > Chondrichthyes > Orectolobiformes > Stegostomatidae > Stegostoma > Stegostoma tigrinum. The sequence goes on along the minus strand of NC_081357.1, from coordinate 60,912,634 downwards.
TGTTATGTTCCTATGATTATTAAAAATGGCTAACTAATTCCATACGAACATATTTGTAAGGTTATATTACACAGTGTGAGACCACCATATTATCCACACCATGCCTAGAACTAGATGAAGAATCCGCATTGGTTCACAAATCAGACTTTATATATGGTGACTGTTAGCTGGGAGTGATGCTTTACATACACCACTCAACTAACACCTGATCAGTAACACAAGCAAAACGTTTCCCTCTCTGTGTTTGTATTTTCAATTGCAGCGTGACAATTTAAACTGCACTCATCCAGCTTGTTAACATTTCAACAAGACCTCTGCTACCCTCAAGTGGTTATAGAGCAAATTGAAACTGCTGTCTCACTGTAATACTCAGTGACAACAACCTGATTAACTAAAATCATTACACAAAATAATCTTAAGAAAACAAAAACAAGAAAAATCATGTGTGTATTTGACTAAAGTCCTAACATCCCTGTGAAAGTTACTACATTCTCCATGATCACAGGGAACACACAAATGTATTGACACTATTTAATATTTTCTTCACATTTCTTGTTCAAGGATAATAGATTTTCCGCAATGGTGGTAGTTGAGGAAAGTGATTGGAGACCTTGGGTGGTGATCTTGAACATCAGGTTTATCCTGGTCTGATATTTTAAAATTTATTTCATGGTCACTGAGCATCGCTTTTCAGATGATGCCAGATTTCCACAGGGAATGGAATACAGCTGTGTATGTGTGGCACTTGCAAGACTTACAGTTGGTGTTGTACTATTACAGAAGATGTCAATTCGGGTGGCTTGGAAGATGCTAGCGGTATGAAAACTACACATGACAACTTTTGTTGTTTTCAGGAATAATTGACTCTGATCCAGGCATTATGTGGGCAGATCATTTTTCAGAGAGTAACATCCTGTGTAAGAGTCTGTCTTAAAGGGACGGGTGACAGAAGCAAGAATGGGCTGACATATCTAGGCATAGGTGGGATATTGATGGCTGTCTCCAGAACATGACTAAATTTAGCCTCTCATAAATGCTGTTTGTTCAACTCCAATATACAGCTCCCACCCATGAGTGGATTCAAATTGGTTTAAGGAACAAGCTACAGATGTTATAATCAAGGCAAAATTTGACCAAGTGTCACATGAAATAGCAAAACTGAAGTCAATGGGAATCATGGGGATAATATTGCACTGGATGAATCATACCTGGCATAAAGACAGATGTTTTTTGGTTGTTGGAAGTCAGTTATCTTAAGTTCAGGACACCTGGATGAGTTCCATACAGTAGTGCCTAAGGACCACCACATTGAGCTGCTTTGACAATGATCCCACCTGCAAGCTAAAAGGCTAGAAGTGGCGAGGATCACTGATCATTGCACAATTCACAGCACTATTGCTAACTTTTTAACATTGAAATAGCAAAACCTGACAAAATTTAGGTTTAAGCCATTTAGTGGCAAGTGATTTTTGCATAATACAACAGCCAGCCTAGTTTGATAGCAGTGATTATCAACATACTGGGTGTTGCCAATGACCAGAAATGTAAATGAGCCAATCATTTAAATCTTTCTTACTGCACAGTACGTGCGCTGTAGAAAATGAAGAATAGGAGGAGGCCACTCAACCTGTTAATACTGCCACAACATTAAAAAAAAACTATGGCTGCTTGAATAATTCAATGCTTTTTAACTACCTCCTCCCAAAAATCCACTAAATAATCAAGAGATATATTGATCTCTACCCTAAACATACACAAAGACTAAACTTCCAGAGCCCTCTGAGTTTGAGAATTCCAAAAGTGTACAACCCTTGTGTGTTCAGTTCCTGAAGGTACCACAAGGTAGGTTGCTGAGGAAGGTTAAATCTCATGGCATCCAGGGAGCGCTAACTAATTGGATACAAAGATAATAAAATGTGAGGCTGGATGAACACAGCAGGCCAAGCAGCATCTCAGGAGCACAAAAGCTGATGTTTCGAGCCTAGACCCTTCATCAGAGAATTGGCTTAAGGCTAGAACCCAGAGGTTGGTGGTTGAGGGTTGTTTTTCAGGAGGCCTGTGACCAGGGATCTGCGCTGGGTCCACTGTTATTCGTAATTTATATAACTGATTTCGATAAGAAATTCGGAGGTATGGTTCATACATTTGTGGATGATATAAAGATTGGTGATACAGTGGACAGTGAAGAAGATAATCTGGGAATGCAGCAATATGTTGATCAGCTGGGCCAGTGAGCTGAGAAATGGCAAAGGGAGTTTAATTTAGATAAATGTAAGGTGTTGCATTTTGGTAAGGCAAACCAGGACAGGACTTTTACAGTCCATGGTAGGGCCCTGGGCAGTTTTATATAACAAAGAGATCTAGGGATACAGGCTCATACCTCCTTGAAAATGGAGTCACAGGTAGACAGGGCTGTGAACAGGGCTTTCGGCCTGCTCACTTTCATTGGTCAGAGCACTGAGTTGGGGCATCTTTTTGCAGCTGCACAAGATGTTGGTAAGGCCACATTTGGAGTATTGTGTGCAGTTCTAGTCACTCTTCTATAGAAAAGGTATTATTAAGTTATAAAGAGTGCAGAAAAGATTTACTAGGATGCTACCTGGGCTGGAAGGTTTGAGATATAAGTAGAGGTTGGATAAGCTGGGACTTTGTCTCCCCTGGAATTTAGGAGAGTGAGGGGTGACCTTATACAGGTGTATAAAATCATGAGAGGCATAGATAAAGGTAGATAGCTAACAGCGTTTCCCATGGTAGAGGTGTCTAAACAAGAAGGCGACAGGGGAGACATTGAAAAGGGTTCAGAGGGGAATTATTTTCCATACAGCGGGTGATGAGTATCTGGAATGGGCAATCAGAGGAAATAGTGGAAGCAAGTACAATTTCATAATTTAAGAAACATTTAGACAGGTACATGGATGGAATAGGTATAGAAACATAGAAGATAGGGGCAAGAGGAGGCCATTTGGCCCTTCAGACCTGCTCCACCATTCATTATCATCATGGCTGATCATCCACCTCAATAGCCTGCTCCTGCTTTCTCCCCATAACATTTGATCCCATTCACCCCAAGTGCTATATCTAGCCGCTTCTTGAATACCTTCAAAATTTTGGCATCAACGAATTGTTTTACAGCCTCACCACTTTGGGTGAAGAAATGTCTCCTCATTTCTGCCCTAAATGGTCTACACTGAATCCTAAGACTGTGGCCCCTGGTTCTGGACACAAACACCATTGAGAACATCCTCCCTGCATCTAACCTGTCTAGTCCTGTTCGAAGTTTAGAAGTCTCTATGAGATCCCCCCACTTCATTCATCTGTCCTGCCATCCCCGGAATCAGCCTGGTATGGAAATTGACCAAATGCAGGTAAACATGACTAGTTTAAATTGTGAAAATTGGGTGGCATGGGCAAGTTGGGCCAAAGGGCCTGTTTCCGTGTTGTAGATGTCTATAATTCTATGATTCCTCATCCATTATGGAGGAGACGATCCTGACTTGACTGCCTTAACTTAGGCCTGGATAGGAATTAGAAGCTTCCCTTTACTTATTGAGCTGGGAATCCCTGAGTGAAGCCTCTCCCCTTGACTTGAGTGAGATCTGCTGACAACCATAACAAGCTTCCTAGATTTGTGTCTGTGTTCAACAGCACAACAAGACAGTAATAATGTCTGCCTGAGATCTGTGGCTGAAGGGGAAGAATGCATAAAGGCAAAGCAGGGATGCTGTGAACATTCAGGTAAGGTCAAAATGAATGCATGATGTGATAGTGAGCAAAAAACCCAGAGATTCAGTTTGATCCAGTACATGAGCTGGATGTGTTTCCCTAAGCGCATGCAGCAGCACGACATTGATTCAGCCAGAGGTGCAGTATTGAAATTGAGAGGTGGCCTGTCGGTCGAATGGGAATGTGCCATGAAGGTTATTATATAGTGGTACATGTCAAATGCTAAAGTCCATGGAGATGGGGTGCTTGTGATCAGTGCTCATGGACCATAATCTGAGATATTGGTGCACTGTTTCCAACACAGAGGCTGTTCAGTGCAAGTCACAAACTCAATCCACCAGATTTTCACTGTGGTTTCCCTTGCTGAGTCTTTTGAACATTAAGATTGTTTCGAGAGTTTGGCAAGATGCTAGTCTAAAACCCTAATCCAATTATAATGAGGTGATGTGTGCCATTAATAAGGCATTTATCGAGAATTAATCACCATCAATTGACATCTTGCAACTGTCTAACAAGAATCTCACCAGTCTGCTTGTAAAAAGCACAACAGATGGAGCAAGATGATATTAACATTACGATGGACCATACTACCCATGCCATCCAGTTCTGCCACATTTCTCACCATAGCCCACATCCTTATAAGATTCTTTCAAACATCTTTCCTAAGATAAGGAGGCCAAAACTGCACACAGTATGCAGTCTAACCGAGCTTTTATACAATTGAAGCAAGACTTCACTATCCATGTACTCAAATCCTCTGCAATAAAGGCTAACTTTCCATTCGCCTTCCTGGTATCTTGCTGAACCTGCATGTTAGCCTCTGTCCTTTCAATAAGGACACCCAGTCTCTATGTACACTGAGATAACAAGGTGTAGAGCTGGATGAACATAGCAGGCCAAGCAGCATCATAGGAGCAGGAAAGCTGATGGTGTTTCAGGTCTAGACCTATGTACACTTACATTTTCTATCCTCTTATCATTTACGAGATACTCTGCACATCTGTTTCCCCTACCAGAATGGTGACCTTACATTTTTGCACATTATATTTAATCTGTCAAATTCTTGTCTAAACACTAATCTTTGCCAAATCTTCCTGAAGCCATTTTACGTCTTTATCACAATACACATTTCCAATCAGATTCATATCATCTGCAAATCCGGAAATTTTACATTTGATCCCTTTCTCCTAATCATTGATATATATTATGAACAACTGAAGCTCCTGAGTACTGGTCCTTGCAATATCCCACCAATCATAAATCAAGAATTATTCATTTATTTCTAATCTCTGTTTTCTGTTTGTTACTGAAATAACTGCAAACAGAGGCCAGTATCCCTTCATCAAGTCATGCTTTTTTAAAATATGCACATTACATGGGCTCTGTCCTGTCTCATAGCCAGTCCCTACGCTGAGGAGACTGACTGAATCTCTTGTTTGTATCTGTCGGCCAATGCTCCGTGATTAGTGCTCATTAAAAAAACACAATCAAGGGTCTCAAATTCAATGCGATCCACCAGGCCCTGGTTCCAATCACTACAGCCGACCCTTCCCAAACCTGGGGATGAAGACCTATTCATTTCCTTGTAACTTTATCTTGTATATGTTTGCCCCAAGTCCGGCTCCTCTGACTTGGACACTGACATGGGCAGTGTGTACTGGATTGCGGCCTGTCTATTGCATCCAGAGCGTCTTGGGAGTGACTTCTCCTCTTCTTCTGGTGATAATGGTATCGAGACTGCATCTTTCTCAGACTCAAGTTTCCTCAACACTAGGCATAGGGGAAGAACCCAAGGTTTCTGACAGCCTTTCTGACTGTTCTGAGAGACCAGGAAGATTTTGCTCTTGCCTTACTTGCGAGGTAGCAGCTTTTGGGTGATCCACGTGTTTGTTCGGGACTGCATCACCGAGACAAATTTTGAGAGTCGTGGGACCTGACCTCACATCAACCTCAGCTTATACCCACACAGGTCCATTTCCACATTTCCAGCATCAAACTTCATCCCCTGAAGCAAGTTGTCCCTCTCATATAGAGTAGGCTTGTGGCCGACGTTAGTGCTCTTGCTGCCATTTCACCGTCCCCCCAAGGTCTGTAAATATCAGATTTAACCTGGTATGGAGTCTTCTCCCCATCAGCAACTCTGCTGGAGCTATCCCTGTAATTACGTGAGGAGTGGTCCTATAATTGAACAAGAATCATAACTGTTTGGTATCAAGTGAAGCTGTAGCCTGTTTCTTTACGCCTGCCTTCAATGATTTGGAGTGCACTTTGTGTTAGACCGTTAGACAATGGATGGTATAGAGCTGTCTGAACATGCCAAATGCCCTTTGACTTTGACCCATATTCCCTTCTGATAAATGACATCCCATTGACCATGTCCAATAGCTCCAGGTGCCCATATATTATAAACAATGCTAGCAGCTTTTCAATCAACATCCTTGAGTAAGCCCTGAATGAACTCTATGCATGTCCAACCACTTTGAATGGATGTGCACAATGACCAGGAACATTGAGCTCATGAAAGGACCAGCACAGCTGACATGTAACTGAGTCCAGGGTTTCCCGGCCATTCTCACAAAATGTAAAGGCACTGCCAGCAGTAATTTTTGTCCTTGTTGGCACTCTGGGCACTGCCTCACCAACACAGCTGTCAGCATCCAGACCTGCCCATCAGAGCATTACCATTCAGATGTCTACTTAATCCATTTTTTGTAACTTTATAGCATTTTCCCTACTACCAATGAAAGGTTAAAAGGTATGTAGTTGCCTGTATTATTTTTTCTTGCTCCTTTCTGAAATGGTGGGGTGACATTTGTTATTTTCCAATCAGTACAAATCATTCCAAAATCAATAAAAGTTTGCAAATTAATCATCAATTATCTGTAATTGTAACCACTTCCTTCAACAATCCAGGATATAAACTATCAGGTCCTGGGGATTTATCAACTTTCAGTCTCATTCATTTCTCCTGTACAGTCTTATTGCAGTACTAATTTCTTTCAACTCCTCATTTTCCCTAGCTATTTGGATCTCTAGTGATGGGGTATTTCTTGTATCTTCCTCAGTGAAAACAAACTCAAAGTAATCATTTAGCTTCTCTGCCATTTCACTTCTTCATATTATAAATTCAAATGGTACGTCCATGACATCTCACATTCTGCAGGATGTACACCTGACATGGCCATTCCAACCTGCCATCCAGTAACTCGAAAAAATATTTGTTTTCCTTCGAATAAGTATGAATTTACACTGAAAAGTTTACAAACTTTTTCCTCAGAAAAACGACAGACGAAAAGCCTAGAGACTTATGCACAAGCTAAATACCAAAGGTTACTTGAAAGATTAGATTCCTAAACTATCCTATTCACCAATCAGCTGCTCCGCCCATGGTCTCAGTGCTAGTAGGCCTCTCAATCCTCACCTTATTTCCTCTCCCACTCAGCTCTGAATGTGGGCTGTAGTTTTTCACATAGTTGGCTCACTGCCACCTATTACCAGCAAAATCCACGCTCCATGTCGAATTTATTTTAAATGTTGTTGAATTCTGTCGAACTCAGGACATTATTCAGGACAATAAGTGTGAGGTGATGCATTTTGGGGCAGCACAGTGGCTCAATGGTTAGCACTGTTGCCTCACAGCACCAGGGGCCCCGGTTTGATTCTACCTGGTGACTGTCTGTGTGGACTTTGCATGTTCTCCCTGTGTCTGCATGGCTTTCCTCCGGGTGCTCCGGTTTCCTCCCACAGTCCAAAGATGTGCAAGCTAGATGGATTGGCCATGCTAAATTGCCCATATAGTGTTCAGGGGTGTGTAGATTAGGTGGGTTATAGGGGGCTGGGTCTGGGTAGATTGGCACGGACTTGTTAGGCCAAAGGCCCAGTTTCCACACTGTAGGGATTCTATGATAAGAACATCTGCAGACAATGAAAAGAAGGTTACAGGAACAGAGGGATCTGGGTGCATATGTGCCCTGATCTCGGGAGGTGTCAGTAGAGAGCATTTAATCAGTTAATGAAGTGTACAGTATCCTGGGTTCTATTAACAGGGCAATTGAGGAGAAAAACAAGGAGGTGATACTGGATTTGCGTAAGACATTTGTTAGACCTGACCTGAAGCATTGCGTGCAATTCTGAGCACCACATGAAAGGAAGGATGTGTACACCTTGAAGGTAACGTAGAAGAGGTTCACAGGAATGGTCCCACAGATGAGAAACTTCAGGTATGAGGATAGATTGGACAGGAGGATGCTAAGAGAAAACCTCATAAGAAGCTTTCAAAACTATGTGAGGGCTGGATAGAAAGTGTTGCTGTTCATAAAAAGGATCAAGAATGAGCAGGCAACAGATTTCAAGTGATTTACAAAAGAAGGAAATGTGGTGTGAGAAAAGAAAACACTTTTTCACACAACAAGTAGTTTAGGTTTTGGAAGGGACCCCATGGAAATGTGCTGGAGGTGGGTCCAATTGAGATCTTAAAGATCCAAGAGGGTATTATATGATTATTTAAAAAGAAACAATGAACAATGAACAATGGTATAGGAAAATGCAGGAGAATGACACTCAGTTACTCAGTCAACATCCTAGTTCAAGAATGAACTCCAGTGTAACTTGTTATAATTCATTCACTATAATTCATTTATGATGCTCAGTTTGAGGGCCAGTAAAGGCATGATGGGCTGAATGGTCTTTTCTGTGCAAAAAGACTTCTCTTTGACTCCATGATTCTATTGGTTCCATTCATATAGCCTTCCCTATTACTGCTAATCAGATGTATTAACCAAGAGAAGGGCTTCTTTCTGGCTGTTATCAGACTGTGGAATGGACTTGAGCCTCAAATAAATGTAAGCTGTATTGTAACCTGCATGCCTCTGAGTCTTTTTGATCTGTACATCTTTTAATTTCTGTGATCTGCCTGTACTGCTCGTAAACAAAGCTTTTCAGTGTATCAAATAAGATATTAATACCAATTGAATATGCAGATTGTATGTGATCATGAAATATACACATAATGGTCAGATTTTCCAGCAAACCTAGCACTGATCCATATCATACCGAATCAGTGAGAACAATATTCTTCTGATATAGCTGACAGGCTATTGGCAAAATGTAACAGATTTTGAACGTTAATTCAAGATCACTCTGCATAAACCCAGTGAATGAATTATAAAAAGTTACACGAGTTCATTCGAACTAGGATGTTGATTGAGCAAATATTTGTGGTCCTTAAACAATCCGCCATGTATGGACTACCTTAATTGAAGATTCCTGGAAAAATTGGACAAAATTAAGATAGCATTGTGCTGATTTATCTACATTGTCATGTGATAGCTAAACCTCAGAAACCTGTTGACATCATAAAGCAGTGGTGCAAAATCTATCAAATCTAAATTGGCCACTTTTCCATCATATTGTAATTTCATGTAATTCATTAACTAACAGATGCCATTTTAATTAGCGTTGGTGTAAAATACACAGAAAGCGACGAGACATTAATAAGGTAATTTAGAAGGTGTGTGGTTCACTTAACTATGAGTTGTAACATAAATTATAAAAAGAAGAGAGGTTGTCTTAGAGTTTTACAGAAATTTGGTTAAGTCACTGCTGGAGCTCTGTGTGCAGTTCTAGACACCAAACGATAGGAAGGATGTGTTGATACTGGAGGGGTACAGAGCAGATTCAACAGGATGTTACCTGGGATGGAGCCCTCTTAGCTATGAAGTGAAGCTGGGTAAGCTGATAAAATGTGAGGCTGGATGAACACAGCCGGCCCAGCAGCATCTCAGGAGCACAAAAGCTGATGTTTCGGGCCTAGACCCTTCATCAGAGAGGGGGATGGGGTGAGGGTTCTGGAATAAATAGGGAGAGAGGGGGAGGTGGACCGAAGATGGAAAGAAAAGAAGATAGGTGGAGAGGAGAGTATAGGTGGGGAGGTGGGGGGGTGGGGGTGGGGGTAATAGGTCAGTCCAGGGAAGACAGACAGGTCAAGGAGGTGGGATGAGGTTAGTAGGTAGCTGGGGGTGCGGCTTGGGGTGGGAGGAAGGGATGGGTGAGAGGAAGAACAGGTTAGGGAGGCGGAGACAGGTTGGACTGGTTTTGGGATGCAGTGGGTGGAGGGGAAGAGCTGGGCTGGTTGTGTGGTGCAGTGGGGGGAGGGGACGAACTGGGCTGGTTTTGGGATACGGTGGGGGAAGGGGAGATTTTGAAGCTGGTGAAGTCCACATTGATACCATTGGGCTGCAGGGTTCCCAAGCGGAATATGAGTTGCTGTTCCTGCAACGTTTGGGTGGCATAAACAGCAACTCATATTCCGCTTGGGAACCCTGCAGCCCAATGGTATCAATGTGGACTTCACCAGCTTCAAAATCTCCCCTTCCCCCACCGCATCCCAAAACCAGCCCAGTTCGACCCCTCCCCCCACTGTATCCCAAAACCAGTCCAGCCTGTCTCTGCCTCCCTAACCTGTTCTTCCTCTCACCCACCCCTTCCTCCCACCCCAAGCTGCACCTCCACCTCCTACCTACTAACCTCATCCCACCTCCTTGACCTGTCCGGGTTCCCTGGACTGAGCTATCCCCCCCCTACCTCCCCACCTATACTCTCCGCTCCACCTATCTTCTTTTCTCACCATCTTCGGTCTGCCTCCCCCCCCTCCCTATTTATTCCAGTTCCCTCACCCCATCCCCCTCTCTGATGAAGGGTCTAGGCCCGAAACGTCAGCTTTTGTGCTCCTGAGATGCTGCTGGGCCTGCTGTGTTCATCCAGCCTCACATTTTATTATCTTGGATTCTCCAGCATCTGCAGTTCCCATTATCACTGGATAAGCTGAGATTGTTTTCTTTAGTACAGAGAAGGCTACGGGAGACCCGATTAAGGTATCTATGATTATAAGGGGTATGGACAAGGTGGATATAAAGGATATGTTCCTGTTGGTTGAAAAGTCTATAACAAGGAAGCATAACTTCAGCGTGGAAGGCTGAAGGTTTAGATGGGATTTGGGAATTTTTTTTGCACAGAAGGTGATGGGAATCTGAAATGCACTGCCTAGGAGAATAGCTGAGGCAAGAAACCTCAGTAGGTGGATGAGCCCTTGGAATGCCATAACATTCAAGGTGATGGAGCTAGTGCAGGAAATTGAGACCAGTATAGATTTAGAGCAACAGACAGCATGGGCTGAAAGTCCTCTTCTGTAAAGTATGATTCCATGATTCTATGAAATTGGGAATTGACAAGCAATAATTGATATCTGTCAAAATCTACACAAATCTAGTCCAATTTATTTACACATTATTCAGGTTTTCCTGGTTATCTTTTACGAATAGTAACAAAAGGTAAAAAGTTAAATTGTGGAAACATGGGGTTAGATAAACAAATTCAATACATTTTATTACCTTTATGGATATAAATGAAACGTTCCCTCATGAAATTAAGTAGATATGTAAACCCACATTAGCACAATTTGCTCAGTCTGTGAAGTTGAAGAGTTAATGGATGCTTTTCATTCAATCCTGCTCTTAGTTGAAAATGCCTTATCCTTAACAATTGATGCATGCTTGCTTATTGGGATAGGTCCATGACTGTGAGAGGTGCAGTCAACATTTATTTAGCTGCACAATGCAAAGCAATACACAAAAAGGAAAAAACTGCTCAGCTTGAATTATAAATACGTAAACTATTTCCTGGTACACTTATAGGCTATGATCCTCAAATAGAAATAGTGCTTGTACTAGCCTTTGTTAAAAGCAATTTGAAAAACATTTTTCACTAATAAACGTAAACATATATAAATTCAATAAAAACAGGTGGCAATTTCTAAGTTGCAGGATACACGGCACCAGTAACATCTGTTTAATGTAGTTGTGATGGCCAATCACACTGTTGATAACATGTAACTTACAACAATACTTCTCAACATAGATATTTCAAGAGGGAAGGAAGCATTTATAAATATGAAGTGTTTAACTTCAGATAGATTTAGAATATGAAATGAATAGACACATAAAAAGCTTTTCTCACATAGACAATAACTGCGTTGCTATCATTAGCGATTACAAATATTGTGAAATATATCACTAAAGAAATGCTAGTGGATACTTTTGACCATTTGCATTATTTAATCATAATAGCAGTTTTAAAAAATAAATCTATCTTTTATAAAATGTACAGGTCAAATTTTAAGATTCCAGATTTTTCACACAATATTAACTTTAGAACTTTCTGCCAATTCTCCATAACCCTTCAACCCATTACTAACTAAATACCTATCTATCTATCTATCTATCTCCTCCGTAAATTTACTCAAACTTAACTTTATACTAACTTTACTATTGTGTTTTCAAATATTTTGTTAGGTTATTATCTGCCCAGTGATAGCATTAAAAGTATACAGATTATGGAGATCATTTGGCAGCATAATAACTTGCAAAATCTGCACTCCATGCAGGAATAAATGCGATACCTGTTAGACTCGACCTAGAATTTGGTGGAGTTTCTCTTCATTAAAATGAATGGAGGCAAAATCTGGGAGAATTTGTCCCTGGCAAATTTTCCTTTTTGCACTGCAACAGGCGATAAATATGAAAATCTGCTTTAGTGTCTTTAAATGTACTAACAAAAAAGCTGTGACAGAACATTGTTAACTCAAAGCAAATTCTGCATTCTGTCATATGGTACCACCACCATATATTGGTTCGAAATTGATCTAGCAGCTCAAAACTGAACATTCATGAGGCTCTGTGGGCCATCAACAGCAACAGCAATGTACTCAAACCTAATTGGTATCATCAACATCATCGAGCGCACTTATGACTTTACCGTTACCATCAAGCCAAAGGCTCAACTCTCATGCAGGATGGCATACCCAAAGCAGCTCCAGGCATACCAAGACAAAAAGGCATTATCCTGGTGAAGCTATAACACAGGGCTACTTGCAAGCTAAACAGAGGAGCAGAAAGCAATAGATAGAGCCACAACCAACAGACCAAGTTGCTATTTGTTGCTGTTACTTGCAATGAAATATTTAAATAGGAAGGGTGTATATCATCACTGCAGGGAGTGATATGATATAGCTTGTGACATCACGAACGCCTATGTTGATTTTTTGGTAAGATGTAAATGTTGAGTTCTGTAGTACATAGGTTACTCTGAATTTTTAATAAAGATAACTGAAAGTATTTGTCATCATTCATCAGTGTGCGATGGTAAGTTTGTGGGAAGAGCTCAGGAACATAACATGGTGGTAACAATGCATTCTTGAAGACCATACACAGTAGAATAAAATTGAAGAGCAACAGAGAATATCAGAATCTGATGATTCAATTCTGTATGGAGTTCATGGACTGCAGCCAGTCCAAAGATCAAAAAAAGTCAAAAACAGCACTGGGATAATGCAGGTAGCCTGCTACTAAAGTAGCACCAGCATGTAGAAGTATGCTCTGGGATCAGTGCTCAGAAAACCAGTGGTTAACTGATTGTTGCTACTGGATTGGTGGTCAGCTAGAATATTGAGTTCATTCAGGATGGGGCTAAAGTGGGTTTAGAACCAAGCTGACAGGTTGCAAAGCCAATCGGGCATTGTGCCCAAGGAAAATCATGTCATACAGGCTACAGTGCCACAGAGCTACTTTGGTATGGGACATGGGCTATGTATGCATCCGCTGATTACAGTGGATTAAAATAAGGGACTGCAGCAAATGGACACATTGGATCTATCCTGCAAGAATGATGTGGTCTAACAAAATCTATGCAAGTCATAATGATGTAAAGTTGTAATGATTCAGGGACAAGTAGGATAGAAGACAGTAGTCTAGAACATGCATGTTAAGAGAGAGGTTTTACATACTACACGAGAGAGCTGAACTTGTCAGATATAGCCCTAAAGACATGTACCTTTATGAATGATACTGCATAAAATAGCTAGGCTGATAGCTTACAAATGGTGACCAATTCATTGTATTGGTCTAATAGCACTAAAATTAATCTACATGGTAATTCTACACAGTCCTTGTAGGTTTTCTAGACATAAACAGACCAACAGAAGCAGGATTTCCAGAACATAGATTGCTCAAAATTATGACAAAATCCACTTTGGTGGAAAATGTTTGAGCCTGCTGTGCCAAATTAAGTCAAACTATGTAATACAGCTCAGTATCCAGGCAGGTTGAATGTTTTGGGTAGTTTCAAAGTTAATATTGTTTTGAGAATTTGCAGAGTAAAAGAATACCTTGGGTATTATTGCAGAGGGAGGGAGGAAGCAAGGTAGGAAAGGAGGAAGGCAAGGAAATAAAAATCACTTTCTCAACTTCCTTCTGAAGAGGGCTTGGTTGCAGAAGTTTGAGAGTCTTCTTCAAATCAGCTCTTCTTGGATTGGTCTTCATCCCTGCTTTATTCAAGTTTTTGTGTGATTGCAGCAGTATCATTCCACTCCATGAATGTGTTGACCATGACCACCAATCACACATGCATTCCAGGACAACAGAGAACACTACTGAGTGTTATACCCTCGAGCTCAAGGGATTTTTGGGATGGTGGATTGGGATTTGGTGAGAAACAAAGTAAAAATATTAAATATCCGTTGCCAAATTTCAGTGGAAACAAGGGAAAAGTGTAAATAACTGAAGAGGAGATGTAGATTGAAGAAAATTAGATGCTTACTATGTACACGGTTACCGAACACATGGAAGTGGAGCTGTTATGGTGACATCAGATCACATAGATTTTGAATGTGGATCTGCAGGGCTCCAAGTAAGCTGCCCTTTCTATATACAGAAGATGGCAAGTGACGTTCAATAAACAGTGAGGGGAGATGGTAGTTGACTAGTATTGTGACTGAACTAGTAATACCAATACTAATCAAGCTGTAATTCAGGCTAATCTCTGGACACATCAGTTTAAATCCCAACATAGTAAATGTTGAGATTTCAATTCAATTAATACACATGGAAATTACAAGATTGATTCTATTGGCAAACATAAAGCCATCGGTGATTACTTACACTTTTAGTACAATCTGGGAAAGAAAAGTGTCAACCATATGGATTATCTGGCATTGAATGAGATGATGGAAATGACAAAGGCACAAACAGTCATGTCAACCTTGAAAAACAAACCCTTACAAAGATCTGGGGGCATGAGACAAATTTGAGAGAGCTGTCCCACAGGCTGGTCAAGAAGTAATCTGACATAACTATCTTTGTGGTTTTATTCTTTCCAAACAATGTTTCAGACTTGACAATTACATTCTTGGGTATGCCTGTTCCCATCTGACAAAAAGTGGTGGCACAGTGATTTGCAGTAAGGAGTGAGACGCCTGGGAAGCTCTCAACATTGATTCTGGGTCTCAATGTCTCGTGAACAATATCTGGAGGAATCACTGAAAGTGACAAGGTCACTGAGTGGGGACTTCAGTGTTCTTCACCAAGATTGAATCAGTAGCACTACCACTAACTAAGCTAGACAAGTCATAAGAACATGTCTGCTAAAATGGACCTCACCAACAAAACAGAATATATTTGGCTTTATCTCCAGCTATCTATCTGTTGCGTCTATCCATGACAGTATTGGTACAAATGTCCACTGCGTACAAGTTATGGAGACAAAGTCCAACGTACACATTGAAGATATGGTACAACAGATTGTGTTAACGAGACAGACTTCAAACAGATCAAGCAATGCAAGACTGGACATCCATGAGGTGTTTTGGACTATTGGCAGCAGCGGAATTGTATTTAACCACAATCTGTAACCTCCTGGTTTGGCAGATCCACAACCTTATCATTACCACCAAGCTTGGGATTGACCTCTATTCAATATAAAGAGCAGGAGTATATGCCACCAGAAAAACCAGGCATGCCTAAACATGCGATATTAAGCAGAGGTTCACCTGCACATCTGCCAATGTGGTATACTGCATCCACTGTACCCGGTGCGGCTTCCTCTACATTGGGGAAACCAAGCGGAGGCTTGGGGACCGCTTTGCAGAACACCTCCGCTCAGTTCGCAACAAACAACTGCACCTCCCAGTCGCAAACCATTTCCACTCCCCCTCCCATTCTCTTGATGACATGTCCATCATGGGCCTCCTGCACTGCCACAATGATGCCACCCGAAGGTTGCAGGAACAGCAACTCATATTCCGCCTGGGAACCCTGCAGCCATATGGTATCAATGTGGACTTCACCAGTTTCAAAATCTCCCCTTCCCCTACTGCATCCCTAAACCAGCCCAGTTCATCCCCTCCCCCCACTGCACCACACAACCAGCCCAGCTCTTCCCCCCCACCCACTGCATCCCAAAACCAGTCCAACCTGTCTCTGCCTCCCTAACCGGTTCTTCCTCTCACCCATCCCTTCCTCCCACCCCAAGCCGCACCCCCAGCTACCTACTGACCTCATCCCACCTCCTTGACCTGTCCGTCTTCCCTGGACTGACCTATCCCCTCCCTACCTCCCCACCTACACTCTCTCCACCTATCTTCTTAACTCTCCATCTTCGGTCCGCCTCCCCCTCTCTCCCTATTTATTCCGGTTCCCTCCCCCCAGCCCCCTCTCTGATGAAGGGTCTAGGCCCGAAACGTCAGCTTTTGTGCTCCTGAGATGCTGCTTGGCCTGCTGTGTTCATCCAGCCTCACATTTTATTATGCCTAAACATGTTAACCTGATGAAGTTATAACGTAGAATTACTTCCATGTCGAGCAGTATAATCATCATACAAAAGGAAAAGCTAAGCACTCTCACAAGTGACCTTGTGGTATGATCATTAAACTATTAGTCCAGAGACCCAGGTAGCTTTCTGGGGACCTAGGTTTGAATCCCATAATGGCAGATGGTGGAATCTGAATTTGAATTCTAATGATGAGAATGAAACGATTGCTGATTGTCAGGGAAATAAAACATCTGATTCATAAATGTCCTCTAGGGAAGGAAATCTGTCCTCCTTACCTGGTCTAGCTTACATATGAATCCAGGCCCACAGCAATGTGGTTGACTCTTCACTGTCTGCCAAGTCGGTAGGGATAGGCAATAAATGCTGGTCCTGCCAGCGACACCCACATTCCATGAATGAAAAAACAGCTAACTTTGGCAGACAGTGGCTCACAGATAACAATCTCAAGGCCCTTTGGGAAAGAGATACTGGATCCTGCCAGATAATTCCTTGAGCAGCCTGTCAAAGTCATTGGGCAGAGTGCTTCGTTGCCAGAACTTTCAAAAAGTAGCTATATCTAGCCTGGCTGGTGATGAGAAAAGCACTCACCATCAAATCCTTGAAGTCTCAGTGTCACTACATAGTACCTTCAAAGTAGGTACAATGAGGAAGAGTGCATCACACAGCTACTTCTGCAATGTGTCTTTGCAAAACTTGTCTGGAAAGATTTGTGATGGCTTCTGCCATGGTTTATCTTTACAATTCTATAACATAGACTTGGCTCTGCATGATCCTAGGGAGACACAATGAGACAAAATCAACTATGCTGAAGGACCATGAAAAAGGTTAATAAAACTTTGGGAAACCCTGTTGGTCTTTCAGAGCAAAGGAGTGACCATGACTAAGTTATGACATATTTCACGATCCGGTACTACAAGCTGAAGGATGTGCCAATATATGGGACTTGCACTGCAAAGTCTGAATGGGGAAAGACTACTGTCTTTTAGAGTCTACCTGCTAGTATAAACTGAGAGGCTAGAAACTGGGTAGAACACCTTAGTCTGTACGCACGACAAAAGAAAAATTGTAACCCTCACAGGTATGGTAAATATATTGAGGCATATCAGAATGCAACATGCTGTGTAGATAAAAATTGAATTTTATTGCACTTTTTGAGACAATTTGAAAATGCTACGGGGTATACTTTATAATGTTTGTGACTTAAACATGTATTGGGGAAAGAGGATATGCTTAATAAATAAGGAAATGCCAGTTTCCTAGGGGCTGTCACAGTACTTTCTTAGAGAAAACACAAGAGATGAACAATGTTTTCATGGCCGCTTACTATGGCCAAGGACTATATACTATGACTATTCTGAGACTATATACAAGAACTGAAATGCCTGTAAGTTCCTAATGGTGGAGCACTTCTCCATTAAAATGAGCAGAGAGAAAAAAAAAGTTCCTTTCACATTGTTCTAGAGTCCTAGTATAGTATAGTATGGAAACAGAACCTTTGGTCCATCTCGTCCATGCCGACCAGACGTCCCAATCTGATCTAGTCCAGAGATGGTAGGAACTGCAGATGCTGGAGAATCTGAGATAACAAGGTGTAGAGCTGGATGAACACAGCAGGCCAAGCAGCATCATAGGAGCAGGAAAGCTGATGTTTCAGGCCTAGACCCTTCGGCCAACATTTGACACATATACATCTTAAACTCTTCCTATTCATATGCCCATCCAGATGTCTTTTAAATATTGTAATTGTACGTGTCTCCATCACCTCCTCTAGCAGCTTGGTCCATACATGCACCACACTTTGCATGAAAAAGTTACCCCTCATGTCCTTTTCAAATCCTTCCCCTCTCACCTTAAACCTATGCCTTCCAGTTTTGGACTCCCCCACCCTAGGAAAAAGATCCTGCTATTCACCCTATTTGTGCCCCTCATGCTTTTATAGACCTCAGTAAGGTTACCCCTCAGGCTCGGATGCTCTAGC
Organism: Stegostoma tigrinum; assembly: GCF_030684315.1. Taxonomy (NCBI): domain Eukaryota; kingdom Metazoa; phylum Chordata; class Chondrichthyes; order Orectolobiformes; family Stegostomatidae; genus Stegostoma; species Stegostoma tigrinum. The sequence goes on along the minus strand of NC_081357.1, from coordinate 60,894,273 downwards.
AAAAACAGCCCCAGCTTAGTCAGCCTCTTCCTATAACTCAAACCTTCCAGTTCCTGCAACATCCTTGTAATCTTTTCTGCATCCTCTCAAATTTAACAGCATCTTACTTTCTTTTCAGTTGTCAACACCATATACTCCATTAACAGTCATGTTGTATATTTATTTATTTGTTTTGTGACACAACACATTTCACTACAGGTTCACTACAACGGCAGATGCAGCATTAGATCACCAAGTTCCAAGCACAAAAAAATGCACCTTAAGGATTATATGTCTTTATGTGGCTAGATTTCAGAATAATGGGTCTATATGCCATCCATTATTAGAAATTAACTAATTCTTGATTAAAGGGTCTTCTTCAAATCTGTGCTTCAGGTTGTCTCATACCGATGGTGCAGATTAGTAACTCAGCTGAACACTGCATATGGTTTCATAGTTTACTCACCAGTAAAATTGTAAGAGCAGAAAATTACCCTAAGATAGATTTAATTGTAATGGAATGTTTGCCATGAGTTTGTTTTTTGTCTTCTTTATCTCATGAGAAAATAAGAATTAATGTTTCATTTAGTGCCATTAGGCAGTCATCAAATATTAAGTATTAAAGATTTTTCTTCATCTTTAACTGGTTTTACACTAATGAAACAATTGCACATAGTTGAAAAGAAAATTCACTATTTATTTTAATGAGGTGAAGTTTCCACTGAAATAATCAATTTATCTCAATTCTTTTCTTTTCTTAAGCAAAGATCCCACAGTGTGATTTCAAGATCTATAGTTTAACTTAATGTTGAAACTATAAAAAAGACAGGTAATGGATAGAGCTGTTCGATTTATTCAAAATAGGTTCACATAAGACAATAATGGATCAATATTTGTGCTTCAACACTCATGGTAATTTGATGTATTTGCAGTATCAACATGTAGATGATACAGTCGTTGCATTAGCTTGGGCCGCTATAGCAATAGTGGTGTAGCACCATTAGATTAGAAGAGGGTTTAACGCATGATAGGAATTTAGGAGGTAGAGTTACACCTTCTCCATCTAAAATCTAGAGTTATACTCCAGGACTTCACCCACAGACTGTTTGACATCAGTAGAATGGACCTTAACCCCTTCAGAGCCATTATAACAAAGTGTGAAGCTGGACGAACACAGCAGGCCAAGCAGCATTTCAGGAGCATAAAAGCTGATCTTTCGGGCCTAGACCCTTCATCAGAGAGGGGGATGGGGAGAGGGTCCTGAAGTAAATAGGGAGAGAGGGGGAGGCGGACCAAAGATGGAGAGAAAAGAAGATAGGTGGAGAGGAGAGTATAGGTGGGGAGTTAGGGAGGGGATAGGTCAGTCCAGGGAAGACAGACAGGCCAAGGAGGTGGGATGAGGTTAGTAGGTAGGAAATGGAGGTGTGGCTTGAGGTGGGAGGAGGGGATAGGTGAGAGGAAGAACAGGTTAGGGAGGAGGGGACAAGCTAGGCTGGTTTTGGGATGCAGTGGGGGGAGGGGATGAGCTGGGCTGGTTTTAGGATGCAGTGAGGGAAGGGGAGATTTTGAAGCTTGTGAAGGCCACATTGATACCATTGGGCTGCAGGGTTCCCAAGCAGAATATGAGTTGCTGTTTCTGCAACCTTTGGGTGGCATCATTGTGGCACTGCAGGAGGCCCATGATGGACATGTCGTCTAAGGAATGGGAGGGGGAATTAAAGTGGTTCGCGACTGGGGGGTGCAGTTGTTTATTGCGAACCGAGTGGAGGTGTTCTGCAAAGCGGTCCCCAAGCCTTCGCTTGGTTTCCCCAATGTAGAGGAAGATACACCGGGTGCAATGGATACAGTATACCACATCGACAGATGTGCAGGTGAACATCTGCTTAATATGGAAAGTCATCTTGGGGCCTGGGATGGGGGTGAGAGAGGAGGCGTGGGGGCAAGTGTAGCACTTCCTGCGGTTGCAGGGGAAAGTGCCGGGTGTGGTGGGGTTGGAGCGGAGAAGGGAGTCGCGGAGAGAGTGGTCTCTCCGGCAGGCAGTCAAGGGTGGGGATGGAAAAATGTCTTGGGTGGTGGGGTTGGATTGTAGATGGCGGAAGTGTCGGAGGATGATGCGTTGTATCCGGTGGTGTGTGAGAATGAGGGGGGTCCTCTGGGGGCGATTGTAGCGGGGGCGGGGTGTGAGGGGTGTGTTGCGGGAAATGCAGGAGACGCGGTCAAGGGTGCTCTCGACCAGTCCGGGCGGGGGGGGGTGTGGTGTGGGGAGAGTTGTGGTCCTTGAACAACGTGGGCATCTGGGATGTGCGGGAGTGGAATGCCTCATCCTGGGAGCAGATGCGGGGGAGGCAATAGAATTTGGAATAGGGGATGGAATTTTTGCAGGAGGGTGGGTGGGAGTAGGTGTATTCCAGGTAGCTGTGGGAGTCAGTGGGCTTGAAATGGACATCAGTTTCTAGCTGGTTACCTAAGATGGAGACTGAGAGGTCCAAGAAGGTGAGGGATGTGTTGGAGATGGCCCACGTGAACTTCAGGTTTGGTTGGAAGGTGTTGGTGAAGTGGATGAACTGTTTGAGCACCTCTTGGGAGCAAGAGACGGTGCCGATACAGTCATCAATGTAACGGAGGAAGAGGTGGGGTTTGGGGCCTGTGTAGGTGTGGAAGAGGGACTGTTCCACGTAACCTACAAAGAGGCAGGCATAGCTTGGGCCCATGCGGGTACCCATGGCCACCCCCTTTTTTCTGTCGGAACTGGGAGGAAGTGAAAGAGAAGTTGTTGAGGGTGAGGACGAGTTCGGCTAGGCGGATGAGGGTGTCGGTGGAGGAGGATTGGTCGGGCCTGCGGGACAGGAAGAAGCGGAGAGCCTTGAGGCCATCTGCATGAGGAATACAGGCGTATAGGGACTGGACATCCATGGTGAAAATGAGGTGTTGGGGGCCAGGGAATTGGAAGTTCTGGAGGAGGTGGAGGGTGTGGGTGGTGTCATGGACTTAGGTGGGGAGTTCCTGGACCAAGGGGGGAGAAAATGGAGTCCAGATAGGTGGAGATGAGTTCGGTGGGGCAGGAGCAGGCTGAGACGATGGGTCGACCAGGGCAGGCAGGTTTGTGGATTTTGGGAAGGAGATAGAAATGGGCCGTGCAAAGTTGGGGAACAATAAGGTTGGAGGCTGTGGGTGGGAGGTCCCCTGAGGTCATGTATGGTGTTGGAGATGATGGCTTGGTGCTCAGGGGTGGGGTCATGATCAAGGGGGCGGTAGGAGGTGGTGTCGGAGAGTTGGCATTTGGCCTCGGCGATGTAGAGGTCAGTGCGCCATACTACCACTGTGCCACCCTTGTCTGCAGGTTTGATGGCGAGGTTGGGATTGGAGCAGAGAGCTGCCCGTTCTGCGGGGGAGAGGTTGGAGTGGGTGAGAGAGGTGGAAGTTTGAGGCGGTTGATGTCTCGACGGCAGTTGAAGATGAAGAAGTCGAGGGAGGGTAGGAGGCCCGGGGTGGTGTCCAGGAGGAGGACTTGTGTTGGAGGCAGGTGAAGGGGTCAGTGGAGGTAGGGTTAGGCTCCCGGTTAAAGACGTAAGCTTGGAGGTGAAGGCGGTGGAAACACTGCTCGATGTCCAGACGTGACTGGTATTTGTTGATGTGTGGGTGGAGGGGGACAAAGGTGAACTCCTTGCTTAGGACTGACCGTTCGTCCTCAGTCAGTGGGAGGTCTGGGGGGATGGTGAAAATTCGGCAGGGCTCAGTGTGGTTGTTCTTCGTCTCACCTATCCCCTCCTCCCATCTCAAGCCGCACCTCCATTTCCTACCTGCTAACCTCATCCCACCTCCTTGACCTGTCCTTCCTCCCCGGACTGACCTATCCCCTCCCTATCTCCCCACCTATACTCTCCTCTCCACCTATCTTCTTTTCTCTCCATCTTTGGTCCGCCTCCCCCTCTCTCCCTATTTATTTCAGAACCCTCTCCCCATCCCCCTCGCTGATGAAGGGTCTAGGCCCGAAACGTCAGCTTTTGTGCTCCTGAGATGCTCCTTGGCCTGCTGTGTTCATCCAGCTTCACACTTTGTTATCTAGGATTCTCCAGCATCTGCAGTTCCCATTATCTCTGATCACAATTTTAACCCCTTCAGAGCCATTACTTTGCACAAAACCTATTTCTTCCCAAACATTTGCCCTTCAGATAGTCATAAAGCATACCTTTGTACTATCTTAAAAGAGTGCAGGGGTTTTCAAATTGATTTCTGCATTCCTACAGTAAAGTATTAACAATGCCTTAGCCACCTCACAAAGGAAAAATTCCACATCTCTGCTGATTCAATATTTCACATCTTATACAATCACTCCTCTGCTTTTCGTGCTGTCACATGTATATGTCCAGTATTCTGATTTAAAAGTACCTCAATTTCTTAGAAATATTTGAAAGCCAGTATCTTCAGCCCAACTTGAGATGCTGACTCTCTGTCATCTCCATCAAAGGCCAAATACGACCATGTGTGTAACTTTTAAGCCAATCACTGCAAATACCTCATAGGCCTTTCCCATCTCTGCACTATTATTTCACAGCTCTCCTGGCTGATTCCAAAGTTTTATTTTTAACCAGCTTTGTCCAGACATTCTGCTGCCTGATTAAATCATGCTTTCAATTACAGCAATTTTCATTGACTTATACTTGCTATCATCAATAATTTCCCTGTAGTCTAAAATTCTTGTCATTTTTATAATTGATTTGGCTAATATCAATTTCTGTGACTCTGTCTTTCTTGTCAATCGGACAACAATCATTCCATAGCAATATTTCGAATAAAAACAGAGGGGTTACTCCTCAGCATTTTAGCACGTATTTCATCCTACAATCAACATAACAAAAAGCAGATTATCTGTTCCTTATCACATTGTTGTCTGTGGATGTTTGCTGTGTGCAAATTAGTTGTCATGTTTTCTACATTATAACAATGACAACTACATCACTGAATCTAAAGAACTTTGGCAATCCCAGGGTTCATGAAAGGCACTACATAAACACAAATCTCTCTGTTCTAAGTAGTTTATGATCCTTTTGGATATCAGATGTATCATTGAAGTCCAATGTTTTGAAGCATTGTTCTATTTCTTAGAAACCTGCAAATATTTTAAAGGAGTGCAGTACTAAATAGCACAAATTTTACAAAAACCACCCCTGGAAATCTGAAACAAAAACAGGAACTGCTGGAAAATCTCCCTTCTGTCCTGAAGAAGGGTCACTGGAGCTGAATTGTTAATTCTGATTTCTCTCCACAGATGCTGCAAGATCTGCTGAGATTTCCGATAATTTCTACCTTTGTAGCATAGATTTTCTGTTGCCTCCTTAAAATATTGCATTATTTTGTTTGGTTCAAACTGTTTTCAACACAAAAATGAGATTCAATTGTGCTTTACAAGTAAAAAGAAAATTGCGTGAATCCAATTAGTGCAAACTGTGTAGGCCCCGGTGATATCGGTGTCATTTACAATTGGATAAACTCACAAAATGAATCAAGATTATTTGACCAAGAGCTCTTGCATAACAAGTGTCTTTTGAATCCACTCACTGATAATATTAGAGTATTTTCACAAAGTATGCTTATCTTATATGTATAATTGCTAACAGGAAATCAGATAAACATAAGCACACAACAGATCTAGGAAATAAATATGTGGGCAATAAAAAGTTGAGATATACGTATCTATTTAATCATTGCACAATAGATGTCACTTTTTTGAATCAGTTATTTTTAAAAACTCAGCAATAATTCTTTTTGCCAATTGAAATACGTTGAAATATGCTTGCCAATAATAACACAGAAACATTTCAAATCTGTTTATAATTAAACCCTTTAAATTAAATCTGTTTATAGTTAAACTGAATTCCATTTGACAAATGTGCCTAATGCAGTTTTAGTTATGGAGCACAAAATAGATATTTCACATTCTTTGTTGTAGCAATTTGTCTACTGTCCTCTGTTACATGTTTCTCACCTTGTGGGATCATTTTACAATGCAATAGTTAAACATATGAACAAATAACTGTGCTTAATGACAATACTTAAGGAAGCTGTAGGGTTTGCATTAAAAATTATATGCAAACTTAACATACATTTATATTAAAATCCTCATCTGCATGCATGTTCAATCCACATAATCTTACTCCCCATTCTCACACATTTTTCTGTCACATGCTCCCATATCCATATTTCTCAGAAAAACTGCCTAAATACATGAATTGGGCAGGAATTTTTGCTTTTGAGATGGGAATCACACAAGAGAAGATTAATCAGCATCAATATCCTACTTCCTGCATGGCAGTGCTATTGGCTTTTTCAGTGATGAGCTGAAGTTAGAGCCGAAGCAGGTCCAAGGTGGGAGCATTGAGCAGTGGATACTGAGACTAGAACATCCATTGCTGTGTACTGGACAACAGCCCTATTCAATACATGAATGTTGGACATCCGAGCCTCACCCAAAATGAAACACCATACCCCTCAAATCCTTCCATCTTTCAGCAACCCTCCATCCATTCATATTCTCCTCTCCATGATATCTCTGTATCCACAATGCCAACATACTCACTCACCCACTATCCAAATAGACAGAAAGCACCAACTCTACAATAATATGAGCATTTATGACACTGTCAAAATAACCAAACAGCTAGTTATTCAAAGTTCACTTGAAAAAGGTCCTAACCCCTTTTGGAGTTTGAAATCTGTAATTCAAACACAACTGTCCAAACTCCACTTTGGAAAAATCTAAATCCCATTTATTGGTCATAACGTTATCAAAATAAACAAACAGCCAAGCAAAAACACTATTTTAAAAAAAACCTGCTGATGACATCATAAAACGGTCAATCATAACAAAGTTCATAATCGTTTTGAAAGTTGTAGCAACAACCCAAGATGAGCAGAATCGATTATGTGGCTTGGAGATCAGCCAAGCATTGTTAATGAGATTTAATTGTGTAACTGCAACGATTTTGTTTTTAGAAACAATTAAATTAAAGGTTTGAAGAAGCCAGAACAGATTGTCATCTGTTGGTCATCTTTTCTTTGCCTCAAAATTGAGGAGCTAACTGCACGGCCAAATAAAATTAGCTCTCCATTAATTTATACAGTAGTGAAGCCATCTGTTGAGCCTAACAGACAATATAAAGATGAAAACACAGGATCCTACTGATCCATTAAAATCTGAAATTCAAGACTATTGAATGCAGAATAACACTTTAATCACTACTAGACCATTCTAATACATCTGATCATTTCCGCAATTCTGATCAATGTAATGGTAGCATACCTTTTTTAAAGATAAAGCCCAGGCAACAGTTACTGCATTAAAAACACATGTGAGTTAACATATAACATCTAAGTATCATATGCGAATTTGGCAATACCTTTTAAACTTGGATGTTAAGAAACTTAATCTTTCAGATTTCAACACTCCCCTTGATTTCTGGACCCTCTGATCTAGCACAGACCATAGTTTTTAGATGTCTTCCAAATGTAGCAAACTCTATGAAATTTGTAACAGTCCTGGAAATAACATATCCACAGTAAAGCTACTGGTATCAGGAATCAAAAAGTGTGACATCACAGTCTGAAAATTCCAGAGGTTCAAATTGGAGTCAGGAATCTTAGAAATGGGACGTCCATCTCTTTATCCACCATCCAAAGTCTGTTTGTATTTCACTGTTAGCACATGCAAAACCATTATGCTGAAATTTCACCTTGATGCTTCAGTTTTGGATGCTCAAGTTGTTATGCTTGTAATAAGAGAAAAACAAAAGATCAAAATATTAGTCCTTTTTCCTACACTGCTTTGTCTTGTAAAAATATAACCTATTCAATTGAATTATTAACAAAATCTATTATTTTAAAATAGAATTGAACAATCTGACCTGCATGTGACTCCAGACCCACAGCAATGTGGTTGACTCTTAACTGCCTTCTGGGCAATTAGGGATGGGTAATAAATGCTGCTTAGCCAGCAATGCCCTCATCCCATGAATGAATAAAAGAGGCCTGTCTGCTAGCCCAATATTCTATCTCACGTTATTTCACAAGTGTGAAAATTGCATTCATACTTGATTCTCCTGTCTTAATGAGTATATTGATGAAGGGTGCAAACCTGGTGGCTATACTCACCAGGGAATTCTGCTGCATCCCCTACTGAGGTTGTCAGTTCAGAATTGTGGGTCTCAGCAGTGCAATATCTCCACTGAATACTTCAAATATGAAGGCATAAGATCAGCCAAAACATGGGTGCCATGTCTTCACCACAGAAAATTCCAGCATATCAACAGATTCTTTAAAAACATATTAAATTCTGCCCCCATCATCTTTGTAATTCAGGCTTCTTGCCTAACCTGGACTAATGTGATCCATTTGTGTCCTTCAAGAACCTTATCAGCCTCACATCAGTGTTTACATTTTCGTCTAGCCTTACTCTATGCATATTCTTTTTACATTTATCCATGGGATGTGGGCATCACTAACATTTATTGCCCATTTCTATTTGCCCAGCAGGCAGTTAAGAGTTAAACACATTGTTGTAGATCTGGAGTCACATGTACATCAGACCAGATAAGGAGGTTGGTTCTGGATTAGTTTTCTTCTTCTCAACAATTGACAATAATTATATCCTGGATTCCAGATTTGTCTGTTGAGTTTGACATTCACTATTTGCCATGGCAGGATTTGAACTCAGTTCCTCAGAAGTTTGTTTGGATTTCTGGATTAATAGTCTAGGCCGTTGTCTCTCCTTAGGGATAGTAGGGATCTCACCTGTTGACTGGAGAACGGGTGAGACACCCATCCTGCATCTTCCAGAGAAAGTCTGAAATACCTCCTGCCAATCAGGAATTTGAGGCAGCACCATTAGGCTTTTGCCTGGAATCAAGGCCCCAGTTGTGGGATTCCCACCAAGTGAGAACTACTGACCGATCAGACTCCAGTACCGATTACGCTCAGAAGCATCATAGAGGGAATTGCTATTGTGGAAAGTAAATATCCACCCATCCAAGGATCATGGAGGATCCAGATGAAGGTTTAGTGATGTTGGTAGAAGGGGTTGGGTGTTTGACAGATTGAAGGTTATAGGGAGGGGGTGGGAAGATGGTCAGAAAAAAAGATAGCCCTCAGCAAGTACCAAATGCCTGATATCTGGTCCTTTATCAGGCACTAAATGTTTTTGATTAATAAGCTATTCCTCTCCTCAGCATCACCAGGCTGAAGCCCTTAACTGGCCACTTGAGGGCCTCAGTTGGCAGAAAGGTAAGAAGGTCAAACTCAAACCTTCTCATTGAGAATGCATCTCCAGTGGAGGTGAGGAAGCAGCAGGGTTTGTGTACATCACCATGCTCCCTCATTATGTGCCCTTATCACCTCCAAACTCAACACTCCTGCAGCAGAAGAATCTGCCGAATGTTACACTTAGATTAGTGAAGCAAGAACTTCCAACTCACCATCCTCTTCCAGCATGGCTCCGTACGTATTGATGAATTTGCTTTGGAAAGAGGAAATTTCAGCCACCTCATGGGGCTAAATGAACTCCCTTATAAAAACTTGGCAACTTGTGTTGTTTTAATGTGTCTAGTTATTGTAAGCAAAATTAGGGTCAATGTATGATTGTGATGACAGAAGATGCCAATTTCTTCTAAATTCTAACAAAATTAATTGAGGCAATATGTTCTATTGGATTTGTCATTAGATGCTTCCAAACAATCTCTTTCAGGAGAATGTAAATACTAAGGACATGATGATATATAAGGTTTAACACTAATACCAGCAATCTTTAGATTTTGAGGAGAGGATGCAGCTAAAGACCTACACTGCAGAGATCAAAATAACATACGATAGTGAGAACATGAAAGAATTTGCTAGATCTTGTACCTCAGAGAATAGTCATTCTAGAGTAGGCAGTACACTTAGATGCAGCCTATTCTAAGGGAGTATTCTCTCAGTAGTGTAGTAGTGAATCTGGATTTCCAGGTTTCATGGTACTCTAATCAATAAACACAGATTAATCACGGGTTGCATCAGTAGGGCAACTCAAACTAATCTAATGTAACAAATACTTCAGTCATTCTGGTTTGTGGCATGCACCACCCAAAGAAAAAACTGAGGCTATTTGAGTTTCAGAATAGCAGACGTCGATTATTATAGCCTTAAGAATCACTACAGTGTGGAAGCAAACTATTTGGCCTATCAAGTTCACAACAATCCTCTGAAGGGCATCCCCCTAGTCACACACCCTTAACTTATCCCCATAATCATGCATTTCCAATGGCCAATCCACTTAACCTGCACAGTTTTAGACTGTGGGAGGAAACCAGAGCACCTGGAGGAAACCCACATAGACACAGGGAGACTGTGGGAGGAAACCCACATAGACACAGGGAGAATGTGCAAACTTTGAGGATGGAATCAAACCTGGGTCCCTAGCACTGTGAAGCAGAAGTGCTAACCACTGACCCACCATGCCACCCCCACCTCAGCTCAGCCAAATGCAAAAGGGCTAAATAAGAGGATAAATGCCTTATGTTAAATGATTACTATCATTTAAAAAATAATCAATACTTTCATGGAAAATTAGTTATGCAAGCATATTAATTTTAGTCATCAATTTGATGACCACGTTTTAAAAACTGTAAGTTTTTAATAGATGATGAGACAGCCTTTCCTGAGGGCTGAAGGAGGCTTATTGACAATAAAGGCAATAACACTAAGCTATTGTCCAAGGTCAAAAGTTGAGGTGATTTTGATAGCCATTAGCAAATACTTTGAGGACATTCTTGGAGACAGCATCATTCCTGTTATCAGCAAATAGGCACTGGAAGACCACAATGTCAGACAATGACATCACAAAACAGCAATGTATAAATATTGATGGAAAAATACAGTTGTCTACATGTAAGAGTGAGAGTTGTGAAAACCTGCTATTTAAAATATTAAGTAACTAAGTAGTACTGCAAAATTGGGACACATTCTGTAAAATTCATAATAACAGCAATTGAGGCCAAAAGATTCAGTACAATACTTAAAAAAAATTTGTTCCATATGAACCACATGGTATAGAACATTTTTATGTAGATCACATACCTGAGAATATTTGTAGTCTTAGATGGATTTCCTCCAAGACTCAATATGATTGTATTAAGAGAAATTTCACATCTGTCCCTCTGAGAGTTCCCTGCAATTTTAGCATCAGAATTCTATATCTTTCAGCTTTGAAACATGCATGCAAATTTCTTTAGCCAGCGATATTTCTAAGCATTTTTTAAGGGAAAAGCTAATTATTGTCACAATTGGATGTAGCTTTCTCTCTTTCTAATTGAAATCCAAACTTTTTACCAAATACAATTTTTATTCTCATTGTCCCATTACAACATTTTCTTAAAACTGTTCGCTCACTTGAGACCTAAATGAAAAACAAAGCTCTGAAATGAAGGGCTGAGGTCTTCAATGAATGTCACTTCAGCAACCCAAGGGCTAAAGGCCACTGGCTTACCAGCTATAACCTGCAAACATTGCAATCAATGATTGATTATAATGTTGAGCTAATGAGTTCAATAAGAAGACTAGGCCATTTGAGCTATCTTGACAAGGCAAGCAAACTCTGATGTGAGAGACATTAGCAATCTCGATGGCAAATAAATTTTGCTTGTCTGGGCGTGTGGGGTTGTGTAATTCCAATTCATCGGCCTAAGCCTGTTGGTTGAGGTTTTGTGATGGCATTCTATTTCTAACTTTCGACAAGGAAAGTTACGACTTTGACGCTTTCCAAAAGAGATCATTGTGGCTGTTAAATGAGCATGAATTTTGTTTACTTCTGTTTGGTTCAATGCTCCCTGCAGACTGCTGATACTAACCATGGACTTTATTGATAAGTAATGTAGCACACCTGTGTTAGATAACTTTCACTAACAGACTATCCTTCATGCTCTGTTGGTGCATTTTGTAAAGGAGTTTTTCACAGAAACTGAGAATCTTTGGTGTCACATGGGTCTCCTACAAATCGAGGTCAAACCTGCTAATGTAAAGTTCTGGTTAAATATTGTCTCACAGTTTGCGTTATGCCTTCTGTTGCTTTTACACTAAAGGCTGTGCAATTGTTAAAACCAGTATTTACTCAGCAATTAAACTTTTTTAGCTTCAGGATTTTGCACTCATTACACTTAAAACCATCTGTTCCAGTTTGATGACTGCTATTTTTTTTCTGCAATTGGCTGATAAGCAACTCTCCCAGAATACCTTTTTGTCAGTGATTCAGTCAAGGTGATCCTTATTTTCTAAAATTTTACGCTTTGCCTGTTGACAAGTATTCTGCTTACAAATGCGAAGCTAGTAGTTTAACTTGTGCAGATTAAGCTGCGAAAATTCATCCAGCAGTATTTGAAAATGATACTTCCCATCATAAAAACACAAAGCTCAATTGATTATTCATTATAAAATTTTACTATGCACTTATTAATGGATCATGTACAATTTGGGGTTAGTTAGTTCAGTTGACTGGTTAGTTGGTTTGTAAGACAGTGTGACACTAACAGCACGTACACAATTTTCACACTGGCTGATGTTTCACACAAAGTGCCCATTTTCTTGGCCTCTCCTCTTGCCTGAGTCATGGTGACCCTTATGTTAAACCACTACCAGTCATGTCTCCCCAGTGAGAGATCAGCTCTCTCAGACTGTCGCTACTTTACCAATGATGACTATTTGAATAGTTTCCTACTGATGCAGCTCACTATAATCAATATGCGATAGAAAAGTTGTAAAAGATTGACTTACATTTTACTGTGCAGCTTTACGTTTCAACTACTAAATTACTCAATGCAGTATTTTCACAGTTCCTTTTAAATCTTAACACTTTCTCCCAACAAAATTCCACAAAAGGATAAATTAGATTTCTAATTGCTGGTGAAGACCCTATTACTCATGGATTTTCATTATGACTAAGTTACATGTTGAGCACGCATTCCTAAAAATGAGCACACAAATGCCTAAAAAATATAAAATCCTGCGGAAGGTTAGCCCTTTCCACAATCCCTCGTCTGCATCACTTTTGCAGCAGTGGGATTGGGATGAGCAGGACTATCTGACCACATTAAGGTAAAGGGGAATGTGGCAATTAATTACATTTATTAAGGTCCTCATTAAGTACATTTGAAGGATGTGAAGTGGGGTTTTCTAGTGCATCTCCAGGTTCCCTCATCAGCTGATTTCAGTTTTGGTTCCAGAGCCTGGAGGATTGCATGTAGAGCCAGATTAGAGGTCTAGTATTGAAGGCAAGCCTACAGACCTTCCCTGACTGCCTGAGGGCAATGGAAGCTGTGGGCCTGCAGAGAGAGAGAGAGAAGTCCCTTTCCCCACTCTCTGATGGTATTCTGCTGCTGAATCTCTCTTCTGGAAAGTTTTAATTAACCTGTTCAGATGTGTTATGATGCACCTCTAAAGCAGGTAGCCCTTGAACTTGAGACTTCTGGCTCAGAGGTAGCGACACTACCACGCCTCCACAAACCCTAAAAACCTCCTTTACCTTGTAATCCCAGGCAGTTTCGCATCCAATACTACTCAAGCCTAAGGCAGTTAAGTTTCCGGAATCAAAGTAAAGATTTAAAAAATTGGGGAGAGCGTGCCTCCCTCTAAAATCCACTTTCTCTCTTCTTTATCCTTCAATGCAGCTTGCTGCTTCCCTCAGACAGGAAAGTTTCTGACTGGCACTCCAGTTTTTGAGAGCCTGCGCATCTCTCTCAATTAGGCAGAGAACCTTCCTCCACCAATCAAGCAGAAAAGACATGAAAATCCTAATGAGTGACTGTTTTCTCCTGGAGGTATTTGAGACACAGCAACTTGTATCTGAAAAACCGAGATGAACAGCCCATGTACTGGAGATGAAGAGCAACATGCTCCAAAATGAAGAAAAACTTATGCCACTTGATCTAACTCTATAGTCACTGACTGCTATTTCTCCTAAGAAATTTCAACCACTTTTCTGGGGATTCCTTTTTGTTCTTTGGTTCTTCAGATGGATATGAGGGAGGTGAATGAGTAGACTGAGTTGTCTGTGCTCCACTAATTCCTCTTTTCTTCAAACTTAGATAGGGCTCATTTTTGTCTGGTGCCTGCAAATACCTGAAATCTAGATTCACTAGGATCAACTTCCAAAATAATACTGATTACCTTCACATTGCTTTGTGTGCGTTACCACTAACTCTTGAGTGAGCAGTAAATTTTGTCCAGAAAACATCAGTAGCTGTCATTATCATAAACTCCATCCTAACTGCCATTATCTCATGTTAAATGAGATAGCTCATTCCCCCACTGTGTCAATCGGAATGTTTGCATCCAGATCCTAGCCACCTCCATCCCTTTGCATACATTTGCTGCTGCTGATGCTAAATGCTGTCAAAATTCATAATCTGTGCCTTTATTACCTCTGGACTTGACTATTCAAATGCATTCCTGGCCAGATTCCTATTTTTCATGTTCCATTGACATCACATGTCAAATGATGCACTGCTCATATCCTATGCAGCTCACGCATCAATGAAAGCCAAATACTGCTGATGCAGGAAGTCTGAAACAAGCAAAGAGATTGCTGGGAAAAAAAACTCAGCAGCTATGGCAGGATCTGTGGTGAGAGAAACAGAGTTAATAGTTCTTTAGCTCTGAAGGAGACTCACATGAGAGTCAAAACATTAACCCTGTTTCCTGTCTCCACTGTGGTTTCTGTTCTGCTGAGCTTTTCAGCATTCTCTGTGTTTAGCTCACATGTCAGTGCTGGCCTAGCTGACCTACACTGGCTCTTCTGGCTTGCTGTGTTTCTCCAGCTCCACGCTGTGTTGTTTCTGACTCCAGCATCTGCAGTTCTTGCTATCTGTGAGTTAAATATTTGAGCAACGTTGTCACACTGTTATTTTGCAGTAATCAAGAGTGGTACTCTCCACTAATAGAAAGCTGCCATCAAGTCAAAAAGACTTTCTATCAACCATACAAATGAGTAATGTGATGCATGGGTTTCAGCATTGATGTGATTTTATGTGTGTCAGTCATACATTTCAATCTGCTAGATATCAAGTAATGGGAGGTGTTGTCCAATGGTATTATAGCTGCACTGTTGATCAAGCTAAGAGTGTGGGGATCTGGGTTTGAATCCCACCACAGCAGGTGGTGTAGCTTTAATTTTTTTAAAAAATTCTAGAATTAAGAGCCTAATGACTACAAATCCATTGTTGCTGGTTGGAAAAACCGATTTGGTTCACTAATGTCCTTTCAGGGAAAAAAAAGCTGCCATCCTTACATTATCAGGCCTACATGTGACTCCAGATATAAAGTTAATGTGACTGACGCTTAACTGTCCTCTGGGCAATTAGGGATTGGCAATAAATGCTAACCTAGCCAGCCATGCCCAAATACTGTGAATGAATTTTTAAAAAAATCTTATGACTGTCTGCAGCTGGATGCTTGGTGGCTATGCTCAACTCGTCCACGCATGCACAAGTCAGAATAGTGTCCAACATTAGGTGTGATTCATCGGTTGGAAGAATTTTATTAAATAGTCCTGACAGTGCTAAAATTTGATCTAATTTAAAATGAAAATTGCATTGTCATTCAATTGTGCAGGCTAGAAGCTATGTTCACTCTCATCTGCCCTTTTTTTTGCAGGAAAAAGAATATTCTCTTACTGTGCACATCTTTCATTGAGAAAAGGGTTGTTGAGACAACTCATCCTATTGCTTTCCCATCATAACATCCTGATCATTGTCGTCTTGCCCAGTTTGCATTTCATCAGTTAACAGTTTCACTGTGCCAACTGTGGTCCAACTAATTAGCTTACTTCTTCTAAAAATTCTTTACTTCCTACAGATGGCTTTCTTGCATATCTGTCCTGATGATTGCAAGATGAAAAAAAATTCATGTCTCTTTTTATGCCATTTAATATCTGTACAACACTGCACTTGCTTAAACTTGTCATTCATTTCATTGTGCCTCCTCCCTTCAGCTTACTATAGGCAACCTAGACTCTACACTCAGCTTACTGTATGCCAAAAGCCAATCTTCCTTTAAGACTGTATTTTAAATTCAACATTGTTTGATCATACTTTCAGTCAACTATTATTTCCTCCTGTGGTACAGTGTCCATTTTTAAAAATTCTAATTCAGCTTGTGACATATCATAAAACTTTTTTTGTGTTAGCCATTCTGCAAACTCAAATTATTGCTGAAAGGTCAATTGTAGTAAATCTGTACTCCCTGCTCCAGAGTAAAATATATTTTCTTCTCAGACATGCAAAAGAAATTCTGAAACCAAAAGGTCAAACCAAGATATAACTAATTTTAGTGCAGTTCCTGTCTGAGATTTATGGAACATCTGGTTCTCAGAGTATTAAACACTTCACATCTCTTTGCTTTTGTGACTAGCGGATTGTACATTAACTGTCTATTTATTCAGTGATATCATTCTAACATTGTCCAATACAGAAACCAAATAATTACTATCATAGCACAAAGGAGATAAAACTAGAATATTAGATAAGATGCACAGCTCCAGTTTATCAGCAGGTCTTGCTTGTTTCACTTTAATCACACAATGTCATAGACCTTTCATGAACCTTTGATCCATTACTTGGGTCAATTTGTTCATTTATTAGATATAATTAAAATTATATCCCCATGATCTTTGAAGTAACAAGATGTCAATGCTAGCAATAAATCACAATTATTACTTCAGACTTCTTGAGGCTCAAAATGAATCTGCAGTGAATAAATAGATAAAGTGGCCATTCATCAGACATACGTTGGATTCTTACTTTATTAAGATAAATTTTGCAGCATTTGCCTGAGTTTTTTCTTTATTACATTTGTACAACTATCTTCCAGGAGCTTCAAAGTGGGAAAGATTTGTAAGGACAATTGAGCAATATTGAGTTGTCTCACCAATGCTTTTAAAATCTTGTAATTGAGAACTCAGATTGAAAATTATATCTTAATAAATGCTGTTTGAATTCTGAGGGAACCAGGTTTCCCCAGGTCACCATGGCCAACAGTTTATCTGACAGTCAGCCAAAGCAAATTTCTCTGCATTAATTCCTGATCTTTGAAACTCAATTTATTATTTTTATAGAGATGGTGGTGATTTATGTACCCTACTTTGTGATTCCTTTTGACGTCAATTGTTCTGATTTTATTGTGTGCATATTTAATGTGTAAATTGAGAAATTGAGGAGTCCAGGCTCATGTTCTCCAGATTTTGGAAAAGTGAGACCTCATCTGATCGAAGTATACAAAAGTCCTGAAGGGCTTGACAGAATTGGTGCAGGAAGGAATATTCTGGAACCAAGGGACACTGTCTGTGAATAAGTGGCAGGCCATTTGGAACTTAGATAAAGACAATAGCCTTCACTCAGAGAAATTCTCTAGCCTTGGTTGTCGTGACTCAGTCATTGAGTAAATTCGAGAGAGATTAATAGAATATGTTAAAGGGACATAGGAATAACATGAGAAAATGGCATTAATTTCGAAGGTCAATCAGCTTAGTATTGGTGCGGGCCCAATGAGCCAAATGACTGGTTCATGCTCCTAAATTGATGGGTTCTTCCATTAGCTATCTTAATTGCATGGCGTTACCACTGTTGTGCTGAGATTGCAGACATAGCTGGCACTAGGGATAATAATAAAATTAGAAATACCCATGTCATATTGCTCGTGACACTGAAGGAAGGAAAACTTGCCACGATATTCAAAAACCACGATAGGTTGCTTAGCTGCGTCAATCATAATACAGCTTACACTTAAGTACTCACCTTGCAAATGCAACTTATAATGATCAAAGCATACATTCCTCTCAGATTTGGAGCAGCAGGGCAGCACACACAGACTTCAGCCATCTGCTGTAAGGATAACTACTATATAACTCATGGCTGACAAATCCTATATATCCTAGATTTCAACTGCTGTCTGGAATTCAGCTCCACTTTTTTGAAAGCCTGCTGTAGTACTTACCCAAGGACATGTTGTGTGGAACAGGATGTCTACCACCCTCGTTAGCGTTCGCACCCCATTTCCACCTTAGCTGCATCGAACAGTAGTCAAGTTCTATCACTTTACTTATACTTGCCTTTTAGATTTCCTTTCCCTAATTGTCTGTTTCTTCTTCATTCTTCAGTTGTTCAGCATTAGAAAAAGTTGATTGCATGATGAAATAAAATGGAAGCATGGAATCCCTACAGTGCAGATAGAAGCTTTTCAGCCCAACAACTCAACACACAGATGAAAATGGAGGCTAATGTTATAATGTCACCTAAATAAATAGCATATTTTATAACCTAGGGATGAAGATAATGAAGGAAGATCCCTTTTAACCAACCAGTTTCTAGAATCACAACAGTAAGATCATTAGACAGAGGAGCAAAAGTAAGCTATTTAGCTGATCAAGCCTGCTCTGCCAGTAAGTGCAATCATGGCTGATTGATAATACTCAACTTCACTTTCCTGCCTTTTCTCTATAATGGTTGATTCCCTTACTGGTTAAAAATCTGTCTATCAAGACTCGAATATAGAGTCATAGGGATGTACAGCACAGAAATAAACTCTTCTGTCCAATTCATCCATGCCAACCAGATATCCTAAATAAATCTAGTCCCATTTGCCAGCATGTGACTCATGGACCCATCCAGATGCCTTTTAAATGTTGTAAGTGTATCAGCTTCCAGCACTTCCTCCAGCAGTTCATTCCACATACACACTGCCATCTGCATGAAAAAGTTGTCCTTTAGGTCCCTTTAAAAACTATTCCCTCTCACCTGAAATCAATAACCCTCTGCAGCAAAGAATTTCACAAGTTCCCTAGCATCTGAGAGAAGATATTTCTCCTAATCTCTGTCTTAAATATGTGAGTCCTTATGTTGAGATTATGCCCTCTAGTTTTACACCCTCCATCAAAGGAAAACTATGTTTCTGCGTCTGCCCTGTCAAGTCCCCTAAGAATAATTCTTCACTAAAACCACTAAAAGTTGTACTTAGTAATGACCACCAACAGGAAAAGGTAATAGTTACCTCAAACTGTGACAAAACAATCACACAACTGGAAATCACAGCATGTTGTTGATGTAAATAAGTTCTAAAAGTAATTTTAAACTTTCATGGATGGCATAAAACAGGCATTATTGCCCAAGTGTGTCATGTTTTCAGTAGCACACATGAAATGAAAGTCAAAGATAAAGAACCATCACTATGAAGGAAACTGCAAGGGTGTGTAAAACATGGTTCATTGAAATATCATAGATAATGGGAACTGCAGATGCTGGAGATTCCAAGATAATAAAATGTGAGGCTGGATGAACACAGCAGGCCAAGCAGCATCTCAGGAGCACAAAAGCTGACGTTTCGGGCCTAGACCCTTCATCAGAGAGGGGGATGGGGGGAGGGAACTGGAATAAATAGGGAGAGAGGGGGAAGTGGACCGAAGATGGAGAGTAAAGAAGATAGGTGGAGAGGGTGTAGGTGGGGAGGTAGGGAGGGGATAGGTCAGTCCAGGGAAGACGGACAGGTCAAGGAGGTGGGATGAGGTTAGTAGGTAGCTGGGGGTGCGGCTTGGGGTGGGAGGAAGGGATGGGTGAGAGGAAGAACCGGTTAGGGAGGCAGAGACAGGTTGGACTGGTTTTGGGATGCAGTGGGTGGGGGGGAAGAGCTGGGCTGGTTGTGTGGTGCAGTGGGGGGAGGGGATGCACTGGGCTGGTTTAGGGATGCAGTAGGGGAAGGGGAGATTTTGAAACTGGTGAAGTCCACTTGCATTTCCATGACCAGTGGACTTCACCAGTTTCAAAATCTCCCCTTCCCCTACTGCATCCCTAAACCAGCCCAGTGCATCCCCTCCCCCCACTGCACCACACAACCAGCCCAGCTCTTCCCCCCCACCCACTGCATCCCAAAACCAGTCCAACCTGTCTCTGCCTCCCTAACCGGTTCTTCCTCTCACCCATCCCTTCCTCCCACCCCAAGCCGCACCCCCAGCTACCTACTAACCTCATCCCACCTCCTTGACCTGTCCGTCTTCCCTGGACTGACCTATCCCCTCCCTACCTCCCCACCTACACCCTCTCCACCTATCTTCTTTACTCTCCATCTTCGGTCCGCCTCCCCCTCTCTCCCTATTTATTCCAGTTCCCTCCCCCCATCCCCCTCTCTGATGAAGGGTCTAGGCCCGAAACGTCAGCTTTTGTGCTCCTGAGATGCTGCTTGGCCTGCTGTGTTCATCCAGCCTCACATTTTATTATCATTGAAATATCATAATATTTCTACCCTGCTGTTACAACTACTGATCAGAATGCAGAAGTATTTTCTTAAGCTAAAAACAAATGCGTTTTTTTTAAAAAATACAAACGTTGTCTGCTTCAGGAAAAACAAAACAGATGTAAATTCAGATACTTTCTAGCAACTTACAGCATGAAGCCTACAGAATATCATGCTTGTAATGTATCAGGAAAACCAAACAGGGTGAAGCTAAGAAGGGGGATATCAAAGTGTGGAGCTGGATGGACACAGCAGGCCAAGCAGCAGGAAATGGGGGTGCGGCTTGAGGTGGGAGGAGGGGATAGGTGAGAGGAAGAACAGGTTAGGGAGGCGGGGACAAGCTGGGCTGGTTTTGGGATGCAGTAGGGGGAGAAAATTTGGATTAGCACTCAATAGAAAATTCACAATTTTAAAAACATGAAGAATATTGCTTTCTTTTTGTCTGAAATATTACCCTTTGTGGAATGTAGTTTGTCTTTGTGGCTTGAAGCCCACTTTACCAGTTGTGTAAAGTAGAGCTTTGGGATTGTGCATTATGTATCACTGGGAATAATGGACAAAACCGTATGCTCACTATGTGGCAGAACCACAGCAGGCACTGTCAATTAACCTTTGCAGCCATGCAACGCACAAGACACCTGGATTAGAATCCCTATAATGTAGAAACAGGCCATTCATCCCATCAAGTCCACACCAACCCACTGAAGAACATCCCACTGAGATCACCCTCACTACTCCATGCCTGTAATCCTGCATTTCCATGACTAAGCTACCTGGCCTGTACATCTTTGTACTATGGGAGGAATCCAGAGCACTAAGAGGAATCCCACATAAACACACGGAGAATATGCAAGCTCCACACAGACAGTCACCCAAAGGTGGAAATTGAACCCAGGTACCTGGCACTGTAAGGTAGCAGGGCTAACCACTGAGCCACCATGATATTCATGTCTCACCTGTTCTAGAGCTAATATGATGGCATCTCTGAACTAAATGATCTAAAAAGAAATTGGACTCTGGTACGGATTTTATATTGGTTGAGGTTATGAAGGACTTTATATCAATGCAAGTCCCATCTTACTTTTCAGAAGATTGACCATAAGTAGTCTTAGTCACATGTGATATGATTTATTGTTGCTAAAATCACTTAAAGTATTAGGGCTACAGTCTGACCAAGCTAAAAGGTCTGCACAAGCATAACAGCCACGCTGGCTACTGCCAGTAAAACTGACTGGGACAGGCCTTTATGGCTGAACTTAAAAGGGGGCCCAACTCAGAAGGTCATCTTTTGTGGTTGTGATCTTGACCCGTGCATACGGGCCTTTTGTGAAAACCTATCATATAGAACATAGAACATAGAACATTACAGCACAGTACAGTCTCTTCGGTCCTCGATGTTGTGCCGACCTGTCATACCGATCCGAAGCCCATTTCACCGACACTATTCCATGTGCGTGCATTTGCTTATCCAATGACGACTTAAATGTGCCTAAAGTTGGCGACTCTACTACCGTTGCAGGCAAAGCGTTCCATTCCCTTACTACTCTCTGAGTAAAGAAACTACCTCTGACATCTGTCCTATATCTTTTACCCCTCAATTTAAAGCTATGCCCCCTCGTGCTCGCCATCACCATCCTAGGAAAAAGGCTCTCCCTATCCACCCTATCTAACCCTCTGATTATTTTATACGTCTCAATTAAGTCACCTCTCAACCTTCTTCTCTCTAACGAAAACAGCCTCAAGTCCCTCAACCTTTCCTCGTAAGACCTTCCCTCTATACCAGGCAATATCCTAGTAAATCTCCTCTGCACCTTTTCCAAAGCTTCCACATCCTTCTTATAATGCGACGACCAGAACTGTACGCAATACTCCAGGTACGGCCGCACCAGAGTGTTGTACAGCTTCACCATAACCTCTTGGTTCTGGAACTCGATCCCTCTATTAATAAAAGCTAAAACACTGTATGCCTTCTTAACAGCCCTGTCAACCTGGGTGGCAACTTTCAAGGATCTGTGTACATGGACACAGAGATCTCTCTGCTCATCTACACTACCAAGAATCTTACCATTAGCCCAGTACTTGCCTTCCGGTTACTCCTACCAAAGTGCATCACCTCACACTTGTCTGCATTAAACTCCATTTGCCACCTCTCAGCCCAGCTCTGCAGCTTATCTATGTCTCTCTGCAACCTACAGCATCCTTCGTCACTATCCACAACTCCACCGACTTTAGTGTCGTCTGCAAATTTACTAACCCATCCTTCTACGCCCTCATCCAGGTCATTTATAAAAATGATAAACAGCAGTGGACCCACACCGACCTTTGCGGTACACCACTAGTAACTAGCCTCCAGGATGAACATTTCCCATCAACTACCACCCTCTGTATTCTTTCAGCAAGCCAATTTCCGATCCAAACTGCTATAACTCCCACAATTCCATTCCTCTGCATTTTGTACAATAGCCTATTTTGGGGAACCTTATCGAACACCTTGCTGAAATCCATATACACCACATCAACCAGTTTACTCTCATCTACCTGTTTGGTCACCTTCTCAAAGAACTCAATAAGGTTTGTGAGGCACGACCTTCCCTTCATAAAACCGTGCTGACTATCCCTCATCAATTTATTCTTTTCTAGATGATTATAAATCCTATCCCTTATAACCTTTTCTAACACTTTACCAACAACTGAGGTAAGGCTCACTGGTCTATAATTACCAGGGTTGTCTCCACTCCCCTTCTTGAACAGGGAACCACATTTGCTATCCTCCAGTCATCTGGCACTATTCCTGTAGACAATGACGAGTTAAAGATCAATGCCAAAGGCTCGGCAATCTCCTCCCTGGCTTCCCAGAAAATCTTAGGATAAATCCCATCCGGCCCAGGGGACTTATCTATCTTCACCCTCTGTAGGATTTCTAATTACTTTTCCTTGTGAACCTCAATCCCACCTAGTCTAGTAGCCTGTGTGTCAGTATTCTCCTCGACAACATTGTCGTTTTCTAGAGTGAATACTGTTGAAAAATATTCATTTAGTGCTTCCCCTATCTCCTCTGACTCCACACACAACTTCCCACTTCTATCCTTGATTGGCCCTAATCTTACTTTCGTCATTCTTTTATTCCTTAAATACCTATAGAAAGCCTTAGGGTTTACTCTGCTCCTATCTGCCAACAAGTTCTCATGTCTCCTCCTGGCTCTTCTGAGCTCTCTCTTTAGGTCTTTCCTGGCTATCTCGTAACCTTCAAGCACCCTAACTGAGCCTTCACATCTCATCCTAACATAAGCCTTCTTCTTCCTCTTGAAGAGAGATTCCACCTCCTTCATAAACCACAGCTCCCGCGCTCTCCAGCTTCCTCCCTGCCTGACAGGTACATACTTATCTAGGACACACAGGAACTTTTCCTTGAATAAGCTCCACATTTCTGTTGTGCCCATCCCCTGCAGTTTCCTTCCCCATTCTATGCTCCCTAAATCTTGCCTAATCTCATCGTAATTGCCTTTCCCCCAGCTATAACTCTTGCCCAGTGGTATACACCTATCCCTTTCCATCACTAAAGTAAACATAACAGAATTGTGATCGCTATCACCAAAGTGCTCATCTACTTCCAAATCTAACACCTGGCCAGGCTCATTACCCAGTACCAAATCTAATGTGGCTTCGCCCCTTGTTGGCCTATCTGCATACTGTGTCAGGAAGCTCTGCTGCGCACACTGACAAAAACTGACCCATCTATAGTACTCGAACTGTACTGTTCCCAGTCAATATTTGGAAAGTTGAAGTCCCCCACGACAACTACCCTGTCTCTCTCACTCCTATCGAGAATCATCTTTGCTATCCTTTCCTCTACATCTCTGGAACTATTCGGAGGCCTATAGAAAACTCCCAACAGGGTGACCTCTCCTTTCCTGTTTCTAACCTCAGCCCATACTACCTCAGTTGACGAGTCCCCAAACATCCTTTCTGCGACTGTAATACTGTCCTTGACCAACAATGCCACACCTCCGCCCCTTTTACCATCTTCTCTGTTCTTACTGAAACATTTAAATCCCGGAACCTGCAACAACCATTCCTGTCCCTGCTCTGTCCATGTCTCCAAAATGGCCACAACATCGAAGTCCCAGGTACTAACGCATGCTGCAAGTTCGCCCACCTTATTCCGGACACTCCTGGCATTGAAGTAGACACACTTCAAAACAACTTCTTGCTTGCCGGTGCCATCTTGCATCCCTGAAACTTTATTTTGGACCTCCCTACTCTCAACCTTTTCTATACTCGATCTACAATTTTAGTTCCCATCCCCCTGCTGAATTAGTTTAAACCCACCCGAATAGCCTTAGCAAATTTCCCCCCCAGGATATCGATACCCCTCTGGTTCAGGTGAAGATCATCTTGCTTGCAGAGGTCCAACCTACCCCAGAAAGAGCCCCAATTATCCAACAATCCAAAACCCTCCCTCCTGCACCATCCCTGTAGCCACGTGTTCAACTCGTCTCTCTCCCTATTCTTCGCCTCACTAGCACGTGGTACGGGCAACAAACCAGAGACAACAACTCACTTCGTCCTAGCTCTCAGCTTCCATCCTAGCCCTCTGAATTTCTGCCTTAAATCCCCATCTCTCTTCCTACCTATGACATTGGTGCCAATGTGGGGTAATGCCAATGACTTGGGGCTGCTCCCCCTCCCCCTTAAGGATCCCAAAAACACGATCAGAGATATCATGCACCCTGGCACCTGGGAGGAAACACACCAACTGTGAGTCTCTCTCGTCCCCGCAGAACCTCCTATCTGTCCCCCTAACTATGGAGTCCCCAATGACTACTGCTCTGCTCCTCTTCCCCCTTCCCTTCTGAGCAGCAGGGACAGACTCTGTGCCAGACACCTGTGCCCCACTGCTTTCCCCTGGTAAGTCACCCCCACAACAGTATCCTAAAAGGTACACTTATTGTTGAGGGGAATGGCCACAGGGGATCCCTGCACTGCCTGCCGGTTCCCTTTCTGTCCCCTGACTGTAACTCATCTGCCTTTTTCTTGTACCTGAGGAGTGACTACCTCCCTGTAACTCCTCTCAATAACCCCCTCTGCCTCCCGAATGATCCGAAATTCATCCAGCTCCAGCTCCAGTTCCCTAACACGGTTTTCGAGGAGCTGGAGTTGGGTGCACTTCCCGCAGATGTAGTCAGCAGGGACACTAGTGGTGACCCTTACCTCCCACATTCTGCAGGAGGAACATTCAACTGCCCTGACCTCCGTTCCCATTATTCTAAATTCCCAAAGACTTAAAAAAAAATAAAGAATAAAAAATAAACTTGTTACCTTACCAATCAGGCACACAGAACCTTTTTTTTGGTTAGAGGAGGAGGATGGGTGGGAGACACTACCCGAGTAGTGTTTCAGGTAACGCAACCACACAAATATGTTACCTCACTCACTCACCAGTCCCGTGTCCGCTCCTGCTCAGCGTACCTCCGCCTATTCACTAGGTAAGCTTTTTATAAATTCAAAAGCAGTGACTCACCGGCTTCCCGACAGGTCCCTGGTCCAAGCTCCCGCTCGCGCTGCTGCTGCAATCAGAAATGGGCATATATGGATGTTCTCCAAGTTGTGACAAAAGCTCAGTGACCTGATGTTGCATGAGATGTTGAATATTGTACCTACTTATTTTTTACTTTATTGGTGAACACATAGATGCGTAAGTGACAATAACATTGTGGTGTCAGTAATGTTAGACCGTCACTTTATTGCAGATACCATTAATTTTACAAGAGGCATCTGATTGAGTTGCTTGGCTAACACAACCTACTGGGCTCCAGCCCTATGTAGTGGCAGCTTTACAATGCTAATTCATACTCGCTGGAGCATGTAGCATTGAGTATGTAGTAGTACAAATCCTGGCAGAACAGAAGAGGTCACTTATACTCTTGTGGTGCTAGAGTCATGTTCTCTGGAACTCACCAAAGTGTTGACCCCTACAGCTAACTCTATTCAAGTTGCCTTGCCATTGAGATTGTCTCTTGTTGCCATCCACAGTGAAAAGAACTTACATTCTCTCCTGGACAGCCTTCAGCGTGGCCCCGTGTTTTGCAGGTCTCTAGACAGCATTGATGAACATGGGTTAAGTGACGCTCCTAGGTTGCAGAGAAGCAATTGCTGTCTGAATGTCTTTTAAATATGGCATAACTGTTTCATAGAATTTGTTATTTTATGTACGTATGCACATGTAATGAGCTGAGAACACAACTGTGAGAGAAAACCCACCTCACTCAAATGGAAGCTCCTCCTATTTTTCAGTCCCACCACAACAGCCTCAGAAATGAAGATCCCAGCCCATGTGCACCAACTCCAGCAATGAATACAATTTATTCTCTTCCACATTGTGATGTTGATAGTAAAGAGCTTTTAATTGGACAGGCAGATGGTGCATGGGGTCCCTGTGACCTTCTTGTCTCTGCTCTGATCTCATCCATCACTAATGAGGTTCTCAACTGAGTGATTACTGTCCACTGAAGGGTTTCATCCCACTGCTGCTAGTATTCACTTAGTAACTGTGGGGAAGCTTATTATACCCGATGCCTGAAAGGCAAACCTTTGAAGTTGCTTGTGGGCTTTTGGAGGGATGATGGGGGAAAGGGGAGGGTGGGGCTAAGGGGTGGACTTCCCACATTGTTAGGTGGTCAGTGCCTGTTTAATAGAGCCACGATGGAGAAGGTAGATTGAACTCAGACCCAAACCCTGCCCCACTTCATTCATCTCACAGCCCACAATCTGCCATCATCATCATTAGCCCTTGGTCTGGGTTACCCAGTGATTATGAGCCTTGGTTATGTATGTTACCAACAGCACCTAATGCCAAGCAGTGAATAGCTGGTAGCCTCTGATTAGCTTGCACTTCTCAACAGTCAGTGCTTCGCCCTTGAGGCCTTAATCTTAATCAGTAATTAATGCGGTAGATCTTCCTGAAAAGAGATGGCACAAAGTTAATACCTGCTCTCCAGCAGACAGGCAAGTCCCCAATTACCAATGTGATGCCACTGTTTCAAAAAGGAAGTAGACAAAAAAAAACAGGTATATATAGGCCAGAGATAATAGGAATTGCAGATGCTGGAGAATCCGAGATAACAAGGTGTAGAGCTGGATGAACACAGCAGGCCAAGCAGCATCTTAGGAGCAGGAAAGCTGAAATTTCGGACCTAGACCCTTCTTCAGAAATGCTTGTAACTATACCTATAGGCCAGTTAGCTTAACTTTGGGAAAAGGCTTGAATCTATCATTAAGGAAGAAATAGCAAAACATCTGGATATAAATTCTCCCATTGGAAACACCCAGCATGGGTTTGTGAAGGGTAGGTCATATTTAACTAATTTGGTGGAATTCTTTCAAGACATTACTTGTATGGTAGACAATGGGGAACCTGTGGATGTGGTGTATGTGGATTTCCAGAAGGCTTTTGACAAGGTGCCATATCAAAGGCTGCTACATAAGATAAAGGTGCACAGTATTACAGGTAATGTATTGGCATGGATAGAGGATTGTTTGACCAGTAGAAAGCAAAAAGTAGGGGTAAATGGGTGTTTTTCTGGTTGGCGGTCAGTGGCTAGTGGTGTGCCTCAGGAATCAGTGTTGGGACCTCAGTTGTTTATAATTTACATAGATGATTTGGAGTCAGGGACTAAGTGTGGTGTGCCAAAATTTGCAGATGACACTAAGGTTTGTGGTATAGCAAAGTGTGCAGAAGACACTGAAAGTCTGCAGAGGGACAAATGTGGGCAAATGCGAGGTGATGCATTTTGGAAGATCTAATTCATGAGCAAACTATACAGTAAATGGAAAAGTCCTGGGGAAAATTGATGTACAGAGAGATCTGGGTGTTCAGGTCCATTGTTCCCTGAATGTGGCATTGGAAGTGAATAGAGTGGTCAAGAGGGCATACGGCATGCTTTCCTTCATCGGGCAGGGTATTGAGTACAAGAGTTGGCAGGTCATGTTACAGTTGTATAAGACTTTGGTTCAGCCACATTTAGAGTACTGCGTAAAGTTCTGGTTGCCACATTACCAAAAGGATGTGGATGCATTGGAGAGGGTGCAGAGGAGGCTCACCAGGATGTTGCCTGGTATGGAGGGTGCTAGCTATGAAGAAAGGTTGAGTAGTTTAGGATTATTTTCATTAGAAAGATGGAGATTGAGGGGGACCTGATTGAGATCTATAAAATCTTGAGGGGTATAGACAGGGTGGATAGCAAGAAGGTTTTTCCCAGAGTTGGAGACTCAATTAATAGGGGTCATGAGTTCAAAGTGAGGGGAGGAAAGTTTAGGGGAGATATGGGTGGAAAGTTCTTTACGCAGAGGGTGATGGATGCCTGGAACGCGTTGCCAGCGGAGGTGGTAGACACAGACACGATAGTGTCTTTTAAGATATATCTGGACAGGGAGCAAAGGGATACAGGCCCTTAGAAAACAAATAGATGACAGGTTTAGACAGAGGATTTGGATCGGCGCAGGCTTGGAGGGCCGAAGGGCCTGTTCCTGTGCTGTAATTTTCTTTGTTCTATGTTCTTTGGATACAGATAGTCTAAGTGAGTGGGCAAAGGTCTGGCAGATGAAGTGCAATGTTGATAAGTGTGAAATCATCCATTTTGGCAGGAATAACAGCAAAATGGACTGTTTTAAATGGTAAAAAATTGCAGCACACTGCTGTGCAGAGGGACTTCCGTGTCTTTGTGCATGAATTGCTGAAGGTGGGATTGCAGGTTCTGCAGGTAATTAAAAAAGCAAATGGAATTTTGTCGCCATTGCTAGAGGGAAGGAGTTTAAAAACAGGGAGGCTATGTTGCAGCTGTATCGGGTCCTGGTGAGGCCACACCTGGAGTACTGTGTGCAGTTTTGGTCTCCTTACTTGAGAAGAGATATACTAGCACTGGAGGGGTTGCAGAGGAGATTGACTCAGTTGATTCCAGAGTTGAGAGGGTTGGATTATGAGAAGAGACTGAGTAGTCTGGGATTATACTCATTGGAATTCAGAAGAATGAGGGGAGATCTTACAGAAATGTAAGATTATGAAGGGAATAGATAAGGTGGAGGCT
Organism: Stegostoma tigrinum; assembly: GCF_030684315.1. Taxonomy (NCBI): domain Eukaryota; kingdom Metazoa; phylum Chordata; class Chondrichthyes; order Orectolobiformes; family Stegostomatidae; genus Stegostoma; species Stegostoma tigrinum. Next base: position 60,864,916 of record NC_081357.1, on the reverse strand, counting down.
GGGAGGTTGTTGCCGCTAGCAGGTGAAACTAGGACTAGAGGGCATTGCCTCAAAATAAAGGGAAGCAGATGTAGGACTGAGGTTAGGAGGAACTTCTTCACCCAATGAGTTGTGAATCTGTGGAATTTCCTGCCCAGTGAAGCGGTTGAAGCTACCTCGCTGAATGTTTTTAAGGCAAGGCTAGATAAATTTTTGAAGAGTAAAGGAATTAAGGGTTATGGTGAGTGGGCGGGTAAGTGGAACTGAGTCTCAAAAAGATCAGCCATGATCTTATTAAATGGTGGGGAACCTCGAGGGGCCGGATGGCCTACTCCTGCTCCTTGTTCTTATGTCCTTATTGCGGGAGAGGGTAGTGGAGTCGGCCTCATTCGGGGCATTTAAATGGCTATTAGATAGGCATATGGATGATAGTATAAGGTAGGAGTGGAGCTTAGATAGACTTTAGGATTAGGGTAAAAGTTTGGCACAACATCGTGGGCCGAAGGGCCTGTACCGTGCTGTACTGTCCTATGTTCTAAGTTCTTTGAGATAGTAGGCCAGTGTTTCACAACTGTTTCCCATGTGATACTATTTTAAAGTTACAGACTTCAGGTGACCTATGAATGAAAATTGAGGGGTGGGAGAGTGCCAGTTACAGAGAAGTTCTGGAATGGGAGTTTTATTGGCCAGGAAAGCTTTAAAGTTATTAACAGGTAGTAGAGATAGATAATACTTCTTGATAAGGAGTGGTTTAAAAGTGATTGGCATGCTCTGAAAAACAGCAAAGAAACAACTTTGTATACACTGTGATTATGCCTGACTGAGAGATCAGATGATTAAGCCTTATCAATCAAAGTGAAATAAAATACTTAAAGAGATTTCCCAGCTGCCAAAACTCTGTCTGGAGCTCCATCCACCATTGCTACCCTATTGGAGCTCATAGCTCCAAAGCTTTGTCCAAGAAACAGCCCTCCTTGCCTCTATGGTCTCAGTTTCAGTCACAGATACCTTCCAAACAGGATTCCCAGGCCCTTTCTATAAAGGACTTATCCAGTTTTCCACAGATAATAATCAGCTCTTCTAGTTCCTCTTTATCTGTTTGTTTTTCTATGACCCTCACATCCTTCCTCTTAATTCGATTTCCAGGTGAACAGGTCACTTTGACCAATGTTTCTTATTGTCTAAAAACTGACTGCTTTGCAGTTCATACAAACACTAAAAATTTCTTTCAAAATATTTTATAACTATAATTAAAGATTCTCCCAAAGGTTTAACGCAATAATTTCCTCATCACTTCTGTTTTTGGGTTAAACGCTGTCACAAGAGAATGTTTATTTTCATTCATTCAGGTGATGTAGGTATCATAAGCTGGTCCAACATTTAATTGCCCATCCCTAGTTGCCCTTGAGAAGGTTATCGTGGACTGTCTTCGTGAACAATTGCAGTACATTTGGTGTAGATAGACTCATGATGTGTGAGATAGAGAGTGATAAACCACTCCATGACCCTATGACACTGAAGGGAAGTGATATATTTCCAAATCAGGATAGTAACTGGCTTGGAAGGGAACTTTCAGATGGTGGTGTTCCCACATATGCTTGTCCTTCCAGATGATTGTCATCATGAGTTTGGAAGTGGTGTCTCAGGAGCCTTCATAAATTTCTGCAGTGTACCTTGCAAATAGTACACACTGCTGCTGCTGAGCATTGATGGTGAAGAGAATGTTTGTTTTTGGCTATGGTGCAAATTAAGTGAGCCGTTTTGACTTGGATTGTGTCAAGGTTTTTGGCAGTATTTATATAGGTGGACCAGTTGAGTTTCTGGTCAGTGGTAATCCCTGGGTGTTGATAATGGGGAATTCAGTGATGGTAAAGTCATTGAAAGTTAAGGGATGATAGTTAAATTCTATCTTGTTGAAGATAGTCATTGCATACCACTCATGTGGCATGAATGCTGCTTACCATTTGTCAGCCCAAAGCTAGACATTGTCAAGGTCTTCCTGCATTTTTACTTTATTAACCCGGGGAAAATTTTGCCCTGATTGCCATTGACTCTAGTTCCACTTGGAAATCTTTGATGTCACACTCATCTAAATGCAGCTTTGATATCAAGGGCAGTCACTCTCACCATGCCTCTGTAATTCACTCTATGATTTTATCATTATTTATGACAATTTGTTATGGGCCGGGCTGGAAGCGATATTGTAGTGTATTTATACAAACTCATTTGTACTTGTACAAAGATCTCAAACCCTGATGTTTTGTCCTCATTCAAGTAGAAGTAACTGTCTGCATGCTCATTGATCATGCTCTTGTACCTTTTTCTCTGTTCTTTCCAAAACTAGACTGTGTACTGGCAGCAGATTGTCAATGTCCTTGTCCCTGGGCCAGATGGTCGCTATAATATCGGAATAGTTGGATTTAATATATCTACCTGTGATTGCATGGTGATAGTGTGTACAAGGGTAGAACATTGTGGCTCTATCACCCAAGCACGAGAGCTGTCAGTCAGCATAAAATATTGCCTGGAGGGGTGGCACAAAGATTCAACATGACAATCCGAAAAATATTAGCAATTAGTTGTAATTAGTATAAAATTCTCTCTATGAACAGAATCTTACATGAGATCCCATTAGACTGAGAGCAATGGGGTTAAGAGATAATATGTTGAAGATTCCACTACTTGTAAGTGATTTGGAAGGACATACTATTGTCAGACACCATTTGTTTAGGATACTGTTTTAGTAGGTAAGACACGGCACATCTCACATGAAATTGGGATGTCTTGCAGTCCCTGTTGATGGCTGCATAGTTGTTACACCTGGAGATTCTGCTGTTTTGCTGCAATTGCTTCAACTTTTGTCTTTTTTCCTAGTAGTGCATCAATGGTGTGATCTTTTACTTTGTCCAGAAGTGCCTTTGGTTAAAAAAAAACATAAAAGGTGCAGATGCAGTGGCCAGTTCTGTGAGTCTTTCATCCAGGTTAGATTCAGTGAAATTATATTCTCCAGTGCTTGATGTTAATGCTTCATAATGCAACCAAAGATGCACAGTCTACAGCAAATGACAAAAGAAGTGATACCACTGGACCTGAATGGAGGACTTCCTGTGTTGTCAAATTATCTTTTATTTACTCATGAGCAATGCTGACAAGACGAGTACTCACTGTCCAAGTAGGAGATTGAGATTACAAGTCAATTTATTGAACTACTGTGCTCCATGTGGTGTCAGCACACACACAATGCTGTTAGAGACTGAGTTCCAACATTTTGAACAAGTGACAGTGAAGGAATAGCAACGTATGTTGAAGTTAGGATGGTAGGTCGCTTAGTGGGAAATATGCAGATGGTGATTTTTCCATCCACCTGCTGTCCTTATTCCTCTAGGTGATACAGGACACATGCCTGGGAAGAAGCCTTCTCGTGCAGTCGGAGTGCATCTTGTAGCTGGTACACAATGTGGCTACAATGCGCTAGCAGTAGATGAAGTGAATGTCGAAGGCACTGGATAGAGTGTTGATCAAATCAGCAGCAAAGTCATGGATGGTGTTTGACTTCTGAAGTATTGTCAGGGTGGCACTCCTGAAGGGAGATAGACCACGCATTTGATTGCACTGACCTTGTCAGTCATTCTACCCTTGTTGTTACTTTGATATCCTTCAATATTTTCTGACTGGGAGGCAACCCCCTTAATTTGTCTATGTTTTCACAGCCTGCCAGGGCCTTTATTGACCTTTGCCTAACCGGTCATGACATTTCAAAGGGAACTGTACTCTTCTGCTACACTCTATTGAACAGTATCTGGAAGTATTAATATGATTGGTTCTTTATAGCTTGTCTCCTCTGTTTAAATATATTAACGTAATATTTGTATTTTGTCTGCTTTCTCTCCTATTGTAGGACTTAAAATCAAAGCATAGGCACATTAACAAAAACAGAGGTTCCTTTGAACCAAGAAAGAGTACTGCATTAAAACAGATGGTAAATGTTTGTGTGGAGGAGTCCATATGTCTTTGCCTGTATTAAAATTATTTTAATATGTGGCAACATTGTTTATTCACCTCATTACTATCCCAATATGTTTGTTAAAGTTGTTTAATTATTACCTCCTGAAGAAACGTAAAGCCACCGTAAACATATATCTTCCAAAATGAAATTTATGCCTCTTTTGCCATAAGTGCGAGCTCTGATTGTGAAGCTGAAGTTGTCATCATTTAGCATTAGTTGGGGTCTTAAGAGTATGTGCCATTATGTAACTTCACTGAATCTGGCAGTTGTTCAAACATTCACTCTGATTTTAGTACTTTCCTAAGGTAAACCCAATCCAGCTGGCGGAGGTTTAAAATTACTCATTTGCAATGTTTGTTTTTCATAAATCTCTGTTTACTTGTAGACTGTGTCACACGATATTCCAGAAATGCATGTTAATGATCAAGTCTCAGCTTTTTACTTCACAAACTTTCTTAGTCTTTGACCTTAGTAAACAAATGTTAGATAATGCTATGACATATATTCTAGAAGAACAAATTAAAACAAAGATTAATGGTAGTTAAAAGATAAACAGGATGTCCAGGTTTTTTTTTCTATTTTGCTTCTGTGCATTTCAGTTCTGTGGCTACTGTAATAATAATAACGCAGTTCAGAAGTCAGAATTTATGCTACACTACCAGGCTTGGGATGGCAACAATGTTGCAAATATCTAGTTTATTGTACATGTGTTTTAGTTTTAAAGAATTTAATGTTTTAACCTACAATCTGATAGGTCAGATTAAAGAGTAGGAGGGCTATGAAACACCAAATGAGGCGTTTAAGGTAAAGAGGCACATATATGTCTACTGCGCTTGTAATTATGGCATCCAAACAGATTTTTATTTTGATAAATCAGACTAAATTAGTTTAAAATTATTTAAACCTGAAAAGGTTTTAAAACTCATTTACGTCATTAAATAAAAAAATGTAAATGAAGAATGATTATATTTAAGGAAGGCCTAGAACAGGTTACATTGTCATGGAGATGGATGGAGCCCAGGAAGGTTTCATGGTTTCAATTTATATGAATGTTTGCTGAGAAGGGTTTGCGTGTTGTGAGGTTTGCAAGTGAGTGAGAGAAGTTATGTGAAGAAAATGATATTTAACAGATCTGTTCTGTAAATTGTATACATTAATAATTTCATAATTATCCTTTTAAAAGGTGAATGGAATTTAATCTCAGTTTAATCCCACGAAAAGCAGAAGGATGATGATTAACTAGTTTGAAACTAGTGGGAGATAAATTTTATTTAAATTTAAATAAGGCAGGTTGTCTCTGATTGGTCAAGGTTTTGTTCAGTGGAATGAACCAGAGAATGACTGTTACCTATTTTGTTTTACTAAATGTCATGCCCAGAGTTCCAAAGAAGACACTTTGGACTTGAAATGTTATCTCTGTTTCTTTCTCTACAGTTGTTCTTTCTCTACAGTTCTCTGTTACTAGACCGGCTGGGTTTCTCCAGCAAATTCTGTTTCCAAGTTATCCAGCATATACAACATTTTGCTTTCATTTCAGCATTAATATTATTTTCCCTTTATTTTTGTAAGTATATAAGCTGTCTTGTTTACCACAAAATGAAAAGCTTCAACAAAATGTGTCATTTTACAACAATACTTAAACGAAGTAACGTGGACGGTACTGTGTGGCGGTATTTAATTAGGTATTTACTTGAGACTCAAGGCTATCATGAGATCAAAATGCCTTAGATAATATGATTTTAATAGTACATTTATATCCAAATTTGAAAGAATTGATATACTAAAACACGTTAAGTGTATTAAGGAATATGGAACAAAGCTATATTCTAAAGCTTAGAACAAGAATAGAACAATGCATTGAGCTATGATAAAAATCAGCCACAGTCTCATTGAAGGATAGACAGGTTTAGAGCTTGCTTATTAATAATGTTCCATTGTTTCTACTGGCACAGTCAAAGATTTTCCAAGCAGCTTGAATACTGCTTCTGAAGAGCAACCTATTTGTCTGCTACTTTGAGTGCAAGCAATTGGTCTGTTTTTCCAACCCTGATATGGAACATGATTCATGGAATCTTATGGAAAACACATTAAAAGAAAGTAATTCTATGATATTTAAATAATAATGTTCCTACTAAGGATAGTTTTACAATTTTGCACAGACATCTCCGCGGTTAGAAAGTGAAAGATTATTTGTAAGGTGCAACATTAATTTTCCACATCTGCTAGCTCCTAACCTCCTTGGCGATGAAGTAACTTATACTTGTACACAGCAGGAGTTCATGGGCCTTTATGGGTGTATTCCTTTTTACAGAATTCTGCTCGTGAGACTGAATGCACTAACACCCCTTGGTAATGTTACATCTGGGCTGAATAAATTACCTTACAAAAGCACCATCTGTTTGAGCATAGGTAATAAATACTGTAATAACCATTGTCAGAATTAGTTAGAGATAAAGCTGTTACCTCTCACTGTCAATGCATGATAAGGAAGAAGATTTACAATTCATCTGGCTCCAGGCACATGCGGCGCACCTGACCTAAAATCTACATGGCAGCCCAAATCAGTTCAGTAAACACTGCTTCACATACTTGAGGTTAGGAGGGATGTTTGCAAAGGACTTGATGCAAATACCAAGACAACAATGTATCTTCTTTGCTGGAGAAGAATTAAACAAATTCATATAGTTGTGCAGCAACAAGGATCTCGTGATTAACAACTAGTTGTTCCAATAGCCCAGATTTTATATATCTGACAATTCTCTTCTCAGCAAATTGCTTCATTTTAATTTTGAATTCAACATATTCTAATGACTGCTTTACATTTAGTCTCTACTTACATTAGATGCAGTTATCTTCAAATCTTTGACAACTAGGTCTTATGTACAGAGAAATAATAGAAATTTGCAAAAGTGTGTTGATCTAAGCTATGATAATATGAACTGAGGCCATTACATTTCAAATATTAAAGACTAAGCCATTTCAAACACTTAAATGCAGTAAAAGAATATCTACTCAGGTATTCAACTTATGATATGGAAAAACATGCTGAAAAGTGAATGTTCAATTCAGTCCTTCTGCACTTCTAGTTGGGAGTTTATAAGTGGAGTGGTTGACTGCATCAGTGTTACAGTGTTGAAGTGTAATCTTCAATAATGCCATGTTGCATTAATTCCACCTGTTGGTTTTACAGAATTAGACTTGTGAATTTACTTATATTTACTAAGTGTGCACCACACACCCATTGGTCATATGCCTAAATACTATCATAAACACCACAAACATATAATTTAGTGTGAATTTCCAGACACAAATGTGCTTCAAAAAAAAGTGATCAATAATTCTATATTAGAACATGAAATAAAAGTATTTTAGATTCTGTAATTCCAATTTATTTTATGCTTGTGCTTACGAATGCCATTGTGTTTCATAACCCAATAAATAACATTTGTGGTAAACTAAATATTGCAGTCTGAAAAGTTGCTGTCCCTCCTTGGAGCAAATTAAGGCAGATGCTGGAATCTATGCTGTAAACAACAAATTCTGGAGATCACAGTGAGTCACGCAGCATCCATAGAGAAAGAGCAAGTTAATGTTTAGAGTTTAGATGACTCTTCAACCATTGAAGAGTCATCCAGATTGAAACATTAGCTTGCTCTCTCTCAATGCATGTTGTCTGACCCACTGTGATCTCCAACATTTGTTAATTGCAGTACAGTCTCTTCTAGTTTGTTAGCACAAGATTGTAGTTAACATTAGTTTCTAATAGCAAGAGTTAGAAAAAGAAAAACCTAGCATTCAATCACATGGCCATTGAGCCAAGGAGACATACAGTACGGAAACAGGCCCTTCGGTCCAACTTGTCAATGCCAACCAGGTATCCTAAATAAATCTAGTCCCATTTACCAGCATTTGGCCCATATCCCTCCAAACCCTTTCCATTCATATACCCATCCTTAAAAGTTGTATTTGTACCAGCCTTCACCCTTCCTCTGGCAGCTCATTCCATACACACACCAACCTCTGTGTGAAAAAGTTATATTCAGGAGTCCTAGTACTAAGCCCTGCAGAAAACCCCTGTTATAGATCTTCACTGGGAAGCTCATTATTGACAACACGAAGCATGGTGGCAAAGAAGGTGGGGGAAAGGATGGATTTGATGACCTATCATGCTTGACCCCTGACTTGACCTCAAAGGATTCTGTAATATTACCGTCAGTGAGGACTTATATCTCTTTTAAACCATTCCCCTCGCATCTTAAACCTATGACCTTTAGTTGTGGACACCCCCACCCTGGGGGAAGGACCTTCTCTATTTTCCCTATCCATGCCCCTCATGATTTTGTAAACGTCTACAAGTTCACCCCTCAGTCTCCAATGCTCCAGGGAAAAAAGTGCCAGCCTATTCAGCCTCTCTCTATAGCCCAAACGCTTCAACCCTGGAAGCATCATTGTAAATCTTTTCTGAACCCTTTCAAGTTTCACAACATCTTTACTATAGCAGGGAGACCAGAATTGCATGCAGTATTCCAATAGTGGCCATACCAATGTCCTGTGCAGAAGCAATATGACTTCCCAACTCCGTTACTCAATGCACTGACAAATAAAAGCAAGCTTACCAAATGCCTACTTCACTATCCTGTCTACCTGTAACTCCACTTTCAGGGAACTATGAACCTGCACTCCAAGTTCTCTTTGTTCAGCAACACTCCCCAGGACCTTACCATTAAGTACATAAGTGCTACCGTGATTTGCCTTTCCAAAATACAGCGTCTCACATTTATCTAAATTAAACTCCATCTGCCACTCCTCAGCCCATTGGACCATCTGATCAAGATCCCGTTGTACTCTAAGGTAAACTTCTTTGCTGTATATGAAATCTCCAATGTTGGTGTCATCTGCAAACTTACCAACCTCCTATGTTCACATCCAAACATTTATATAAATGCCAAAAGGTAGTTGACCCAGCACCGATTCTTGTGGCAAACCACTGGTCACAGGCCTCCAGCCGGAAAATGAACCCTCCATCACCACCCTCTGTTTCCTATCTTTGAGCCTAGCCAAATGGCTAGTTCAGCCTCTTTTCTACATGATCTAACTTTGCTAACCAGCCTACCATGAGGAACCTTGTGAATGGCTTAATGAAGTTCATATCGATCATGTCCACCACTCTGCCCTCATCAATCACTGGGAAGATTGTCTCCCAAATCCTCATGTAGCACTTTCTGTCCCAGTCTCAGAGCAACTTAACAGTGCCTTATATTCCGCCTTGGAAGCCTACAACCCAATGGTCTCAATGTGGATTTTACTAGCTTCAAAATCTCCCCACCCTGACCTCATCCCAAGACCAGCTTGACCTCTAATCCCTGCTTCCTTGACCTGTCTGTCTTCTCTCCCACGTATCCACTCCTCCCACCTCATGGACCAACACCCACCCCCACTTCCTACCGACAATCACCTTTACTAGCTTCATCCCCGCCTCCTCGACCTGTCTGTCTTCTCTCCCATCTATCTGTTCCACTATCTACCTTCCATCACTGTGCCACCCTTTCTATTTATTTCAGAGCCTGCTTCCCCTCCCCCATTTCTGAAGAAGGGCCCAGACCTGAAATGTTAGCTTTCCTGCTCCTCTGATGCTGCTTGGCCTGCTGTGTTCTTCCAGCTCCACACTTTCTTATATCCTTCCTGAAAGGCAATGTAGCTCCTGACCAAACCTTGGAGCTATGGGCACAATTTGCACTGCTTGGCAACTCCAAGACAAATGCCAGGTACAACACCAACCACATGGTCTTCATTGATCTGACCAATATTTTTGACTCAGTCATTCAATTGAAATCCATCAACATCAAACAACTCCTCCATAACAAAATGCCGGCAATAGTCCTCACTGACGGTAATATTACAGAATCCTTTGAGGTCAAGTCAGGGGTCAAGCATGATGGGTCATCAAATCCATCCTTTCCCCCACCTTCTTTGCCACCATTCTTCGTGTTGTCAATAATGAGCTTCCCAGTGAAGATCTATAACTGGGGTTTTCTGCAGGGCTTAGTACTAGGACCCCTGTCATTTATAATAAAAGTAAATGATTTGGAGGAGAACATGGGTGGCCCGGTTAGTAAGTTTGCGAATGACACAAAGGCTAGGGGAGCTATGGATAGTGAGGAGGATTGCCAGAGGATACAGCCAGATATAGATCAGCTGAAGACTGGGCATAAATATGGCAGACGGAGATTAATCCAGACAAATGCAAGGTGATGCAGTTTGGAAGATTTAATGCATGAAGGCATATATAGCAAATGGCAGAACCCTTAGTGGCATCAACATACAGAGGGATCTAGGCAAGCAGATCCTCAGTTCTCTGAAAGTGGCAACACAAGTGGATAAGGTGGTCAAGAAAGCATATAGCATGCTTGCCTTCATCAATCTGAGTACAGTGTATAAAAAATTGCAAGCAATGTTGCAGCTATAAAGAACTTCAGTCAGTCCACATTTGGAATATTGTGTACAATTGTGGTCATTACACTAACAGAAGGTTGTGGAGACTTTCGAACGGGTACAAAAACAGTTTACCAGGATGTTGCCTGGTTTGGAGGGTACTAGCAATGAGGAGGAATTGGACAAACTTGTTTTCACTTGAATATTGAGGGGTGAGAGGTGACCTGATAGTTTACAAATGTACGAGTTTCATAGATACAACGGATAGTCAAGAATCTTTTTTCCCGGGATGGAAGTGTCAATACTAAGGGACATAGGTTTAAGGTAAAAGGGGATAAATTTAAAGGAGATGTCATTGCCAAGTATTTTACACAGAGGATGGTAAACCCCTGGAATGAGCTGCCAGAGGCGGTTGTGAATGAAACAGCAATGTTTAAGAGGCATCTTGAGACAGATATATGAGTAGGCAGGAAATGGAAAGATGCAGTTAAACTGGAAAGTGCACAAAGAACATGTACGAGGATGTTGCCAGGACAAGTAGGCGTGAGTTATAGGGAGAGGTTGGCCAGGATATAACTTTGTTCCTTGGAATGTGGGAGAATGATGGGTGAACTTGTTGAGGTTCATAAAATCACGAGTGGCATAGATAGGATGAATGCATATACTCTTTTCCCCAGGGATGGAGAATTGAAAACTAGAGGGCTTAAGTTTAAGGTAAGAGGGGCATGATTTAAGAAGAACCTAGGGGGAACTTCTTCACGCAAAGAGTGGTGCATATCTGGAATGCGCTGCCAGAGAAAGCGGTTGAGGCAGGTACAATAGCATCATTTTAAAAATATATTTGGATTTGTACATGGAATGGAAGGATTTAGAGAGATATGATCCAAATGCAGGCAGTTGGAACTAGCTGAGCTGGCACCATGTTCAGCATGGACCAGTTTGGGCTGAAGGGCCTGTTTCCATGCTGTATTACTCTATGACTCTATGATATGGTCCACGCAGAGGCCACAGTTCATACAGTCATAGAGTCATAGACTTCTGCAGCACAGAAACAGGCCTTTCAGTCAAACTCGTCAATGCTGATCAGGTTTCCTAAACTGAAGTAGTCCCAGTTGCCTGAGCTTGGCTCATGTCCCTCTGAACCTTTCCTATCCATGTACCTCTCCAAATGTCTTTTAAATGTTGCAGTTATACCCACTTCTATCTTTTCTTGTGAAACTCATTCCATATACACATCACCCTTCTAACCTCAAGATGGAGATGTTACTGGTGAAGCAGATAAAAATAGTTCAACCAAGAATACTACACAAGACATTCTGCAGTGACATCCTATGACCTAAATAATTGGTTAATAAGTATCATCCTTTATGCAAAGTGTGATTACAAACATGGAAATTTCTCTCACTGATTCCAATTGATTGTATTTATGTCAGATTTGGTCAAATGTTGTCTTGATGTTTTGGGTATTAACTATCTTCTCAACAGGCTGAGTTCAATTATTTGTATAGGTTTGTACAAGGTTATAATTAGGTCAGGAGCTAACTTCCAAGGCAGAACCCAAATTGAGCATCAAAGAGCAGGTTGTGTTGTTTAAGTGCAGCTTAATAGCACTGTTGATAACACTTTCCACTGCTCCGCTCACATTCAAAATTTGACTGATGATGTCGTAAATTTCCAGATTGGATTGGTCTTGTTTCTTTTGAAGTTGACGTTCTGAGCGGTTCAGATTTGACCCTTACGTGGACACCAGTTCTGCTACTCCACACCTTTTGGCAACAGGGATATTTTCTGGAGAGGGCAGGCATTTTTGCAAAAAGGCTGCTGATATGAGTCGATGCATTCAGCATTCTTTGTCCATATTGGAAACCACATTGCTACTGGTTACTTGGAGTTACATTTCGATTTCTTGAACTTTATTACAGCTGAAAGATTTTGCACCCAGTCAGACTGGTGATGTGAGATATCACAGCATGCTGTAAACTAATCATACAAGTTTCTGAATTTGTTATATATTGATAAATTATTGCTTGTTACTTATCTATGTGTTTTTGTGCTTAATTAATACACAAATTACACTAAATGCATCAAATTTAAACATATGCATTTAATTTTAAAATTACAGATCAGTAACATAAACCATCCTTATTACATGTTTTCTTTTGGGTAATTATTTTCATGTGGCATGTTTTTCTTTAGTAAACCTTTTTTTATGGAACACAGGCAAACTTAATGAGGGATAACTGTGAAGCAATTTGGGGTATTCTGATGTCATAGAAGGTCTGAAATAAACAAACCTTTCTTAACAGCTTTTTAGACCTGTGGAAAAAATGCTTGATGGAGTTTTGTCACTCTGCTTAGACAAGCTATGGCTTTCTAACATGTCTGATATTTGTGTACATATTTATTCTGTCTATACTACATTACCCTGACATCTGAAGCAGCACTCTAATTGCTCAGAGGATGCTGCCCAGAAAAAAAAGGACAACAGTGTTGCATTTATAATGAAAATTTGTCATACACTTCAATAATTCTGACAACAGATGTAAACTAATAAAGGGGCATTGGGGTGAGATGCCATGGGGCAACAGATGAATTTAGCTTTGAGGATTTGTGAAAAATTACTGCAATAATACCTCAGCACCCAAAAATGGACAAGTGCAATCACATAATTATGAGATAATGGTCTGACACTAGCTGGAAGCAAAATCAAACTTGATGGATTAAAAATTGGATGTGTCTTGTTTTCTGGCAGAGGGATTTTTGTGTGAATGACCACTTGCCGATGTGAGGTGATGCAGGCAGCCTGTAAACTTCAGATTGCTTGCTCAACAATAGTGGTGCGCAACAAGTTCTACCGACTGGCTACATGTTCAGAAGGAAGCCCATTGGGTGCATGGCCAGCTCATGTTGGCCAGTGATAAATGCCACATACACTCCTGGGAGTAAATGCATTCACTTTGCAGTAGCTTGTGGTACCGTAACTGAAGATGTTTCAGAGTTGGGATGAGGGCATCAGTAAAGAAGCAGGCCAGAGGTCTTAGGTTTTCTGATGCAGCGCTAGAGACCTTGATACAGGAGGTAAAGAGGAAGATATCATGGTGGAAATTTCACAGCACTTCCTCCCTCCTCCCCCTACTAAGCCCACATATTTGCTGTCCAAGAAGGAGGAGCATGTAATGTAGAATGGGTGCCCAGACTGTCACCTTCTTGCTCATCCCCAAGCTGTCCTCCTTAATACAGTGGGTGTCAAATGCAACAGCCAGCCCTCCTTTAGACTTACTGATGCCCTTAACTGATCAATTAATGTCCAGTTAAATGATGGTTTGCCCTGTTGCCACAGTAACATGTGGCTAAGGAAGGCTGAATGAAAGACGGCAGCTAACTACTTCACCATTGCAGGTAAAAAGGTGAGAGCGGCGTTTCTACTTTTGTCAGTGCCTTATGTTGCTTGGGGGTATTTCCCACAAATTGTTACCCCCACTTCCCTTTGCAATTCCATTTTGGCCTCCAAAGTTTTACTCACCACCTTGCCTGAAGTTCCCCAATCCCTCTCAACTGAGAAGCCAGACTTGCCTCCAAGAATGGTTACAATGGAGCTACTCGTCATGAATACTTGTAGTCTCAGCAGTGCCCACTACTGAATTCTGGTGCTATTAGAATTACGCAGATACCCGCCAATCAAGTTGGATTGCTCCAGTTCTCAAGAGTGGGACTTTCCTTTATTGGAAATGTATTAAAGTTTTAAACAATGTTAGGGCTGCAATGTACCATCCCCGGAAAATTGAGTCCAATGTTTTAACAGGGAACCATGAGGCTGTCTAGTAACATACTGCAAAAGAAATGAAAGCTAGCAGGAAAGGAGGCCAACAAAAGGAATGCGACTCTAAGAATCTGGCTATGGCACTGCTGAACATTCAATGACCTTCCATGCGTTGTGAAAATAAGTGAATGCATCTTCAAAATATAATTTTCTTTTGTTGTGCCACCAGCATATGGGCTGCTGAGCAAATCATAGCCCTGTCACTCACGCATAAGCAATATTGAGCAGTCAGGAATCATGCTTAAGATTCAGCTATTTTGCCATATGCCACACACATGCCAGTGTTCACTCTAATATCTAGCACTTTCCCTATTTCCAGGAAAACCAGGAAATTTTGGAAGAATTGAACAATGAGATTGTGAGTGTTCTCATTTTACATGACAATGTACATTGCTGATGTTGAGTTTGTAGGAAGTTCTACCCCAATGAAAAAGTCCTCAATGGCGAATTGATTTGCTGAGATTTGTGTTCCTGTATCTGTCTATTAATATGCAGAAAGGAAGTCAAATCAATGAAACTAAAGAGCCAGGCGTAAATAAACTTTAGAGAAAAACAATGACTTTCACAAATAATAAATACATAACAGCAAACGAATCTCGGATAAAAAGTGGCATTCCATCATTAACTGATAATTAAATGCAGAAATGATTGTAGCATATTACAGGTAATTATAAATAATAATTGTAAACTGCACGTTACAATTAGACTGTCTCAAAATTAATACCTGCTTAATCTTTTATGTTTTATCTCAGAAGGAAACATTAAGTTATCACTCTGAAGCAACATTCTTCATTTTTGACATTGGTAAATTCTACCATATGCATTCTCTACATTTATGATGCCATTTTCTGTCTGGCAAGTAGTAAAGTTTGCAATTAAGATACCCACGTGGTTTTTGGATTCACTGACAGCTGGAAAAATCCTGGAATATTGTTCAGGTGATCCCATTAATGTGTTTTTGAGAAACATTGCATGTTTGATAGGCTTTGAATTTTCTGCAAAACACTACGTTTCTCCAGCTGTGGCCCCCATGAACACTGTGTTGATTGGGGGTAAAGACGATACCATATTTGTCACCTCCCCAGGCTGTCTGTGGACATCAACTGTATCCTGAGAATTATATTGACTTGAGTTGTTGCTGTACATGCATTGGGAAGAAGATGAAGAAATCACACTTTGCATATGTGAAGCTGTGAAAATAAAAGATAATGACTATAATTCAAGAGCCAACTGTGGTGCAAATCCTAGAAGGAAATTCCTTCTCTAAACCATTTTTTGCCTCAAACTGCAAGAATACATGTTGAAAATGTTAAGAGATTCTTTGAAAGATGGTTCACACTGTATTGTCAATTCTGAACTTCAAAAAAAAATCTTGAATTTAAGCTACATTCTTGGTTAGCTTTATTATTTACAATACTGAATAAACAATATTAAATAATACCACTTTTGTTACAGAAAAAGACTGAATGCACAGTTGCAAAACATCAACAAACAAGCGTACTGTAAGTGCAGTAGATTTACTCTTGGTTTTCTTAATTTTTCAACTATAAGGTTAATAACTCCACATATATTTGATCTTCAGGACTGTTACAAACAATAAAATGTGTCACTTAAAGATTCAATACACTGAATACACTTTATTAATAAAACGCAACCACCAAGTATTCATTTCTGCACCTCCTTTCATTTTTATTGGTACAGGAAATCTGAGAAAGGCTTGAAAATGAGGTTATAATGGAATTCTTCATTTCTATAATTGGCAAATGAAAGAAGTAACCAAAACCAAAAAAAAGGTATAATACAAATATTAGGCCTTTGGTGTTAAAAAGCAAAATATATAGCGTCAATAGGAAAAGTCACTTGCAGTATCATTAAATCATTCATCGTATGAGGAAGGCAACATGAATAGGAACAGTTTCTAGGTACACGGAACAGCTACCTTTTGTTTTGTGCATTTAGGTAAGGAGGACAGAAGAGTTCAGAGGTTCTGCTTCCTACAGTTACCTTGTAACCACTTTTGGAAAATGTATTTGTGGACATGAGCCTGAACTGACCCTGGCTGCACTATGGTCGGATTATCTCTTTATAGTTCCTGTTTGGATTTGAAAAATGAGCACCTGGGCAACATATCAGAGGATAATCATGTCATGATATCCAGCAAACGTTACTAAAATATTTGAGATTAAAATTAAATGAGTGAATAATTTGAACACTCAAGTATTGACGTGCTGTTGATTACATAAATTATACTCACTTGACCTTACAAAGCAAAATAATTACATATACCCGAAATTAGATATTTCCTGAAATTAATTTGAGATTTAGTGACTAACATTGTTCTCCTCGCCACAGAAGTCAGAATTTAGTGCTGTGATACATGTGGAAACATGGAATGTTCTTACCTATCCAAGGTGCCACTATGCTAATCTATGCCAAAATCATATGATAATAGGGAAGATAATGAAATAGGGAAGTGTACTAACTGGGCCGAGGGCCAGATGGATCTTATTGACTATGAGATCCTTGATTGGGATTGTTAATCTGGGCCAATCACGGAGCCCTGGCTGACAGATATAAACAGGAGGTTCAGGGAGTCTCATGATTTTAGGGACTGGCTCTGAGCTGGCTGGTAAAAGCCCATGTACTTTGCACATGTAAATAAAGGATGACTCAGTGAAGGGATAATGGCCCCCATGTAGTCCTTTCAGAAAGCAGTGATAAACATATCAAAAGTAAAACCTATTTAAGATAACTAAATTTTGGTTTCAGGATTTGGTACTTCTGGTAACTTTATTCCAAGCCACAGAGATATGATCAGTGGCTTTAACGATGTTATAATTCTTCTAAATGTCTGTATGCATTGGAGTTTCATCACTTTCTGTTTTCATGATGGCCTGCTCAAACAACCTCTAGAGCAAAAGGCCTTGTAGGTTTCCATCAGCTCTTCACCCATAGGCTGTAAATTGGAGGCAGTATTAGGTGGTTGGCAGATCACTTTTATGTTGTTACTGAGATCATCAAGAACAATAGGATGGCCAGGAGCATTATCCAGCTTGAGTAATGCTCTACTAGAAAGATTATTTGTTGATCAATAATCCACAATAGTTGGGCAGAAATAAACTAATCAAAAAATGCATAAGTTACCCAAACATTCTTGTTTCCCTCCACACAACAAGTAGTTCTTCATTCTGCTCTGAATTTGGGAATGATAAACAAGAGTTGGTCTCACTTGACAATCATCTGCTGCATTCCTACCAGGTAGCAATGCCAGTAGATACCTTGCTGTTTTAAAACCTGGCAAATGTTTCTTTGAAATGTATGTCCTGGAACGCAGCTTTATGCACATGAAGCACTTGGTGAAGTGTGCATCAATCTTCCCCAATTATTTCACTTAACGTTCTAATAAAGGATTCAGCTGCTTCATCACTGCAGCTGGCAAAATTCTTCACTTTCAATAATGTTGTGCAAGTTAGTACATTTTTAATACTGTGCAAACCATCCACTACTGATTTTAAATGTCTCTGTGTTCACCAATAGCTCTGGCAATATTAACTGTTTTAGAAAACTTCATAATACCTAATTGCACTTGAGTAACTTGTTTACACTATCTTTTCTTGGCAGAAAGCACTTCTTAATTTCTAGCTTTTTTTGGCTCATTATGAATGGATTTAAAGAGTAAAACTAACAAATAATACCACAATTCAAGATATCCAATGTGAGATAACTGCTGTATTGTGTGGTTCTGAAAATGCCACAAAGCACACCACACCCATCAACGGTGAGCAAAGTTGCTTGCATTTAGCCATCAGTCTTTAACAGATAATAATCAAAAGAACTACAGAAGCTGGAAACCAGAAACAAAACAGAAATTGCTGTAAATGTTCAGCAGGTCTGGCAGCATCTGTGGAGAGAAATTAGAGTTAATGTTTCAGGTCCAGTGACCCTTCTTCAGATCAAGGTTTTTGTTTCTGATTTACAAAATTTGCATTTCTTTGTTTTGTTTTTTCTCATTGGCTCAATATGCAATTGTACGAGAACGTCTAGCCATATGATGATGTTAATATAAAACAGCATTAACACAGTATGAATGCGGGGTACTAATTTTAGAATCACATTAATGCAAAATAATGTTGTATGGAATGACATTAAGCAAAGTCTTCCAGTAGTTACAAATGCAAACAAAGTGAAGTGGGAGTTAACACAGTGTGGAGCTGGAGGAACACACCAGGCCAGGTAGCAGCAAAGGAGCAGGAAAGCTGATGTTTCAGTTCAGGACCCTTCTTCAGAAAATTTCTGACATTCTGAAACATTCTGACAGCTGTGACAAAAAAAATCAGAATCTGGGTTTGTTACATCCTTGAGCTATGCCCTATCTGCATATCAAGTTTCATTGAAAACTACCAGTTTTTTTGCATAAAATAAAAACAGAAATTGCCAGAAAGACTCAGAAGGTCTGGCAGCATTTGTGGATAGAGGGCAGACTTAAGGGTCCAGGGACCCTTTTTCAGAACTGGAATAATTCTGGAGCACTTCAGAAGAGTTCTGAAGAAAGATCATTAGACCCAAAATGTTAACTCCGCTTTATCTCCACAGATGCTGCCAAACCTGATGAACTTTTCCACCAATTTCTGTTTTTTGTTCTGATTTCCAGCATTTGCAGTTCTTTATTTTTGTTTTGTTTTGGATGCATATTGCTTGCAGACGAACAACTGTACAAACAGGAGAAAACACTGCAACTTTTGCCATTGAAGGTAAGTAGAGGTAACTATGTATATTGCCTTTTGTCTTTTTTAATAATTAAATTGTGCTTTATTAGATTTACTTTTGACCAAGATGAAAGAATTGATAGAACAGAGTTTTGGGTTTATTTATTTCCTAAACTGAAAACAACAGTGCTAAAAATGGTAATTAAAAATAATTGCTTTCACAATCAGGATAAACACAGTCTACTGGCTAACTACCAAGGTTTGGTCACAAATTTCATGGAAATGATGAAATGGAGGGACCAGTAACATAAAGTGATAGTGCCTTAGATATCCACCTTCTATTTTACTGAACATGGAAGCTTAAGGCTATCAATTTTCCTAATGAGGTCAACATAACACAACTCATTCATCTCAATTAGTGCATGGCTCATTAGGGTGATTTCAAATGTCAAAATGACAAAGCTTTTCTGATACAATTGAAGTACTATACCTACACTACACCCATACTGTGTCCATTTTGAATTGGTGTTTGGTGCAATAACCTAGTAACCAATTAAAATACTTCTTCTGGATTTCCTTTGGCATCTGTCACCTCTCTGTCCAATAATCTCTTCCCCCAACCTCCCCATTTTATTCAACCTTAGTCCAATTTTCCTTTACCACATTTCATTGTTTTTTTTGTTTGCTCTCCCTCTGCCTCACTACCACTATCCCAAATAAACAACTGATCAGATTATTACTTGCAGGATGAATCAAATTTGTCTAATTAAAAAAGGTGAAGTAATCAAGCTTTCTATTTTATTGTTCTTCTACAACATATAATAGATCTCACTTGTTTGACATTAAACATTGATAAATATCTTTATCTTTACATTGATTGTATCTGAATTATAAAATGCCAACTTAATTTCCTGAAACATATTTATTGATTTACAGTCAGTTTTAGAATTTTGTACGTTAAGCGTAAAATTGGACAAACATCTGTCTTAAAAGCTTAACATAGTTAGTATGTTAACTCATGCAGTTAAACAAGCACCATCTTCACAGCAATATTTATATTTGTAAGGAAGATGGAAATTTTACTCTTTTGTGGAATGAGGTGCTGGAATATGCCTCAAAGAGGATCTGTCATTTGGCATCATCTCCACCAGATTTCCACCAGTAAATTCATCCAGCCTGCCATATGGGGACATATCTGGAGGCAATCCTGGGAATCACAGCAGATAAGCCACTAAACAAGTCCAGAAATGCTTATATCTGTAGATAGAAACTATAAATATCATTTTGAATATTTGGGTTCCCAGCAGCCTTAAAGATCCAACTTTGCTCACTGCAATCTATCCAGGTAAATTGGAAAAATAGAAAATTGTGATGAATGCTTCAGCTTTGAAGCCTAGTTATGCAATTTATGAAGATTTTGATCTTTCAGTGAGAAAGCTCTCGCTTCTATTAGCAATGGGTGGAGGTTTCATTGCACTACAAGTTTAACAGCTGACAGTGTTTTTACCATTGTATCTGGTATTTTAAAGACAATGACTAAACTTTGCCAGGTTGGGAAAATGGTACAGGAAGGCATTGGAAGGTGCTATTTTTCCAGCACAGTAAAGGTGACAGTTCCAATGCCTGCTTGGAGGCCACACAGATATTATGGCCATGTTTGGAGGACTCATTGCTTTGTGGTGAGACTCCCAGGATTCTCAGCTAATACGGGCAGAGAGTGGAAATACACTGGGCTTTTTGGACATTCTTTGGCCAACGGAGCAGTTCTTCGACGGCCGTCATGGTCCTGCATGCGCTTGTTAACCACTTCACCAACCTCAATAGAATCTGCATACCTGGCCCTGCTATCTCCTCTCCCATTTATACTGGCTTCAAGGGCACACTACCATCAACATGCCCTCATTCTCGAGATGCTGCCTCAGTAGTGGCCACCACTCGCAATAGTGCACTGAGCTGCCAGTCTCTGGCCAGTACCTCTTGGTGGTCCCTCAATGGTTGCTGCCAGCAAAATGTGGTCCAGGTCCCACAGTGTGTCAAAACAGCTGTATCAGAAGCTATCAGAGCCAATAGCAGGACTTGTGTTGTGTCTGCAATATTCTGACCACTACCGGAAATTAAACGTGACAGTGCTGGAGTACTAGGTCTCAGTTATGTGAACCAGGATCATTTGAGTAACATTGTCAGTTCACAAGTGAAGTACGTGATGATGTTATCCCATCTGACGCTAGCCAACTGGGAAAAGGACATCTATCATATGTTGATCATCATTCAAACCTATTTGAGTGACATTAACTTCACCAGTGGAGGCTTGATCATGCTACTGACTTAACACAAAGTATTTGCACTAATGCCCAAATAGCTTTTAGGGAATGTGCTCAGAAATTTTGTCCTGGTGATTCAAAGAGGAGGTTTTGTGTTTTGCTTTTTCTGGAGTGCCCACTCAAGCAAGTGTACAATAAGTACGTCATAGAGTAATAAATACTTGCCGCTACAATACAGATCCTGCCCTCGCACAAGATGTTAATGATCTTAAAATAAGATTATCAGAGTTTGCACCATTGCACATCTGCATTCAGAGTAAGTGTATTTATTCTTACTATCTCTAAGTGTATTTATTATATTGATGCTCAATAAGGTAGGCTAGACATGACCACCTTTATACACATGGGGAAAAAGTGAGTTGATTAGGAAGAGTGAGTATGGATTTCTAAAGAGGAAATTGTGTTTAACTTGTTGGAGTTTACTGAAGAAGCAAGAGAAAGGTTTGATGAAAGTAAAGCTATTGAGGTGATGTGCATGGACTTCAGGAAGGGATTTGACACAGCGTCACACTGCAGTCTTGTGAGCAAAGTTATAGGTCATGTTACAAAAGAGACAGCAGCAATGTGGAAACAAAGAAACTTTGGATGAATGACAGGAAACAGCGTAATGGACATTGGGTATATTTTTGGCAGAGGGACTGAAGGAGGGTTTGTAGTGAAATGTCTAAAGATTCAGTAGTAGGAGCCTTGCTTTTTTTAATGATCTGGAAATTGGTGTGCGGGGACAATTTCAAAGTTTGCAGTAAACTTGGAAATATTGTAAACTGTGAGAAAGACAGTGTGAAACTCCAAAAGAACACTGGCAGCTGTTGGAGTTGGCAGTGGATAAGGGATGGATGATGCTCAATGCAGAGAATTGTGAGGTGATGTACTTATGTCAAAAGAACATTGAAAGACAATATTGAACAGGAGGCACAATTCTAAAGGGGGTGCAGGAACAGAGGGACCCATATGCACAGATCATTGAAGGTAGCAGAACAAGTGGAAAGAACAATTAATAAAGTAAACGGTGCCCTCAGCTTTATTAATTAGGGCATGTAATTTAAGAGCAGGGATAAATGTTGATCTTGAATAAGCACTTGTTAGATATTGCTCACAATTATGTATGCACATTATACGAAAGATGTGAATGTGTTGGAGACAGTGCAGTAGTGATTTATAAAGATGTTTCCTAGATTAAGAAACTTCAGATATGTGGATAGATTGAAGACATTGGTTCTGTTCCCCTGAAGAGAAGAATTCTGAGAAAGGTTTTCGGGTTGGATAGGGTGAATAGGTAGAAGCAGTTCCTGCTCATAAAGTAATAAAGAATGAGAGGGCTTTGAGTTAAAGTGATTTGTAAACAAAGCAAGGGAATTGAGAAAAAATATCTTCTTCACACAGGCAGTAGTTAAGGTATGGAATGCCTGGGAATGTAACGGAGGCAGGTTCAATTGAGGAAGTCAAGAGGCCATTGGATGATTACGTGGATTAAAATGATTTGTAGGAATGTGGGAAAAGGGAGGGAATTGGCAATAGGTGACAAAAACAGTTCAGGTGTGATGGGCTGAATGACTTCTTGTTGTGCTGTGACAATTCTACAATTCCAAAGGTCAGCTTGGAGTGCTCTGATGGGTTCAATCTTCCTGTAACTATCAGTTTTGCAATCCATTTTGTGTGGGCCAATGTGCAGACATAGATCATTATACAAGATCACCATGAATGGAAACATAAAAATAGTTTAAGATGTGATCCTTATTTCATCAACTCACCCACAGGAGGTCGACAAACTAATGATGAAGAATCTGTGTAGAATGATCCTGACTGTTTCCTTCCATTATCATCCAGAATGTTGAGCGGATCATGGATGTCATTGTAACTTGCTACCGATCGAATGCTGCTAACGCTACTAATAACAGATACATGTTGGTCAATCATGGGCCCCAGTCTATGGGGTTCCGGATAGCTATTGTGACTATAGTAACCTGTAATTGAAAAAAAAAATGAGTCAATGAATAAATATTGACCCAATGGGCTCGATTTTCAACTCTGGGCTTTGAATCAAATGCCCAGATAATTCATAGGTCCCAACAATGCACCTTGTCTATGTTGCTAATAAGAATATGTGAAACAGAAGTTGGAATATGCCACTTGTCCACTCAAGTCTCTTCTGATATTGAGTAAGATCATGACTCATTTAATTTTGGCCTTAACTCCACTTTCCTACCTGCCCAAAGGCACTCAGCTTTCTTGTAGTTCAAAAACTTGTCCAAGTTGATCTTTGATCCAGCCTCTACTGCTTTCTAAGGGAAAAGATTCCAACGATTAACAACTGTCAGGGAAGAAAGTTTTCATCTCCATTTTAAGAGAAAGATCCTTTATTTTGAACCTGTCCTGCTATATAATATGTACCTTGCTGAGCTGTGCAGGGAAGTGGGAGATGCCCAAGTGGGAGAACAGGAGTCAGAGGAAGACAGCAACCATTATGGGACCTGACCCTGCTTGAGCAAAAGAGTAGGCAGGAATTTGGAGGGGCAGGGACCTCTTTGATTACAGAATTGGCCAAACAATACAGCTTCCGATCTGTGACAGTGAAACTCTCGGTAGCAAAAAATGTCTCTGCTTTTCAATAAAGTTGTAAATGTCCCCTTTAAACTGATAGTTGTACATCAACTGGCATTACATTCACAAAGTTGCTGGAAAAGCTCAGCAGGCCTGGCAGCATCAGTGAAGGAAAAAACAGAGTTAACGTTTTGGGCCCAGTGACCCTTCCTCAGAGCTGAACTCATCTGAGGAGGGGTCACTGGACCTGAAACGTTAACTCTGTTTTTTCCTTCACAGATGCTGCCCGACTTGCTGAGCTTTTCCAGTAACTTTGTTTTTGTTCCCGATTTACAGCGTCTGCAGTTCTTTCGGTTTTTAACTGGCATTACATTGTTTGGCTCTAAACATGTTCAGACAGATGTTGGGGGGGCGGGGTGCAAGATGATACAGAAATGTGAACATGAGAATAAGATGGTTAAATGTGAAGTCAGCAAAACAAGCCTGACAGGTTGACCAGAACTTGTTGCACAACAGGATATGGACTAGCTATTATCTTGCACCTCCCCCCTCAACTAGTCACAGTAACTACAGAAGATTTGCATGCTCATTTTCTTTGATTTAATACAGTACATAACTGAATTTTTGGAAGATCAAGAATAACTAAGTCAAATAACAAATTGACTAACTATCTCTGCCCTACTGACAAGTTCCTCAAAGAGATCAATAAACTGTCAATGGAAGAAAGCAGATTTCTGGATCCACTGCTCCTTTTGAAAATTGTTTTGTTTTGGAAACTTTGGGATCCGGTGATATCTTCCATGAACAGATTTTCGATGCATGCCTAGACTCCTGTTTGTCCTTATCTTTTGAAAATTCAGACCAACAGTACACAAGAATTTAGCTGCAGCTAAGGTACTAGTTGAATGAGGTGGAAATCTATGCTATATTCAGTGATGCTAAATCTCAGTCATCTTTACAGTATCAATATTTCTGCGTTTCTTCCACCTGTCTCTCTTCAGTATGAGCATTATTGGAAAATGAGAGACTGTTAGCACAATGTCACTGACCAAGTTTGTCACAAGTCCTGGTTAAGTTGCTCTGATACAACTCAAACCTGTTTTGCATCCTCTTAATATCATCCTCAGGTGAATGTCAGTGTGGAGTTTTCACATTCTCTCTGCACTTACGTGGGTTTCCTCTGGGTGCCCTGGTTTCCTCCCACAATTCAAAGATGTGCAGGTTAGGTGGATTGGTCATGGTCAATTTCCTACAGTGTCCAGGGATGTACAGATTAGGCGTACTAGCCATGGAAAATGTAGGGTTACAGGGATATGGGTGGGGAGTTTGTTGGGGGTGGGGTTTGGTGGTGGGGTGTGGGTCTGGGTGAGATGCTCTTTGGAGGGTCAGTGTGGACTCAATGGGCTAAATGACCTGCTTCCACACTGTAGGGATTCTATAATTCCATGAATGAAATGTCAGGCCAACAATTATTCAGTAGGCAAGATGAGCAACCAGTTTCTGGAACAAGTTAAGGAACTGTGTTAGAATCTTCTGCTGTCACACATAGCTCCTAGGGCTATGAAAAAGTTCCACAGCCAGAATTGTCCTTCCATATCAATGAGTGCTGCAAAAGATGCTGCCTCTGATCCAGCATTAAGTAATAGCTCAGAGAATGAGACTGCACAATTTCCATTTGAGATTCTAGGTCTGGATAATTACTTCAGTCCCTGACTGATGACATAATTTGGACTGACAGTTTGTCCTACTGACACAGGGACAGAGGAGGATCTGCCCAGGCTGCGAGAAACACCCTTTTCCCCATCTCTTCCAATCACTAAGGGACAATAACTAGAATCAGAGTGTATGGCTGATTCTGTGGATGGTCATCTTGGATGTTCCCATTAGTGGCATGGGTGCCCAAATTGAGTTACAAGGATATGGAGGGGTGGAGGTTGTGTCTGGACGAGATGCTCTTTGGAGGGTCAGTGTGGATTCAATGGGCCAAATGACCTGCTTCCACACTGTAGAGATTCTTTTAAATCAGGTTAGCTTTTAAAATAAAATACAGTTAAATTAATGGATTGATCTGAATTCCCTGTTTTCTCTGGACTTGGACCAGAATCAGCAGACTGGCTAGTAGTAACATGTTGCAAATGTTGAGCTAAAACTCCTTCCCTGATGGAATTGTGGATGTACCTACATCAAACAGATTGCAGCAATGCAAAAGGCAGCTCACCACCACCGTTCCAAGGGCAACTGGGAAGATCAATAAATGCTGGCCTAGCCACTGTCACATACATGTCAAGAGTGAAAGAAAAGGCAGAGTCAGAATTTAAAATGAGGGAAATTGGTCATCACACAGCAAAAATTGCATTGTGCAGATGTGTGGCAATATGTCTTGGATGCCACAAGCCTGATTTAATTAGTGACCTAGTTGTTCATGAGCATTTGTCAAGTAATGATCCTAATATGACTGAGTTTCATGTAGCATTTGTAAGAGATAAACAAGATAAAGCAAAGACTGGATACAAGAATTCTGGACTCTTGCAAACTGGGAAGATCTGCTAATAGATAAAATGACTAAGTGGAGGGTTTTCAAAGAAACATTTAATGCTATTCAGAAGCAATTTGTACTCATGAGAAGGAAATGCTCCATCTCAAAACAGTGGCTCAGTGGTTAGCCCTGCAGCCTCACAGCACCAGGGACCCGGGTTCAATTCCAGCCTCGGGCGACTGTCTGTGCAGAGTTTGCACATTCTCCCCGTGTCTGCGTGGGTTTCCTCTGGGTGCTCCGGCTTCCTCCCACAGTCCAAAGATGTGCAGGCTGGGTGGATTGGCCATGCTAAATTTCCCATAGTATTCAAGGATATGTGTGGGTTATAGGGGGATGGGTCTGGGTGGGATGCTGCAAGGGACGGTGTGGACTTGTTGGGCTGAAGGGCCTGTGTCCACACTGTAGGGAATCGAATCTAATCTAATCTAAATCTAAGGTGGTAAAGGACAACATAAAAGGAAGGGCTTATAGAAGTGCAAAGAACAGTGCAGATCCCTCAAAATGGGACAAATACAAAGACTAACGAAGAGCCACAAAGTGGCTTACAAGAGATACTAAAAAGGGTTATGAAAGGAAACTTTGATGCAACATAAAAGAAAGTAAGAAGAGATTTTATAGTTATATAAAGGGAAAGCAGCTCCTTAAAAGTACCATTGGCCCACTGACAGCTGAGACTGGAAATGCTGTCAATGACCATGGGGAAATAATAGTTATGTGGAATGATTATTTTGCTTCAGTATTCACAACAGAAAAGGAGGTTAGCTTGCCAGAAGTCCTAAAGACGTTAACAGCGATTCAGAGACATTGTCTAATTGAAATTAGCTTAAGTAGAATATCACTAAAGGGAAAGTTAATGGAACTGAAGAGTGACGTATTCCCAGAACCTGATGGTTAAAGGAGGTAGGACAGCACATTTCTGAAGCCTTAAATCTTTCAGAATTCCCTGCATTCTGGAGTTATACCTCTGGGCTGGAAATTTGCTTATGTCACTCTGCTCTTTAAGAAGAGTGACAGAGTGAAACCAAGGAATTGTCAACCAGTGAGCCTAACATATGTGGTGGGAAAATTGTTGGTGTCTATTATCAAGGAGAAGGTAACTGATTACCTCAAAAGGTTTCAGTTAACAAGGGAGATTCAGCATGGATTCAAGAAAGGTCGCTCATGCCTTATCAACTGCAGTTTCTTGAAGAGGTGACAAAGGTGTAGGATGGAGTTAAGTCGATGTAAGTTGTTTATCTGGACTTCTAAAACTCTTTGATAGAGTCCCACACAAAAGATTGCTAGCTAAGGTGGAAGCCCACAGAACTGAGGGCAAATTATGATATGGATAGATGGATTTTAAATTAAGTAAGTGTGAGGTTATCCATTTCAGACTGAAAAAGTGTAGATCACATTTTTTAGAAGGCACAAAGTTAAAAAAAAGCCCAACAAGATTTAGAATTCAAGTGCATAGCTCTTTAACATTCCATAATCAGGTGCAGAAAATAGTCAAGAAGGCTAATGGAATACCAGCCTTCAAAGATAAAGGGCTGGAATCTATGGATGCAGATGCTATGCTGTCATTATACAAAATCCTACTCAGACTCACTTAGATAGCTGTGAGCAGATCTGGGTACCATGCCATAGGAAGGATGTTTGGGCCCTGAAGTGACTTCAAAGCAGATAGAAAGGGATAATGCCTGGACTTCAGGTGTTAAGCTATGAGGACAGATGAGACAAATTAAGCCTTTATTTTCTAGAATTTACAATGCCAAGAGATAATCAAATGAAGGTATTAACAGTTGAAAGACAGGGTAGACAAAGATAAACAATTTCCACTGGTTGAAGATTCTAAAACCAGGGGCATAGTCTAAGAATTAGGGACAGGTCATTCAAGAGAGATGTTAGAAAGCACTTCTACTTGCAAAGAGGAGTGGAGGTTTGGAATTCTCCACCTCACACAGTGGCTGATGCTAATTCAATTTTCAAATTTAAATCTAAGATAGTTGGTTTTAATTAAGCAAAGGTATCAAGGGATATGGGCCCAACACAGGCATAAGGAATTAGGCCACAGATCAACCATTATTGAATGACTGTGCAGGCTCAAGGGCTGAATGGCTTACTTCTGTTCCAATATTATAATTTAAGTAAGTACTTTCTCTGTCATTGAAGCATTTACAAAATTTGGGGCTGTAACAAATTTAAAACTAGTCGAGAAAATGTTACAAATTACTCCCTATGTTCCCATGCACTCTCCATAGCATCTCAAAATATGACCAATATCCTGAATATAAACCTAAACCTTTAGTTTTGGTGCCTTAATTCTTTGTATAAAGATTAAAAATGGTGAATCCCCAATAACTTGCGCTAAACAGTCATTGATTTTTCAGTTTGAATATTTGAGCTCAAATCTATTTTTACATGTATTCCCAACCAATTCCCAAAAGAAATTGTTTGGACAGATACTTTTGATTTTATCCGTTGATAGTTACCATTGGAGCCAGTGGAAGGAAATGATGCTCCTTGACATGCAACTGAATTCCCCAAAAAATTAAAGGTGCCTCCATTCAGCAGCTGCATGTTGTGTGCTTCCTGTGGATTTGAAGATGACCCAAAATTAGATGGAGCTCTGGTGTTATAGGGTGACACAGCACAGCTACTGTTGAAGTAGTCCCTTGAAACTGCTTGTTCATTGAAAGAGGTGAAACGGCTAGGATCCACTCTATGGTGGTACACTGCTGGAGAAGCATGTGTCTGATTCCTGAACATGGCTGGATAATTGGAGCTAGTGCCATAGAAAGCTTGGTCAGGCTGGGGAAAAGTCTGGTAGAGGGACTCTGGGTACGGGTGACAGTGCGTGTGGGCAGGTAATGTAGAGCTGCCATTCTGAGACCTTACAGCCATTGGTCCTTGGTTGATGACACTTCCTCTGTTGCCCAAAGTTGGAGATAGAGGTGGAGTGATCACATGACTGTTACTGTGAGAAAGCTCCATAGGATCTGCAAATGAAAGAACAAAAATACCATTTATACCAAATATATGCTTGTGATCTAGCACAGCAGGCTGTGTATGCATGACTAAAACATTTGACCTTTGAATTTTTCTTTGTTTGACACAACTGGTGGAACCTCGGTAATACCTGTTGCTGTCAGATTTCCATGCTCATTATTTTTCTTTGTGATTAGCCAAGCACAAAAACATCAGTGGGGTACTAACAATTTATGAAATGTACATATCTTCAGTAAACATACTATCCTCCCAAGTAGGGTGCAACAATCCTAGAATCATTTTTAAAAAATGAGTACTACAAAATTGAATATTCGGAGTAGATTAATTATAATAGCCAATGGCTATTTTCTCAACAGGAATTATTCTGTTTTTTGTTCCATAAATCTTAAATATGAATTTACTGGCTGAATGAAAATGTATTCTTTTACTCAGTTATTTAAATGATTTTTGTGGCAAATTCTGATATAAAACATTTCAAAAGTCTGAAAAATCTGAATGGATTTTGGAAAGAATTTTGCTATCGTCATAAAGTATATAAAATACATTCTCACTGTGAGGTTGATTGAACAACCATATCCTTCAGGACAAATTGGGTGCTGATATTTTTTCAGGTTAAATGTATTAGCATTGGTGAAACATCAATTCCTTAACACCTGGGCGGAAAATGTAAAAGTATGGTATGCATATTCCTGCACTTTACCTGAGTCTAGTGTCATTTGCTCTAATACACAGTCTGTTTTGTTTTTTGCCCTTGTGATTCGTCATACTTACATTATTTAGAACCTTTTTGTCTTCTCCAGACCTACTCTATCCTTTAGGCACAATGAAACATGCTATTGATTGGAATATGCATTAGCTTGCCACTCTAAATGAAATTAGAGAAAATCTTATCACTCAAAAATGTTAAGAATTTCTATTTCTTTCATTTGACATTGAGTTGCACCTTTGAAAAGGCTATTTTTTTCTATTCTTTTCAGAACTTATTAATTAACAGAATGATAAGTAGATCAATGTTAGAAATACAGAGTTACATGGATGAATTAATGTAAAGAAAAAAGAAAGCATGTAGTTTCAAAATCTTACAGAACATTTCATCCTGTGGACAGCCAGGATGGGATCTGAAGTGTTTTTAATTGAACAAAATAAAAGCAAAATACTGCGGATGCTGAATCTATACTGAAAAAAAGAAACAAAATGCGGGAGAAACTCAGGAGTTTTGGTATAATCTGTGGAGACAGAAACACAATATTTTGATAAAACATGATGCATATTGGACTCAAAATGTTAACTATTTCTCTCTCCACAGATACCGCCAGACATACTGAATTTCTCCAGCACTTTCTGTTTTTGTTTTAAATGGTGGTTCCACTGCACTCTTAAACAGAAGAAATGTCTTGCGATCAAGAAGTTATTTTTGCAAGTGCTAAGCCAAAAACCTAATTCACAGGTATCAAATAGCTACAGTGTCAGTTACCTGAAGCAGAGCTTCATGTTGTCACAAGAACTGATAACTGGTGATGGCTGTGAAAATAATTGTTTTTGATCCTGAGAAAAAATTTGTAAGTGAGAATAAGAAATTCATTCTAAGGTTATAAATATAATTCTGAGTATAGTTTGTATCATGTCTGTCAAATAAATCTCCCACTGCTATGTGTACAGTCTGGCAATTCTACTTCATAATGTGGTAAAATTAAGATTGAAATACATTTTTAATCAATGTCTAACAGTGTTATTATATTTCATACATTTATTAATGTTAATTCCATAAAGAATTGGTCTAAGCCTTTTTTTTGAGATCCAACTATCAGCATGGTGGCTTGAGGCTTAAGTATATTCCTGTGTCCAATTGGTGAGGCACTTGCTTTTCCAATCAGGGATTTGAGATCACGGATGACGGTACAGCATCAGCATATGCTGCTGCAATAAATGTTGCAATACTCCTCATCTACATGTTCTCTCTATTCCCCATTTCTTTATTCCCTTTTCCAACAGCTTATTACCTGCATACTCAATGGTTTATATGTTCTCTGCTTCAATCATTCACTCTGGAACCACACCCCTGATGTAAAATAACAGTCTGTTCTCCTTTATTTTAAATCTATTACACTTGCTGTTATGTTAATGACACTTTATCCAGGCCACTTAAACTCTTAAGTTAATTAATCCATCAAATGCTTCCCTTTTATATTTCTTCACCCATTAGTCAGTAAAAACATCCCTTTGTTGTGATGCACAGCCTTCCTACCTTTTCCTAAAGGAAGAATATTCACTACCCAGTTGGATATGCTTGCCTGCCAGCTAAATAGTCTAATTTTACCATTCTTTATATCGGGGAAGGAGAAACATTCAAAGAAAACGTTAAAAAAATGCATGGCTGCATTTTGCTGAAAACTAAGTGTCATTTTCATAGTTTCCTGTTTCATTCCATGGGCTCCAGCAAGTTATGTGACACATTATTCTCCACTGCTCACCTCAGTATGTATGCACCAAGCCCCTACAGTGCCTCTCTCACTTTTCTGTATGCTCATTAATGGTGAAGTTACACACTGAACATAGAACACAGAACATAGAACATTACAGTGCAGTACAGGCCCTTCGGCCCTCGATGTTGCACCGACTTGTGAAATCAATCTGAAGCCCATCTTACCTACACTATTCCATTATCATCCATATGTTTATCCAAAGACCATTTAAATGCCCTTAAAATTGGCGAGTCTACTACTGAACCTACACTGTTGCCGGGAATGTCTGGGATTCATGCCACGGCACTGAATTCAAGACAGAATAGGCCTTCACACAGTACACAGTGGCTTTCTTTCTGTGTGAGGGCTCATAAGTGGCATGATTGATGCCTCATTGGAAGTAGAAACTCACAACTGTAGATGTTTTGCCTATTTATCACCTGTCTGCTCAACTCACATGATAACTGTCCTAAAAGAATTCAGCTGCAGAGGCAACCTGCCCTTATCATCATACCATGTTAGAAGTCTGTCTAAAAGAAGTGCTAGTCTTTTGCTAACACTTATTGGAGCCTAACAGCCTATCACGGTTCAATGTGGGATTGTTACATGTTGGAAAGCCTTCAATGTTAACGTTAAATTCTTATTGACAACAGGCAAAGTGATGAAACTAAGTAAATTAAAGCATATCTTCAGTTACTTCTGAGAATAAACAGGAGCTGTTTGTCTAACAAGGAACAAATTTACAAAAAAAAATGATAATGCCATCTGACTTACATCTTTTGGAATTATGTGTCAATAAATTCTACCAAAGTGTGCGCGCACACACACACACACACACACACACATACACACACACACTCAGTTAGCAGGTTGCATGACAGAGTCATCCATTTTGCTTACAGAGAGTAGTTCTTCCTTGTAAGGCATTCAGCCCTTGTAATGAAGCAGGACCTGAGAGTTCTTAAGGATGTAGGCATCATGGTGTGTCCCAGGGCACAGACTGCTAAGGTGTAGTACCAATGATCGTAGATGATTTGCACATTGACTGAATGGAACCCATTTCACTTGAAGTCCGTAGCATTTTGATACGGCTTTCTCATTGCAACTTGGGTACAGTCTTCAGAGCCCTGCACCAAGTGGAAGCCAGCTAAGTCTACCAAAAGTCTACTGCCTTGGCTACAGTGCTCACCTTATCATGAGGAAATGGTATGAGGCATTGAGATCTTGCACAAATGGCTTTGATAACAGCTTTGATGCATCTATGGGTTGAAGATTGAGAGATCCCTCAAAGGGAAATAGTACATCCTTGGAAGAAACCAAATTAACAGCCATTAGAATAGGATGGCTAACCATCAATGCCTTCTCTTCGACATCAGTTTACAAGTACTGCTCCAGCAGATGACACCATACTTTGAAAGTATCCCAGACCATCTTCAGTCGACAGTGGGACTCATCTGCAGAAAGTGGCACTGAGGACAACAGCTTATGGGCCTACTGTACCTCCTTGTCATCCCAAGGGGGCCTTCAGCTATGACATCTTCAACTTTCAGACCGAACAGCAGTCGCAGAAAGTTGCTTCTGTTCCAGGGCTTTACTGGCGCGTTTGTTCTACCTTGATTTCTCTGCACGTTCAATACACTATTGTGGTAATGTTGACAAGCTCCATTGAGACATATCAGAAACAGAACAGGTCCTTAGAGTTGCAAGCAGTCAGTATTCGCATCACACGCAAAGGACAGTTTCGCAGTCTTGATACAGTGGGACACAGAGGATCTGACAAAGAGGGCCAGGGAATGGCTGTACAAGGACTTTTGACAAGATAGACCCCATTTTGGTGTGTGCAGCTCAAGCCAAATAAATGATTGTAAGTGTAGTAAAATTAGAATTAGATTTATTGTCACATGAACTGAAGTACAGGAGTACAAGAGTACAATAAAAAGTGTACAGAGTTGTCATTTTTGGCGCCATCTTCAGTACAGAGATATCTAGGTACAAAATCTGAGGCGTAAATTAGAAAAGTAAAGAAATAAAGGTAAAAGTTCAGCATTACAGTCTTTCTAAAGCAGAGAGTCCTTGTTGAGCTGCACCTCAAGGTCTGGAGTCCACAAGGCCAGGAATCCATTGAATCCATCCCCACTGGGCTTCCTCAAGATTGGGAGTCCTTGACTCCGCTGACATCACCATCTCACCCTCACCTGGAGTCACCGGTCCAGGTATACCACAACCAGGAGTCCCTGGGTCCACTGCCAGGCTAGGCTGTTGCCTTGTAAAAAGTCCATTCCAGCTGCTGTCCTCCGTGATGTCACATTTTCTGTCTTCTTCATGTTGGCAGAAACGAAGAAAAAGAAGAAGAAGACAAAAAGGGTAAGGAAAGAAGGCAGGAAGCAGCCGGCCTGGAGCGGAAGGGCCCAAGATCTTGAATGCTGTTTACTTTGCTGGCTCCGCCATCTTGGAATCTACTGAAAATACCTCCCTCACCACACTCGCCATTCCTCACAACCCAATTCCACGCATCATCAAGGAAATGGAGCACTGCCTATAGGAGAATGCAGTCACATACTTCCTGTTCAAAGTGATGGGGAATTAGCTCCATTCCCTTGCGAAGCCCAGGAGACCTGACGTTGTCTTTGTGAATTGTAGTTTGCAGTTTTAAGCTTGTAGTGACCAATGACATGGTCAAAAATGCTGTGGCCAGAGTTGTATTCCATGTTGTCAGTCACTACATGCATTTCACATGCAAAGTTCTACGATTATAGGTAGCTTAAACCTGTCTGTCTAGGTGCTGGGTTAATGTAATTGTGCTTCAAAGGACCTCATACCACTCATAAATATGGCCTGTGTTCTCAGGGAGAAAGCAAAGGTTCTCCAATCATTCTGAGTGTGGTGGCTACTATTTTTCATTTCAGTACCTAGTAAGGCAAGGCAGGGATGCAGTGAGTATCCCGAGAGAGTGCAGTGAATGAATGGCAAGACAGCAAGCCAAGAATTCTGAGGTGCACCCTGTTCTGATGCCCCAGATGAGTTCCTGGCTTAGTGCAGAAAGTGGTCTGGCAAGAGCATTACAATGAAAGATGCCGGTGAGCTCCAAAGAGCCGTATTGAAGTGATAACTGTATTAAAAGTAAGTTGGAGGTGCGCCAGGATAACGTGATGAGGTTGATGTGTGTCTGATATCAACCTCCAAGGATGAAGGATTAAGGCATTCCCTGCCCATGGAGTATATACCCTGAGATGTTCAGGATTACTGGCAAAGATGATCGGTCAGAGGAACAAATAACCAGCCAGAGCGGCCAAGTGACGACTTAATTTTCATGTTGGAAATTGTCACTCGCTACTTTCATTCCAGTGCTGATAAAACAACAAACTACATATAAAGGAGACGAGATCAGGCAATAAAGAAAGTTAATACATATTTCTTGCCACTCACCGGGCAGGTTTGTTTCACTGTTAAAACCTTGGATGGAAGATTGGACAAAATGTTGTCTCACTCATCTCACCATTTCCTATGATTTTTATTCAGGGCTGGGAAGATTCCATCATGATCTTTCTTAATGTACCTATGAATTTGCTCCTGCATTGCTCATAGCAGTGTCCAGGAGATTAATCTTCAAAAAGTATCTTGCAGAGTTCTGTATGAAATTTGAGCTGAATTTCATTTTCCTTGAGTTTCATCGAGTGTTTCTTTATGTGAGGCCTGCCAAGTTTTCTCGCACTATCATTCCAAACTCACCTCATTAATGACGTACCTTGTCCCTTACGGTGTCCCTTTTATCCAAAGCTGGGCTGGCAGTACCACTCGCAATGACCTGACAAACTCAAATTTATTAGGATATCCCAGCATCCCTAGCGCTGGTGCAAACTTTCAAACGTCATTGTGCACCCACTCTAGGGCCAGTCTGGCGATGCCTTGCATGGTAGCTTGAACATGCCAGAAAAGGGTCAATTGGAGGTCCTGCTGAACTGGATGGTATGGAAGAGGGACATATTTTCTTCCCACAGGACTGACAGAAGAGACCACGCCACCCTGGTCTGACATTGCCATCCAGGTCAGTCCAACATCCGGAGGAGTGTCCAGCAATGTAAGAAGAAGGTCAATAACCATCTACTCTCTGGTTTAAACGATCTCCCCTTTGCTAACTCACACTCACTATTTATGTAGTATCAGAGATAATGGGAACTGCAGATGCTGGAGATTCCAAGATAATAAAATGTGAGGCTGGATGAACACAGCAGGCCAAGCAGCATCTCAGGAGCACAAAAGCTGACGTTTCGGGCCTAGACCCTTCATCAGAGAGGGGGATGGGGGGAGGGAACTGGAATAAATAGGGAGAGAGGGGGAGGCGGACCGAAGATGGAGAGCAAAGAAGATAGGTGGAGAGGGTGTAGGTGGGGAGGTAGGGAGGGGATAGGTCAGTCCAGGGAAGACGGACAGGTCAAGGAGGTGGGATGAGGTTAGTAGGTAGCTGGGGGTGCGGCTGGGGGTGGGAGGAAGGGATGGGTGAGAGGAAGAACCGGTTAGGGAGGCAGAGACAGGTTGGACTGGTTTTGGGATGCAGTGGGTGGGGGGGAAGAGCTGGGCTGGTTGTGTGGTGCAGTGGGGGGAGGGGATGAACTGGGCTGGTTTAGGGATGCAGTGGGGGAAGGGGAGATTTTGAAACTGGTGAAGTCCACATTGATACCATATGGCTGCAGGGTTCCCAGGCGGAATATGAGTTGCTGTTCCTGCAACCTTCGGGTGGCATCATTGTGGCAGTGCAGGAGGCCCATGATGGACATGTCATCAAGAGAATGGGAGGGGGAGTGGAAATGGTTTGCGACTGGGAGGTGCAGTTGTTTGTTGCGAACTGAGCGGAGGTGTTCTGCAAAGCGGTCCCCAAGCCTCCGCTTGGTTTCCCCAATGTAGAGAAAGCCGCACCGGGTACAGTGGATGCAGTATACCACATTGGCAGATGTGCAGGTGAACCTCTGCTTAATGTGGAATGTCATCTTGGGGCCTGGGATGGGGGTGAGGGAGGAGGTGTGGGGACAAGTGTAGCATTTCCTGCGGTTGCAGGGGAAGGTGCCGGGTGTGGTGGGGTTGGAGGGCAGTGTGGAGCGAACAAGGGAGTCACGGAGAGAGTGGTCTCTCCGGAAAGCAGACAGGGGTGGGGATGGAAAAATGTCTTGGGTGGTGGGGTCGGATTGTAAATGGCGGAAGTGTCGGAGGATAATGCGTTGTATCCGGAGGTTGGTAGGGTGGTGTGTGAGAACGAGGGGGATCCTCTTGGGGCGGTTGTGGCGGGGGCGGGGTGTGAGGAATGTGTCGCGGGAAATGCGGGAGACGCGGTCAAGGGCGTTCTCAATCACCGTGGGGGGGAAGTTGCGGTCCTTAAAGAACTTGGACATCTGGGATGTGCGGGAGTGGAATGTCTTATCGTGGGAGCAGATGCGGCGGAGGCGGAGGAATTGGGAATAGGGGATGGAGTTTTTGCATTTTTTTCTCGGGTGTGGGGTCATGATCGAGGAGGCGGTAGGAGGTGGTGTCGGAGAGTTGGCGTCTGGCCTCGGCGATGTAGAGGTCAGTACGCCATACTACCACTGCGCCACCCTTGTCTGCGGGTTTGATGGTGAGGTTGGGGTTGGAGCGGAGGGAGCGGAGGGCTGCCCGTTCTGCGGGGGAGAGGTTGGAGTGGGTGAGAGGGGTGGAGAGGCCCACGGCCGACGCCGACGGAACCCCGCCCACGGCCGACGCCGACGGAACCCCGCCCACGGCCGACGCCGACGGAACCCCGCCCACGGCCGACGCCGACGGAACCCCGCCCACGGCCGACGCCGACGGAACCCCGCCCACGGCCGACGCCGACGGAACCCCGCCCACGGCCGACGCCGACGGAACCCCGCCCACGGCCGACGCCGACGGAACCCCGCCCACGGCCGACGGCATCATCGCTCCGCCCACAACCTCCACAGCCTGCAACCCCAGAGAAGACAGCCACCCTGAGCCCTGCCGAATCTTCACCATCCCCCCAGACCTCCCACTGACTGAGGACGAACGGTCAGTCCTGAGCAAGGGGCTCACCTTTGTCCCCCTACAACCACACATCAACGAATACCAGTCACGGTCGGACATAGAGCAGTTTTTCCGCCGTCTTCGCCTGCATGCCTACTTCTTCAACCGGGAACCCAACCCTCCTTCCACTGACCCCTTCACCCGCTTCCAACACAAGTCCTCCTCCTGGACACCACCCCCAGGCCTCCTACCCTCCCTCGACCTCTTCATCTCCAACTGCCGTCGAGACATTAACCGCCTCAACCTCTCCACCCCTCTCACCCACTCCAACCTCTCCCCCGCAGAACGGGCAGCCCTCCGCTCCCTCCGCTCCAACCCCAACCTCACCATCAAACCCGCAGACAAGGGTGGCGCAGTGGTAGTATGGCGTACTGACCTCTACATCGCCGAGGCCAGACGCCAACTCTCCGACACCACGTCCTACCGCCTCCTCGATCATGACCCCACACCCGAGCACCAAACCATCATCTCCAACACCATTCATGACCTCATCACCTCAGGGGACCTCCCACCCACAGCCTCCAACCTCATTGTTCCCCAACCCCGCACGGCCCGTTTCTATCTCCTTCCCAAAATCCACAAACCTGCCTGCCCTGGTCGACCCATCGTCTCAGCCTGCTCCTGCCCCACCGAACTCATCTCCACCTATCTGGACTCCATTTTCTCCCCTTTGGTCCAGGAACTCCCCACCTATGTCCGTGACACCACCCACGCCCTCCACCTCCTCCAGGACTTCCAATTCCCTGGCCCCCAACACCTCATATTCACCATGGACGTCCAGTCCCTGTACACCTGCATTCCGCATGGAGATGGCCTCAAGGCCCTCCGCTTCTTCCTGTCCCGCAGGCCCGACCAGGCCCCCTCCACCGACACTCTCATCCGCCTAGCGGAACTCGTCCTCACACTCAACAACTTCTCTTTTGACTCCTCCCACTTCCTACAGACTAAGGGGGTGGCCATGGGCACCCGCATGGGCCCCAGCTATGCCTGCCTCTTTGTAGGTTACGTGGAACAGTCCATCTTCCGCACCTACACAGGCCCCAAACCCCACCTCTTCCTCCGGTACATTGATGACTGTATCGGCGCCGCCTCTTGCTCCCCAGAGGAGCTCGAACAGTTCATCCACTTCACCAACACCTTCCACCCCAACCTTCAGTTCACCTGGGCCATCTCCAGCACATCCCTCACCTTCCTGGACCTCTCAGTCTCCATCTCAGGCAACCAGCTTGTAACTGATGTCCATTTCAAGCCCACCGACTCCCACAGCTACCTAGAATACACCTCCTCCCACCCACCCTCCTGCAAAAACTCCATCCCCTATTCCCAATTCCTCCGCCTCCGCCGCATCTGCTCCCACGATAAGACATTCCACTCCCGCACATCCCAGATGTCCAAGTTCTTTAAGGACCGCAACTTCCCCCCCACGGTGATTGAGAACGCCCTTGACCGCGTCTCCCGCATTTCCCGCGACACATTCCTCACACCCCGCCCCCGCCACAACCGCCCCAAGAGGATCCCCCTCGTTCTCACACACCACCCTACCAACCTCCGGATACAACGCATTATCCTCCGACACTTCCGCCATTTACAATCCGACCCCACCACCCAAGACATTTTTCCATCCCCACCCCTGTCTGCTTTCCGGAGAGACCACTCTCTCCGTGACTCCCTTGTTCGCTCCACACTGCCCTCCAACCCCACCACACCCGGCACCTTCCCCTGCAACCGCAGGAAATGCTACACTTGTCCCCACACCTCCTCCCTCACCCCCATCCCAGGCCCCAAGATGACATTCCACATTAAGCAGAGGTTCACCTGCACATCTGCCAATGTGGTATACTGCATCCACTGTACCCGGTGCGGCTTTCTCTACATTGGGGAAACCAAGCGGAGGCTTGGGGACCGCTTTGCAGAACACCTCCGCTCAGTTCGCAACAAACAACTGCACCTCCCAGTCGCAAACCATTTCCACTCCCCCTCCCATTCTCTTGATGACATGTCCATCATGGGCCTCCTGCACTGCCACAATGATGCCACCCGAAGGTTGCAGGAACAGCAACTCATATTCCGCCTGGGAACCCTGCAGCCATATGGTATCAATGTGGACTTCACCAGTTTCAAAATCTCCCCTTCCCCCACTGCATCCCTAAACCAGCCCAGTTCATCCCCTCCCCCCACTGCACCACACAACCAGCCCAGCTCTTCCCCCCCACCCACTGCATCCCAAAACCAGTCCAACCTGTCTCTGCCTCCCTAACCGGTTCTTCCTCTCACCCATCCCTTCCTCCCACCCCCAGCCGCACCCCCAGCTACCTACTAACCTCATCCCACCTCCTTGACCTGTCCGTCTTCCCTGGACTGACCTATCCCCTCCCTACCTCCCCACCTACACCCTCTCCACCTATCTTCTTTGCTCTCCATCTTCGGTCCGCCTCCCCCTCTCTCCCTATTTATTCCAGTTCCCTCCCCCCATCCCCCTCTCTGATGAAGGGTCTAGGCCCGAAACGTCAGCTTTTGTGCTCCTGAGATGCTGCTTGGCCTGCTGTGTTCATCCAGCCTCACATTTTATTATCTCACTATTTATGTTACTGCACAATGCTCTCACTATGGTTCATGCTCTCCCTCTCTCACTTTTGCCTGCAATGAGCTCCCTCACTTTCTTTTACCCACTTAGTTTCCCCAGACCATTAATCCTGTATGCCCTCTCTAATGCCTACTTATTCAGTCCAGACACCTCACCACCTTTCCCTCACCTTCACCAACACTAATTGCTGTGCTATCCATTTTTATCTCTCATCACACATCTCTCCCCTTCTCTCATCAGGAGAAAATAGCAAATGAAAGGGCAGAAAAATCCAAGACAGGTATTGGAATGCCTGATATTCAGATTCACCTGCTATGAGGAAGGTATCCTGACCGTGACTGCCCCATGTGACAAGTTAATCATGCCCAAGCATCTAGTCTGATGTTGGAAGCTGCCTTTGACTTACTGTGCTAGGACCTCCTGAGTAAAAGGTGCCCCCTTTAACCGGACTACACCCCTTAGACTTTGGAGCATGGCTATTTGCTTGAGGCACACAAAATGTTTTCGCATATGCAGGTGTGACACTGATTCAGCGATGGTGCCATACAGCAATATGGCCATCGCCAACCCCAAACAACCACCACCTCTGACTGGTGACTGATCACAACTGCGAAAGCTTCCTGGCTTTTCTGTTCCACTAAAAGACAAGACAGAAATACTGTGTGCCGGTTAGTTCTGACTGAGGAGCAAAAGCACTGAAATGAAGGTAAGGTTGGGATGCTGATAAACCAGGTAGGTGCTAAGTGTGCAAGTGCTAAGTGAGAAAGTGAGCAGACATGAGATGTTACCTGAACTAATCCATGAGAAGTTCTGTACCTCTACAGAGAAAGTGTCATTGTAGCTGCATTCCAATGGTAGTTACCACTGCACTCCAAAGAGCAGCATACGAGTGCCGAAACATATTCTAAGTGTAGTTGTATTATGTTTGGCATGGATTGGTTGGACTGAAGGATCTGTTTCCATGCCATATAATTCAATGACTCTATTAGAGACGTGCCATGGTGAAGTGGTGAGATTGGCATCTGATACATGCCAATGTCCATGGACATGAGGTGCACTTGCCCTTTACAAAGAATAATAGATTAAGAGAACAAGCAAAACTGGCAAATAAGTTTCAATGTTGAAAGTGTGGGCCCATCTATTTTGGACCTACAATGATGTAACAGCATACTTTAAATTACA
Organism: Stegostoma tigrinum; assembly: GCF_030684315.1. NCBI lineage: Eukaryota > Metazoa > Chordata > Chondrichthyes > Orectolobiformes > Stegostomatidae > Stegostoma > Stegostoma tigrinum. Next base: position 60,823,311 of record NC_081357.1, on the reverse strand, counting down.
GAAAGCTAGAAACAGTGTAAATCCAAAAAGACATACATGTCCAGGTCCAGGGGCTGACAGATCATTAAAATGACATGAACAGTGCAGAAAATCATTTTAAAAAAGCTAACAGTCTTCATACCTGGATAACTAAAATAAAAGGAGGCAGGAGTTCTAGGTATTACAGCTTAGGAACAAAATGTTAGGGTATGCATTTTGGATTTATCCGAATGAAAGATGGATTATATATTATGAGGGGAGATTTTCAATAATTTAGAAGGTTAATGTATGATTAATCAAAGTTTACAATATTAGAGTGGACAAGGTTTATAATATTTATATATTTTTTTTTCTTCATAACAAGTGAGGTTCACTTCCAGAAATGGTCTTTGATCCTGAAGAAAGAAATGCTTAAAATAACATAACTACATTTAGCAAAGGATATAATTAATTACTCTGTGCTCTTCTAGATTTTCTTCCAAATAAATCTGTTGTATAAATTCTGGAGAGATTAAATTTGATGTCACATTGGCTCTGCTAATTCTGTTGATGTCACACACAGTCTAACAGTGGACACAAGAGTTCTACTCTTATTTTCAGAAGTAGAAGATATACCTGTTCTCACTCCCAGAGGCTCTAGTAGGTATGTCTAACCAAACACCATTGCATTTATTCCTTTCATGTTATCTAACAAATGTTTCTTCCACAGATATCCTACATGATGAATTGTCTACCACAAATTACTAGGTAGATTGTGGGACTGGTTCGCTCGGTTGGCTGGATGGCTGCTTTGCAATGCAGAGTCATTTCAATAGTACTAGTTTGATTTCCACATTAGCTGAGGTTGCCATGAAACCTCTCCCCTTGCTTGAGGTGTGGTGACCCTCAGGGTTAAACCACCAGCAGACATTTCTCTTCAATGAGAAATTATCCTATAGCACCCTCAGACTGTAGTGACATGACTAGCCAGGCTCAAGACAAAGCATGATTTGGGTGGTAGTAAACTATCTCAAAGAAGCTTAATCTCGTACAACATACTGCAAGAAGTAACAAGGAGCAGGAATAGCCATTTGGAAAAATACTACAAAATCTAGTTGAATCCATTAAACAGGTTAATCAAGTGTTAAGTTAAGACAAGTTGGAGAGAGTGTCTTCATCCTTATTTCTCCACCTTCCATTTCCCCATCATGAAATTACTCCCAGGCATAAGTTAGCATGTATTTACACAATCTCTTGACATCCCATCCTTGTTTTTAAAGCTGTCCGTTCACTTTCTCTAGCTCTGCAATGCTCAAATGTATCTGTTATCCATTAATTTTAATTTCTCCACCCTTTGTAGTCATTCCTGGAATTGCCTCAGCTCTGAACTTCCCTCTTATTTTCTCAGCATCTCTTTCTTCCTTTCCTTAAAACCAATGTCTCTGACCAAGGTCCTGAACATCTGATATTGCTTTATCTGGCTCAGTGTCAAAGTTTGCTTTTCTGTGAGGCATTATGCAGCAGTTTGTTACACCAAAAGCTTTGGAGATAGTTGTTGATAAAGTAGTTACTAGTTAATAGGTTGAGTGAATTTCAATACTTACAAAATAGATTTTGATACAGCATTTATTTATTCATCAAAGCTTTCTAAATTTACAAACGGCACAAAGGAATTTGGACAATACAGCATCTTTACTTAATAATTCTTTTAATCAGACTCATCACGTGTGTTTTCAAAGGAAAAGAACAGAAATAACTAAACTAAACCCCACCACCCGAGACACTTTTCCATCCCCACCCCTGTCTGCTTTCCGGAGAGACCACTCTCTCCGTGACTCCCTTGTTCGCTCCACACTCCCCTCCAACCCCACCACACCCGGCACCTTCCCCTGCAACCGCAGGAAATGCTACACTTGCCCCCACACCTCCTCCCTCACCCCTATCCCAGGCCCCAAGATGACATTCCACATTAAGTAGAGGTTCACCTGCACATCTGCCAATGTGGTATACTGCATCCATTGTACCCGGTGTGGCTTACTCTACATTGGGGAAACCAAGCGGAGGCTTGGGGACCGCTTTGCAGAACACCTCCGCTCGGTTCGCAATAAACAACTGCACCTCCCAGTCGCAAACTATTTCCACTCCCCCTCCCATTCTTTAGATGACATGTCCATCATGGGCCTCCTGCAGTGCCACAATGATGCTACCCGAAGGTTGCAGGAACAGCAACTCATATTCCGCTTGGGAACCCTGCAGCCCAATGGTATCAATGTGGACTTCACCAGCTTCAAAATCTCCCCTTCCCCCACCGCATCCCAAAACCAGCCCAGTTCGTCCCCTCCACCCACTGCATCACACAACCAGCCCAGCTCTTCCCCTCCACCCACTGCATCCCAAAATCAGTCCAACCTGTCTCTGCCTCCCTAACCTGTTCTTCCTCTCACCCATCCCTTCCTCCCACCCTAAGCCGCACCTCCATCTCCTACCTACTAACCTCATCCCACCTCCTTGACCTGTCCGTCTTCCCTGGACGGACCTATCCCCTCCCTACCTCCCCACCTATACTCTCCTCTCCACCTATCTTCTTTTCTCTCCGTCTTCGGTCCGCCTCCCCCTCTCTCCCTATTTATTCCAGAACCCTCACCACATCCCCCTCTCTGATGAAGGGTCTAGGCCCGAAACGTCAGCTTTTGTGCTCCTGAGATGCTGCTGGGCCTGCTGTGTTCATCCAGCCTCACATTTCATTATCTTGGATTCTCCAGCATCTGCAGTTCCCATTATCACTAACTAAACATGTATCATGGGTTTATGTGTATCTTTAATGATCACTTTTTTTCTGCAAATTTCTAGCAGTAGAAGTGCTTTCTTTTATCTTTTAATTTGTTCATGGTTTTGTTGTCTGCATTTTTATGTGGATTGTTTAGAAAGAACCACAGAAACCTGGTTCAAAGCAGAACACTGCATCACTTATATAACAAGCTACTCTAAATCACACAACAGCATTGATAAAATAGCAGGGTTACTTTCTTACCTGCTATTTGAAGGACATCATTTTCAGCATTTGCGAATGGAGTCACACTAGTAGCTAAGTTGTGTTGGCTTGGTGCGAGAGATGCATATGGCTGTGGTGCCAAAGATTCATTTTTTACCATAGCATCATTGGAAAGCAATGTGCTTTTGTTACGATTTGCAAGAAAACAGGAGCTTGGTGATGCTGTGAATGTTGCTTTGCTAGCATCTGGAAAAAGTAAACAGAAAAACCCTTAATGAAGGCAGGAGAGAATAGGAATAACTTAGTCACACTGCAAAATGGTGATCAGGACAACCATTTACTAATATCAGTTCTAAAAGAAGGAATATTCTTCTATTGACTCATTGGATAGGCATGTCACTGACTGAGCCAGCTTTCCTTGCACATCCTTAGTTTTTCATGAGAAGGTGTTGGTGAGCTGCTTTCTTGAACTGCTGCAGTTTGTGTATGATAGATTGACCCACATTGCCCGTAGGGAGGGAATTCCAGGATTTTGACCCAGCAACAAAGAAGGAACGGCAACATTTCTCCAAGTCACAGTCATGAGTGGCTTGAAGGGGAACATGCAGTTTGTGATGTTCCCAAATATCTTCTACCCTTGTCCTTCAAGTTGGATGCAGTCATGAGTTTAGAATGAATGAACAAAACCATCATGAATTAGCACAAAAATAATGAGAAGTATTCGAGAAAATTTTAGATAAAATTTTGAATCTAAGCTGAATGGAAAAGGAAGCAACATCAATGTGAATAAATTTTTTTTTCCATACAAGGCAATGAGGATCAAGGTGATGAGGATCTGGAATGCATTATATGAAAGTATGATAGGTGCTAACTCAACTGAAGTCTTCAAAATAAAATTGGATAATCGTCTGATATGCGCTTCTCATGACTGATTAAACATGATGGTTAGACTGGGACTGACTGTTGCCCACTCCCTGGCCTGTGGTCCCATATATCATCTGACCATGATATGCCCAAGGGGTGACTGACTGAGATCATACCTGGACTCTGTGCTAAGTGTGTCCATGAGCGACAGTACCAGGATCCCTTGACCCTAGACCTGAGGACTACTCCAATTACTTCCTGGCATGGCTATTTAGAACATAGAACATAGAACATAGAACAGTACAGCACAGAACAGGCCCTTCAGCCCACAATGTTGTGCCGACCATTGATCCTCATGTATGCACCCTCAAATTTCTGTGACCATATACATGTCCATTGTTTTGCACTACAAGAGAGGCCATTGACAATAAAACACACATTGCTATAAAACCTAAGCAAGTTTGCCAGCATCTGTGGAGAGACAGGACAGTTAACATTTCAGGTCCAGTTTCCTACCTTCAGAAAATACACTGTCAGACTTTTTTTTCTGCTCTAGTTCTGCAATAGAACAGTCGCAAGTCAGGAATCTAGAAATTGCAAGACCACCGTCTGTACGGTTTGCGATCATTTAAGTAGTGAGGAACTGTGGTGAGGTGATGGCGTAGTGGTATTGTCACTAGACTATTAATCCAGAAACTTACTTAATGTCAAATCCCACTATGGCAAATGGTGGAATTTAAATTAGTTGAGTAAACATGTGGTGCATTTGCCATGCACATTCGCTAAATGTTTCATTGTAATTATGGTGTGCCAAAAAAAAATTGTCACCCTCACCAGCCCCAGACTAAGCCCTACTGAGCAGGAAGACAAACAGCCTGTCGGTGAATCTATGCAAAAGAGCATGTCAATATAGTAGACCTGATAGTCTTTAGACTCTGGCTTACCACCAACACAGTAACAGGCATGGCAGGGCAAGACAAGGCATGGATACTGTGAGCCTGTGGGTAGGCCCTGAGTTCACAAACACTGAGAGAACATGTGACCAGCCCTGAGATTTGGCTGGCCCAATCCACGAACCAGGTACCAGTCTTTGTATACCGAAGTGTCCTTGCAGCAGCCTTTCAAAGTTAGTTGCAGATGTGCCCTCAAATGCTCATCTAAGCATCCTGAAAGTGAATTGAACCTCAAGGTGGGCCTCCACTGACTTATCACATGATTCTGCCATGGTTTTGTGCCAAAGCCTATATTGTTCAGGCCTCTACAAAAACCGGTATACAGCCAGTATATCTTCTGTGTCGATTGCATACGAGATAATCTGACCATAGTTGTACTCCATACAATAATCTAACCACTTTAGAGTTGACCATTACAAAAGCACTGACTATTCATCGTACATTTAAAATGGGCATCAATTATGCGGGTGCTCTGAGAATGAAGAGAATAATTTTTGAAAGGCATTACTTAGATGTCATGAATGGGGTATCCTCAAGATTTACTGCATACAATGATCTACCAAAGGTCTGAGCCATAAACTAATGTATGGTGTCCCCAGTGACAGGCTGTAAAATCAGGGCACAAAACATTTTGGGAAATCTGTTTTTATTTTTCATCAGCAGAATGGGTGTGTTACTGGCTATGCCAACATTTATTGCCTTTCCCTAATTTCCAGGGGCCAATTAAGAGTCAACCATATTGCTGTGGGTCTAGAGTCACATACAGGCCAGTCCAGCAGATTTCCTTCCTTAAAGGCCACTCATGAACCAAGTGGGCCTTTTTCCCAACAATTGGCAATGGTTGCAAGGTCACCATGAGACTCTTTATTCCAGATTTTATTGAATTAAAATTCCACCATCTGGCATGATGGGTTTCAAACCTGAATCCCCAGAACATTAATATGGGTCTCTGGATTAACAATATAGCAATAATAACACCAGGTCATCAACTCTTCCTGGTCATCCTTTGACCAGAGACTCTTCAGTGGCTAGTTAAAGACTACTTAATGACTACTCAGGCGTGACCTCCCCTTACGTCTTGCTGTCGATTCTTGATTAATGTGTGCCTTTCCATGTGAGGATTATTTCTGTCCCTCAGAATTGCTTCCAATAGTTTCCCCAACACTGAGGATTATACTGTTTGTCGTGTCATTTTCTGATTTATCCCTTCCTCCCTTCTTGAATAACAGTAACACATTTGCTGTCCTTTTTTTGTCTGGCACCTCACCTGTGGCTAGAGAGGTATTAAAAATTAATGTCAACATGCCTGCTATTTCATCCCTTGCCTCACTTAAAAGCCTGGGCATTCAATCCTCCACCCTAAAGGAGGAAGCCCTTACTCAGTATGTAACCCAATAAGTTTTACGGCACATAATGATGAACAAAGGGCAAAGGATTGTATTTCACTCAAGGGGCTCCTCATGCCCACTGGAGTTTCCCACTACGCGTCCCCACCTTCTCTCACATCTTTAGCAATCCCCTCCCCATACTGTTCAAAAGAAGCAAGCTTGTCCTTGACTTTAACACCAGGAAGCACCAATAGAGGATAATATAAACATTCCCTATTTTAGTGATGATTATAGTGTCTTTCACTGTGAAGATTAAAGCAAATATGGACTTAAATTATTTGCTATTCACTTCTTCCCTGTTATTAATTGCACAGTGACAAACTCTGAGAGTCCCATATTTACTTTGGTTACTTCTTTTCATTTAGATATTTGTAGAAGATCCTGCTGTCTTTATTTATTTCTTGGAAATTTACTTTCAAAATCAATTTTATTTCTCTTTAGTATCTTTCTGGTCATCTGCTATTGGTTTTGAAATAAATCCCTTTGGCCTGCCATTAGTTTTTGCCATGTGTATGCCTTAGTTTTTGATTGTATACTGCCCTTGAACACGTTTTGTTCACCACACATTGTTCATCCCCCTTATCAAGTCCTTCTTTTTGACCAGAATATTTTTTTGCTGCGTCTTAGAAAAAACCGAATCAAGTATCTACTGTTGCTCATCAATGACCTTCCATTAGTCTATTTTCCCACCCTGCTTGAGCCAACATTTTCTTCATTGTTTTGTAATTGCCCTTATCTAATTTGCAGCCTCTAACTTGAGACCCAAGTTGTTTTGCCTCAAATTGAATTTTAAATTTGACTGTGTGAGATCATGACCTCCGACAGAACCCTTAAGTCTGAGATCTTTTATTACTCCAGCCGCATTACACATTAAATCTGAAATAACCTGTTCCAGGGTAAGTTGTGCAATATTTTGCTCTAAGAAACAATCCCAAAGCACTCGGCAAATGTGTCTTCTATGTTCTACTTGTCCATCTGATTGGTCCAGTTGATATGAAGATTAAAATCACTTATAACAACTGTGATGTCCTTCTTACACAATGCTATTATTTCTCAACTTGCAAAAAAAAACAAAAAACATAAAACATAGAAAATTACAGCACAGGAACAGGCCCTTTGGCCCTCAAAGCCTGCGCCGATTCGGATCCTCTATTTAAACCTGTCACCTATTTTCCAAGTATCTGTATTGTTCTGCTCCCTGCCCATTCATGTATCTGTCTAGATACATCTTAAATGATGCTACTGTGCCTGCCTCTACCACCTCCGCTGGCAAAGTGTTCCAGGTAACCACCACCCACTGTGTAAAGAACTTTCTATGCAAATCTCCCTTAAACTTGTCCCCTCTCACCATGAAATCATGACCCTCTAGTAATTGAGTACCCAACTCTGGGAAAAAGCTTCTTGCTATCTACCCTGTCTATCCACCCTCTCATGATTTTGTAGACCTCAACCAGATTCCCCCTCAACCTCCGTCTTTCTAATGTAAATAATCCTAATCTACTCAACCTCTCCTCATAGCTAGTGCCCTCCATACCAGGCAACATCCTGGTGAACCTCCTCTGCACCCTCTCCGAAGCATCCACATCTTTTTGGTAATGTGGTGACCAGAACTGTACACAGTACTCCAAATGTGGTTGAACCAAAGTCCTGTACAACTGTAACATGACCTGCCAACTCTTGTACTCAATAACCCGTCCGATGAATGAAAGCATGCTGTATGCCTTCTTGACCATTCTATTGACCTGCGCTGCCACTTTCAGGGTACAATGGACCTAAACATGCAGATCTCCCTGTGCATCAATTTTCCCCAGGGCTTTTCGATTTACCATATAGTTCGCTCTTGAATTGGATCTTCCAAAATGCATCACCTCGCATTTGCCTGGATTGAACTCCATCTGCCATTTCTCCACCCAACTCTCCAATCTATCTATAGTCTGCTGCATTCCCCGACAGTCTCCTTCACTACTCCACCAATCTTAGTGTCATCTGTAAATTTGCTAATCAGACCGCATATACCTTCCTCCAAATCATTTATGTATATCACAAACAACACCACTGGTCACAGTTCTCCATTTTGAGAAACTCCCTTCCACTATAACTCTCTGTGTATTGCGTAGCCAGTTCTCTATCCATCTAGCTATTACACCCTGGATTCCATGCAATTACACTTTCTCCATCAGCCTACCATAGGGAACCTTATCAAATGCCTTACTGAAGTCCATGTATATGACATCCACAGCCTTTCCCTCATCTATCAACTTTGTCACTTCCTCAAAGAATTGTATCAAGTTGATAAGACGTGACCTTCCCTGCACAAAACCATGTTGTCTATTACTGATAAGCCCATTTTCTTCCAAATGAGAATAGATCCTATCCCTCAGTATCTTTTCCAGCAGCTTCACTACCACTGACGTCAGGCCCACCGGTCTATAATTATCTGGATTATCCTCGCTAACCTTCTTAAACAAGGGATAACAAGGTCCTCCAGGACCTCACCAGTGCTTAAGGATGCTGTAAAGATATCTGTTAAGGTCCCAGCTATTTCCTCCCTTGCTTCCCTCAGGAACCTGGGATAGATCCCATCCGGACCTGGGAACTTGTCCACCCTAATGCCTTTTAGAATATCCAACACTTCCCCCCCCGCCTTATGCTGACATGACCTAGAGTAATCAAATATCTATCCCTAACCTCAACATCTGTCATGTCTCTCTCCTCAGTGAATACTGTGCAAAGTACTCATTAAGAATCTCACTCATTCTGACTCCTCACATAAATTCCCTCATTTGTCCTTGAGTGAGCCAACCCTTTTCTCTAGTTACCCTCTTGCTCCTTATGTACGAATAAAAGGCTTTGGGATTTTCCTTAACTCTGTTTGCTAAAGATATTTCATGACCCCTTTTAGGCCTCTTAATACCTCATTTCAGATTGGTCCTCCTTTCCTGATATTCTTCCAAAGCTTTGTATGTTTTCAATCACCTAGACCTTATGTATGCTTCCCTTTTCCTTTTTGCTAGTCTTACAATTTCACTTGTCGTCCATAGCTCCCTAAACTTGTCCTTTCTATCCCTCATTTTCACAGGGACATGTCTGTCCTGCACACTAATCCATCTCTCTTTAAAAGCGTCCCACATATCAAATGTGGATTTATCCTCAAACAGTCGCTTCCAATCCACATTTCCCAGCTCCTGCCAAATTTTGCTATATTTGTCCAACCCGCAATTTAGCACTCTTCCTTTAGGACCACCCTCGTCTTTGTCCATCAGTGTTCTAAAACTTATGGAATTGTGATCATTACTCCCAAAGTAATCCCCTACTGAAACTTCAACCACCTGGCTGGGCTCATTCCCCAACTTCAGGTCCAGTATGGCCCCTTCCTGAGTTGGACTATTTACATACTGCTCTAGAAAACCCTCCTGATGCTCCTTATAAATTCTGCTCCATCTAAACCCCTAACATTAAGTAAATCCCAGTCAATGTCGGGAAAATTAAAATCTCCCATCACCATCACCCTGTTGCTTCTACATCTTCTGATAATCTGTCCACATATTTGTACTTCTATCTTGTGCTCACTGTTAGGAAGCCTGTAGTACAGCCCCAACATTGTTACCGCACCCTTCCTATTTCTGAGCTCTGCCCATATTGCCTCACTGCTCGTGTCCTCCATAGTGCCCTCCTTAGCACAGCTGTGATATCCTCTTTGACCAGTAATGCAACTCCTCCACCCCTTTTAACTCCCTCTCCATCCCACCTGAAGCATCTATATCCTGGGATATTTAGTTGCCAATCTTGCCCTTCCCTCATCTGAGTCTCAGTAATAGCAATCACATCATACTCCCAGGTACTAATCCAAGCCCTAAGTTCATCTGCCTTACCAACTACACTTCTCACATTAAAGTTACATTTAATCCTACAGTGCTTCAGTGGCTTATAGGTGACTTCCAACATGATTTCTTTCCCTTGCCACTTCCACCCAAACCAATTCCACAACACTGTCTATTGAACCTATATCACTTCTCACCAATGTACTGATATCTTCCTTCAATTAAAGTTACCCCGATTCCTTTCCCTTTGCCAAAGCATCAAATACCCTTGAATTTTGAGTTCCCCATTTTGGTCAATCTCCAGCCATACCTCCACAATATCTATCAAGTCATATTCATTTATTTATACTTTTACTGTTAATCCATCAATTTTGTTACAAATGCTAGGAGCACGCAGAAGAAGAGATTTAAGAGTTGAGTTTTTGTCATTATTATTAGTGGTCACTCTGGGCCTAATTTCTGCACATTCTTCCATATGGATTTGTTGACATACATTAGAGAAAAGCAGGCCAGGTGAGAACTCCCCTGTGAGAGGCAGTCAGCGTCACTGAGAAGAGAATGCAAAGTAAAGGTGTTCTAACAAACAGACAGCATTGCAGAAAGCAGCAGGTAACATGAGGAAGCAGATGGACCAGTGGTGGACCTGAGTGATATTGGGCCATAAACAAGAATACTATTTTCCTCAGAGTAAGGGTAAAAAAAAAATCAAGAGACACACTATTTATTTAACATACACTGGGAGTTCAGGCCATAATTTGCATATCCTGCACTATGTCGGAACTCTTGGATCCTCTTGGACATCTGGATGACTATGTGTGCAGGAGGTCTGTCTGACTAGAGTATCTCCTGCTCAGGGTTCAGTAGCCTGAATGACCCTAGGCCTACTGAGTTGCAAGGGGAGGTGGTACATTAATGCTATTGCTTTTGGATGAATAATGCAGATCCCAGGCGAATGTTCTCAGGGGCTGGGTTCAAATCCCATCATGGCAGATGCTGAAATTTGAATTCAATAAAAAAAGGAACAAAGAGTTAACTTAGTAGTGATTATGTATATATTGCTAACTGTTGCAAAAATTGCAACGGTTCACTAATGTCCTTTAGGGAAGGAAATCTATTTGGTCTGGCCTACAAGTGATGCCAGACTCACAGCAGTGAGGTTGACACTCAATCATCTCTGGTAAATTAGAAATGGGCAACAAATGCTGGCACTGCCATTCACACGCACATCTCATAAACAAACAAAGAAAAATGTCCTGAGGCTGGTTGAGAAGCTTGTAGCCAGTCACCTTTGAAGATGTGGTCACTCAGCAGCCAAACAAAGTGCAGACAGACAGTGAAAAGGCTGATTGCTGGAAAGAAGGGCACCAAGAGGAGTGAGCGAATCTCCCAAGTACAGCTTGTTTGGTCATTGTTTTCAGCCCTGGAAAATGTGCAGCGTGATGGTTCTTTTGTGAAGGCCAGTCAAAGGAGCAGCAATGATACTGTGGGTAGTCCAGCTGCTCTTGGAGGTTGGAAGTATTGTGGACAATCAACAGCAGGAGGGGATTCATTAGTGAGGGGAGCAGATCAGTGCTTTTGCAGTTATGAATGAAATTTCAGGATGGTATAACACAGTGTGAAGCTGGATGAATACAGCAGGCCAAGCAGCATCAGAGGAGCAGGAAAGTTGACGTTTCGGGTCGAGACCCTTCTTCAGAAATTCTGATGCTGCTTGGCCTGCTGTCTTCATCCAGCTTCAAACATCATGTTATCTGAGGGTCTCTAGCATCAGCAGTTACTACTATTTCAGAATGTTATGTTGCCCATGCTCAGTTGATCTCACTGGTAACAGAAACGTTTTCATGTTTACAGAAAGCAGAAACTTTTTCATTTCTTCACTGAAAGTACCTGCATTTTTCATATATTTGTCCAGGAGATTCTGTAGTTCCTGCTCCTTGTCATTGTTAAACTGAGTCTCCATGGCCAATAGAATATATTCATCCAACAGCATTCGAATCAGATGAAAGGAACCTAGAGGAAGATGAAGTGAAGCAAAGTTATCTCAGTGACCATCTGCTCACATTAAAGAAAAAAAGGAAACTAAAAAAAAATTGTTTAACAGCAAATAGCCTCCTTCTTTCTCAAACAAGGCAGTGTGCTTTTTTTCATTCTAACCATAACCTGTTGTAAGGTTCACCGACAGCATATTTTGTTTGGGCCCTTGTCAAAGTATCAGGTAAGTGTACCTGCCCTACTGAACCCACATACCCCCCACATCCCCCACTCCTACCCACAAACTGCTCATGCCTGAACAAGTACGGCACAGAACAGAGATAGCAACAGAAGTGACCAGAAGCTGTGTGTCTGCCATTTTGTGGCTTCCATAGCAACAGCTTCAGTGGTGCTAGAAAACAGCACGTAACAGTGTCTTAAATCTGTTTCTCTCTCCACTGATGTTCTTCGACCTACTGAGTATGTCCACTGCTTACTGTATTTAATCAGTAATATATTTCAATGCCATCTGAACAAGTGTGTTCTAACAACACTAGAAAAGAAAATTTACATATCCTAACAGTACTGAAAATTTTTGTTTAAATACATTAAGAAGACTGCACAAGTACACAACAATAATGTCATTTTGTGCTTCTGCTGAATCTGGTATCGATATTATCAACCGGAAGAATTTTGCATTTCAGACCTTTATTTCTTTGTAAATTTTCTAATCCTAATAGGATTGGCTCTCAATCCAATAAGTTACCTATTCAGTATCAATTGTAATGATTATTAAAATGTTCTGGCGTTATGTTCATCAAACAGTCACTATAGTTCCAGATTCTGTTTGTCAATCATTTCAGCAAGGTATGTGAAAGACATTAATAAATTTGGGTGAGAGGAATTAAGTCATCAAGGAGCGATTTGATGAACTGGTTACCTAGCAAGCAGTAACAATTCCAAACTCAGAGCTCAAGATGTTTGATGCCTCTAAGCCAACAATTTATTGACATGACAACAAAATGTGAGGCTGGATGAACACAGCAGGCCAAGCAGCATCTCAGGAGCACAAAAGCTGACGTTTCGGGCCTAGACCCTTCATCAGAGAGGGGGATGGGGGGAGGGAACTGGAATAAATAGGGAGAGAGGGGGTCCGCCTCCCCCTCTCTCCCTATTTATTCCAGTTCCCTCCCCCCATCCCCCTCTCTGATGAAGGGTCTAGGCCCGAAACGTCAGCTTTTGTGCTCCTGAGATGCTGCTTGGCCTGCTGTGTTCATCCAGCCTCACATTTTGTTGTCTTGGAATTCTCCAGCATCTGCAGTTCCCATTATCTCTGAATTTATTGACATGCATCTTTTGAAGCCTTTCTCACGAGTAATCATATCTCAATAAAGAGTTTGAAATAGCCATTACTGTGCAGCTCATTCTAATTTTGCGTATAAATAATGACAGATATTGAACTGTGCAAAAGACGAAAAATGTGAAAGTTTACCAAAGCTTGAAGCATTGTTAAGAGTGAGGTTATGCATCACTCGGGCTCCGAAAAAACTCCATCTCAAAAGAAAATCTTGAGCTCTCTTCTTAAGGGATCTTCCATTTTGTTTACTTGGCTTAAAAAAAAGTTAACTAATAGTCATACATTAGACAAAAATATACATAATAAAAAAGAATTTGTTTTTAAATTTTATACAAATATTGCATTTCCAAAAGATACCTTGATGACCCTTTGCTCTACTATTATGTCCAACCATTCAATGAATGATTCCACTGTAGCATTTTTCTTCAACAGGTCCTTCAATTCTTGAAACACTGTAATAGAGTCATCTAGCATGTAAAAAAGGAAAATGTGAGATTGCTCTAACTATTTGAAAACTTAGACCACTCAATTTCAAACGGCAACAAAAGATCAAAAGCTTAAGCTGACTTTTGATTAACTATAGGCTAACTACTATTAAATACATTGGATGGAATTTTCCCACCCAGGAGATGGTGAAGGAGATGGCAAGATGAAAGAGAAATGGGCAAGTTGGCCCTAGAGAAATACATACTCCTTTCTCATCACTCCACCAACCAAGCACAAGTCAAGCCCTTTTGGACCGTTTTGACTGACCATCAATGAAGCCCTTAACTCATTAACTAACAGCCACTTAAAAGCCTGGGCTCACCACCAGCCTGATTTCCTGCAAAGGCCGCTCTCTGGACTGGAAAAACAGAGTGTCTTGCCAGGGATTAGGCTTCCATTTGTCTCCAGCTGGCTTGTGAAAATCACCCTCTGTACTTACCTCTGATTGTCCTCTCCCCATGATCCTCCTTTCACAAGAGGCAAAAGAAAACTACTTACCTTCTCACCATTGCATCTCCTCAAGACTAAGCAGTGACCAGTGGTCCTTAGAAGGCAGAAGTTATCAGCCGCTGATTGGCTGATGGCTTCTTAAAAGGCAAGACTCCACTAGCAATAGGTTAAGAAGCTCATTGGTTAGCTCTTAACAAGTTGCTTGGTTCTCCATTCAACAATCTTTCAACCTTGGGTTTAATTTATGGGCAAGATGTTAACAAATTGGGCTTAGATCATTGATACACCTTTCAGCTCAGCATGTATTCAAGGGGTAATATTCTGGATGAGTGAAGTGATAACTATGTGGTAAGGAGATTAGGTCATCAGGAAGATTTAAGAATTCAGGTATGATGAAGGAAGGAGAATTACAGTGGGCGATTTAGAATCAAACTACAATGATAGAGAATGAAAGAAAGATTGGATTAAGGCAGAAAGCAGAAAGGAAAAGTAGAATTAAAGCACGAAATTCTCTAGCCACAATTCACCATTGTAGAAATGAGAGAAAAGTCTATAAAGTGTCCCTTTCTGGGACAACAGCACCTTGGTATGACATTAACAACTGACATCCTATGAAAACAAATCCTCATTAAAGTGTTCCGGAACTAATTTCCTGCAATCAGTTTTATGTGTAAATCCATTACTTAAAAGTAACAGGTGATATACTGTTTCAATGACACAAAAGTGTTGTAAATTTACCTTTTAATTCTGCAGCCAAAGCAAAATACTGTGGATACTCAGCTCCATCCGAGGTCAAGAAGTTTGCTTATTTGGCACCCCATCCACTCTCTTCAATATTCAGTCCCTCTATCACCATCATGCAGCGGAAGCCATCTACTATCGCTGCATTTCAACACTCACCAGTTTGACTGCATCCCCCAAATTCAAGTTTCTACCCACAGAAGGATAGGTATAGTAGATCCACGTGAACACCACAATCTATAAATTTATCTCTAAGTCACACATCATCCTGAGTTGGAGATAGTAGGAACTGCAGATGCTGGAGAATCTGAGATAACAAGGTGTAGAGCAGGATGAACACAGCAGGCCAAGAAACCTTCTAAACAAGGGTCCAGAGCCAAAACATCAGCTTTCCTGCTCCTCTGATGCTGCTTGGCCTGCTGTGTTCATCGAGCTCTACACCTTGTTATCTCTTATCCTGAGTTGGAATTGTGTTGCCATTCCTTCACTGCTGCTGGGTCAAATTTCCTGCATTTCCCTTTCTAACAACACCATGGGTTAACCTGCACCACATTAAAGCAGTTAAAGAAGGCAGCTCACCTCCAACCTCCCAAAGAAATGGGAATAAATGCAAGCCCCCACCATCAAACATGCCACAAATGATCTATCTTTTAAAAATGCTGGTAATCAGAGTAAATCAGAAATACTGAAAATATTTGGTTGATGTGTATTTCTAGCATTTATCAAGATCTATCTGTATATTCTTTTCTATCTCAAGATCTGTAGAATTGAACTCAAGGCTCAGCTCTAAATCCCCTGTGTTTCCCTGCTGATTTATGCATTAATAATGGAATGTATCACTGACACGGCAAAGATTTTGTCCAATATGTACAATGCCTCTAAAATTTGGTAATACCAAATGTGATTACAAATGTTCCATTGGAATACTTGTTTACAATCTCCAATGTGTTACCAGGTTTATGTAATTTTCCTCCAGAATCAAAGTACCAATTACCCTACAAAAATTGACTGTGCTGACATAGAAACATGGAACTAGACATTACCTCTGGTGACTCTTAAGGAGTAGCTTTAATACTCCTCAAACAGCAGATAAAGAGCTACAGCAGAATTTAAAATGGAACAGTCCATTTCCTGCTCCATTCTTTTGTTCTGTGATTTCAATGGCCCTAGTTTACGTAGCACATTTGGTCGTCGTCCCATTAATAAATGCAAATTGTACATTGAACCCCTGTGGAATCAGCCAATGTCCATAAATAGTTGCAAACCTGACCACCATTAACAATGACATTCCCCCCATCCCTCAAACACCCCTATAAATGTTCCCCAAAGAAAATCTTCACCTTAACTATCCCTGGGTTACACACCCTAGCTAGCCACAAGTTCAATACTATACCATCATTACCCACTCTCAAATAACTTGCTTCAGTTTTGATGTTGAATGGTAACACCTGTGCCAACCTGGTCTTTCTTTACATCACAAGGTGCACAAAATTATATCTCTAAATTGGACTTTTTGCATCTGCTTTCTGCTTGGATGATGGCAGCAATGAGGTCCATTCTGAATTCCTTATTCTCTAGAAGTCCTTACATATTTCATTCCCTTTTGCCATCTGCCTCCATTTCCTCCAAAAAACCTTGCCCTTCAGCAGTACCTTAATGCAATCTTCTCCAATTTAGCTTCTACCCTTAAGTTTTTGGAATTCAATGTTTCTTTTCCTCTTTATATTCATGCACATAAGGAATGATAAAGAAGCTCTTTTCTTAACCAATATTAGATTTGTATAAGTAATAAATAAAATGAGTACAAGCTGACTCTTATAACTTATTCCATTCAAACAGATATCAAGCTAGTATTTCAGTGTTCGTCTTCTTAAGGGCACTTAAGTTCACAGGCAGCTTTTCCCAATCAAAAGGTTGGGTTAAAGATGTGCTCAGACCTTTATTCTTGAGCATAATACTGGGAGATCAATAGACATTAGTATACCGTGTACTGTCACTGTTCAGGCAATGCAGCTAAAACTGAATACATAGGAAAATATAGTCATGATTCTAAATCTTACCAGGCTCAGATGTGTTTCACTCGTATATGCTACATATTACCTATTTGTGAGAGTATTTATCTATGTAAAGGTGGGCTCCTTTGGGCCAATGACCTTGGGGTTGAATCGCTGGTACAATCATTGAAACACTGACCATTGAAAGACAGCATCACCAGAAATGCAAACTGCGTTTATGATATAAATAATTGTTTCAAAGCCTGCGCAAATTGATTGTAGTTAATGCTTTTATATGTTTGTCTTAAATGAGAGTTATTCTAATGTGTATACTTATCTTGTTTGTAACATTATCTGCAACAGCCTGTAGCTGCTAATTAAAATTACTTAATATGCCATGACCAGTATCACGTACTTACAATCAGAATACAGTTCAAAGTCCTGATCTGTTCCACCCGATACTGTAAGTAGGGCCTGTGAACTAATGCTGTTTAGATCCACCTTTTCAATGTCAGCCACCATGGAATTCACAACAGTCTGGTCAAATAAAGCAGGCCTGGCAATCTGAGCAGGATGATACATTAAACACATTTAACAATAAGTACAATGTGAAAAACACTCAAATATATGATTTTACTCAACACATGCCTGCGCGAGATGTAAAAATGAAGTTTGCCGTTTCAGAGAAGAAACAAATCTCTGTGCAATGGGAAGTTTCTTTTCAGAAAGGCTATCTGGGAGATTTTCCAGTGATGAAGACATCCAGTGCTCCCAATGCTTAGCAAAATTCCTGATGTCTGCTAGCAAACTGAAAAATAAAAATAGATTGAATCAGACAATGTCCTAATCCCTTTGCAGAAAGTTTCTTTTGGATTTTACAAATCAAACAATTTAGAGAACTGCCTTTTTCCCTTATTTGCTTTGCTGTAACTAAACATTAATTTAAAAAGTTAACTGATGTTGTTTAAAATAATAAACACTAAATCTTCTCAAAAAATCCTTCATACTTGCTATGATTGTCTATGAAAGCAGGGTGAGATGTTGGTATAGTTGTAGTATCACTGAGATAATCCCAAGGCTCAAGTTTACAGGCTTGTAAATCCCAGTGGAATAGCTGGCAAAATTTATTTTCTTTCATTAAATCTGAAATTGGCAGTTAGTTTCAGCACAATGGCCATGGAGCTCTTATTAAAAACTCTCAAATCTGCAATCTTTATCTGGTGTGCCTTACTAATGACTCTAGATCCACAACAATGTGGATGACTCAACTGCTTTCTGAATTGGGTGAGCAAGCTGTTTGGTTCAAGGGTATGAGGGATGGGTAAAAATGCTGGCCTTGCTAATGATCCTCACATCCCATGAGAGAATGAAAAAAGGGGAACAGGCCCGAAACCCCAAATACAGCAGACATTTTATCATGCTGTACGTCAAAACCAGCAGCATGCAGGAAAAAATTGATATATTTTTACACTTTCTTGCAAACAAACGACAACATGGTGCACCAGACATTATTTTAAATGGGGTGTAATTTAACTTATAAGTATATATTGTTATGCAAAAAAGATACAAAAGTTAAATTGATTTATTTCAGTGTCAGTCCACAACTGTAGCCATGATGTGGAGGTGCCAGTGTTGGACTAGGGTGTGTTTAGTCAGAAATCATGTAACATCAGGTTATAGTTCAACAGGTTTATTTGAAAACACAAGCCTAATCGCATTTGGCAAGCTGCAGTCTGATAATACTTTGGGTAGCAGCAACTTGTCAATTTTTCTGTGTTTGGGTCTGTAAAAATACAGGAGAGATTGCCTGTTTATACAGGCCGCGCCACATCATCATGATGAATGTTTACATGTCTAAAGTGAAATCTGTTAACGATAGACTAATGAGAGCAAGAACTGCTGACCATGAAGTATGACCATCCAGGCCAAAAGTCCAACTGAATTGCACCTCTACTCTTCCCATTTATGTGCATGACTTTGTCAAACATGGAACTGGCTATGTTTCTTTGAAGTATCAGTTTTGACCCTAGTGATTAGAAATGTAATTTTTATTTAACCAGGAAAGGTTTCAGAGAATTGCATTTCAGGAAATGGGCAACTGGATTGGTGTTGTGGGACCTTTACCATCTGGTAAGTTATTGCTTTTCTCATTTATGACCACATGATCGAAGCACAACAAAAATGAGTAAGATGAAATGAGAAAAACCCCTGGGCTGAATTACACGTGAGGGAATATGATAAACTAAGACAGCAGCTTTTACCCAAGCTTACACACTACACTACTTCGAAGTGTTGTATCACAACCAGGTAATAATTCATTAAGGAATAATAGATAATACTGTGTCTCATTGCAGCTTGACTTTCAACGTCTTCTCAGGTATAAACAAGCGTACGAAAATTCGTTATACTTCATGAACCAGTATCCAAATAAAGTAGTTCTACTGTGCGCACTTTATGTCCTTCATGGTGACTTCTATTAAGTGTGGGAAATGAAAACATGCCCTTGACATCACTCTGCATCACAAATAGGCTTTTAGCCAACAGAGGCAACTGACACCTCCCACCACCAACACCAACACCCCTCCCACCCTGCCCCCAAAGGGATGTAACTGATTAAGTGCAGCCCAAGTACAATAAGTAATGAGACTTGTTTTTTCAAATGATGCTGAAAAGTGTAAGTTGTATCTTTTGGTAACACTCTCACACCTGAGTCACAAATGTTCCAGGTACAAGTACCACCACAGAGCTGAAGCACAAGAAACAGAGATGCCACTCTAATGCAGTACTGCAGACGTGCTGCATTGTTGGATGTGCTTTCTTTCACATTAAATCAATGCAAAGGCCTAAGATAGGGTGTGCAGGAGCTGCCAATCACCAGCACCTGGGCCATTCACCAACGAGCCGATCAATTCGGATATTCCATTACTTTGTTTGAGTCTAGATTTAGAACAACAGCTTTGAATAAGAGCATTGGCTGATTAGGAAGTGCCTTATTTCTCAGGGCCACCTTTCTTTCTTGCCTCATGTGGTGGCTTGTGGACTTTCCTGTTCACCCTGGCTGGAAGATGCTTGAGCACAATGTTAGGTTAAAAAGTAGCACCTTATTTCCAACCAGAGAAGCTATTCTCAAACTCCTCTGTCAATATATATGGCCCTGTCTTGGACCAGGGAGTTCTGACCCAACATCCCACCATCCTCCCCACCTCTCTCACTGGTTGATTGCTTCTTCACTCTCACAGATGGAAGACCATTCTTGCTGATCCAACTTCCTTCCCTTGACAGTGTTCACACTGTGAGTCATGATGGCTTCTTCACTCTGTCCCCAAAACCAGGTCAAACTTGTTAACTTGATTTTCTCCCTCTAAGGTGTCTGTGTGTGTGTGTGTGTGTGTGTGTGTGTGTGTGTGTGTGTGTGTGTGTGTGTGTGAGAGAGAGAAATCATCATTTTTGTTCTTTATCAGATTGATGTTTTGTTAGTTCATAGATTTGCTAATGCTCACATCATGCATTACGTTCAAAATTATATTGTATCTCACATAGTTGCTACTGATTTCTTATTGAAGTGGGGGGAATGAGAGTCTCAAAAGGTTGCTTTTTTGACAGCTGCCAGAACAAGATATCTTTACTCCAATAGAAATGGGAAGTGTGTAAATGTTGAGCAAGCCTGCTGGTATCTGTGCAGACAAATTGCGGTCGGAAAATAGTGTAGGTGTTGCCAAATCTATTGAGTATTTCCTGTTTGCATTTCAGATATCCGCTATCAGTTGGGCTCCCTGGTTTGGACCAGGTTAATTGCTTTAATCAGGGAACTCATATTCTTTGTGGTCCATCTGGCTGACCTCATTACAATCACTACAACATCTGTTATAGTGATTAGTTTTAATAATCACTAACACACTTTACATTTAATATTACTTGAAGGATTTAAGTTTTGAGGGATTATGGAGAATAGAATTTATTTTAAATATTGTGGACACACATGGAGTAGTTTCTTTTAAAAGAGGTTCTTGAAGATTCACTGTGGACATTAGAGGCTTTTTGTTAACAATGCTGACTTTAAATGACTAATGATAACTGCTTGCTTTGCTGTAATCTCTGCTGGGTTTAGGTTTTGAACAGTGATTAGTTTGGAGAAGCTCTTGTTTGATAGATCTGAGTTGAACAGAATCCTGTTCAGAACAACTGAGTTGGAAGGAAAACATGAAAGCCGAGATAGAGGAAAGCTTGCTATGGGCAAGCTCTGTGCTGATATCTCCCAATTTTAGTTTTGATCGAATGGTTGAAAGAACTCTCAACATTATATTTCATAAGCATCATGTCCACAAGTCTTAAGAGAAAACTGAGCTTGATTAGTGACTAGACCACAATGCCAGAACATTAAAACAACAAATTCTGGAACATCTAACCCGTTATCCTTTTGTCTTTAAGAATTAAAACTAAAATGCATTTGCTTCAAACTGCAGCACAATGAATGGTTTGCAGTTATTGTTGAAGTGAAGTTTACAAATGACATTATTAAAGAAGAAATAAAATATTTTATTGATTTATCCCCAGGCTACACGTTTGTGATAATAATTACATTCACTGCAGTAGTTATTACAAAATTATACATATATAAAGTATCATTTATGTTTATTTTCCCATCATGGACATATTCCTACCTTTCTGGCATCTCTTGCATTGTGGCTGGAATCAAGACATCTGTCAGGACCTTGGGAGAAATATGAAGGAATATGACACTTTTATTAAACTCGGTGAATTTAAAAGACGGTCAGCAAATCTGGAACAAATATTTTCTAATTCTGTGAGTGCAAAGTTAACAAGTGATCAGTTCAAAATTACAAATGTTTGTTTTTAAGTTCTGGTGTGTTTCCAGTTCACACATAACGTGTGATGGGGAAGTCATCCTTGACTATGTTAGTTCAATTTTCTTACCATGTGATTGTGAGCCCTTTTACCTTGTTTTTAAATGTAGTAAACACTGATTTGTGAGGCTGGATGAACACAACAGGCCAAGCAGCATCTCAGGAGCACAAAGCTTTTGTGCTCCTGAGATGCTGCTTGGCCTGCTGTGTTCATCCAGCCTCACATTTTATTACCTTGGAATTCTCTAGCATCTGCAGTTCCCATTATCTCTCTCAAACACTGCTTTGTTACAGCTTAAGGAACTCTCAAATTAACTATCTTTTTCGTTAGGCAAAAAGGCGCATTATAAAGTTGTTAAATAGTAAAATAATTTTATGTACATAGGGAATGACGAACTAACACCAATGAAATCAATAAGTATCTCTGTACTTTTGTTTTTGATATAATCATAAGTGCTCAGGTAGTACAAAAATTGAGTATTGCAAAAAGAAAGCTATTGAAACTTGTCAACATACATTCATCAGGACAATTCACATACATAGCTAAGTAAAAAGAAAACAACATTTATACTGTTTGGGAAGTGAATGCTGTTGCTTGGCAAACTTATTATGATTGGTCAGCGCATTGCCATGGGGAATGCACGGGTAAATGATGACTGACAATTAAGTACACAGCTTTGAGAGATAATGGGAACTGCATTTGCTGGAGAAACCAAGATAACAAAGTGTGGGGCTGGATGAACACAGCAGGCCAAGCAGCATCTCAGGAGCACAAAAGCTAACGTTTCGGGCCTAGACCCTGCATAACAAATGGGGGATGGGGAGAGGATTCTGAAATAAATAAGGAGAGGCAGACTGAAGATGGATAGAGGAGAAGATAGGTGGAGAGGAGAGTATGGGTGGGGTGTAGGGAGGGGATAGGTCAAGGAGGCGGGATGAGGTTAGTAGGTAGGAAATGGAGGTGTGACTTGAGGTGGGTGGAGGGGATAGGTGAGATGAAGCACAGGTTAAGCAGGTGGGAACCAGCTGGGAAACCAAGCGGAGGCTTCGGGACGGCTTTGCAGAACACCTATGCTCGTTTTGCAGTAAACAACTGCACCTCCCAGTCGCAAACCATTTCAAATCTCCCTCCCATTCCTTAGAGGACATGTCCATCCTGGGCCTCCTGCAATGCCACAATGATGCCACCCATAGGTTGCAGGAACAGCAACTCATTTTCTGCTTGGGAACCCTGCAGCCCAATGATATCAATGTGGATTTCACCAGCTTCAAAATCTCCCCTCCCCCCACTGCATCCCAAGACCAGCCCAGCTCATCCCCGCCTGCCTAACCTGTTCTTCCTCTCACCTATCCCCTCCTCCCACCTCAAGCCACACCTCCATTTCCGACCTACTAACCTCATCCCGCCCCCTTGACCTGTCCGTCCTCCCCAGACTGACCTATCACCTCCCTACCTCCCCACCCATACTCTCCTCTCCACCTATCTTCTCCTCTATCCATCTTTGGTCCGCCTCCTCCTCTCTCCCTATTCATTTCAGAACCCTCTCCCCATCTCCCTTTACTGATGAAGAGTCTAGGTCTGAAATGCCAGCTTTTGTGCTCCTAAGATGCTGCTTGGCCTGCTGTGTTCATCCAGCCCCACAATTTGTTATCTTAGTACTCAGCTTTGTTCTTTTTAAATGAGAGGTTGAATCTTATTAGTCAGGCATTGTCCTGGGAAATGAACCAGACAACGTCTGTCACCTAATTTATTAAGTTTCTGAAATGCAGATAATGCATTTGCTATTTGGGCGGCACGGTGGCTCAGTGGTTAGCACTGCAGCCTCACAGCGCCAGGGACCCGGGTTCAATTCTAGCTTCGGGTAACTGTCTGCGCGGAGTTTGCACATTCTCCCCATGTCTGCATGGGTTACCTCCGGGTGCTCCGGTTTCCTCCCACAGTCCAAAAGATGTGCAGGCTAGGAGGATCGGCCAAGCTAAATTGCCTGTAGTGTTCAGAGGTGTGTGAGTTACAGGGGGATGGGTCTGGGTGGGATACTTCAAGGGGCGGTGTAGACTTGTTGGGCCGAAAGGCCCGTTTCCACACTATAGGGAATCTAATCTATCTTTACTATGTTGTAGTTGAACATAAGCATTTCTATCCATTTCTTACTGGGCTCATCCTGTGCTCAAATTCATCTTTTAAATAGAGCATCAATTAGCTCTCTTTTCTTGATGTCTTAGTTGATTAATCAGCGAAGGGGTTTTCCAGTGCTGTCAAACACAAATCTATCTTCACTGATGTTCATAACAGGAAAGGTATTGGCAATACACAAGCAGCCAGCGCTGTAGATCTCATAATACAGTATCCAGCGTTAGTGATTCCACAATTAGATAGCATTTGGTAAATAATCCTGAATGTGCAAAGAATTAGATTGACAACCAATTTAGAACTGTCAACCGGGCTTGCACTGTGGTGCATTTGCATGTATTAGGAACTACAAGTGTTAATATACAAGGTCATGTTCTTTGCAGGAAGAAATCATATATACACTATGCCTATCTCAACTCAACAACATGGATGACATCCATTATCTGGTTCACTTCTTACTGCATTGTCTGTGCCAATCACAGTGAACAAGCCTGGTTAAAAATATAATCAAAGCTTGGAAGGTAACCATCAGTCTTTGTTAACTGGTGCATTCTCCAAGATAAAACCTCTCTTAAACAGAGTCAATTTTGACAAACACTTGGCACTCTTCTCTCAAGCAGCATAAATGTTGTTTTGCCTTTACTTTTGTACTTCTTATGAATTGACCTGATAATGAGTATTATATGAAAAGTTTTGAAAAAAACATTTACTGTGGTGAACAGTGATTTAAAATAAGGTGTTCACAGATGATGGACTAAACACTGTTGTTAACCTGCTTCTATTTTTGCTAACTGTGATAATATGAAGTTCACAGGTTACTAATCTGAAGTCCATCATTATTTGGATAACTGGAGATTGGACAAAAGTTACAGTATGTACATCAGAACTCTATGGACGTCCTGATGCAGAAACCTGCGTGCAGATTGCCTAGAAAGTTGAAATTTAGATGGCCTATTTGTGCTGGCTGGGAACCTCCTCAAAGTTTTCCAACACTGAGCTAAGTGTCAAATTCTTGGCCAGAATTGCAGGAATTAACTGCAGACTCGCCCTGGAAATGCTGATGCTTGTCAACACCCAGTCAATGATTCAGTAATTGATCAGCATTACTAAACTGAGCATTATCACTAGTCAGTCTTCTCTTGTACATAATGGCCTTGCCCCTGAATCACTGCAGTGATTTTTCAATGCTTAAACTAGAATTGAAATCCCTGACAGAAGAGCCAGTCATAGAAATCTTCACAGGCAGCATCAATGTGCAGAGCATCAATACTGAGTGGAAGATCTGGACCTTTGTTTTGCTGGCACATTGTTTTGGTTTCTAACAGACTGGGATTCTTATACATAGAACATCATAGATTCCCCAGTGTGCAAACAGGCTAATCAGCCCAAGAAGTCCATATAGACCTTCCGAGCAGCATCCCACCCAGACCCCTCTCCAATCCCTGCATTTGCAATAGCTAACATATCCAACCTACGCATCTCTGGACACCCTGGGCAATTTAGCATGGTCAATCCACCTAACCTGCACACCTTTGGACTGTGGGAAGAAACGGGAGCACCTGGTGGAAACCTATGAAGACATAGGGAGAATGTGCAAACTCCACACAGATAGTCACCTGAGGCTGGAATCAAACTTGGGTCCCTGACACGGTGAGGTGGTAGTGCTAACCACTGAGCCACCATGCCACTCCAAACTGGTTCACAGAACATTTTACATTATAGTTAAACAGGTTAATTTAGACAGGTATTTATATCATCATATGACATTGGAAAACAGCACAGTTTCAAACTACTATCAGGTTGGGATCCGCAACCAAAGTGGAAACTCTATACCCAGGATGGATAGACAGAGATATAGATTCGACTTGTATTTCAAGGGTGTTTGCTGAGTCACGTTTGAGATATGTTGCTCCTTTTATTTATTTTCGATTTATTTATTTGGTACTCACTTTGTAGAGTATGGAGTCACATACACAAAATATGTCAATGATGACAGGATTCTCCAGCAGTGGAAGAAGATGGTCAGGCATCCCTTGCCAAAAATGTAATAAAAAGTTCTGAATCTGAAAACCAAGGCCAAAGCAATACATTTATTCACAAACAAAAACAGAAATTGCTTTAAAAAAATCTCAAGTCTGGCAGCATCTGTGAAGAGAAAATAGATTTAATGTTTTTGCTCTAGTGACCCTTCTTCAGAAAGGTTTGTGTTTAAGCACAGGATGCCCAGGGGCGGAATAAATGATAGGTGGAAATGGAGGGCGAAGAGAGAGAAAAACATTTGGTTAGACAAAGGACTGGGTAAAGTTCAGCCTGAGAGAATGAATAGCTGCTAATGGGGACTATTTACTTGATAATTAGACTATACTAAATCTATTTATTGCACCTTTTGGATTTAAGCTGCTTCAGGCATGCACAACAAAAGTCAGTCAACAAAAAGTTTCTGCGACCTCACCTCTTCAAAGTTTCCATTGATTGCATTATCCAGGATGCATTGGCAATGAGTTTTGTACATCATAATTAGCGTATCTACCTGTGTTGGAATAAAGTACTTTGAATTACATTGGGATGTCAGTTAAGTCCTTGCTGTAACAATTTACACTTACTCAATGCTTAAATTCTCTCTTTTGAAGATCTGATTGGGCAAAGCACACCTCTAATGATTGGTGACTAATGAACAGCCATTTGCAGAACTTTCTGGCATTTCAGATGTGCTTCCAACCACCTCTACAAAACCAATGTTGTCACAGGCAGAATCATATCATCTCATATTTCAGACCATAGAGATCTTTCGCCAATGTCTGACACTCATCAAATTCATGGAAAAATCATTTTGAACTCTTAGACAGAAGGTCAAAATGTAGAATTAGTTTGAGTGAATTGAAGAAACAGCAAGGGGCAGCAAACATTGATGGGACTTGTTTAGAAGTCACCAAACCAGAGTGGTAACATTGGGCATCTTACACATCAATAAATTAGAGATGCAGGTAATAGGAGTAGATAGTGGAAAATCCAATGTACACATAGATTGAGTAAACCAAATCAGCACTAATGCTGCGGAGGATGAATTCCTGGGGTCTGCACAAAATTGCCATCCAGAATAATATGTTCAGAAACCAACTAGGAATTAGGCTACTTTGGATGTATTGTTCTTTAATGAGAATATGCTAATTTATAACTTTGCTTTTGAGGAGCCTTTGGGAAATTATGGTTGTGATATCGTAGAATTTTGCATTATATTTATTTATAACCTACATTTCATTCTGTTATCTGCTGATTCACTGCTTGCCAATTCACATACTCACCAGCTCAAGTCCATACTTCATGTTTTACTTTCTAATTGACTTGTCCAGTCTGATCATGAAACCATAAGAAACCGGGGCAGGAGTAAGGCCATTCAGCTCCTTGGGCCTGCTCTGTTATTCAACAGGATCATGGCTCATCCAACATTCCTGATGTCCACTTTCTTGCCCTTTCCTCGTATCCTTTGATTCCACTACTGATCAAGGATCTACTTATTTCAGCCTTACATATACACAAGACCTCTGCCCCCACAGCTCT
The DNA here is from genome assembly GCF_030684315.1 of Stegostoma tigrinum. Classification (NCBI taxonomy): domain Eukaryota; kingdom Metazoa; phylum Chordata; class Chondrichthyes; order Orectolobiformes; family Stegostomatidae; genus Stegostoma; species Stegostoma tigrinum. Next base: position 60,795,782 of record NC_081357.1, on the reverse strand, counting down.
CTGTTACAAGGAATTCCAAAGACTTGCAACGCACTGACAAAAGAAATTCCTCCTCATCTCAGTCTTAAGTGAGCACCCTTTCATTCTGAGACTAGGCCTTCTGGTCCTGGACTCTCCTATAAAGGGAAACATTTTCTTGATAATTACCCTGTTAAGCCCTTTAAAGGATCCTATACATTTCAATGAGATCACCTTCCCGTCCTCTAAATATGTCTGCTCACATGGTCTTTTGTGGTACGTGGCCAAGTTAAATTACAGTTGTATCTGCACCTTTCGTTATCTGTGGGGAATCTATGCTCCTATCCGCCATGGATAACAAAGTCGAGATGTAGTTTATTCTGAATTTCAGGCCTTGAAGCTGGAGAAAGGAAATTATGAAAGTATAAGGGGCGAGTTGGTTACGGGGATTAGAAAAATACGCTACAAAATTAGACTGTAGATAGGCAATGGCCAGTGTTTAAAGAAATACTGCACAGTTTATAGCCTTTTAACATTTATCTAAATAAGGGACAAATGCAAAAATAAAAGGTAAACTTACTGTAAGAAGTTAAATACTGCATTTGATTAAAGGAAGTGGGCTACAAGATGTTAGTAAAAATGGTATGCTTAAGAATGGACACCAACCTGAAACCCAACAAATACAAGGGCCACAAACTGATTAGGAAAGGGAAAAGAAAATATAAAATCAAATTAGTGGGGAACATAGTGGTGCAGGGCAGGTGGAGAGTGCAGTTAATAAAGAAGAGTTTTCTTGGTTTTATTGACAGGGCATAGCAGTCAAGAACAGGGAGGTGGTGTTGAACTTGTACAAGGAACTTGTTAAGATTTCAGCTGCTGTATTATTGGAAAGATGCAAAAGTTTTGGAAAAGGTGCAGCAGCAATTTATAAGAATTTTTCCAGAAATATGAAACTTCAGTAATGAGGATTGATGGAAGAATTTTCCATGGGGAGAAGGAGGCTGATATGAGATTTGATAAGAGGCTTTCAAAATCATGGGCGGGCTGGATGGATAGAAAGGGAGAAAGTGTTACTGCTTGTGAAAGCAAAAAGAACAATAGGGCATAGATTTAAGGTAATGTGTAAATGAAGCAAGTGTTATGACAGAAAAAACTTTTTCTTACAGTGGGTGGTTAGGATATGGAATGAAGTGCGTAGAAATATGATGGAGGCAGGTTGAATTGAGGCTTTCAAGGGGGGCATTGGATGAATATTTGGATAGAAATGGCATATAGGGTAGAGAGAGAAAAGCAGGAAATTGATGCAGGATAACAGAACTGGTGTAAAGCCGATTCGCTGAATGGCCTCCTTCAACACAGCAACAAATTTGTGATCAAAGGTAGAATGTAAAATCTCCTTAGGTGTTAGATTATCCAGGACAAATATGGATCCAAATATTTTGAATACAGATATTTCCCCTGGATTTTGAGTCTAAAACCAGGGGATGTAATCTAAGCACATATGGTAGGCAACTTAATATTGAAATGAGCCCAGAATTTGTTCACCTGAGAGGGTGGTGAATCCTTGGAATTTTCTACTTCAGAGGCACATGGAAACTCCATCATCGAACATGTTCAAGATGAAAATGGGTAAATTACAGAAAACTAATGACATGAAGGGATATGAACAGAGTGACACTGAGGCACACAATTTGTTATGATCTAATTGAATTGTAGAGCCAGATCAATGGGCTGAATGGCCTGCTGCTATTTTTATGTAATGAGTGCATTTAAAAAAATGTAATTTGTAGTGAAGAGAGGACACCTGCTGTCTTTCTTAGGCCATTGCCTAAGTTGGTAACGGTGGGAATGGTGGTGTAAATAGAGTAATAACTGATCTAATGCATTTTTCAAACCACAGCCATCCCATTGTGTTGAGTGCAGGCAATTAAAATTGATGCTATTAAATGAGCAAACAATGAGACTCTTCTCTACTAGCATTTTACTCGCATTCCAGCTGTTATCAATCACCATTTAATATAACTCCAAGTTTGAAAGCTCAAGTGAATAGTAAAACTTTCTATTTGTGCAAGATGAAATGAATTAGATTTTCAACTGACTGGACATTTAGCTGATGTTGTCGATTTTGCATTGTAGAAACAGTCAGAATTTAATTTCTAATGACAAATTTAAAACATAACCCAGCAATTTTTAGGATTGAGTACTTGGAATTTGTTTTCTGCATCCTCAAAATGATAAGGAACCCAGTTTGCTGGCAAAGTGCAGGGGATTTCCTCTGTTTTTCCACTATCTGCTCAGACATTCACTCCATCACATTAAGACCAATTTATACCTTCTACCAACTTTCCTCAGATAAATCCTACTCCTGTTGGAGCAATGAGGCAAGCAATTCAGCCTGATAAAATTACTAAGTATTCTAACGTTCAAATTAGAACTAGGTTCCATAATAATTGAAGAACTGAGAGGAAAGCAAATAAAGACTGCAATCAATATTTGTTTCAATCTATTTGCCTGCGATCACCCACTTCCAGACCAATTCAATTTTATCACACAGAGCTATAAATAAACACAGGCATCCCAGCAAGTCACGTACATTCAATAAACCCTCAGCATGGCAAGGTATGAGTTTTTAATCTTTTATGGTTATTACCGGGACGTGCCCATTAACAGACTAATGAAAATTCAAAGTTGCAAAATGTTGAAAAATAAGGAGTAAGTCAGCATCTGGGAAGAGGAGACAGATCAAGGATTTTGACCTAGATAACAAAGTGTGGAGCTGGATGAACACAGCAGGCCAAGCAGCATCTCAGGAGCACAAAAGCTGACGTTTCGGGCCTAGACGCTTGGCCTGCTGTGTTCATCCAGCTCCACACTTTGTTACCTTGGATTCTCCAGCATCTGCAGTTCCCGTTATCAATGATTTTGAGCTAGGCCTTTCTCATTATTGAGAAATGAAAGATAAAGAAGGACGTTAAATGAATTGTGGGTTAAAAAAAAAGGAAAGGAGAAGCAAGAAAATATTTCAAGTAAGAAATACAATGTCACTTGAATAATGTGCAACCTGTGAATAGAGAAAGGAACAGATTCTTTGAATTCAATGGTCCTAAACAAAAGAAAGGGAATTTTCTGAAGACATTAAAGGTCTAAAAGTAAGAATTGCTAAGACAATGGAAAATTAATTGGAAATGGAAATCCATAGAAATAAGTGAGGAAAAGTGAGGAATTGTAGATGGTAAAAACCTTCAATTAAAGTGTGAGTGTGTGTGTGTGTGTGTGTGTGTGTGTGTGTGTGTGTGTGTGTGTGTGTGTGTGTGAACGAGAGAGAGTGTGTGTGGGGGGTGTGGTGGTATGTGCACAGTTTGGTGGGTGTGAACAGTACCTTGACTGGATTGCCCAATCGGTGGCCAGAGAATGTATTCACAATCCATTTAAGGGCAGTAGACAGGTTCTTAGAGTTGAAGGGCAAATAGGAAGTATTTTTAGTGATGAAGAAATGTAGCCTGCTATTGTCAGATGCCTATTCATAACTTTAAACATATTTGAAATTAACAATAGCTGCAGCTGCTGGGCTGATATGATGGAGGAGATACCATTCAGCAATATGGGCAGTGGCTGTGGTTATATCCAGATAGGTATATGGCAGCTTCAGTGGGGGAGGAAGTGTAATCAATGTAATCCTGGAATGCTAGCCCCAAAGTAATACAGAAAATATTAAAAGGAGGTTGTGATGGTGTAATTGTGAGATTTATTTTTAAAGAGAAGCGTGAACATACCTTTGGATAGTTTTGATTTATCTGACATATTGTATGTCCAGCGTACAAGTTTATTATATTTCTGACATTCAAATCAAAAGAAAATTCCCTTTGCATTATTACAAACATATAGAAAGCAGTTGAGCTGCAGTTCATGTTGTTTGCATGAAGTATGAAAGTGGGTGTCCTCAGTGGTAACTGACCCTCTGACTTCACCATTAACAAAGCCTGCTGTGACAAGTACCGGTTAGATACTCAGGAAATTGTAGCTTATGAAGTGCCACCGGACCCGAAGCTGCCAGTCAATCAGAGCCCAGCTGCCAGTCAATCAGAGCCCAGCAGCCACTGGCATCTGGGCAGCATTACTGGTGACGCCCGCAATGCAGTCAGGAAGGGTGGCAGCAGCAAGAAGGTGACTGGATTATTTAGAATGGGATCATAACATTATGTCATCACAAAGGTCGACAGCACAGTTAAAGGCCCTTTGGCCTATGAGGTCTGTATTGGTCAAAAGCAGGCACTTAACTTGTGATGGTATTTTGGGTCAATGGTTAGCACTACTACCTCACAGTGCTAGGGACTCAGGTTCAGTTCCAGCCTGAGGGGACTGTCTGTGTGGATTTTGCCAATTCTACCCGTGCCTGCATGTGTTTCTGCTGGATGCTCTAGTCTCCTCCCACAGTCCAAAGATGTGCAAGTTAGGTGGATCGGCCACTCTTACAGGCAGTGAGTTCCAGATTCCCACCACCTTATGAGTGTATTTTTCCCTCACATCTCCTCTAAGCTACTTGCCCTGTACCTTAAATCTATGCCCTCTGGTCATTGGTCCCTTCAAAAAGGGGAAAATTTTCTTCATGTCTACCCTGTTGCACCTGCCATAATTTTATACATTTTACCCATGTCTCCCTCACTTTCCTCTGCTCCAAGGAAAACCAGTCCAGTCTATCCAAACTTTCTTCACAACTGAAACTCTCCACCCCAGGCAACTTCCTGGTAAATCTCCTCTGCACCCTCTCCATTGCAATCCTATCTTTCCTACAATGTGGTTGCTAGAGCTGCACACAATGCTCTAGTTGTGACCTAACCAATATTTTGTACAGTTCCAGCAGAGCCTCCATGCCGTTCAACTCTCAGTCTCAACTAATAAATATCTCATATACCTTGTTAACCATTGATTTACCTGTCCCACAATCTTAACCAACAAGTGGAGATCCACACCAAAGTTCCAGTGATCCTTGGTGCTTTCCAGGGTCCTACCATTCATTGTGTATTCCCTTGCATTAGTTTGAATTCCTTATCTGGTTGAATTCCATTTGCCATTGATCAGCATGTCAATATCCTTCCATAATCTAAGAGTGTCCTTCTCACTATTTACCACACTACCAATTTTCAGATCATCTTCAGGCATCATCATGGTATGGGGTTTGCAAGGGCTGAGGGGTCAGGGTGTTGAAGGCAATTGCCTGGTTGTAGCATTCATTAGTAAATGCCTGGTCCTCAACAAAGCCTCTGACAGTTCCCAGACTGGAGCAAATGGAGGTCCCACAACAAACTGACAGGCAGGCCAGTGGTGCATTTGACCCATACGTGACTGTCAAATGACCACTTAAGGGCCTTGACTGGTGGCAGGTCAAGAGGTCATGCATGGATGTTGCCATGGAGCTTGATTGCTGAAGTGGTCAGAAGGGGCCAGACATCTCACCTGTGCCAAGATGCACCATTATTTTTCCATCCTACTACTTGCCCCACCATATCTAGGGAGGGAAAAATCCCACTATTTAAGTCAATATAAAGGGTAAGTCTCTACCATTTAAAATAACCTCAAACTGAAGGGCAACTAGGAATGGGCAATAAATGCTGACACAGCTAATGAAATCCAAATCCTATGGATGAATAACAAAATACTGATAATGGTATGAATATGAATAATTTGAAAATGTCAAGCATTTATTGACTATTCATAAATAATGGGATCATAGAGCATGACAGCACAGAAAAAGGCCCCGTTGCCTGTCGACCACCTAGCTATTCTAATCCTGTTTTCCAGCACATGGCCATAGCCCGTATTCTTGGGCATCGCAAGTGTACAAGCCAAATACAGATTGAATATAATGAGGGTTTCTGCCTCCACCACCTTTACAGGTAGTGAGTGCTGAAATTTTACTACCGTCCGGGTGAAAGAATATTTCATCCACTCTGAAACACCTGCTCTTTACCTTAAGTCTGTCATTACAAAGAACAATTTATTATCTGTTTTCTTCTAGACTTAAACTAAGAGATTATTAATTTCCATTGAATAATCAACACTCATATTTTCCCGTGGACATTGACTAGTCAACCCACAAGTATAGCAGCTCGGGTGACAGAACATAACTAAATACACACTAAAGCATATCAACAGCCTACGCTGCCACACTACAGCACACTGTGATAAATTCGTAAATGTGAAACATTCAATGTAATTTGTTTAAATTAAGTAAAGCTCAAGCTCTACTCTTTTTCATCTCCAAACGCACTAGTGAAGTGAGGGGAATACACATGAAGGGCAATTAATACAATCAGGCGAGAGAACATTGCCTTCGTCTCAACAATTGGCTGATATTATTTTAAAGAAGTAAGTCTTCTCATTAAAAATATGATTTTAGGGAAGTTAGACATTTGCAAATATTGCATATAGCAGCTTATGTGTTGTATGCCACCCTTTAGGGATGAGCGCTGAATGTATTCTTGCATAACTTTCTCAGTGCAGTTAACCGAGAAAAACTTAATCAGGCTTCTAAGAACAAAGAAAAAGAACAAAGAAAATTACAGCACAGGAACAGGCCCTTCCGCCCTCCAAGCCTGCACCAATCCGAATCCTCTGTCGAAACCTGTCATCTATTTTCTATGGGTCTGTATCCCTTTGTTCCCTGCCCATCCATGAACCTGTCCAGATAAATCTTAAAAGTCCCTATCGTGTCTGCGTCTACCACCTTCGCTGGCAACCCATTCCAGGCACCCACCACCGTCTGCGTAAAGAACTTTCCACCCATATCTCCCATAAACTTTCCTCCTCTCACTTTGAATTCATGACCCCTAGTAACTGAGTCCCCCACTCAGGGAAAAAGCTTCTTGCTATCCACCTTGTCTATACATCTCATGTCAATCAGGACCCCCTCAATCTCGATCTTTCTAATGAAAATAATCCAAAACTACTCAACCTTTCTTCATAGCTAGTGCCCTCCATACCAGGCAACATCCTGGTGAACCTCCTCTGCACCCTCTCCAAAGCATCCACATCCTTTTGGTAATGTGGTGGCCAGAATTGTACATAGTACTCTAAATGTGACCGAACCAAAGTCTTATGCAACTGTAACATGACCTGCCAACTCTTGTACTCAATACCCCTCCGATGAAGAAAAGCATGCCGTATGCCTTCTTGACCACCCTATTGACCTGCATTGCCACCTTCAGGGAACAATGGACCTGAACACCCAGATCTCTCTGTACATCAATTTTCCCCAGGACTTTTCTATTTACTGTAGAGTTCGCTCTTGAATTAGATCTTCCAAAATGCATCACCTCGCATTTGCTCAGATTGAACTCCATCTGCCATTTATCTGCCCAACTCTCCAGTCTATCTATATTCTGCTGTAATCTCTGACAGTCCCCTTCACTATCTGCTACTCCACCTATCTTAGTGTCATTTATAAACTTGCTGATCAGACCACCTACACCTTCCTCCAAATCATTTACATATATCACAAACAACAGTGGTCCCAGCACAGATCCCTGTGGAACACCACTGGTCACAGGTCTCCAATTTGAGAAACCTCCTTCCACTACTACTCTCTGTCTCCTGTTGCCCAGTCAGTTTTTTACCCATCTAGCTACCACACCCTGGACCCCATGCAACTTACTTTTTCCATTAGCCTGCCATGGGAACCTTATCAAATGCCTTGCTGAAGTCCATGTATATGACATCTACAGCCTTTCCCTCATCAATCAACTTTGTCACGTCCTCAAAGAATTTTATTAAGTTTGTAAGACATGACCTTCCCTGCACAAAACCATGTTGTCTATCACTGATAAGCCCATTTTCTTCCAAATGGGAATACAGCCTATCCCTCAGTATATTTTCCAGCAGCTTCTCTACCACTGACGTCAGGCTCACCGGTCAATAAGTACCTGGATTTTCCCTGCTATCCTTCTTAAACAAGGGGGCAAATTAGCAATTCTCCAGTCCTCCGGGACCTCACTAGTGTTTAAGGATGCTGCAAAGATATCTGTTATCACTAGTTCCTCTCTCACTTCCCTCAGTAACCTGGGATAGATCCCAATCAGACCTGGGGACTTGTCCACCTTAATGCCTTTTAGGATGCCCAACACTTCCTGCCTCTTTATGCCGACTTGTCCTCGAGTAATCAAACATCTATCCCTAACCTCAACATCCGTCATGTCCCTCTTCTTGGTGGATACCGATGAAAAGAATTCGTTAAGAATGTCATCCATTTTCTCTGACTCAACGCATAACTTTCCTTCTTTGTCCTTAAGTGGGCCAATCCTTTCTCTAGTTACCCTCTTGCTCTTTATAAATGAATAAAAAGCTCTGGAATTTTCCTTAACCATGTTTGCTAAAGATATCTCATGTCCCCTTTTAGCCCTCTTAATTCCTTGTTTCAGATTTGTCCTACATTCCTGATATTCTTCCAAAGCTTCATCTGTCTTCAGTTGCCTAGACCTATGTATGCTTCCTTTTTCCTCCTAGCTAGTCTCACAATTTCACCTGTCATCCACAGTTCCCTAATCTTGCCATTTCTATCCCTCATTTTCACAGGAACATGTCTTTCCCGCATGCTAATCAACCTCTCTTTAAAAGACTCCCACATATCAAATGTGGATTTACCTTCAAACAGTTTCTCCCAGCTTTTCTGTGTTGCTTCTCTACACTACAAAGTATCATTACAGGTTGTCAGTATAAACCATGACAAAACATAACTAATTTTTCTAATAACCTGCTGTGGGAGTGGCTTCTGGCACAATGCCATTCTCTTTCCTCTTCTCCCACTGATGCTTTTCTCTGGTAGCTTACTTCTATCCTTCCTTCACCTGCCCCAGAGGTAGATCAATTAATCCGTGCAAAGTAGAATTAACTGATTAGAAATCACACAGAAACAGCACAAAGCTGTTCAGAGGATTCTGAATTAACTAGCAAAAAACAGAAAACAGGAGCCCCAAAACTTCACCAATAATCCACAAAGAAAGAATCAGCAATTAACCAGGATGGAGGGAATGAGACCTTTATATAGTGTTTCTGTCAAGGCCATGCCAAGGATTGATACTATAAGTTTCTGATCCTGTTTATCAGATGACAGTCAGATGAAGCCCCTTTTATTTGACAGCCAGTACTATATTTAAATACTACCATAAGATTTTCAAATCATTTTGGATGTAAGCAAAATCAGTAAAACGTGTGAATCGCACATATCAGTCTGATGTGTCTTACATTACTCTAAAGGAGTTCCAGTGCATCCAACACATTCGTTTCCACTTATTTCTGGATTTGAAAAATAGGTGAGGCTTTAAATAAATTTCCAGGCATATCGGTGTTTAAGTTTTATAAAGTGGAAGAGCACTTACTTTCATCCAATACCAAAAAGCCATAGCCACCCTGTTATGATATTCAATACTGCCACTTTCCCCAAACTTACATATTTTTTAAATGGAACAAAATATAGCTTAATTTTGAGGCTGCTCATGATAATAACTCTTTACTATCCAATATTTATTTGTGAGATCAGTTTAATTAATACCTTTTTTTAAAGGGTATTACCTTTTCCTTTGAGATGGGCCCTTGAAGAAGAAGATGTTGTGCATTGGGGAACTCTGGGAGCAATGTTCCAGTTTTTGAGCTGAGCGAATATTTCCGTGTAAAGCCTCCCTATAACAGGTCAAAATGTTATATTAGTTATGTGCCAAATATACAATCCATTAATCCATTATAAAGCATTTATTATTGCTACCAGTTAAGATGAATGTTTAACTATTCAAAAATAAAGGTAATATTGTTGAAAACATACATTTATAGTTTGTTTTTAGTCTGTATTGATTCAGCTAGTGATTTGATTCACAACTGAATTAGCATTGAAGTTTTAGATTATAATCTATAATTGTTATCCCATATTTGTTTACAAGCTTCTTATTTTATGTAATGCAAATATGATGGTCAGATTGAAATATACAACTCATCTAAATTTCAATATGTTCCTGCTCTGGTGACTATGAACATAGTGCAACTGGATTTAAAGCTTGATAAGGTGAGTCGCATTAAGTCAGTTCATTAACGAACAGCTAGTATTAATAAAATTTGGATGAAATTACAGGTTGTGCAAAATGAACATTTATTGTCACTTTTCTGATCTATGTATTTTAAAATCCCTTTTACATGTGGGAATGCTTATTTCTAATGACTATATAATGTTTTGTAATGTTTGCAATATTATCTGCTAATAAGCCATAAAGACTTTAATAATTAACGGATTTGTTCAGAAAATAAGATTACTGGCATTTTAATGTAGGGTATTTTCAACAAGAGATCTGATTCTCAAAAGGCCAATATGTTGCACAATGTGTCAAAATCTTTCCTTCTCTGTTCCATGCTGTGAACAGATTCTGTAGTTTGAATGTCAACAAGCTTTAACTGATGTTGTGCACTTTGTATATGGAGATGGCATAAGTGTTTTGTTTGGTTTTAATTCCAAATAGTTTGGCAATGTATGAGAATACTCAAATAATTCATTTGAGAATTCATAAGGGTGTAAAATGAGGAAATAACCAAGGGAGAAGTTTTAAAATTGATGGGTAAACTGTCTGTCAGCTTCAATGGTCATAAAAGACTGTGTAACATGATTCAAAAATGACCAGTAAGTGGCAGATGGAATAAAATGTGGGAAAGTGTGAGGTTCTGTGCTTCAGTAGAAGAACACAGGCATAGACTATTTTCTAAATGGGCAAAGACTTTGGAAATGTGACGCACAAAGGAACTTAGGAGTTGTAGTTCAAGATTCTCTTAAGGTTAACATGCAGGTTCATTTGTCAGTTAGGAAGGCAAATGCAATGTTAGCATTCATTTCAACAGGGCTAGAACACAAGAACAGAAATGTACTGCTGAGGTTGTAAAAGGCTTTGGTCACAATGCATTTGGAGTATTGAAAGCAGTTTTGGACTCCATATCTAAGTAAGGATGTGATTGCATTGGAGGGTGTCCAATGGAGGGTATAAGAATGATCCTTGGGATGAAGAGCTTGTCGTATAAGGAGTGGTTAAGGACTCTGAGTCTGTAGTTGATGGAGTCCAGAAGGATGAGAAGTTTGGACAGAGTGTATATGGAGAAGATGTCTTCACTAGTAGGAGAGATTAGGACCCAAGAGTGCAGCCTCAGAGTGAAGGGATGACTCTTTAGAACTGACATGTGGATAAATTTCTTAAGCCACAGGGTGGTGAATCTGTGGAACTCATTACTGCAGCAGGCCTTGGAGGCTACATCATTGAAAGTCTTTAAGATGGAGAAAGATTGGTTCTTAATTGGCAAGGGGATCAAGGATTACAGGGAGAAGGCAGGAGAATGGGGTTGAGAAATGTATCCTCCATGATCAAATGATAGAACAGACTTGATGGCCTAGAATGGCCTATTTCTGCTCCTCTGTCCTGCGGTTTTATGGACCAGGAATACTGGTAAACATTATTCCTTCAACTTATATGGGTCATTTAACTAACCTTTCATCTCACAATAGTTTCTGGAATCTGACAACAGTGTGAAGTGCTTTGGAGATTCTTGAGAGAAATGGGTAGGCACAATAAAAATATGCTTTGTCCTCAACAAAACTGACATCTCTTTCTAAAAATACTTTCCCTTTGTTGCTAGAAAGAAAAGACTGCAAAATGTAGTGCTGTGTTTACAATGTTCCTAACGGGATAAACCATAGCTACATCCCAAAGATACACAAGAAACATCCCAAATTATTAACAGGAGGATAAAGGAAATGGGTAACATAAGGAGCGTGGTTCTTATCAGAGTAAATGCATCAGTAAAAATAGACAGTTTAGAATTTATGAAAAACTACACTGGAAACGAAAATACTGGTAAGCTAGGAGCAAAAAAAAATTAGATAAGGGAAATGCTGAAAGCTTTATGCAATCAAAACAAAACTAGAAAAGTATACAAGTCTTATCAATTTGTGTTTCCAGATATCGTATAGATAACATAAATAAGCCATTTAATGTGTTCTTCTTGTAAAACAGTTTTTCTGTCTAAATATTCCTGTTTGGAAGTAATCCCAGCAGAATATTTGGAGGTTTATCAGTTTCTGACCCCAGTCACTAATCCTCCTGAATTTATTTGGATCAACTAGTCAGAGTGGTGTGTGTGGGAATTTGGAAAATACTGCCGCTACATTTCTGGACCAGCTGCCTCCAAGGTAGACAGAACAAGTGTTCACCTTATTGTTGATTAGTTTAAATTTGTCTGTTGTCAGAGTACAATCCATTAATCAGCAATTAATTGCTCTCAGTTTTTTTTTCTCTCTTTTTCACTTTCCATAAATGGGCTCTTACACACAACTGACTTTTTTTTTCCATCACCAAATCACCCATGGTATTTCTATTTTCCATCTATTAACCATCACCAGTAAATCACCCATGTTTTACAGTTGATTAATTTATATATACAGCCTGTTAAAAGTAAGGGAGAGAGAGGGAGAAGGGAAGGGGCTATTGCACCCAGTTTGTATTTGGAAAATGTTGAGTCTAGTTAAGATGATAGTCACAAGACCAGAAGGACAGGTACAGGAGAAGACTGTTTTATCCTTGAGCTTGTTCTGCCATTCAATAAGATTGTAGCTGATTTTGGAATTAACTTCACCTCTTGCCTGATCCCAGTAACCGCTGACTTCCTTGTGGATCAAAACCTTGTCTAACTCATCTTTGAATAAATTCAACAACCCATCCTTCACTGCTATATGGAGACGAGAATTTCAATAATTAAATGCTCACATCTCCATTGAATGTAGCACTAGTTTTAGATTCCCTCACGAGAGAAAACATCCTCACAGCCTCTACCTTATCAAACTCCCTTGGAATTTTATGTGTACTTAAGTAAGATTGCCTCTCATTCTTCTAAACTTCAACAAGTATAGGTCCAACCTACTGAAACTTTCTTCATAAAACAATCGCTTCATTCTAGGAATCAGCTTAGTGATCTTTGCAGATTCCAGTATATATGTATCCCTTATTAAGTAAGGAGTCAAATATTGCACATAGAACTCTAGGTGCCGTCTGACTAATACCCTGCAAAAACAACAGTTCACTATTTTTAACTCCATCTCCCTTCTGGTAGAGGACAGCATTCTATTTGCCTTCCTGGTTACTAGTACATGCACACCAACCTTTTATGATTATTATACAGGAACAGCCAGATCCCTCTGTGCTACACATTCTGTAGCCACTTTGTTTTTTTTAATTCATTCATGAGATGTGGGTGTCACCAGTCAGGACAGCATTTATTCCCTATCTCTAATTTAAATAATAGCTTGTTTTTCTATTCTTCCCACCTTGATGGAGAACCCATATGTTCCACATTACATCCATCTACCAAATGTCCAACACTCACTTATCTGTAAGGCCAAAAGACATAGAAGCAGAACTAATCCACTAATTCATAAAAAAATCCATTCATCCATTAAAAAAAACTATTAATCTCAACTCTGTTCCCTGTTAGTTAACTAATTCTGTGTAACTCTAATTTGCTCCCTTCAACACTTTGAGTTCTTTTTTTGTGTGGTGAACCTTTTATTCGGCACGTTATCAAATGCATTTTGGGAATACAAATACACCATATCTACTGGTTCCTCTTTATTCACCCTGCCTCCAACATCCTCAAAGAACTTTACAAGCACTAAATATGATATTCCTTTCAAAAAATCGTGTTATTTCTGCCTGATTATATTATGAGTGTCCTGCTACCACTTCATTAAATGGATGCTATCTTTTTCTCAACAACATATGTCAAGCTAACAGAACTGTAGTTTCCCATTTTCAGTTTCCCTTTCTTGAATAGAGGTGCTGTATTTAGTGTTTTCTCATCTGAAAGGACATTTCCAGAATCTAAGGAATTTTGGGAAACTACAACTGATCCATACTCTATTGTAATGGTTTTCACACTGGTGTGCCATGACAAGGTGAGGAATGTGCTGCAAAATTTTTGGGAAGCAGCACTGTTTCATCTGCTGTCCCCAGTCACCCCTATAGTGGGGATGGGGAGAACAGTTCCCAGCATTTAATTTGTGCATGACACTGTCACTCAGTGTGTGGGACCAGTGACTTGGTCACCTTTGGCCTTTGCCCGTTTTGCTGAACCAGTCTGATTGTGTGCCACTTTTCCTGTGGATTGTCAGGGCTGGGCCATGGCAGAGCGAAGCAGAGAACATGGTGAGTGCAGGAGCTGCTGCACACAGGCTGCTGTGGGGTGGTCCAGCTCACCACCTCACCCGAGCCGAGTTTTGGGGTTTGGGGGAGAGGGGGTGCAGTGGCTGCCACTGTGGACCAGGCACCCTCTCAGTAACGGGCAGCATGGCAACCTCTCCAAGATGGCAGCTGGATGACAGATGGAGAACAGGGAGTGGAGAGATAGCAGGGGAGCCTCACTGGCCACTGTTTGCCTTAATTCCCTCAATGACATAGTAAATGTACATGAAATGATTGCTCATAAACAACACATATAACAGAAAAAAAAGGTAGGTGTGCCATGGAATTGTTTGTTTCATTGAAGTACCCCATTGATATGGAAGAAGTGGGGAATTACTGCACTATGGACACAGCTAATCCATTTAAGACCCAAGGATGCAGGCTGTCGGATTGCAGGGATTTATGAGCCGAAATTTCTGTGAGTATTCCCATTATATTTTCTCTGGTTACGTGGTATGTCCTACCTCCCTTTTGCCTTCTGCTCTTCTACTATCATTCAGAATTTTTTTTTGTCTTCTTTGTGAGAACTGATACAAACTATTTCTTCTGATTGCCATGAACATGAAGTCATTATATCGTATGCTTTGTAAAGAAGGATAACCTGTCTTTAAAATGGACACACAGAGTCGTATAAAATAGATCCCAAAAAGTCACATGGCTTCATTTCAGAATATAACCGCAGTCGAAAGTAGGCAATCTGACGTCATTATCATAATGGTTAATCACACAAGGGTTCATGAAATAGTTCAAGGAGATCAGGATGGGTCACTGAATCCTCAAAATGTGTAAAGATTCAAACCATCTGAAAGTTTGAACAGGAGACATGAAGGAAAACATCACTAGAAATTCCAACCTAAATGACTTTGCTTCATAGAGCAATTAGTCGTCAAAATTATTACTTTCAGCCATTTTGTTTGATTGTAAAGAAAGCTGGCTGAAGATAGCCACTGAGAGGAAAACGATTTGAACACCATGAGAGAAACATCTTGAAAAAGCAACTGTTTCTCAATGGGGAGACAGAAAAAGGCATCCAGGACAAAAAGAATGGCTAAGGGGGCTACTGTACTGAAACAGGC
Source organism: Stegostoma tigrinum (assembly GCF_030684315.1). Lineage (NCBI taxonomy): Eukaryota > Metazoa > Chordata > Chondrichthyes > Orectolobiformes > Stegostomatidae > Stegostoma > Stegostoma tigrinum. Next base: position 60,780,496 of record NC_081357.1, on the reverse strand, counting down.
TGCAAAGAGCCACAATTTGCAGTGCCATAAAAGTGAAACTAAGGTGCCTTCACTCACTCCCAGGACCTGTTCGGCGTACTGAGTCCACCTGTGGGAGCAACCTCCAACTATTCGACTACAGAAGCCATCGTAGTTGCTGAATGTGACTTCAACTTTCAACCCATTCATTTCAGAAAGAGAATCTTCAAGCAAGCCAGGCCTGCAACGATAGAGACTGATCTCATTTTCATCTTCATACATAACTTATATTTTTACTTACTTTAAATCATCGTAACTGCATTTTAGCTAATAGTTTTACCACATTTCAGTTGAGCAACTTTCAGCAATAGCTGTGTAATAAACTAACCTTTTATTTGTTTAAAACATTGAGCTGTGCTATTAGGTTTAGTTTTAAATTGAAACATTCAATATTTATCAGGGGGCTACATACAAACTTATACAAATTCTTACTTCACAAACCACTCTCAGGAAATACCTCATATGTGGTTGTGACATGGAAATGAGGGAAAGAGTGTCAAAAGGTGTGTTTCCTTTACATCCATCTTGAATGCACCCAACCAAACACAGGCAGGTGCAGTCAGCATGAGAAGAAAATCTTGGAAACATCAGGAATCTGCAAGTTGTGAGAAACAGAAGGAATTCTGTTGCTTGTTGCAATTTTGACTGCTAAATATCTTCTCAAAAACAACTAAAAGGAATAGATATATTTCGGAACACTTGGCTTGCATTTTCAAAAATTAGTTTGATCGTGCTAAGTAATACAGCAAGTACTTCATGTTACCATTATTCCAATATCAGGTCCTCTGAGTGATAGCACAAATAGAAATAAATGAATATGATTGATAGCTATTATGGAGACATGGTTACAGCATGACAAGACTAGGGACTCAATACTCAAGGGTCGTCGACATTCCGGAAGAATAAGCAAAAAGGAAAAAGAGGTGGAGTAGCTTTGTTAATAAAGTGCAGTTGTGAATCATGATGTAGATGCAATGCATCATGATAATGAATCAGTTGGGTGGAAATAAGGAATGACAAAGGAATTAAGTCATGGTTTGGGGTTGTCTATAATCCCACAAAGAGTTGTCTCACTGCAGGAGAAAGTATAAATTGGGATATAATGGAGACAAGTAAGAAGCGTCTACAATTATGTGTGTTTTTAATGGGCATATTGAGTGGAATACTCAGATGGGCAAGGGTGACTTGAATTTATAAAGTGTTTCAGGAATTGCTCCTTAACGCATTATACCGCAGAACACAGGAGATGTAATTAGGTGGAATTAATGTGAGATCTCATGTTTAAGGATCCTCTAGGAAGTGCCAATCACAATATGGTAGAATTTAAGACTCATTTTGAAGGAGAGAAACTCAGGATCTTAAACTACTGCGCTCAACTTAAGCAAGGGATATTACAGAGGAATGATGAAAGTGTTGTCTCGAAGAGGCTGGGCAAATAGACTAAGGGGAACATTGGAGAATGCATAATGGCCAACATTAGACATACAGTTCGTAATTCTCAGCAAAAAAACTCAGGCAAAAAGAAGTACTCATTGAGAAGGATTACCACCTGTGGTTAACAAAAGCAGATTGTCTTTTGACACCAATAATCTGCCAGTAAACTCAGATTCTGCAAGCTCACCTTCAATTTTATAAAGTTGATTTTTGTAAATTAAGAAAAAAGTCTATTTTGTTTAACAGCTTTATTTCTCTTCACCTACATAGATTTTAAAAAATTTTGTTTTCATTTTTTAAGGGTTTGTTAGATTTTTATTATTTTCATTTCATTTTTTGTCAGAAATTTTGTTACGATGACACATGCTCCTGGTTGTGAGCAAATGCAGCCATTTCATGAAGCAGATACGGATGACGAGAAAGCACATAAAGACAGAGAAAATTGATTACGAAAGTACCTTTGAAAGATACAAAAACTAACAAGCAAGAGCTTCTACAGGTATACAAGAATAAAGATAACAGCTGAAGTTAATGTGGGAAACTTTTCTAAATGTCCTGCTATTTCATAATAACGAAATCTAGCACTTTCCCGATGACAGAAGTTAGGCTTTTTTTTATTCATTCACGGGATGAGGGCATCGCTGGCTGAGCTAGTATTTATTGCCCAAAAGGCAGTTGAGAGTCAACCACATCGTGTGGGTCCAGAGACACTTACTGACCAGACCAGGTAAAGATGCTTCCCAAAAAGACATCAGTGAATCAGATGGGATTTTCCAACAATCAACAACTGATTCATGGTTAGCATTAAGACTGTTAATTCTAGATTTTTAGAATTAAACTCAAATCCCACTATTTGCTGCGGTGGGATTCAAACCTGGGTCCTCAGAAATTACCTGGGTTGATGGATGGAATAGCTTAAGCAGTAATACCACTGGGCCATCACCACCAGTTAATGGGCCAAAGTTTCCTGCTTTCTGTCTTATTCCTTCCTTTAACAGGGCCATCACATGGGAGGATGCAACTGTAGAATTCACAATGGAGAACAGGGAAATAGCAGATAATTTAAAATAATATTTAGCATCAGTCTTCATGGTGGAAGACATTATAAACAACCCCAAAATAACAGGTAAACAGTACTAGTGGAAGTAGTGATTCTGTAACAGTCTCAATCATGATGGGCAAATAATTGGACAACCTAATGGGACTAAAGGCAAATAAGAAATTAGAGCCAGATGACCTTCACCCAAGTGTCTTAAAGCAAGTGACTGCAGAGGGTAGTGGAGACATTGGTTGGAATATTCCAGAACTCACTGGATTGTGGGAGGGTTCCAGTGTTTGGAAAATTGATAACATGATGGCCCTATTAAATGGAAGGAGCAAGATAGAAAACAGGAAACTATAGGCCTGTTAGATTAACATCTGTCATTGGGAAAATGCTAGGTTTCATTTTTAAGAAATAGCAGGACGTTAGAAAAGCACAACACAATTAAACAGAGTTAAGATGGTGTTGTGAAAGGGAAATCACAATTTAAGAAAATTTTCTAAATTTCTTTGAGGATATAGCAATCAAATTTGATAAAGGGGAACCAACAGATGTAACATATTTTCAGAAAGAATTCAATAAAGTGTGACATAAAGATTACTGCATAGGATACGAGCTCATGGTATTGGGGGTAATGTATTAGCATAGAGTGAGGATTGGTTAACACACAGAAACAGAGAGTCAGGATTAATGAGCATTTTTCAGGTTGGAAAGACATACTGGTGGAATCGTAGAAAGATCAGTCCTAGAACCTCAATTATTTACTGGCCATGTTAATGTATTTGGGGAGGAACAAGAGTATAATATTTTAAATTTACAAATGATACAAAAGTAGGTGGAAAAGCATGTTGTGATATGACATAAGAATTTGCACTGGTATGGATAGATTAAGTGAATGAGCAAAAAATCAGCAGATAAGAGTTAAATGCAGGAAAATTTTCTTGTGCATGAGACAGAAAAAGTTAATATGCAAATGCAGCAAATAGTTAAGAAGGCAAAATGAACTTGGTCTTTGGAGTTTAGAAATATAGGAATCTTGTTACAATTGTACAGGGTGTTGGAGAGCCTGAAAATGGAATACTGTGTAAATTTTTGGTCTAATTATTTAAAAAAGGACATATTGACATTGGAAGCAGTTCAAAAACTATTCACTAGGATTATTCATGGGATGAATGGATTGACTTAACAAACTCGGCTAAACAGGTCTACCAGCATTCATTAGAGTTTAGAAGAATGGCGGATGACCTTATTGAAACAGACAAGTTTCTGAGAAGGGCTTAACAGGGTAGATGTTGAGGCATTGTTTCCATTAATGGGCGAGTCTCGAACCACAGCATGTAGTTACAGATAATTATGAGGCACTCGTTTAAAAATGAGATGCAAACGAGTTTCCTCTCCCAGAAAGTACTGAATATCTAGAATTCTCTACCCCAGAGAGTTGTGGAGGTTCAACCACTGAAAATAAAGAGATAAACGGGCTATGCTGAATTGACATGAGAGAGGTTTTAAGGCGTGGGAGCAGATCAACCGGTTCTTGTTGAATGGCTGTGCAGGCTTAAAGGGCTAAATGGCCTACTCCTGTTTCTATTTTCTTATGTTCTTACAGCTACTCAAGCATTAGATCAAGGGTCACAAACACCATTCAGCTCTGTTATCAACAATCTTATAGTCCAAAGTGAATCATAGGACTTCCAAGTCCCAGTAGACCTCTTTAACAATTGTGTTACCACAGTAGTTGTGTGGACTGATCACCTACCTGAGGTGGCCTTCTGGAATGCTCATATGACTTGATTGTGATGTCTGCCATCTATTCCTACATCTTTAAGATCATCCTCAGCAGTACCTCTATATGAATACGATGTTTGTTCAGCATGCTTTGTTATTTTTACAAAGTAATACTCCTGAGATCACCTCCATAGGATTGAGGCCAAGGATATTTTCTCAACTTATCCTTAGAAACTTTGTAGCACTTTCAAAATTGACTCCTTGTGCATCGTTAAGAAATTAAGTGAAAGAGTGGCACAATAAAAGAAATTCAAGACAAGGTGAGAATTTTTTGACATATTTGTGACAAAAGGGATTCAATGAGTTGGAACTCAATATCACAGCTACCTCCCTCCACAAAGCATGCAATGTGCAACCTTGGCTGCTATCTTCAGCAAGCCCGTCCCTCTGTTCCATGTCTTTTACTTAAATATGCAGGATCAGCTCCCAGTATTTTCTGCTCTTTTCATTGATTGAGCTACCATCCTTCTCAACAATCTATCCTCCTACTGTTAATTTTTTTTTGGGGGGTGGGCATTTGAGCAGTTTAATATCAGTGTTTCTCATTGGAGTTTTTTTTTCACTCTTCCCCAGTCTTACACTCTTCCCTTTGGCCCTCAATACATGCCCAAGGACTTCCATCTGATGTACCATCTCTCAATTGATTCTCTATCCATCCTTCAATAATAGTATTTTTCTAGCCTTCTTTCTTCAGAGCTCAGCTTCAGTCCCTGCACAGTTTCTTTCTATCTTCTCCTTATGCTTTTAGGATGTTGCAGACTTTTTTTTAATAGAATCCCGACACTGTGGAAAAAGGCCCTTCAGCCCAACAAGTCCACACTGACCCTCAGACATCCGGCCAGACTCATCCCCCTATGATCCACCTAATCTACACATGCCTGGAAACTGTGGGCAATTTAGTATGGCCAATCCACCTAGCTTGCACATCTTTGCACTGTGGCAGGAAACCAGAGCACCCAGAGGAAACCCACGCAGACAAGGGGAGAATGTGCAAACTCCACAAAGACAGTCGCCCGAGGCTGGTCCCTGGTGCTGTGATTGTTTTACACAGATATTTTGGATCACCCAATTTAATTTAGCTGACTTCTCTAAAGGATTTTGTGGTGTGGTAGCAGCATCTCTATCTAGGTCAGACAGCTTAGGTTTAAATCACACCTACCCCAGACATGTAGTGTAATCTGAGATAACAAGGTGTGGAGCTGGGTGAACACAGCAGGTCAAGCAGCATCAGAGGAGCAGGAAGGCTGACATTTCTGGAGAAGGGTCTAGGCCTGAAACGTCAGCCTTCCTGCTCCTCTGATGCTGCTTGGCCTACTGTGTACTTCCATCCCTACACCTTGTTATCTCGGATTCTCCAGCATCTGCAATTCCTACTATCTCTGACGTAGTGTAACATGACTGATCAGGTTGATTGGAAATACCTAGCTGACAACTCCGCTATTGACGTCCACCTGAATATCACAGTCACCTGAATAAACAGATGTCACTGATAAATTCCCATCCTATGATTTGGATCGTGCTAAAACCCAGTCAAACTTTTGGGCCCATTAATTTTTAATAAAAATATATAATATGTCTGCCTTTCCAAACCAACCAAACTCTGATTTAAGATGAACAACAACAAGGGCAATTTGTCAATTTATATAAGTTGCCAATTTAATGCCAGCAAAGAGAGCTAGAAAACACAAAAATTGTTCCTACTTTTAAGTTTCAATGACTTGTTGATGAATGTAGGTCAAACCACAATGTTGCCATTCTCCTGCACCTGAACCTCATTCAGCTACAGACCTCTGTTCCGGAGTTAATGGTGCTGTTTAAAGTTTACAGGCAGTCACCCATAGAAACAATCATCAGGGGCTGGAAGTTGGAAAGGATGAGTTGTGACTCCTACCGTCTTTAAGGAGAGGAAGAAATTTGAGTGTATAAGGCAAATATGAAAAGATTTTGTGACAGACAGATGACAGACAAGAACAGGCAGAAGGAAAGGGCTTTTTAATACCTTCTATAAGTGTTACTAATTATTTAACATGCTGTTATATTAATCATCTTTGGTGTTTTGCCTGTTTGAGTTGATCTTCACTCTACCCTGTCACCGCTGCTATGTCACCTATGTCTCATTTTTAATTGAGGCACAATCCTTGTTAAGTTACAACATCAATGGTTGGGCAGAATTGTTTGCGGAACAGTCTTTTTTTAGAATATACTGTTTACCAGTTGTACTTTAGAAAGCTGGTTAAAGTTAAATCTATTTTCCAAAAATAGATAAAACATTACTAACTAAAAATCATATTGTGAACCACATGAGCACTAAAATGTTGGAAAATCTAACACAATCTCCTTCAGCTTCTTGACATTCTTAATTTCTAATTATTTTTGGACAGCATTTAATGCAGATGTCATGTCCCACTCCAAACCACAAAATTGGGAGCTAGCCCACCTCCATGAAATCATGACCAAATTTCATGGGTGAAAGACATTTAGATGCCTGAGGTCATGCTGTCCACCCTTCTTGTGAGTGGATGTTCTATCTCTAAGAGCCGACTGTCAAGTCAGCCCTTCAAGCCAAGCAGGACCAACGAGAGCAGTGGCCATTTCCTGGATTGCAGTCATCAACCAGAGGCAGCGCTAGATGCCAGAGAAGCAGTAGATTAGGGCTGGCAGTCCCTGGATAGCCAGGCCTCAGTGAGACGAGGATGGGGTGAGATGGGAAGTGATCAGGAGGCCAGAAGGCTGATCAAGTAGGCCACACTTTCCACTGGGTATATCCTCCATGCTGTATAGGATGACAAAATTGGAGGCCCATCCCCTTAGTCAGGTTACAGCCTGGTGGCATATGCATGTAGAACAACTACTGCTGGTAAAATACCATTGGTATTGGGATGAGCACTTACATAACTTTAATTCATTAATAATTTATTCTCCTGCATTTCCAACAAAATGATCTTCTACATTCTTGTTTTTTTTCTGATATCAACACTAACATACGCCAGTGCACATGTGATATAAAACCCCCATGATCAAATGTCTTTCGCTTTACAATTAACTCATCCCAACTTCATTGGGCAACTTTCAGCATAAATGAAAATGAATAATTAGCCTCATATATATTACAAACATCGTTCTATATATTATACAGACCAATCTAGATTCCTTCTTTGTTCTCAAGTTTGTTTATGTACCCATACTAATGGCGATTGAACATACTCATGGATCACCATATGTGCCTATAAAGCACAATTTCCCACTCCCTCACCCAACCTCCAGCCATCTGTTGTTCTACATATAAAACATATAACAGACAGAGCGTGGCAATCATTTATTTTTCATGAAAAATTGTTTACCTTTGAAGTCTTCATTGCACATTAACATTGTGTAATATTGACTTAAGCTCTGCCACACATGTTTTAAATCCATTATTTACAGTCTTTACCTTTTGGCAGTTTGTCAAGTTCAACAATTAGTGCACGAAGAAATCAATAACTTTAAGTATCTGGTTATAGACTATGGCTCAGAATAAAGAAAGGTATACTGTGTAAAAAGTCTTACATTGTCAGTGTTGTCTTTTTTCCCCTTAATAATGATATAACACTCCGTACATCGGTGACTCACAATAAAGAGATCCAAATGTTCTCAATATGGTTTTATACACTTCAATTCTACGTACCTCACTTTTCAGTTTGCTTCCTGAAAACCTATGAATAATGAAAAATATTATTAATACAATTATATTACTAAAGCTATTAAGTTGGTCTTATAAATTTGATATTTAAAATGGTGCTCACTCAGCCCCTTCAAAGATGCTTGCTGCATTTCCCAGGAGGGATGGGTGGATCATCCTCACTGCCACATTGAAAATTACCCACGCCTCACTTCTTTTCTTCCACACCACAAATTTGTTTTCCGGATTGTATGATGTTCCGTAATTGATTTGCATTCAGTACATAAAGAAATGCCCCCATGGAAATTGTCCAACAAAACCTTTTCAATAGCATTATTAACTCCTGAATACAAATCTGTTGGTTAATAAGATTCAGGAACCAGGAAAAGACGGCATTGAGGTTTGACCAACATTTATCGACAGGTCATTGAAGTTTAAAAGTATCAGCATTTTCTTTTACATATAAATAAAACACTTTCAATGAAGACACATTCTTAAAGTCTGTGGAACACGTAAGGGCATTTTTCTATATTAAGAGCACAAAACAAATGTGAGATTTTGTTGTTGCTGCTATTGTTGTAAATAAATATAGCAGCATATAGATCATAAACTGCCCGATGAATCCATTGTAAAAGTCCTCATGCAGAAACTAATTGTTGCTGTCATTTGAGTAAGGGCACATATAGAGTGTGAGGGACATTTTGCTTGAGTTAGACATAATCTGTGTGTATTAGCCAATTTGGTTCAAATTGGGAACTTGTTGCAGATAAAGTTGCAAGGAGAAGGTGAGTTTTGTTCTTCCACTCTTTCTCTATAAGCTCAATTTTTGGTAAGAAATTGCTATTAAATGCTATTAGACTGTCTTTACATTGCTGTAAAATAGAAAACTATATTGTCTTTAAAGAAGTAGCTTTACTTTGATTTGACTGAGAAACACCAGGAAAAACAAAAATTCAGAGCCAGTATAAGTAATCCAAAGTGGAATAAAATTAAGGAAGTTAAGGTTGCCAATTCAGCTCATTTGAGGGGAATGCGCGGCTAATAATATGTGGAAGATCATGGCCCTTCCAATATCCTAGATGTCGAGATGCTGGTGTTAGACTGGAGTAGACAGGATCAAAAATCACACAACACCCAGTTATATCCATCAGTTTTATTTGAAAATACAAGCTTTCAGAGCTCAGTTCTTTCCTTGGGCATGGGGTAACAGTTCAGGGGTCAAGGTCATTCAGCCTCCAATCTTGGGTAAGTGTCTTCCAAAGTGGAGATATGCAACAATGCAAAATCGCTGAGCAGAGGCTAGTAGCCAACACTATATACTCACACAGACACAGACACAGACACACACACGAATTATTTCATCCAAGATGTTTGTGTATTGGCAGATACATTCTGTTTGCTCAAATAAAAAGCTGGCCCAAGTTTAAAACATAGACTCAAAGCAAGACCTCACACCGAAAATGCATTATAGATAACAAGGTGTGGAGCTGGATGAACACAGCAGGCCAAGCAGCATCTTAGGAGCAGGAAAGCCGATGTTTTAGGCCTAGACCCTTCATCAGAAAATCAGAAACGTCAGCTTTCCTGCTCCTGAGATGCTGCTTGGCCTGCTGTGTTCATCCAACTCCACACCTTGTTATCTCAGATTCTCCAGCATCTGCAGTTCCTATTATCACCAAAAGTGCATTTTCTGACCTGAAATGTCACCTCATGTATTCACTGATAAAACCTTTAATTATCTCAGGATAATGACTTGAAAGAAATCTGGGTTTTGCATTTTAATCAGGAGTCTCCTACTTAACTGATTAAAGATTCAATTCCCTACAGTGTGGAAACAGGCCTTTGGCCCAACAAGTCCACACCACTCCTTGCAGCATCCCACCCAGACCCACCCCCCTATAACCCACACACCCCTGAACACTACAGGCAATTTACCCTGGCCAATTCACCTAGCCTGCACATCTTTGGGCTGTGGGAGAAAACCGGAGCAAACCCACACAGAGACAGGGAGAATGTGAAAACTCCACACAGGCAGTTACCCGAGGCTGGAATCGAACCCAGGTCCCTGGTGCTGTGAGGCTGCAGTGCTAACCACTGAGCCACCGTACTGCCCAAAGAAGCAGCCAGTTTTAGGATTGTTAACTTTCTCCTTATAAATTCTGTGTCTTATACACTCACGATGCCTGAGGAAGGAGCCCAGCTTTGAAAGCTTGTGTTTTCAAATCAACCTGTGGGACTTTAATCTGGTGTTGTGTGATTTTTTTGACAATATCCTGGATGACCACAAATGCAACAAGTGCAGAAATGTAAGCTCCAACTAGACTCACTGTAGTGCGTCCACGAGGCTGAGAGGTACATGGAGAGCACATTCAGAGAGGTGATTACATTGCAGCATAAGGGCTTGGAGACAGAAAGGTAACCATCAAGCAGTCCAAGAGAAAGAGGTGGGCGGATCAGGAATCCCTGGGGTTTTCCATTTTGGAAGCTCATGGGGGAGTTGGTTCCTTGAGGGAGTGCAATAGATGTTTGTGGCACAATAAGCAGCTTGGCTGTACAGGAGGACAAAGAGGAAGATTACTCCTCATGCCATATGCAATTAAGTCCGTAAATAGAAGGATAAAGCAGATGAATGTGCAGATGGAAAAATGGTACAGGAGGAAGGACTTTAGATTACTGGGACTGGCTCATAGAAAGATGACAGTAGTACTGCAGAATGTGTTACAGTTTACCAATGTTCCCTCTAAGGTATATGGCTTTGCACGTACTAAGCAACTCCAATGTTCCATGCGGGCATGCCGACCATAGCACCCAGTTCCACAAATCACTGTTGTGCATGGCCCTCAAGGTCCATGCAACTGATAAGAAAATTTGATGGAATGCTGCACTTGAACACAGCTAGGACTAAGTTTTTTTTAGGCCAGCACTGTTGGTAGATCTTTAAAATAACTTGACAGTGGTTGATCTCATGCAGAGCTATAACAGAAATGCTACAAATGGTCTTAAATGTCTGGACCAATGAGAGAGAAATCAACTAGACTTGTTACTCCTGATTACAAGCTTTAGACTTTGGTAGAAAGTTTGTATTTGCAAAAGACTAATGAGAACAGAAACACCCAAAAATCCACTTGGGAAAAATAGGCTGTTAGCACTTGAAACTCACACAATTACCACTTCAGTGAGATCTCGGAGGGCACTTGTGAAACCATACGCCAATAAAGAGTAAACACTTTCTTCAGAGTAGGAGATAAAAATGTAAAGATTGGAAAGTCGTGTACAATTTGACATTTCAAGAAGATGCTAATTGATCTGCTAGCCTTTATATTTTAATATTAGTTGAGCACTATCTAGGCTGTCAGTTATTCAATTACATCTAAGAATTTAGCAAGTGAAACCAAGTATAGCATTTAAACACACACAGGTCTGGACCTTCGGAATCCCAGCACTAGGCCACAGACAGTGAACCACCTTAGCATTTGAAAGTGTGATTTTACATGGGTTGGAGTCAAATTCAAAATGCTACAAGCCTGATGAAAGTACGATTATTGACTAGAAATTAATTCATAACTTTCATTTCAATAAATTTACCAGCTAGATGGTGAATCTGCTCTTCAGTTGAGAAATAGTATTTTGTCTGCATGACCAATTACATGAACAGTTGAGAGTACTAACATTGATGTACTTATAAGGAAGCCAGACAAGCACATAAGAGAGGTAGAAATTTTAAAAAAAATTCTTACAGGACAAGACGAACGTAGGGGAAGATTTGTGCAGCATTAACACCAACACAGGCCATTGGCCACAATGGGCTGTTTCTGTACTTTGCACCTTATTTACAGCAATGTAGCAATGCAACTGTACCTATTGCTGTTTATTATCATCACAAGCACCAAACAGCAACCAAGAGTCACACTTGGTAACTGCAAATTTAAAACAACCTATTAGATACCCTGCGTTATTTGTGTCCAGAATGTTCCACCAATAACTGGGAATAGGTTTATTGCAGCTCCGAAACAGATTGCACTTTGTTTGATGTCACAGATATTGCACTAATCCTGTTAGCTTTCTCTTCAGCAAATATAATTTAAGTTAGGGCACAGCTGACTAATAAAGCCAGCTCCTGATTACACTAATAATCATTTTCAGCCAAGGAGGAAAAAGGATGTTATTATGACATACATAGAATAAATTTACCTTGTCAAGCCTTTACCCGAGTAGACTGAATGGTAGTATGCACTGCTCTCTTTGATGCCAATTCCATAATAGTGATATCTGCAAAACAGTGCCATGATTTTGAAGTTAATTTTGCTTTAACCCAATAAGGAAACAAGCTACCACAATATCCATCAAAATCAAGTGCTTACACGAAATCCTTTTCACCTGCGTGAATGCACACATTTTCACAACATGTTGGATTGGCATGTAAGGAACTGGGACAGGTAACAAAGGTTTGTCCTACAATTATCAGGATTTAAAGGAAGTTCATTTTGACAGAAGCTGGTAACGAGATCAACAGTCTGATGTCATCTGATGTAAAATAAGCTCCAGAAAATTGCTGCTAAGAAATCAGATGATACTTTGCCCGAATGTTTCCAAGTTTGACAAGTCCAAAGTTTGTATAGTAAAGAAAGTTGATACAATGACGACTAGAACTCACAAAACAGTGATATCTAACTGGCTTACTTTGAGTGTCCTCTTGTCCCAAGTCTTCTGGTGGTGAGAAGAGGAAACTTCTGGCGTATTGTCTGAAAGAAAAATCTAAAAGGTTATTTTTGAACATACAATATATACTAGAAAATCTGCGTTTATTCGTATGATGTCTTTTCGAATGCTTGGGAACATTGCCTGCGTATCTTCATTGCAATCAGCACTTACAAAAGTAGTGAGCGGGTCTAAGTTGTATGATTTTACCGTTGCATGATTCTATGATATTAAGCATATTAAAATTGTTAATATATTAATTCAAATTATCCAATAAGGGATCAAACTGGAAGATGAGGTGAGTGTGATAGTATAGGACAAGTTTAGTTATGGATATAGCTGCTAATAAAAAATCTCTTGAAAAGGGAGCATTCCCTTCATTCTTTGCTGACAGGGTTCTCAGTGATTAAGCACGCCTCACCTTTCCAAAAGTGGCAGCGCAGGCTGGTTCCAGCTTCTCTTTCCTACAAAAATCTAAATAGTGGGCATAGAGAATACACCGGGGCAGACAGACTCCGTCACACACGATATAGTTTTCTTCCAACCTGACAATGGAGATGAGCAAGATACATTAATTAGGAACATTATCTACACATTGGGACAAATCTGACCCTTGACTAAAACGTGAACCGAAATCATGGGCCTCAGCTTGTCTTTAGCAAATTTTAAAACAATATATCGGATTAAACATTCAGTGTGGACTTGTTTTCGTGCAAAAGGGATTTTGTTACAGCAGCAGATCTAAGAGAGGGTCCTCCAGCTCCACACTGTGTCATCTCTGACTCCAGCATCTGTAGTTATTACCATCTGTATTCACTACAATAATGTTGTGGTGTTAGATTCATCTCGATTCCACGTCATGTCCTTACCACTGCAGCGTGAGTTGTGTCTGCTTTTTCTTGTCCTTGATGATCTGAGTTATAGTTTTTTTCTGACATTGTTGTTCCTCGCTTAGGCATGTTTTCCTTTCAGGAACATGGCCTTCTTCTTCTTCAGAGGATGCGATTTCGTTGCAGTTTTCTGATTCTGGGGGAAAGAATGAGATTTTGAGGCGGACCTTCGGTTCTACCAACATTTATTTCTTTAATCGTTTATGATGTCGAGTCCCCGAGTCCATCAGCGTTTCAGACTTCGACGCTACAATTTTGTAAAGGACAACAGTTTTCAGGATTAGCCAATACGCAGTTCCCCTTCACCCCCAACGCCTCTACTGCCTTTTGTGTTAGCATTCCAAATCTTTTCAAAAAGAAAACCCTAAAAGATGGATAAATATTGGTTCTATTCAAACAGAAGAAATTGGGGTCACAGACTGAGATTCTGCATCTTCATGATGTATAATTCTTCAAAATCTCAAACCCGAAGGTTAAAATTTAGCACTTTTTTGATTATTTTATCGGAACTGCACAGCATTATTTAAATTGTACCATTCGAGTGAATTATTATGTTAACCCACTTCAAGGAATCCATCTAATTGGTCCGACAATATTTTGATTATTCTAAAAATTAGCGCAACTGCACATTGAGGCTTTAGTCTTCCTCTTATTATTTGTTACTCTGCTAAATTTAATAATGATCGTGGGATGGAAACTCAATTAAAACGGACCGCGACTTTAGAGACCCTGCACACTTGACCTCTGATAATGGCTGAATAATCCCTGTTCCCAACAGGTTCCTTAAGTGTGTAGACAACAGCGCAAATCTTTGTCGCAAGCGACAGAATCCCACCTGATTTAATGCCCAGATCTGTCCCTATTTCCCTCTCTTCACAACCGGGCAATGAGTTCTTCTCTAGTTCCTCGCCGCCGCCGCAATTTTCCGCAAGCGAAGCCAAGTGTTTGCCGATCAGAGTCATATAGGGTTCGTCCTGAATGCCAGCCACTAGCTTGTGCGGGGGCTGCAGGTGAACCACAGATGAACCCTGAGACTCAGGGACTCTCTTCATGGGCATCTTCATGGCGAATGCCGGAGCGAGTAAGGGCTGTCAGTGTGCCTTTCACCCTTCCCCTTCAAACTACTGGAACCACTGGGATCAAATCATAATTCTTTTTGAAAAGTCGGTGAATGGTCAGTCTGCGGAGAGATGGGTCCTCACAGTATCGGATGACAAACCCCTTAATCTGATTCTCAGTCTTTCCAATTGGATAGGCACTTCGGGTTTTGATCCTACTCGCAGCCTCAACAGTTTGACATCACTGCAATCAATGGCTGTACGAAAGCTCTTCAGACGTCGTACAGCATTCCCGATTTTTTTTTGATCCAAGGTTAACAAATCTATAAACCAGGGTACACACTTACAACAGCTATTTAAACTTTTCCGAGCCCGCCCTATTTGTTTGTACACCACAGTTATCAAAAACGAAGTCAGCTGTCACTAGCAGATGGGTGAATTTGGTCCTAAGAGCTCTTACTGTGAAGGTACCCAACACAACCCCTTGTTAAGTCAGCCCACAGTTACGTCCTGGTGATGAATCACGCTTGTTTACCATTTAAAAGAAATGTGGAGAGCAGATCCAACGCGCCCTCCCACCCCCGACTCCACTTCTCTCTCCGCCCCCCCCCACCACCATCCCCCGCTCCCCAAAATTAATGATTAACTAAAGGGAACAATCATTTCTGATTGTGCCTTTCAGATTTGTGTTTATCATACGGTTTTATATCTGGCTGTAGATAGCTGAGCCCTTAGTACAAGGATAAAGAGTGGCTTAGAAAAAGTCAACAAATTGCTGACTTTTAAAACTTCCACAGAAACATTGTTAAAGGGTAAAATAATGTTGTCTTTCATAGGAACAGTGTTCTGACCCAAGATTATCACAGATGGTAAATTATAGAACAAGTAACATACTTAGAATTCATTTCCTATCTTGCTAATCGATTTTGTATCTACTTTTCATCTTGTTTATTCCAGGTCCCTCCTATCCATCTGGCTCTATGATGTGTCACTGCTTTTTTTTTCCAAATACAACTTAGATGTCTGAAACCTGCTTTAGTCCAAAATATTGCTTTTCTTTACTCCTCTAGTTTTTCATCTCTCCATCTTCAATCTTAATTTTTATTCTGTAAATAGATTATTTTGTCATCTTTTGGATCTTTAACTCTTTTATAATTGTTGGTGCTAATCATGAGCAGAATCTCTGAACTCAATCTTCATTCCGACCTGTTTCTAGTCAAGGGCTTAATTCAATGAATCTAGCATGATTCCTGTTGTTAACAGGATCTTGGCATCTACGTGGTCTGCAGTTTAGGCACAGAAGAAGGCTGTTCTGCTGCGGTGTTTGCTCTGCCATTCTAGATCAAGGCAGGTATTTTCTCCATGCCATTTTCCTGCATTATTTCTTTATCCATTGATTTCATTGATGTCCATAAACTTTGCCATTTCTGTCCTGAACTTTCTCAATGTTGGAGCAAACTCAACAATTTCTTTATTGTTGCTGGGTCAATGGTTCAAGAAAGTGGCTCACCACAATTTTCTCCAAGGCACTTAGGAGTAAGCAATAAATGCTGGCCAAGCCAGCAAGAATAAAAAGAATCATATGCATTGCTACTTGGCACTTAACTGTCATTCACATTGAATCAATGTCATTACATTAATTGCCATGTTCTACTGTGGATTTGGAGGCAGGGAAGCAGAATGTAGGTTAATGGGCAAAGTTTATTTCCCTTCCGCTACTGATTTCTAGCCCGTATTGGGGTTGAAAATCCAGACCGTGGCACTTGTACTGTGTGTGAAAAGAACAGTGATTTTGGACCTATGATTCGCTAAAATGTCTGGATTTTTTTTCTTTGCCTCACGTTTCACCTTGTTCCAAACTAACTGTTAGAAACTGATGAGTGTGATTAGTCAAAAAAGTAATGATTGCCATTGATAAGGTGGCAGAAGGGGCTGAAGGGCAGGGAAATGGATTGGTGGAAGGAAGCAGTGAATGGGAGAGAGATGCAGGAACATGTGGGGGAATTGAGAAAGTAATACTTCCTTCCGAACTGTTAACTACATCAACAAAAAGATAACTGAATCTGAGCAAAGAAAACAAAACTTAACCTATTCTCAACTAGCATTCATCAATGTGGTCAATGAAGTTGCGGAGTCCATAGTTTTTCTGTTTTAAGCTGTTAAGTGAACTGCTATTTGTTTGTCTTGCCCTGGGCTGTCAACCTGACGGCTTGGGGGAAGGGGCAACTGAATATATCAAGGGTGGATATGGTAAAGTGTGGATGGGAATGAGATACTGCAGGAGAGATATTCATCCATGGTCAGGAGGACCCTAGCATCAAGCAGAAGGTAGTGTATGACCACACTTGGTATGGTGTCCCCATATGAAAGGGGCTGCAGTGGGGAAGGAGATGATGTAAAGTGTTTAAGCACAAGTTCACAGAAATGGGTTTGATGGGGATCTGGGGAGATCCCTAGCCTAAGGAGCTCATGGGAAGGGCAATCATGAATAGGACCTCCCTGACTCACAGAGGCAGAGGTTAGAAGCTGTTGGCTGAAGAGCATATCTGCCATCTTTCACTTTGCTGTGAACCAGAATGATGCAATGTGAAAGAAGACGGTTGAGACTGTACTCAGAGTAGTCAGGGTAAATGTCTCAACTTGTGAGGGAAAGGTTGCAAGCCCATTAAATGGCAAGAACATCATACACAGAGTCATGTACTGTCCAGGACATAGACCTGAATGCCCAATAATCTCAGGCAAAACTAATGCATTGGATCCCTCTTTGCTTTACACCTCACTGCCCTACACATTGGTGGCCACTTCATTCACACCAACACTTCCGCATAGTGGCCAGAGAAAGATTGGGGATGTTTGACGGTAAGGTGCCATCATAACTCACTGCCCTATATACACCTTGATCATCTAGTTTCTAGACTGCAGCATTGTCTCAACACAGACTTCAAGCCATAGTTTGTTCCGTAGGGACAGAATGTTAGGCACCATGCTGGTGCAGTTATAGTCAGGACCACACAGAGGTTCAAACAAATAGATGTAAGGCAAAACCAATAACCTTCACACCTATACCACCAAAGTATATTCAAAAGCATTTTTTTTTTGTTTCTTTCCCTCTCCCTCCCACTACATCTTAATGTTATCTCTGGTTCTGGGGTGGAGGCAGCTTGCTTGCAGTGGAAACCATTGGCCTCAGAGGTTGGGTCAAGCAACACTAGAGGTGTTTGTTCTGGATGGCCCAGATATGTCGAGGGCCTTCTTGCTGGAGGCAACTAGGTCTTCCATGGCTTCAATTTGTAAGGGTCAGTTGGGAGGCAGACAGCATGGAGGCCTGGCTATCTCTGGAGTGCGCTGACAGGAAGTTGTGTGTGTGATTCCTCCTCTAGCTAGATGCCTCCTGGCACTGCCCTTTCATCATGTAAGGAATGGGGACCTGGAGTGCACACCAGGATCCCTGGCACTGCCACCATGCCCTAAGTCATGAGGACCAATGGTTGGGTTGAAGAAGTACAGGTGTATGTGTGTATCCAACAGACCCTGAGGGTCCTGGTCCCGGTCTTCATGCCAGCCACCGACCTGTTCATTGAGGCAACCAGATGATGATATGCTTGAAGCAGCTGGGTTCCCATGGTGTAACTACACTCCTGCAACCTTCGGTCTCACTGTCTGCCTCCTCTTTTCCTCTCAGTGCATTTAGAAAACATCCCCGATTGGTGACATGACAGGCAGCTCTCCTGGAGCTGAGTGGTTACCTGATTTCGGGCAGGCCTCTAGGTGCCAGCAGCTTGTTCTCAGGCACTTGCTGAGTTGTTGCTGTGAAGTGCTCACCAAGTTGTGCTTCCAAACTTTCTTAATGCAATGCTTCCACTGAGATGTCAGTTTTTGAGCTGTTAGGTGTTACAGGATGCTTCCTCTGAATTCTCTTCGTCCGACAACAAGAAGGTGTTGTTGGCATTGAAAGCCATTTCTCTGGTGCGGCCATAGATATGGTGCCTTCAAAGAGACAGAAGAACTCATGGTGAGTGATAAATGATACTTGCTGTAAGAATTAAAATGTAATGAGAAGTAGTCTTTGCTCAGTTGGTCAGACATGGATGTTTCTGCATCCCCATTGGAGTGGTCCTGGTCTTCTCCTGTGAGGGCCAGGAGTCTCTCCTCAGTCACCCCTCCACCTATACTGGTGCTTTCTGCCATGTTACAGGTTATATGGAATAAGAGGAAGAGACATTTTAAATGAGCTTCAGCACATAATCCTCATGTATGTGTCCAAATTTGTTAAGATGATATTAACTACAGATTGCTTAATTCAAAACATAACAAGTGAACTTCTGGACTAATTTCATTTAGCTTCGTAAGCACAACATGTCTTTGTGGTCCAAAACAAACTAGTAAGCATGCTACAACTCCAAATGACATTTGTCTTCACTGGTCATCATCAAAATTTAGCACAGAGCCATGTCAAGAGATATTGGTCTGGAATTTTTGGTCTGAGACAAAATAATGGTGCTCATCACTGATATGGAAGAAAACTGCCTGACAGAATCAAGTGATTTCCCCTTTTTGCATGTTAGCTTCACTAAGGTGCCTGTTATAAAGTAATGTCCCTGCACAATATTTGAGGAGCAGCAATCCAACAGATGATTTTGCAGGACTGGCCAGTTCAGATCTAGACGACTCACTGTCTTTCCAACTGGGGGTCAATGGGTGATCACGGCGCAGTGGCATTGAAGGAACTGCAGCCTGCTGTTACAGTAATGGAGAAGTTTCCTCTCAGCATTTCAGAAATAGTTAAAATTGAAATAGCCGCAGTGGCTAGACCACTGTTGCAGATGGGGAACCATCCCACCTCCAAGCCCCTCCTCCCTGGGAGATGGGCAGTGTGGGCCAGTGGTGGTTGTGGCCGCAGCAGTGGCCAGGGAAATGGGGGTTTGGGGGGAAGTGATTACCCCATTGTGATCCTCCCACCCACACCTACCACAGGGCTACCTCAAGGGTCTGCCACACTCTTAATGTTACAGAAGGAGTGCAGGCAAACTGAAAAAAAATTGATTGGCTTCTGATCAATGTTGTTAATTGACTTTTTTTTTGACTGAGATGAGGATAGCAATTCTACATCTGATCTGGGAAAATGGCTAGATGGAGGCCTGGCTATCTCTGGAGTGCGCAGACAGGAAGTTGTGCGTGTGATTCCTCCTCTAGCTAGATGCCTCCTGGCACTGCCCTTTCATCATGTAAGGAATGGGCACCTGGAGTGCACACCAGGATCCCTGGCACTGCCACCATGCCCTAATTCATGAGGACCAATGGTTGGGTCGAAGGAGTACAGGTGTATGTGTGTATCCAACAGACCCTGAGGGTCCTGGTCCCGGTCTTCCTTCATAGAAACCAGTGTGCAGCTAGTGCTAGGAACTCTGAAGATGAGTCACTGGACTCGAAAGGTGAATTCTGCTCTCTTACCACAGATGCTAAAACTGCTGAGTTTCTCGAATAAATTCTGTTTTTGTTTCAGATCTCCAGCATCTGCAGTATTTTGTTTTATTGATTTGGGAGATATGTGCCTTTCCTGCCTCTAGTCCCCCCTCCACATTGACACCAAAATCCCATCTTGTGTAGATAGTAATGTCATCAGAGAGTAAATGGCCCATGACATTGAGAATATTCTCAGTCAGAAAATAAATAAAGGACATCCATGAGGCACTTCAGGCCACCAACAGCAGAGTCATATTCCAGCACAATCTGTAACCTCTCAGCCTGGCATATCCCCCACTCAACTATTACCATCAAGCCAGGGGATCAACTGTGGTTTAATAGCGAGTGCAGGAGCAGCACCAGGCAGTCCTAAATGGAAGATGTCAACATGGTGAAGATATTAAACAGAACTACTTGCATGCTAACCAGCATAAGCAGCAAGTGATAGACAGAACTGGGTGATCCCACAACCAATAGATCAGATCTAAACTCTGCCACATCCAGTGGACAAATGGTGGTGGACAATTAAACAACTCACTGGAGGAGGAGGCTGCCTAAATATCCCCATCCTCAATGATGGAAGAGCCCAACACATCAGTGCAAAAAATAAAGCTGAAGCGTTCACAGCAATCTTCAACCAGTGCCAAGTGGATGATTCATCTCAGCCTCCTCCAGTTGTCCCCATCATCACAGATGCCAGTCTTCAGCCATTTTGAATCATTCAATGTGATATCAAGAAACAGTTGGAGGCACTGGATATGCAACCACACAACTTTCCAGCAACAGAATGGAAGTTCTCTGCTCCAGAGTTTGCTGCTCCCCTAGCCATCTATTCCAGTACAATTACAACAATGGTATCTACCCAACAATGTAGAGAATTACCAGGTATGTCATGCCCGATCAGTCAACTCTTGCTGTTCAGTAAAGTGGTGGAAAGTGCTATCAAGCAACACCTGCTCAGCAATAACCTGCTCAGAGATGCCCAGTTGGGTACGACCAGGGCTACTCAAGTTCAGACCTCATTATAACCTTGGTTCAAACATGGACAGAAGAGATGAGGTGACAGTGACTGCATTTGACATTGAGGTCAAATTGACTGAGTGTGGTATCAAGGAATCATAGCAAATAGGAAACAATGGGAATTAGAGATAAAACATTCTGCTGATTAGAGTCATACCTAACACATAGGAAGATGGTCATCATTGTTGGAGGTCAATTATTTCAGCTCCAGGAGATCTCTGCAGGAGTTGCTAAGGGTAGTGTCCTAGGCCCAAACATCTTCAGCTGCTTCATCAATGGCCTCCCCTTCATCATAAAGTCAGAAGTTGGGATGTTTGTCAATGAAAGCAAAATTTTCAGCACCATTTACAATTCTACAGTAACTGAAGCAGTCCATGTTCCAATGGAACAAGATCTGGATAATATCCAAGCTTGGCCTGACAATAGCAAGTAACATTTGTGCCACACAAATGCCAGGCAATGACCATCTCTGAAAAGAGATAATCTAGCTGTATCTCTTGACATTCAATGGCATTGCCATCACTGAATCCCATACTACCAAAACACTGGAGGTCACTATTGACCAAAAACTCAACTGCACCCGCCATATAAACATAGTAGCTAAAAGAGCAAGTCAGAGCCTAGGATCACTGCAATGAGTACCTCACCTCCTGACTTCCCAGAGCCTGTCCACCATCTACATAGCAAAAGTCAGGAATGTGATGAAGTACTTCCTACTTGCCTAAATGAGTGCAGCAACAACACTCAAGAATCTCAATGCCATGCAGGACAAAGTAGCCTGCTTGGTTGGCACCACATACATCCATCACCTCCCACCATCGATATTCAGTTGCAGCAGTATGCATGATCAACAAGATGCACTGCAGAAATTCACCCAACATCCTTAGACAACACCTTCTAAACCTGTGACCAATTCCATCTAGAAGGATAAGGGCAGAAGATACATGGGAACACTACTACCTGTGGGTTCACTTCCAAGCCACTCACCATCCTGACTAGGAAATACATCGCTGCTCCTTCACTGCTACTGGGTCAAAGTCCTCGAATCCACCCTCTAATGCCATTGAAAGAATGTTAAAAATGATCTTTTCACATAGGTCACATGGTAATAACAGCTAGCAAGCTATCAATGATACAAAAAGACAATCAAGTTGGCTAGACAGAGGGGGATTCAACATTGAACACTGTGAAGGAACTTCTCTCCAAAGTGAGAGAGAGAAAGAGACATCTCTAAACAACTAATGGTCTGCTATTGAGTAACTGGATATCGAAAAGGGTAATGCCTACAAAACGAGAAACCCAGAATCTTTTCTCTTTCCCAGGACTGGCTGTCCTCCTGGTTCCACTTATGGAAGGAGCCTCCAACTACTAATTATAGACGCTAGTACAGCTGCTGAATTCTGACATCAACTTCATAACCATTCACTTAGAAGCAAAATCCCACTTCGCTTCAAGCCAGCAGGCTTCCAACGATTAGGGATTGATCCAACTTTCACCTTTGTGTGTATTTGTTACTCATGCTTAATTTTAAACCTTTGTACCTGAGCTTTAATAGCTGTCATGCTTTTTCACTTCAGTAATAGCTGTACAATAAACTAACATTTGATCCTGTTGGAGAACTAAAGCTTTGATATTGGTTATTTTTAAAATGGAACACTAAAAGAATTAAGAACTAAGTTACATCAATTAATAGTTCACTGATCGTGCTCTCGGAATGCCCGGTGGTTGCCACATTGTTCAATCATGATTATTAATAGTATGTCACTAAAAATCCATTTAGCCTAATTGAACAATGTGCAGGTGTTTAAGATTTTTTTAAATTGTGAAAGAAGGAGCGCAAAACCTGAGATCAAATGAATCTCTTGAAGAATGCAAAGGGTTTAGAGGTACTCTGGAGAGGGAAATCAGGAGGGCTCAAAGGGGATATGAGATAGCCTTGGCAGGTAAGATTAAGGATAATCCAAAGAGATTCTATGAGTACATTCAGTGCAAAACAGCAACTAGGGAGAAGGTAGGGCCCCTTAAAGATCAACAAGGTCATCTATGTGTGGAACTACTGGAGATAGAAGAAATACTAAACAAATATTTTGTGTCAGTTTTTACTGTGGAGAAAGGCACGGAGGCTAAGGAAGTTGGGGAAATAAATACTGATGTCTTGAAAACGGTCCACATTACTGAACAGGAGGTGCCGAAGGTCTTACAAAACATAAAGGTGGATAAATCTCCAGGACCTGATCAAGAATGCATCAGAACGTTGTGGGAAGTTAGGGAAGAAATTGTGGGGAGCCTGGCAGAGATATCTCTCTCATCTACAGCCAAAGGTGTGATGCCAGAAAACTGGAGGGTGGTTAATCTTGTGCCTTTGTTTAAGAAAAGCTGTAAGGAGAAGCTTGGGATCTATAGACTAGCAAGTCGTACATCAGTGATAGGTGAGTTGTTGGCGGGCATTCTGAGAGATAGGATTTACATGCATTTGCAAGGACTGATTAGGGATAGTCAGCATGGCTTTGTGTGTGGGAAATCATGGCTCACAAACTTGATTGAGTTTTTTGAGGTGGTAACCAAAAGGGAGAGATTGCCAATCAGATATTTGATGGTGGGAAACATCGGGTGGTGGTAGAAGGTTGGAGGCTGAGGAGTGGCCTAACAGAGGTTTATAAAATCAAGACATGCATAGATAAGGTGAATACCGAAGGTCTTTTCCTTCAGGTGGGTGAGTTCAAAACTCGGGATGAGAGGAGAGAGACTTAAAAGGGACTTGAGAGGCAACTTTTTCATATAGAGTGTGATTCGTTTGTGGAACGTACTGTTAGAAGTGGTACATGCAGGTACAGTTACAACATTTTAAAGACATTTTTATAGGTATATGAATAGGAAAATTTTAGAAGAATATGGGCCAAACACAGGCAAGAGGGACTAGTTTAGTTTGGGAGACTTGGTCTGCTTGGATGAGTTGGACCAAAGGGTCAGTTTGCATACATCATGACTCTATTACTCTCATCAGTTCAATAATGTCTGCTTGATGGTAGTCTGGGGAGTCTCAACAACACAGATTATGAGAAAGTGCAGAATAACTGACAACAACTTCCATATGTCTACATTTAACTGCACACGTATGGACTTCAGAAGTTGCCGCCTATTTCAGAGAAGTATTGGTGGCAAACACTGGCAGTTCTCTAGCTTGAAACTCACCTCAAGATTAGCTCCACCACTAGTGCTATAAATTCCAGATCATCTTCAGATGGTCTAATATCAGTGCTTCATCTTGTCTGACTTAAACAAAGTAACCACTTAAACAAACCTATTTCCACTCTTCTATAACCATCTTTACATCATGATGACTGCTTTTGAACATGTCTTTTTGAAGGCAGAACTGTATATTTATCTTCAAAGCCCATCTTTTCAAATCCAAAAGGGACTGATCGGTTCAGTGTGAAGTGTTCAGTAAGTGTTGACGTACGCTGTTTGATTTATTAACATTTTAACCACTCACCATCTGAATGTATATCAACCAGAAAAATCTCTGCTCAATATAACTGGATTGCTGGGTACATTAAAACAGAATTATATTTTAACAGAGATAATGTGAACTGCAGATGCTGGAGAATCCAAGATAATAAAGTGTGAAGCTGGATGAACACAGCAGACCAAGCAGCATCTCAGGAGCACAAAAGCTGACATTTTGGGCCTAGACCCTTCATCAGAGCTTCACACTTTATTATCTTATATTTTAACAAGTAGCTTCATAACTCCTAAATGCTGTTGGTACTGCATTGTACGCATGTAGACCTGATTGCAAACAGTTTGCAAATCTTCCAAAACATCTTTAAGTAAAAGCATAATAGCCTAATTCATGTTTCTAACTGGAAATTCTGAATGGTTACAAGAGAAAACTGAGTTACTGCATTATATCTTGTGATTTCTCTTACTGAATGTTCAAGATTATACAGGAATTTTGAATTATGCTCTCCTTTAACATATTTCATTACATTTACCAACTTCAGTAAAAATAAAGGGGCTTCAAACTATTCATTTTCAAAACAGTAATTCTGAACACAGCAGCCTACCTTTAAAGAATTTATTTTCAAGTTTTATATTTTGGCAGGGAGCCTCGACCACCAATAGGGCATATTTGAAATTCTAGTTTGCGCTGCACATAATCCTTCGACCAACTTCCTGATCCTGGCAGGAAATCTCATCTGCCAACAGCACATATTAGAAATTGTAACATATTCAGAAATTCTACACAATTTACATTTCCAGCTTATGACTAAATTTTCAACATAGACTATGAACATCTGAACCCGAAGCACAAACAATGAATTTTGCTTAAAAGTGTCTTTTATTGTACGCACTTTAAAGTTCTTTTACTGAGAATTTACTTGATCTTTTAAACAAGACACTGTCTTGATGTAAACATAATTTATAATTATTTCCAGCCAGAGTGGATGTTCAGGAGAATCTGGGAGTATATTCTAGGTTTCCTTCTTAAGGGGTAGGACTAGGCGGAGAAATGCTGAATGGGTATTATGATGGGCAGTAGCTAGTTGAGGTTCACAGTTTTATTGTAGAGCTGTGAAGATCTCCCATGGTCTCCTTCCCCACCTTTATATTCAGTTTAAGTACTGTTGTGTTATCGCCACCTGTTACTTCTGGTCAGTAAACCTTGCACATCTAAATTGAGAAACCTGATGCATTCAAGTTAGAGTCACAGAGTCCTACAAAGACAGGCCCTTCAGCCCACACTGACCAAATTGTCCATCCACACTAACCCCATTTCCCTGTGCTTGGCCCATGTCCTTCTAAGCCTTTCCTATCCATGATTTCATCCAAATGTCTTTTAAATGTTGTTAATGTACCCGCCTCAACTGCTTCCACTGGCAGCGCATTCCATATGTGTACACCCTATGTGTAAAAAAGTTGCCTCATAGCCTCCCATGTATTCTTTCCCCCTCTTACCATAAACTGATGCCCTCTACTCCTCGATTCTCCAACGCTGGGAAAAAGTTTGAGAGCAATCACCCTATCCATGCCTCTCATGATCTTATACATTTCTATAAGATCCCTCCTTCAGTCTCCTACTGCCTAAAGAAAAAAGTCCTAGCTTGCCCAACCTCTCCCTATAATTCAGTCCCTTGAGTCCTGGCAACATCTTTGTAAATTTCTTCTGCACTCATTCCAGTTTAAGAACATACTTCCTATAGCAAGGTGCCCAAAACTGAATACAATATTACAACTGCATCATAACTTCCCAACTGCTATACTCAATGCCCTGACTGATGAAAGCCAATGCACCGAAAGCCTTCCTCACTGCCCTGTCTACTTGTGACTCCACTTTCAGAGAACCGTGCACCTGAACTCCAAGGTTAGTCTGTTCCACTACACTCCTTAAAGGCCCTATCATTCATCATGAAACCCTTATCTTGATTTGACTTTCCAGAATGCAACACCTCACACTTATCTATATTAAACTCCATTTGCTATTTCTTGGCCCACATATTTTTACATAATGTGCAGAAAATTCATGGGCAAGTTAAAAACCAAGTTCCTCCTTCATTGCATTCAATGGATTGCCATGACATTTTAATTTTTTTTCTACCCATAGAAATAATTATTCAATGATTTTAACAGTATAAGTAAAACTAGTAGCAACAATATTGTACCATTAAAACTTGCAGAAAAATCATTGCACAATCAATGTAATATGATTGAGGCTTGCAGCTGAATGCTTGTAACTGAGCGATATAGGCCATTGTGCGGACACAGGTTTGAACTGAATCAGGGCAATGGTGAAATTTGAATTTAGTTAATACAGGTGGAATTAAAACCTGAAATTAAACAAAGGTGTCTGTTATTGATTATTGTAAAAACTCATCGAATGCACTCATGTTCTTTAGGGAAGGAAACTCTGCTATCCTTACTTAGTCTGGTCTATATTTTGTGTACTCCAGACTCAGTGCAGTGTATTTGACTCTTAACTGCCAGCTGAAATGACATCACCAGCCATTTTGTTGTATCAAACTGTTACAAATACTGATTATTGTAAAGAAACCAGACAGACCAACCCTTCAACTTTTGACGAAGATAACAGAAATGACACCAGCACACACAGTCCTGTAGAACTTTCAAAATCATCCTTATTAATATCTTGGGGCTTATGTCAAAATTGGAAGAGTTGTCTAATAGTCTAGTTAAGCAACAGCCTGACAAAGTCATACTCATAGAATGATAACCTACATATAATGGCCCAGACATCATTACTATTCCTGGGCATGTTTATGTCCACAGACAGGGCAAACTCACCAGAGACATTGGCACTGTAAGAGATGGTTGGAAGAAATGTGCCCTGGGAATCTTCAACACTGATTCTCAATCCCAAGATGTTTCATTGTATCAGGTCAAGCACAGGTAAAGAGAGCTCCTGCTGATCACGATCTACTAGTCTCTTCGGCTGATTAACCAGTACTGTTCCACGTTAAGCATTATTTGGAATGAAAATATGATGGCCTACTGGTATTATTGCTGGACTGGGGACCTGGGTTCGAAACTTGCTATGGCAGATGGTGGAATTCGCGTTCACTGTATATGTGGAATTAAGAATCTAATGATGATCATGAATCTGTCATCAATTGTCAGACAGAAAAACCCATCTGGTTCACTAATGTCCTTTAGGAAAAGAAACTGCCATCCTTACCTGGTCTGGCCTACATGTGACTCCAAACCCACAGTAATGTGGTTGACTCTTAACTGCCCTCTGGGCAATTGGGGATGGGTAATAAATGCTGCCTGGCCAGTAACGCCCTCATCTCCTGAATGAATAAAATAAAAACATAGCAGACTGTATCGCATTTCTCTGAAGACGAGAGGAAAAAGACCATCGTTTTTCTGACGCCCAACATTTTTCAATGCCCTTCACTATACTTTTCAATGCCACTGCCAGATGTGAACAATTTTTTTTCACAGGTGTACTATTTTCCTCTACTTCTATTTGAGAACTTTTTTTCTTTTAAAAAAGTGTTTGTAGCAGGTTACACAGCGGCCTTCTCTTAAAGCTGTGCGCTACAAAAAATTGGGAAAAATAAGGTACAGAGCTAGGTGAACACAGTAGGCCAAGCAGCATCAGAGGAGCAGGAAGGCTGACGTTTCGGGTTGAATCGCCTCATTGTCATTTCAATGAAAAAGGTACGACATATGAAACAGCAAACATTCTCGAAGAGGCTATAAACTGAATTGGTGTACTTTGATAATTCATACCTGTGCCTCACTTTTCAATCACACACATCTCCACTGTAATCAGACAGGCCTGGAAAAGTCAAAATATTATTTAGTTAAATATTGGAATATCGAAGCTATTGCTTTACTTTTCCTCAACACGAATTCTGTTCCTGAGTTCCCATTCCATTCTCCTTCCCGAGCAATGCTTCGGTGCATCTCTCATCCACGCTTTTATCATCTTGAGAATTAGCTTATCCAATACTCCCCTGACCCGACTCCTGCACTCCTGTATTATATTAAACTCAGCTCAACTTAAATTATGCTACCCGCATACTGTCTCTTGTCAAGTTCCCTTAAAGCAAATTATTGCAAACAGCACTGACACCTTGTCTTAAAAGATCTGAGTCACGCAGTATCTTCATGGTGTAAGATTTCCATACTTCGGTAAACACCTCCGATCCTGTGGCACCCCAAACACCGTTTAATCCAAACCTGGAGCTTTGTGCACCCGGCTTTACTTCAACTCATTATTGACATCCACGCTTGCACCATCTAGGCACCAAACTCTGATTAAGTCCCTCTCTAAGCTTTTCCAATTCGCTCTCTTTCTTTAAGACCAAGCTTTTGGATTCAAGGATTTTTTTTTGTTTATTTCAGCCTAATATCTTCTCCTTTGGCTCTGGGTCATATTTTGTCCGATTGCGCCGTGTTAAAGGTGCTATATAAATGCAAATTAAGTGGCATTAACATTGATCTATAATCTTCAGAATTAAATTATTTATAAAGGCATCCCGAAAAGGAAAATGTGTGCCCAAAGAATGCCCGTTGGCAGGACAGATGTTTTGAATGCGGAATGCTTCACGAAGGTCATAGGGAAGCAGTGGGAATGAATGGAAATATGAAAGCTGACAGAGGTCCTTGTGGGTTTCAAGACAGAGATCTCCCTTCATGCACAGTTTATTCCCAGCTCTTGCCAACTCGTGTTGTGAATCCACATCATGCAGGCGCTCTTCTTTTGCATCCTGCTTTTCACTTCCACTTATCAGGTAAGTTTAGGATTTTTAAACATTTTCATAAACGTTCATTTCTTTTCAGTCTGCCTCTGTCTTATAATTGTAAATTTATTTTACGTCCATATAAACACGTGGGTTCATTGCTAAAATGGATAATAAAATTTGCATGCTTGATAACTATGGCATTAGCCTATTAAGAAGAATACTTTAAGAATTATTTCATCCAAGTTTTGTCTCTTTCGTTTGTTTAAATTATGCTCGGAAATAGGGTTTGTTGATTGGAAGCTATTCTCTGTATGGTCGCAGAGGTTTATAGCACTAAATTAATTGGTGGAATAGTTTGCTTCGTTCACAAATCAGTCAGCTTTGTAAATTAGTAAGCATTCAGGTGGGAAGCTACCGAATGCCAACCAGGATTTTCATATTTTTACTTTAGGGATCTAAGTTTCATATTCTTCATGCAATCAAATAGGGAGATGGAAGAAGAAAAAGCAATGAGATCGAGCCAAGGGTGCAAAAACGCTTGACAGATTTCCTGGTATTTTCAGAACGAAAATCTTTAACCTCGCAGCAGTATGTGAGGTAGAATATACAGTAGCGCTGCTTAGAGCTAGTGAAAGTAAATGTTGTATTTTGCAGGAAGTTGTATATTGGAAAGCAGCCAGTTTTAAAAATATATATACATAATGTAATTTAAAATAGCTCATATATTGGAGCCCAACTCTTAATTCATAAATGACCTTTTAAAACCAAATATGCATGCATTTTGCTTCAGGGTATGATCTGCCACTTAGTATAGGAAACAATTTAGTCAAATAGCTGGAGGCAATTAGTATTTGGACATTTTAATGCCATGAGTCAGCCTTTCGCAGTAATGACAAATTGGTGCAAAAAATATATTTTCGAGGCTATATTCTGTCTGCTTGCAGCTTATTCATTTCTAGTCTTTATCATGCTGCACTTTCTCAACTTTTGGTTCAAATTTAAGTTTTTTCAGTGACATTGCTTCCCTTTGGAGCTAGAGGATTATCATCTATCATGCCGTGTGTGAAATTACTGCTCTATAAAAATCCATCTCAATTCAAACCTGTCCCTCAGACTGAGTGGCATCCTGTTGATTTGCAGGACAGCAAAACATCTCCAATTTGCATTGATCTTTACCACTAAGCAAAAACAAATTGGTTTGCATTTGTAAGAGTATAAAAACAAGATCTGGAAAACGAGAGTTAGCTAGATTCAATTCAGGGGAGAATACGTTGTCACCTCCGCAGTCAATTGTTTTGTTATATTCAGGAGATTTGGATTTCACTGGTTGGGCCTTCACTATTGTCCATCCCGGTTTGTCCTTGAGAAAGTGGTGGTAAACTGTCTTCTTGAACCAGTACCGTTCATGCATTGTTGTTGGACCTACAATGCTATTAGAGAAGGAATTCCAGAATTTTGATCCAGTGACAGTAAAGGAATGATTATATTCTAACCAGAACTCATCCTCACCCTCAACAACTTCTCTTTCGATTCCTCCCACTTTGTACAGACAAAAGGGGTGGCCATGAGTACCCGCATGGGCCCAAGCTATGCCTGCTTCTTTGTAGGTTATGTAGAACAATCCCTGTTTCGCACCTACACTGGCCCAAAACCCCACCTCTTCCTCCGTTACATTGATGACTGTATCAGAGCTGCCTCATGCTCCCAAGAGGAGCTCAAACAGTTCATCCATTTCACCAACACCTTCCACCCCAACCTCAAGATCACCTGGACCATCTCCAACACATCCCTTATCTTTCTGGACCTTTCTGTCTCCATCTCAGGCAACCACCTACAAACCGATGTCCATTTCAAGCCCACCGGCTCCCACAGCCACCTGGAATACACCTCCTCCCACCCACCTTCCTGCAAAAATTCCATCCCCTATTTCCAATTCCTTCGCCTCCGCCGCATTCTGCTCCCAGGATGAGGCATTTCACTCCCACACATTCCAGATGCCCTCGTTTTTCAAGGGCTGCAACTTCCCCCCCCCCCCGCAGTGTTCGAGAACACCCTCAACCATGTCTCCCGCATTTCCCGCACTCATCCCTAACACCCCCTCCCCGCAATAACCACCCAAAGAGAATCCCCCTAGTCCTCACATATCACCCACCAACCTCCGGATACAATGCATCAGCCTCTGACACTTGCACCATCTACAATCCAACCCCACCAGCAAAGACATTTTTCCTACCCCTTGTCTGCCTTCCAGAGAGACCACGCTCTCCGCGACTCCCTTGTCCGCTCCACACTCCCCTCCAACCCCACCACACCCGGCACTTTCCCCTGCAACCGCAGGAAGTGCTACACTTTCCCCCACACCTCCTCCCTCACTCCCATCCCAGGCCCCAAGATGATTTTCCACATCAAGCAGATGTTCACCTGCACATCTGCCAATGTGGTATACTGCATCCACTGTACCCAGTGTGGCTGCCTCTACATTGGGGAAACCAAACAGAGGCTTGGGGACCGCTTTGCAGAACACCTACCCTCGGTTCGCAGTAAGCAACTGCACCTCACAGTCGCGAACCATTTCAACTACCCCTCCCATTCCTTAGACGACATGTCCATCCTGGGCCTCCTGCAGTGCCACAATGATGCCACCCAAAGGTTGCAGGAACAACAACTCATATTCCACTTGGGAACCCTGCAGCCCAATGGTATCAATGTGTATTTCACAAGCTTCAAAACCTCCCCTCCCCCCACTACATCCCAAAACCAGCCCAGCTCGTCCCTGCCTGCCTAACCTGTTCTTTCTCTCACCTATCCCCTCCTCCCACCTCAAGCCGCACCTCCATTTCCTACCTACTAACCTCATCCCACCCCTTTGACCTGTCCATCCTCCCCGGACTGACCTATCCCCTCCCCAACCATACTTTCCTCTGCACCTATCTTCTCCTCCATCTATCTTCGGTCCGCCTCCCCCTCTCTCCCTATTTATTTCAGAATCCTGTCCCCATCCCCCTTTTCTAATGAAGGGTCTAGGCCCGAAATGTCAGCTTTTGTGCTCCTAAGATGCTGCTTGGCCTGCTGTGTTCATCCAGCTCCACACTTTGTTATCATGATTATATTCTAAGTCAGGATTGCAGGTGGCTTGGAGAAGAACTTGTAAGTGGTGGTGTTCCCATGTATCTCCCACCCTTGGAAGTCATTGTGAGTTTGGCAGGTGCTGTCTAAGGATCTTGGGTGAATTTCTGCAATGCATCTTGTAGGTGGTACACACTGCTGCTACTGACAGTCAGTGCCAGAGGAAGTGAAGTTTTTAGGATGTGGTGCCAATCAAACAGGCTGCTTTGTTCGAGATGGTGTCAAACTTCTTGATTGTTATGGAATTACTCTCAACTACTATTGCATTCCAATGTCATTCATGGAAGGTTGGGAACCAGTAAATATTTCTTTGTTACTCAGCAATTTCCTGTGCATTATTTAATAAGTCATAATAATGGATAAAAGCGCACAAGTGTGGATGCTGGAAATCCAAAATAAAAACACGAAAGTGCTAGAAAATATCAGCCTTTGTGGAGAAAGAAACATAGTTAATATTGCAAGTCCAAATTGACTGTTCTCTGGAAGTGGAAAATATTAGACAATTTTCTGACAATTTCAAAAGGGTGGAAACAATTGAAAGTTGACACTCAGACTGATTTAATTTTTTAAGTTAATATCCCACTGCTACTGCATGCATACAGAAGTTGTGAATACACTTTTAATATTTGACCCTTTTGTTAAAAACACATACAGGCATAAACCATTCGTCATGTTAATTGTTAGAAATGCTGGCTTGGGCTTTCCATTTGCTGCTTGGTTTACCCAGGATTTTCTACATATTTATTTCAATGAACAGAAGAGAGTTGACAACTGAAAAGTGGAAAATCCTGTCCAATGTATTTTTTTGTCATGCTAGCTACTGTGAGTCAAAGAAATTGTACCTTTTACTCTAAGTATTGTTACTGAGCCTGTGCAAAAGAAACTATGCCATCGAGATGTCAAATCACATGATTTGGAAGTCTGGGTCTGAGGGCTCCAAGTAAGATATCCTTCCCTACCAATATCTGTTTGCACTTATGTTCAATGAACCCTGTTCACTCCCAGGAGTGTAGATTACTATATACTGACAATGGTGACCAGACTGTCAGAACTAGATATGAGCAGCAGAGCCTGAAGTAAAGTTCAGTGTTGGTAGACCACGAGGCTAGTCCTGTCTAAACACAGAGGTGGGGAAATTCTGACAGGACTAGATAGACTAAACATGGGAAGGATGTTCCTGATGACTGGAGAGTTACAGAGCCTGGTGTCACAGTCTAAGGGTGTGGGATAGACTATTTTGCACTGAAATGAGGAGAAATTCCTTCTCCTAGACAGTGGTGAGCCTGTGGTATTTTCTGCCACTGAAAGTAGTTGGGGCCAAAACATTGAATGCTTTCAAGAAGGAGTTTGAGATTGTTTTAAGGGCCAAAGAGAACTTAGGATATGGGGAGAAAGCAGGAACAGGTACTATGTTGGATATTCAACCATGATGACATTGAATGGTGGAGCAGCTTCAAACAGCCAAATGGCCAACTCCTGCTCTTAATTTGCATTTGTATTTGGCCGTAGAAGCCAGCATAACTGTTAAACACAATCCTTCAATTTTAACCTTCAGCACCACCTCAGCTGCAAGCTATAGACCTACAACAGACCTGTGTATGGTTATTATTTAAATAATTGTATTGCAGTGTATTGAAATAAACTAATCATTATCTTGTTTAAGTCTAAAACTTTGCTTACTACTTTTCAATTTAACTGCTCCTAAGTGAAAAGAGGGTTATTTGTACATGCACACAAATTCTCAGCTCAAGGACCACTTTGAGGAAATGAGGTATGTGGTTGTGACAATATGTTTGTACCAATATTGAGGCTCAAATCTTTCTTTACCAGGATTTAATTAGGAATACAACAATGTTATAATTAATTATATTTCTGTTTGTTCACATCTGAATTGTGCTGTACTATGTTAGATATCTTAAAAGACAAACTGCAAATACAAAGTCTGTGATAACTTGTTTTCGCACAAAATATTTAAGTTTTTGGGTAGTGGTAATCCAGTTACATCGATTAAATGTATTCACTGACTGATCAATAAAGTAATTGAACGTTTTCCTTTTATCATCACTGTCTCAATTATTGAGGCAATTTCAGTGCATCTTCTATGATTTCACCTTTATTTATCCTCTTTGTTTAGAGTCTCTATTTTTATTAGTGCTGTTAGTTTAAAGTGCACTTGATGTGAAGTTTAAGGTGGCACCTTTTTCACCCGTGTGAAATTGCTCATACTCCTATCTCACAACTTTGTTTTCTCTATATGTAGATTTACTTTCTTATCCTGCCTTCTAAAGACATTTGACTCCAATGTGTTGGTTAGCGTAACTGTAGGTCTCTAAACTGGATGACTGGTTTCCAGTGCAGCATTAGACCAACAGCATAGGTTCAATTCATGCGTCAGCTCAATTCACCATAAAATTCCCACCTTCTGGATCTCACCCCCTAGCCTGAGGCATGGTGACCATCTAATTAAACCCACCAACAATCAACTACTTTTCAGTTCACACTCTGGTGCTGATTGTTTGATGCCATTTGGAGAATTAGGGACTGTTAGTTGTTAATTTTTTTAAGAATGGGAAGTTTGAATATTACACAGCAATTGCACGGTGGTAGGACCTGCAATATCTTGTAAGTTTGATGGTAATCTTTTGTTCCATACCATTATTTAGCAGAATTCCCACTGACATGATGTGCCAAGTTTTACTGATGATCTACAACTATCATGCTGTGATAGTTATGTTGAATTTCATAAGGGGGACATGTGAGTTGTGTAGCACTGAAGAATGCAATGAACTTTTATTACCGCAGCTGGAACTTACAAATATATATTGCAGTCGCAGGCTCTTCTGTGAGCGGACACAAGCCCTTCCTCAATGCATCATGCTGCAAGTGAACAGAGCTCATTAAGAAGGAGACTGCAAGCTTTGTACCACTTGCATTGTATTGCTTTATATTCAGTGTTTCAAGATGGCTTTGAAGCCTGGCAACACTTGAAAAAACACTTTTCACTGTATTTTTACATACATGTGACAATAAATTTCAATCTAATCTCATCCAATCTAACTAGGTCAAATGCCATGATGCAGTATTGATATCATGAGCATGTACCCTTGAAGGCACACTGTTACAACACATAATACAACACCCACCTTTTCAATCCACCTTCAAAAAGAATGGCAAGGAACATCTGGAAGTTATGAATGCTAATCTAAATGACCAACACTATTGTATCAATGAGAACGTTTTAAGGAAGGGCCCAAAACGTGGGAGGAAGTGGATGTTGTGATGGCAGTGGCACTTTCACTGGACTAGTACTTTAGAGTTCCAGGCTAATATTCTGGGAAGCAAAGATGCAAATCCCAGTATGGCAGATGAAAAATGTGAATTCAATAAAAGTCTGGAATTTAAAACACAACTGGTCAAATGGTGAACATTTATCAATTTTTGGTTCATTAATGTCCTTTTGGAAAGGAGGTCTGCATCCTTGATTATTCAGGCCTAAATGTGAATCTAGACTGTGGTTGACTCTTAAGTACCCTATGGTCAGTCAGGATGGACAATAAATGCTGGCCGACACGGTGACACCTACATCCCATGAACAAATAACAGTTAAAAATCCATATGTTTTTCTGTCAGTTAAAAGATGTGAAAATCATGCCTTTTCATTTTGGAATTTCGGATGTGTGTTTTTGGTTTGTATGACTCCACATTAAGGAATATGATTTCTGCGGTGGTTGGTATCACACTCCAGCTGCTTGGTTCGAAGTTATATACGAATCTGGCACTTTTTTCCAATCTTATATCACCAACTAAAGTAGAAACCTTTGTTTATGGCCCGCTTGCCTTCACTTGGCCCTTATTCTTCTTGTTTGCTCTTTCTTGTTGTTCATTGCTTGGATATGTTATCTGTCCTTTATCATAAATGAGGTACACTAAAAAATAAATCGCGAGTGCGGAGTAAGAGGATATCAATTCAAGTTAGTAAAAGACAAATTTCAAAACTTGATATCTGAAAATTCTGCACGTTTAAAATACGTTATTGGACATGAGAGGTTGGGTGATGAAATATCCAAACACAACTGGCAACCCTACGTCACACACAGAGACTACTGATCAAAATATCGTGGGTGACAGAAACAGCCCAAGAACGATGTAGATTTTCAAATGTTTTGTTCATGTTTTGCATTATCATGGTGGGATAATGTAATTGCTTCTCCCTTATGCAATACATTACTTGCAATCGTAATAGGCAACTTGTTCTCCATAGCTATGTTAGAAAATTTCCAGGCATTTTTGGTTCATACACAAAACAGGCATTTATTCTACTTACATGAATCAGATCTGGATGGAAAGTTGTCTAAGATAGCCCTCCGGTTTAAGCCAACCTCTACATGTTATACCAGTTTACAGGATATGCTCTACAAAGAGCGACAGGTCCCCCCGGTGGTGGAAAGTTAGTACTTAGTTTGGAAATTTACATGAACATTGCTGACAGATTCAATTCCAGTGATGTTATCCTTAAGTGTACGTAAGTTTAGACATAATCTTATGTCTAACATATTATCTACCTGTAACTGATGGAAAGGTAAGTTAGTTCCTGCATTTCACCACTCCCAAACCACTGGAAGACTCTGGCTTCGCAAACTAAGATGGTCTGGAGTTTCACAATTCTCCCAAAATGTGCTCTTTTCAGAATTTGGTTATGGTAGCCTTTTGGCTGAGGACTTTGACATTGATTCTGATCCTGACCTTGATTCATTTGTGAACTGTTTCTCTACCAGATGATCTTTTATGAACAAAAACATAAATTCAGAGGAAGGGTCACTGGAAACATTAATGAAACGTTAACTCTGATTTCTCTCCACGGATGCTGCCAGATCCACTGAGCTTTTCCAGCAATTTTTGTTTCCATTTATAATTTCCTTTTATTTAGAGGATCTTTTATGTCCTTGTTGTAAGTATATTCAAGACTAAGATGGACAGATGTTTAATCAGTAAGGGAATTGAGGGTTATGGGGAAAATGAAGAAAAATGGAGTTTGGGAGTATTGGCCATCATCTCATTGAATAGTGGAGCAGTCTTGAGGGGTCAAATAGCCTATGTCTGCTCGTCTGTAGTTTGTTGCATTGATTTTGGATGTTCTTTGCTGCAAAATCCAATAGTTAGTCCATTACTTTATCCAGAGGACCCATAGTCTCATAAATTGTCTTTCCTGAGGAACTCTCCCCTGTTATCTCAAGTACTTGTCCTGTCAGAATTTTAATCTCATAAATGTGCATCATGAAAAACAGTAGCTCTGATCTTGCAGTATTCTGGAATGTTTCCTCATTTTGACCATTTTGAATCTGTGGGTATTGTTCTGACTTCTATTGAGTAACAAACAGTGCATCTCCAACTCTGGGTGATCTTGTTGGAGGTGGATGAACATCAGTTTGGGCTGAAGGGCCTGTTTCCGTACTGTATTACTCAATATGTAACTCCCCATCCAGATGCTATGGTAATCTAAAATGATCTATAAAACCTAACCAGATGGCAAAAAGGACAGTATTAGAATCTTCCCAGCCTGGGAGTGGAATCCCTCTGAGTGTCCAGCCCATCAGCTCTGTGCAGGATCTGGGAATCAGACCAAGGGGCCATCAGAGCCAGGAAGGACATATCCCAATGACAGGTCACAGTTGGAATGACTGTACCTGCAGTTCACGCAATTCCTTCAAATGGGTTTTCCTTTCACTCGGAGGGGTCTGCTGGCTTTGGCCCTCATCAATTTTGAACCTTTCTGGGCCCTCTCCTTTCTACCTGAGCAGATTACACTTCACCCAACATTCCCCAACTCACTGAATGGGCCCGTAGACTCCAGAATACACCACCATCCTAAATTTAATTGCCATCATACAAAAGGCCAATGAGAAGTCCATTTCTTGGAAGATATCAGCGGATTGATGTGTGCATGGTTGAGATTCAGAAATGGTCCTGACTCCTGAAAAAGTGTCCGTCATTCCAAGATTCCATTCCTCAACCTCACACACCACACCGAACATATCTCGTTTTGCTCAGTATGCCACCCCCCAACTGCTCGCCTCGCATTACTGTCCAACAGGAGCATGCTACGTACATGCTACATCGACACATTTCCGTGGGCCAACATCTAATGCAAAGATTTGTACACATATTGTCAAAGTTGTATTATGCAGTAACAGCAACAACAACAACGACAACATATGGTTATATAGTGAATGTAATATAAGGAAATGTTACCAGGTGCTTCAGAGTAGCATTTGTAAAGAGAAGTATAGCATTAAGCCACATAATGAGATATTGGGATAGATGATCAAAAACTTAGGTGAATAGGAAAGTTTTAAAGAATATCTTAAAGGATAAAGAGAAGTAAGGAGGTGGAAAGGTGTAAGGAGGGACTTCCAGAGTCTACGATCTAACCTGCAGAAGGCAACCACCAGTTCAAATTGAGGATGAACAAGAGACCATAATGAGGGGGGGGTTCAGAGATCTCAAAGGGCTCTGGTGTTGGAAGAGGGTCCAGAATTAGGGAGAGCGAAGGCCAAGGAGGGATTCAAAAAAGAGGATGAGAATGTTAAAAGCAAGCATTAGTGGTTTTTCATACAATTCTGTTCCTTCTCTATACCCATGACATTTTAGCCAATTGGAGTGCTCTGTCCACTACTCTGACTAAATCAACTAAGGTCTTCTGGATCCAAATAGATCCTCAACTAAACAGAGTGTGTTTATTTGCCAACCTACATGAAGAAGAAGAATTCTGAACCTTATTTACTTCAGTACCAGAACTGAAAGCCAAAACTGAAAAGAAATATTAATACTCTCTCAGATGGTCAGAGTCCACTCAAGCATGGACTCATTTAGGTCAAGATTTCCATACTATGCCATCAATCCCTGGATTTAATAAATGTTTATTAACTAGCATGATTGTAGATATATAATCTCTATGCAACTGTGAAATAGCACAGCATAATAGAATATAATTGTACTTATTAAAAAATTAATGCTGGTAATCTGATGTAATATTACTAACAGGATAGAAGTTTATAAAATAATGAGGGATATAGGCAGTGTTAATGGTAGTGGTCTTTTCCCTAGGATAGGAGATTTCAAGAACTGGGCACATAATTTTAAGGTGACAGGAGATTTAGAAAAGATATGAGGGACAAATTTTTTGCACAGAGAGTGGTTCGTATGAGGAATAAACTTCCCAAGAAAGTGATGAATAACATTTAAAAGATATTTGGATAAGTATGTAAATAGGAAAGATTTGGACCGGTATGAGCAGGTAGGTGGATTAGTTTAGTTGGGGGCTATGTTCAGCATGGACTGGTTGGATCAAAGGGTCTGTTTGTGCGCTGTGTCTTTGACTCTGTGACCAAAGATGAGTTCACTCTCCTAAGATTAACCCTATTTAGAATCACTGAAAATAACTAAAACTTTTACTGAATCATTCTTTAATTGGTGTGCATTGCTCAGTTTTCTTTAAAGATTTTTCATTTTAAAATGTGCCAATTTGTGTCTGTCAAAGAAAATCAGTGCAAATTGATGAACTTTCTGAGCATCACAATCGTGGATGGAATCTTGCAGTTTTGATTTGGGATAAGGTAAGTTCTGTTTGTGAGCTGGATTGTAATGCCCTCTGTTGTGCACTGGAATGACTGATTCTGCCTGGTTTGCACTAATATTACAAGCAGTAGCAAGCGAAAGGCCTCCCAAAGACACAAGGTTAAATGTAAACTTTTTGTTACATGATTGTAAATAACGTCTGATACATTTCCGTTCACAAACTTTTAACTCATTTTTTTAAAAGATAGCAGAACAGGAGCAGGGCATCCTTGAGACAAGATTCCTCAGATGTTTTAACTGTATCTAAGTTCTTATGCAGGCTACAACAGAGTCATGTGCAGCCAGCACTTGTGAAAACTGGAAGGAAGACAGCAGGAATTGAAGATGTTCCTGAGCGCAGACAATTTTGCAAATGGCCTTGCAAGTGTCCACGCAAGCCTTTATGTTTACCTGGAGTGAGTCTGGTTACTGATGGCTGTGGATGTTGCAAAACCTGTGCAAAGCAATTTGGGGAGCTCTGCACTGAAGCTGACACCTGCGACCCTCACAAGAACTTGTACTGTGACTATTCTGGTGATAGACCTAAATATGAATTTGGAGTATGTGCATGTAAGTTCAATTATAACAGTAATTCACTGTTTAAGTGTTATGAAAATAATGAACTCGAATCCTCTAATTCACTCCATCATTATAATTCACTGCAAAATGGTTATGTCAATGTTGTTACTGTTGTGAAGGGAAAAAAAAGAGCCTGCCTACTTAAGACACGCTGAGACTATCAAAGATAGCATATTTATATTTTGAATATGCCCCATTTATTAAAGTGTTTACAATGAGGTGTTGACATGTCCTGCAAAAATACAAACTTTTTATTGTCCATATTTGGAATCAGAAGCTTCTTGTCTCACAAGCTCTAGCATACCCAGTGGGTATAGAAAAATGCAGTAAATGTTAAAGAAAATGTATTATGTGAAATTTGCAATCATGTGCTTGATGATCTCAGAAGCATGCTTCTTCAAATACCGGAGCTATTTCCATATCTGAGAGTTCTGCAGGTATGAGGAGCTGATGTTAGACAGTATAAGAACAAAGAGAGGGTGGTGACTAAGTCTCCTCTGCCTGTGGGC
Organism: Stegostoma tigrinum; assembly: GCF_030684315.1. NCBI lineage: Eukaryota > Metazoa > Chordata > Chondrichthyes > Orectolobiformes > Stegostomatidae > Stegostoma > Stegostoma tigrinum. The sequence continues at coordinate 60,739,389 of NC_081357.1, read as the reverse complement.
TGCAAGTCCTAGAAGGCAACCAACTGACCCTGACTAAAAAAAAGTCAACAGACTTTCTCCGGGTGACTGCCTAGAATGCACACCCGTGGTGTTGATGAATCTACCAATCCTCCCTCACTAATTGAACCAAGCAACAATGTAACTACAACTCACTGTAATTTCAGTAACTCGTTTTAAAACTGTAACACTCGCTTCCATTGATTCCTTGGTTTAAAGCAGTAACCTTTACCAGTTGTGGTCCACATACATATGGTATGGCATTGCTAAAGTTCATTGTTGCTGTAGCAAAGAGGTTAACACATGAAGTTAGACATAATATCTTGTGGTGAAATCAATATTGAATAGGTGGTGTTGTCTTATACAGGTAGTTCTTCATTAACAGTAGATTCTGGGATGGTGAGAGAATGTTCCTTATTATTCAGAGGTGCTGCAGCTTCAGCTTATTTTGCTTCACTTTCCTTACGTTTTCTCTTTATTCTCCACTTGATCAAAATTGTTCCTTGAGAGAGTTTGCCCCACTGCAGTTCTACATCCTAAGATTCTGTTCACATTTTATGCATTTCCATTCATAATCGTGCCCGCTCCGGTCTGTTGCATAGCCTTTCAAACTATTAAGTATCATTAGTCCACAGCTTGATTCTAGACCACTGTATTGTCTTTGAACTGAGAAAGTTGTCTTTTCAAATGCCATAATAGTTGATTCAAATGGCTCCACCTTTTGTGTCTGTTGAGGAAGGAAGCACTGCTTTGCATTCTAGAAATACACATTTTGTTATCTGGCAATGTGTACATTCAAAATGTCTCAACTTTGTGACTCGAGACTGAGACACAGTTCTGTGGATTTTGAAACATTGCACCGTAACAGATAAATAGTCTGCATCTTGAAGATAGGTTTTTTTTTCAATAATTAATTTCAAATGTATAGATTTATAAAGCAGAATGTTCATTTAACGTATTTTTCTTGAAAATATATGATATCAAATGGTATGTTTGTAGCAAATTAATAAAGCACATTGTAGTGATTGTAATGAGGTCAGCCAGGAGAACCTCATAGAATATGAATTCCCTGATTGGGGCTGTTAATCTGGTCCAATCAGGGAGCCATGGCTGACTGATAAGGACAGGAGTGTCAGATATCTTGTTCACTCTGAGAGAGCTGGATCAGTGTCAAGGACTGTCCACATATAAGTAAACGGTGACTTGGTAATGGAAGATAATAAAGTATGAAGCTGGATGAACACAGCAGGCCAAGCAGCATCTCAGGAGCATTGTGTTCATCCAGCTTCACACTTTGTTATCTTGGATTCTCCAGCATCTGCAGTTCCCATTATCTCTGATCACACTTCGTAATGGAACACTAGCCTCTGTGGAGTTACAGCAACTTGCACTTTATTATTGAGGACATAATGTAAAAGAGCAAGGAGGTTATGTGGAACTTATAAAAGACCCAAGTTTAGCCTCCATTAGCTATTGTGACCAGTTCTGTGAACAGCACTTTAGGATGGATGTGAAGACCATTGGAGAGAGTAGAGAAAGGATTCGCCAGAATGATACCAAGGAGTAAGAGCTTGGGTTATGAAGAAATAATGGAGAAGCTGAAGCTGCTTTTCTTGGAGCTGAGAGGAAATTTGACAGTTATTGAAAATCATGAGGGATCTGCACAGAGTAAATAGGGAGAACCTGCTCCCTGTGAAGAATGACAGAGCACTGATTTTTTTAAAAATGGCAAAAGGAGGAAAGGCAACTTAGGGGAAAAGAATTGTTCATGCAGAAAGTTGTTAATTTCCTGAATGCACTGCCCAAGAATTTAGTACAGGCAGGTTCTACTGAGGCATTCAAAGTGGAATCAGGTGTTATCTGTAAAGGATGTGCAGGGTTATGGGGAGAAGGAGAGAGATTGGCACTAAGTGAATTATGAAAGTCAGCACAATGGCACAATGAACCAAACAACATCCTTCTACACTGCAACAATTCTGTGACACTGTGAGGACAAAATAACTGAATTCAAATACTAAATGCACTGACGGAAGATGTGGACTAGATTTATTTTGCTTCAAATTTTCATTAGACAAATCGAATATCTTTTGCCTGACTCTTCTGATTGGATTCCTCAGTCTACCCCTCATAACTTGAATTGTTAAAAGTTATTGGTGACAAAAGCATTGACCTATTAGCCCTGTAGGCACAGATACCATAGTTAAGAACTGAAGTTTGGATGGCTAAAGGAAAAATATACATTGGAAATTATGGAAATCAAAGCAGTGACATTACATTCTTCTATTTTTTTCTACTGGAGGCATTAACCCACTTTAAAATAAATGCATTTCTCCAGCAGCCAAATTTGTAATTGGAGAAGTAATAAGCCTTCATTCACTATGACAACACACATTATTACTACTCTGTAGATTTCTCTGAGAAAAAAAATTCATAAAATAGAACAGAATGGAAATGTATTATTACGTATACTTTTACATGAGAAATACAATGAAAGGTTTCATAAGTCACCCCATCATGACGCCTACGTCAATGACAGAAATCATGTATGATAAGGCAAAAAAGTAAAATTAAGTAAAGTTCAATACAGTTCAGCCAATGGCTCCTGGGCTGTGGAAAGCCAATTAAGGAATGATGGGATACCCTGAAGACAAGGAAAGGACAAGATTGCCATGCTGGTCTGCTGGAATACTGGACCAGAAGCCTCTACTGAAGAAGGCCATCATGCCAGGCCAAGACTGCTACTCCTTGATGTGACTGTCAGCCAGGCTGCAGGAATACCTGGAAGCTAACAACAAAGAATATCCACAAATGGGGACAAGAACGCCACACCAGGAGACCCCCACATCGGGCCACTGGAATACCTGGAAGCAGAAGACGAAGAAGACCTCCATACTTGGACAAGACCACCACACCAGAACTACTCATGACCATCAGAATGAGAAATGGAGGAATGTGTCTATACAAACATAGAAAATAGAAAGAGGAGTAGGTCATTCAGCCCTTCGAGCCTGCTCCACCATTCAAGATGAATATGGCTGATCATTCAACTCAATATCCAATTCTCACTTTCCCCAACACCCTTTGATCCCTCTGGTCTTAAGCACTACAATCTAACTCTTCTTGAACTGATTCAATGTTTTGGAATCAACAGCTTTCTGTGGCAGAGAGGTCCACGTGTTCGCCATTGTCTGGGTGAAGAGATTTTGCCTCATCGTAGTCATTACTGGCATACCCTATATCCTTCAACTGTGACCAGTGGTTCTTGACTCCCCAGTCATCCTTCCTGCATTTAGTCTGAATGGTACTGTTAGAATTTTATCTATTTCTAATAAGAACTTGCCTCATTCTTATAAACTCCAGTGAAAATAGTCCGAACAGATCTTGTCTGTAATTATATTCACTCATTTATTGAGAGTAGTTGATTTCATTCCAATTTGGAATATGTTTGACGTCGTTAGTTATTAACTCCATGAGATAGCTGTGGTGTACTAAACACACTGAGGTCTCAAGAAAGCTTATACCTTCCACACATGTGACAGCAGAGGGTCTAGGTGTTGTAGAATCATACAGTACAGAAGAGACTCTTTTGCCAATCAAACGTACACTGACAGAACACTACTATAAATCTACATGAGTCAAATTTTCTAGCACTTGGCCCATAACCGTCTTATGACATTTCATGTGCACATGCAAATACTTTTTAAAATTTGTTTGAGGTTTTCTACCTCAACAACCCGCCAAGGCAGTGCATTTGAGATTTTTACCACCCTTTGGGTGAAAAAAAATTTTCTCAATCCCCTTTAAACCTCTTGTCTTTCACCTTAAAAGTATGTCCCCGTGTTATTGTCCCTTAGTTGACTAAGGGAAACATCTGTTTTTTTTAATCTATTCTATTTAAGTCTCGTATAATCTCATGTACCTTGATCAGCCTACTCTCAGCCTACTCCGCTCTAAAGAACACAACCTAAGCCTACCCTGTCTCTCATTACAGCTAAACCACTCCATTTCAGACAACATCCTGGTGAATCTCCTCTGTACCCTCTCCACTGCAATCACAACCTTCCTGTAGTGTGGTGACTACACTGCACACTGTACTGCAGCTATGGGCTAACCAAATTCCTGTCCAGCTCCAAGATAACCTCACTGCTCTTACAATCTATCCCATGACCGATAAAGACAAGTATCCCATATACTTCCTTAACTACCCTATTAACCTTTCCAACCACCTTCAGGGATTGGTGGACAAGCACCCTAAGGTCCCTCTATTCCATTGAGTTTCCTAGCATCCTGCCATGCATTGAATACACTTTTCTTATTACTTCTTCCTCCAAAGTTCATCACCTCATTTATCAGGGATAAGTTGCATCAGCCACTGATCTGCCCATCTGACTAATCCACTTATATCATCCTGTAATCTAAGACCTTATTCCTCACTATTAATAACAAAGCCAATCGTTGTGTCTTCCACAAACTTACTTCACATTGTCCCTACATTTTCTTCTGTATTGTTTACACTTACACACACACACGCGCACACACACACTATATATATATATTATATATAAATAAATAGCGACCCAACACCTGTCCCTATCGCCACACTCCATCTCCTGTCACTGAACCAATTCAACTACGGGCAACATCTGTTTTTTTGTCCACCCTGTCTAAGGTCCTCACAATCTTATATACCTCAATCAGGTCTACTGTCAGCCTTCTCTGCTCTAAAGAAAACAAGCTGAGCATATCCAGTTGTATTTTGGATAAAACTTGCTAAGTTACTCTGGGTCGCATGTGCTTTTACCTTCTTTGTCAACCTCCCATGTAGGACCTTGTCCAAGACATTACTGAAGTCCGTATAAACAGCATCAACTGCATCGCCTTTATCTGCGCTACTAAACAACTCCTCGAAAAATTCAGTCAAACTTGTTAGGCCAAACTTCCCTCTGACAAAGCCATGCTGACAATTCCTGATCAAATCTTGCCCCTCCAAGTGAAGATTATTTCTTCCCTTCAGAATTTTCTCAAATAGTTTCCTTACCACTGATATGAGACTCTCTGCTCTGTACTTCTCTGGTTTATCTCTACCACATTTCTTGAAAAGTGGAACCACATTCCCTGTCCTCCAATTGCCTGACATCTCCCCTGTAACCAGAGGGAAATTAAGAACAATGGGTCAGAGAACCTGTAACTTCTTCCCTCACCTCTCTCAACAGCCTGGAATACAATGCATCTGGACCTGTAAATGTGTTCAGTGTTCAACGTGTCAAAATCTCTGATATATCCTCATACCCTATGATAAACTGCTGAATAATTTCACAGCCTCTCTTCCTGACTTTTGTATCTTCATTCTCCAAAGTGGAACAGGTGTGAAACATTCATTTGATACTCTGCTAGTGTCCTCTGCTCCACATGTATGTGGGCCCTACTCTATCACTGGTTATCCTTTTCGACTGGATGTACTTATTGAATATCTTGAAGTTGTTCCTAATAAACCTGCCAGTTCATTTTAATGTACCCCTCCACCCCTTTGCTCTTCTAATTGCTGTCTTAAGTTACCCCCTGCATTTTTTATAATTCATTAGGCTCTCAATGGTACCTTTGTACCTATTAAAAGTCTCTCTTTTGCTTCTTTTCAAGTCCTGAATAGTCGTTCATGTCCAGGGTTCTCTGGACTTGTTGCTCCTACACTTCACCCTAAATGGAATATGTTGGTCCTGTACTCTTACCAATTGCATTTTGAAAACTCCCTACAGTTCTGGTGTGGATGTACCCAGAAGAAGCTGATCCCAGTCTACCTTGGCCAGATCCTGCCTGTTTTTAAAAAAATAAAATCTTCTTTCCCCTTTCTGACAGACACTATGTTTCCCTTACCAGTGCATAATTCACAAGAGTGAGTATGCAGGTACAGTATGTAAACTTGTTATTGATTATCATGAGGGTAATTTAATATAAAAGTCAGGAGGTTATACTTAACAGTTTTACAAATTACATTGGAAAGACCTCATCTTGAGTACAGCGCACAGAATTGGTCACTTTATTAAGGGAATGATGTAAATGTATTAGAAACTGTTCAGAGGAGGTTTATTAGAGTAATGCCTGGGGTGGTTGTGTTGTCTCATGAGGAAAGGTTGGATAGACTAGGTTTAGCTGAGTTTAACAGGGTAAGACGTGACATAAAACATATTAATAACCTGAGACAGCTTAGATGTGGAAAGGATGTTTATGGGAGAATCTTGTACTGGATTCACTTGAAACGGAGATTTGACAAGTTGTTTCTTTTTCTGTCATTTTGGAATTCTCTGTCTAACAAGGTTTTGAATGCAGAGTACTTGCATATTTTTCCGGCAGAGGTGGAGAGATTTGTGTTTGGCAAGGGATTGAAAGGCATCAGGGGAATGCAGGAATGTAGATTCAAGGTTGCAATCAGATTAGTGGTGATATTGATAGAGGAGAAGTTCAAGGGGAAGATTGACTTTTCTCCCACTCCTGATTTGTATGTTTGTATGCACTGTGGCAACATGAAAATATCATCTCCTCCAACTCAGACAACATCCTGATTTAGAAATGTATTTTTATCCCTGTCATGTTGCTGGGTCTAACTCTCGAGATTCCCTATATCATAACACACAGACTGCACCAGTTCAAGAAGACTACTCATGACCAATTTATGAAGAACCATTGAGGACTTTGTTATATACTCTGGGACAAAAACAAAGTTGCTGGAAAAGCTCAGCAGGAATGGCAGCATCTGTGGAGGAGAAAGCAGAGTTAACGTTTCGGGTCCGGTGATCCTTCCTCCTGATTTACAGCATCTGCAGTTCTTTTGGTTTTTGTTTTATACTCTCATTGGTTATGAGCTTGCTGGCAAGACCAGTACTTTTTGTTCAGCATTAATTGCCCTTGGGATGGTAGTGGTTCACTTGATTCACTGATGCAATTACATCCAAAGTGCCGCTGGAGAAGTGTTCCAGAATTTTGACCTAGCGACAGTGATTAGTTCTAGTCGGGACACTTTTTGACTTGATGGGGAGCTTGCACATTGCGGTTTTCCTATGGAACTATTGCCCTTGTTCTTCTAGGTGATGTAGATCATGAGTTTGTTAAGGGCTGGTGAAGTGGTTACGGCAGTACCTCTTTTAATTCATAGTGTAGACTGGTGATAGAGAATGAATGTTTAAGTTGCTGCATGGGGTACTGGTCAAGTAGACTGCTTTGGTTTAGTGATCTCAACTTCTTTGTTGGAGGGAAATAAGATTATTCAGTTATATGCCTCAAATGAACAAATATCTCCATATCCAGCCTGTGGTTAAAAGGCAGGAGGATATTGATGAAGCAACCAAAGATCATTGGGAAAAGGACATTACCCTGAGGAAGTTTTGAGGGATGCCCTGGGCCTGTGATGATGGGTCTCAAACAGACAAACCTACCTTTGTTTGTGATAGGTACTTTCGACCACTGGGGAGTTTTCCCACTGATTCCCACTGACTTTTATCTTGCGAGATATCTTTGATATCACGCTTGGTCAAATGCTGCCTTGATGTCCAATGCAGTTACTCTAACCTCACCTTTGGAATCCACCTCTTCCATCCAGTCTTGGATTAAGACTGTAATTGATCCTGGAGAAAGTGGTCCTTGCAGAACTCAAATTGAGCATCAGTCAGCAGGTTATTACTGTGGAAATTGGGTTTAATAGTACTGTTGATGACATCCTTCATCACTTTGTTAATGGTCAAGAGAACACTGATGAGGCAATACTTTTGATGCAACATGTTACACTCTTTTATACTTGATATAGATTTATGAATATGTAACATTTACAAATATGAAATCTTAATAATCGTTGAATTCTTAAACACAGGACCACAGTTGTGCAGTGTCTGACATAGTCAGATGTTAACTATGCAATGATGAAAACCACAGATCAGTGGCCTTCAGTTTAAGGCATTATTATTCCAAACCACAGAAAAGGCACCTACGGCAAATTTTCCATTGTATTTGAAAGAAGAAATACTGCAAAAAGTTATAGTGGGTACACAAAGATTTCAACCTGCAGAGGTAGTAACAAGAAAGCAGGCAGAATTTCATCTATTTGTCACCGCTTTGGTGGAAGATGGAAACCCAACACAACTGTACAAATATTTATGTTATATTGCCGTAGTCTTCACTGTTCTTCTGTTGAGTTAAACAGACAAGCATCAAGAAATTCCAAATATCATATTAACTGCAACTAGTTAGTGGATTTTGGAGTATGTATCAAACTATTTTCCAAAAGTTCTGCCACATCTACTTGTCTGGTCGAAAGTGGGCAGAAATGTGGCCAACATTGAGAATATTGTCCTTTTATTCCGAGCGTGGTAGTAAAGTATCCAAATACTGTGCTTTTCAAAATCATTGCTATTAGAAGTAAGTCACTAAGAATTGTGCATAACCAATATACTACGACAGAAGTGAAATGCTTGATTATTTACAGGTTTTCAAAAATTGGAATAGACATTTTTATTTACCTATTTTGTGTGTTTACTTATTAACTTCTCAAAATTGCTCTTTGCTTTCTCTAGTTGAAACCGGAGTTGGGTGCGAGTCAAATGGAAACTATTATAGACACGGGCAGATATTCCAACCACACTGCCACTATAAATGCACTTGTGTGAATGGTGCATTTGGATGTACGCCCATCTGTACGAAGAAATTGGCAGCTGGCCAATGTAGAAATCCCAGGGCCATTAAGAGATCTGAATATTGTTGTGAAAGGTCCATTTGTGATAAAACTGAAGTGAACAGCCATCAGGCAGCAATGTATAGAGTAATGTCTGGTAAGTGACTTAAACGAATCAACACAGTCTTGAGGTTGCAGATGAAAATAACATATGCCTCAGTTACAAAGAAATAACAGCTGATGATGCTCAACAAAGCCAATATTTAACAATTCAATTTGGTTGACAGGCATGTGATTGACTCATCAGTTATGACCTAGGTAACAAACTGTAGAATCAAAGAATATTAGGAATAAATGAGATAATGGAATTTAAAATACAAACAGATCCGTTGTTATCTTACTGAAAGGCAGAGCAGGCTTGACGGGCCAAATAGCCTACTTTTGCTCCTTGTTCATACGTTTATATGCTTCTGCTTAAGGTAGACCAACCTGTAATACCTGGTAGGCCTCTTTTGGCAGCTGTGATGTGAAAAAAATTCACAGAGTAGCATTGATATTGAAGAAGCCTGCAAGTCTGTGGATATGAAAGAGAAAAAGTGTCAAGGTGGCAAATTGGGAATTCAAATTCAAATAAATAAAAATAAATTTGGCAGTAAGTACAGACTCTGTAACATTGGCACAAAATTATTTTATAATGCAGCCTTTAGGATGCTCGTTCTAACATGTGAGGAATATGAAATTTCAGCATTTCCATTTATTTATAAAGTGAGACTTCGTACATCGTCGCGGGAAAAAAGAACTCTAAACAGCCAAATGACAGAATGCTTATTTTTACAAGTTACATTATTTTTATAAGGCAAGGAACATTTTGGAAATCTGGAATTAGAACACCAACGTTCATTTTCTTCGAATAACTTTGTATAAATATTACGTGGATGACATAATCAGAATGACTTGCCATGTCTAGGGGAGAGTTTTGATTTTGTAAGGATTCGAAACAGCAGCAAGGCCAAGCATGTTTAGTCAATTGGCTCCTTCTTTGTGGTAAACTTCAGCAGCTCAATACTGACATTACTGTTTATTTATTTAGTAAAATTAAAATGTGAACTGATTAGAAGGGCAACATCGATATAACTTGAAAACATGTATCATTTATTGTATTTAGAATTGCAAGGAACAAAACAGTGATATTTGTGTCAATATAAACATTTCAACATTGCTTTTTGCAAACCCTACAAATAGAAAACGAGAGGTGCATTTTATTTCACTTTCCCAGACATTTCTTCCAAATATATGGACACAATTTTATGGATCCCCCCATGCTCTGTACCTTCCCTCTTTGGCCAGTTGGGCTATGAGGTGTGGATAAGACCTACTTCCTGTCTTGCCTCCATTTTAAGGCTGGCAGTTGGGAAGTGGTTTAAAAACAATGAGCTGGGTAGTGGAGGGGCTGGAGGGAGGCCTTGTAGGGTAAAGTACTCAAATCTGATGACTGGCCTCTTCCCAAGATCAGGACCCCAACAACCCGTCTTCCCCAATTATTTAGGCCCCTTAACTGTTCCTTCCAGGTTTGCCTTTCAAATCATGTCAATAGTGATACCTTTGCTTCAATAGGCTTTGGAATAATTGTGACTTAAGTATTGCATTTAGCCGAATATGTAACAATTCTGTGAATGTGCTTTGTTGTAAAATGTTAATTTATCATGATGGTTGATGAAAAAAATTCATGATATAGGGTATGTTGGACAGTCTCATTGGTTCCCATAACTGGTTAGTTAGAGATAGATCCACGGGATCCTTGTTGTTGCAAAGCTTTTAATCCTTCAAATGATATGAAAATGTTTACAATTTATTTTGGGTTTGCTGTAATCAAATGACTCCTTTATTATTAACCCCTTTTAAGATTTTTTCATACTCTTCCTTTTAAAAGTTTTTTTTCTGCACCCTCGGACATCTGTCCCAGCAGCCCATTCAGAATTTTACTGCTTAGAGTACATATCTATTTTCTATTTTCCAAGCCATTTCACTGCAGTTACTCCCTATCTGCATCTACCCCAATTTCACTGTATCATCTAATCCTCCACATTTTGCCGCACTCTTTGCTTTTCCCTGTAATTTGCTGTTGCCTTAATCTTTGATGAAATGCAGTTCACAAAGCTACAATCGTAATTACAATTTGCTGTTCTCAAAATTCTTTTGCAATTGCCGTAGAGACTTTTAAAAGAAAGGAATCTTCACGAAGCCAACAGAAAGCTAACTGATGGTCACAATTTCTCTTGTTAAAAGCTTTGCTGTAATAAGCCATCTAAAACCAACATGATTAATAGGTAAAGTATATTTTGAACAAAGAGCTAAATTTCACTTTAAACCTTCAATATGTCTAAAGATAGACCTGACCAGCATATATAAAGGTACATCTACAAGCATTTGCTTTACTTCTTGTACAAATGTGACACCATGCACCATCTCTCAGTCTTCCCAATTTAGTCTGCCTCATGGGATTTTTTTGCTTCTCACTCAATTGCTTCTGCTTTTGCTTCGCATTCACCAGCAGCTGTATTCTACCTGAAGTCCTCAGACACAGTTAATACCAACAAGGCACACATTAAATAACTATTTCTCACTCAATACATTACATGGTAGAAGTAGTCAGAATGTGGACCGGAAGATGTCAGCACAGTCCTTAGTGAATACTTAGTGTCAGCCTTCACAATGGAAAAGGACAATTGAGGGATAGAAATCAGTGTGGAACAGTGTGAAATATTAAGAAGATATTAACATCGACAGAGAGGAAATACTAGTAGGTTTAGCAGCCTTAAAAGTGGATAGACCCATAGGCCCGGATAAAATGTATCCCGAGCTGTTGTAGGAGGCAAGGGAGGGGACATCAGGGCCCTGGTGGTAATTTTCAAATCCTCTCTGGTCACTGGTTAAGTGCCAGAAGATTGGAGGACTGTTAATACTATCATTAGTTAAAAGGAAGAAAGGGATAGACAGATGAGGAAATTACAGACTACTGAGTCTAACGTCTGTGGCGGAGAAGTCATTAGAAAGAATTCTGAAGGACAGAATAGACCTGCATTTAGAGAGACATGGATTAATCAGGGATAGCCAGCATAGATGATAAACAGAAATTGCTGGAGAAACTCAACGGGTTTGGCAGTATCTGTGGAGAGAGACACAGAGTTAACATTTCAAAGTCTAATATGAGTCCCATGACACTCTGTCCTGTTTCTATTTCAGATTTCTAGCATCTGTAGTATTAGAACATAGAACATAGAAAAGTACAGCACAGTACAGGCCCTTCGGCCCACAATGTTGTGCCGTGGAATATTTCTAATCCAAAAATAAAATAACGTAGCCTACATTCCCCTCAATTCACTGCTGTCCATGTGCATGTCCAGCAGTTGCTTAAATGTCACTAATGGCACCGCTTCCACGACTACCACCGGTAAACTATTCCATGCGCTCACAACTCTCTGGGTGAAGAACCTCCCTCTGACGTTTCCTCTATACCTTCCTCCTAACACTTTAAAACTATGACCCCTTGTGGCAGTCAATCCTGCCCTGGGGAAAAGTCTCTGGCTATCGACTCTATCCATGCCTCTCATTACTTTGTACACCTCGATCAGGTCACCTCTCTTCCTCCTTCTCCCCAGAGAGAAAAGTCTGAGCTCAGTCAACCTCTCCTCGTGAGACAAGCCCTCCAGTCCAGGCAGCATCCTGGTAAACCTCCTTTGCACCCACTCCAAAGCCTCCATATCTTTCCTATAATAGGGCGACCAAAACTGGACACAATATTCCAAGTGTGGTCTCACCAGGGTTTTGTAGAGCTGCAGCATAACCTCGTGGCTCTTAAACTCGATCCCCCGTTAATGAAAGCCAAAACACCATATGCTTTCTTAACAACCTTATCCACCTGGGTGGCAACTTTGAGGGAGCTATGCACTTGAACACCAAGATCCCACTGTTCCTCCACACTGCCGAGAATCCTGCCTTGAATCCTATATTCAGCATTTAAGTTTGACCTTCCAAAATGCATCACTTCACACTTATCCAGGTTGAACTCCATCTGCCATTTCTCAGCCCAGCTCTGCATACTGTCAATGTCTCACTGAAGCCTGCAATAACCCTCGATACTATCAACGGCACCTCCAACCTTTGTGTCATCAGCAGACATACTAACCCACCCCTCAACCTCCTCATCCAAGTCATTTATAAAAACTACAAAGAGCAGAGGCCCATGAACAGAGCCCTGTGGGACACCACTCAGCACTGACCAGCATGTAGCTTCGGTTGACAACAAGAAATGAATTGGGCTATGAAATGTGACCAGTTATTGATGACAGAGATCTTTCGCTTGCCAACAATCATTAAATTGATTCTCAGATAACTGAACAGTTTAGAGATGGGAACTGGTTACAGAGATAGAGAGAGAGAGAGAGAGAGATAGGCGGGGATGTGTTTGGGGTAGGTGGTCCATTCTTCTCCAGTTCAGAAGCAGTCTCTCTGTCCCCTACAGTCAACACATGATGTAAATCTGAAGGAAATCAGCTTACCTTTCTTACAGTAGATGTAAGATGTGACTTTGAAGTGACAAACTACGTCCTTTTATAAGTGCCTCTTACCAACCTGTGAAGCATCTGTAAAAGATGAATGAAGCAGTGTTTACTGCCAATTTCACTTTGGAGTTGAAAGGAATAGTACAGGATCAAACTACAAGTTTTACAACTACGAGGCATAAGAGTCATCAGAATCTACATTATCATTTTTTGCTATCTATCCATTAGCAGCTCCTCTCTCTTTCTTTATCAATTCCTCGTCTTTAATTTTATATGCCTTAAACTTGAATTTGAAGACAAATGATGCTTGAATTGCAAAGTCACAACCCTATTTTTGTTTTTATTATTAGCTTATAAGGCAAGGCCAATAATATGGCGAAAAGGATGCCCTCTTCAAACAACTCCATGGAGCTCATGTTCAAAATCCTGTGGCCTCGGAATTTCAGATCGCGTGACAAATGACAACAGCAAATGTGAACTTGAAAGAGAATATAGATTGTGCTTTATTCGACCTTGCAACACAAGACTTCCAAAAAGTTTAAAGGTAAATCACAGCAGAATCTACTGGTCACATTATTTGATAGTTAGAGATGGGTATAGGAGATGAATACAGTAAGCCCAAAACTTGATTCTGAGAAGGCATAAATTTTGGATTTTTGAGGACATGGTTAGCTGCACAATATGTAGATGTACATGTTCATTTATAATCCCACATATATAGAAGTGTTCTTCTCCCTTGTGCCATCCAACATGTCAAAAATGTGTGCAGGAATGCCTGAAACTACAATGTTTCCCTAGGAATTCCACTTGTTTTCCCCATCACAGTTGTGTAGGGTCCATTAGGCCTGCCAAGGCCCCAGTGTTGTGAAGAAACTAAATACCCAGGAGTTTAATTACCTTCACTCTGAATTTCATCATCTTCCTGAAGGGAGTTTGCTTTCTGGTACTTACATACTCAGTTCAGTAAGGCCCCAAAACTTTCTAACTTGGATTAGCAAAACTCTTGAGGTTGATGAAAAGAAAACAGTCAGTGATTTCTTACGCTTATTACGGTTTTGGCACAGGATTACAAACTACAGATCATTTCTTAATCTTATGAATTAGAAAAAAAATGCGATTCTAGAATTCTTATTTCTCTTTATTGTTTCTTAAATTAGAGAGTAATTAGTTAAATTAGATACAACAGTATACTGTCATCTTTCTAATTATTCTACTGTAATTATTCTACAATTTTTTTTAAAGTAGAGAATTCCTGAACCACTGAACAGTTGATATTGTCCAAGAAAGAACATCCATCTATGGTTAACAAATACTCCAGTACAAATAGACACAGTTTTCAAATACACAAGGACCCAGAAGCCACCCACAGAAGTATTCTGAAACACAGAAATTAAAAATAGCTGGTGTAAAATGTATAAAAATTCAAAAGAAATGCTGTAATTATTAGGGTGATTTACCAATCCAGCACACTGAGCTACTCAAGAAACTGTAACAGGCTCAAATGAAATCACCTTTTCTGTTGCTGTAAGAAGCCTTAGAAATCTCAACTTGCACAGCAATTTCCTCATGCTAACAATAGTGCACCAAGGTCAATCCTGAATTTTCATAATTTTCTCTCCTTAACTCTGAGCTACTTACTTATCAATCCCCTTTGGTATCTACATCATTCCCTCTTCAAACGTTTAATGGATGGAATGATACTTGGATAAGCAAAATATTTCAGCAACAAACAGTTCTGTACGATCTGCACTGTTTGAATAAAAGCAATGTTGTTCATTAAATTATGGTAATTTGAGACCTGGTATCCAGATCAAGAGAAACCTGCATCCTGTAGCCATTTATATATAACACATATCAAACAATTGAGCAACATCATGAGAAACCCATCAACATCCCTGTATCTTTAAATAACAATGAGAGTCCCTATATCCACTTGAGAAAGGAGATTGAGAATGATAGTTTTCATATTGTGGAATACAGAGTGTCTTAAGACCTCACATGGCCTCATAGGTTGCCTCGTAAGAATGCAGCTGTGCCTTGTTCCCTAAATTACTCCGCTTGGGAAAACCTGAGGTATAACTTACTTAGACCTTCTTGTCGATTAATGACTACTTAAGCTCTTTCGTGCAATTTCTATCAATGCTGTGATAATTGACAGTCCTTTCAGAAGTTCCAAATGGGGGAATTCAGATCTGAGCTGTTTGGGCAACTGTTTCTGACTTTGTTTGGACTGCTGTGCATTATTGGTTCGTGGAGTTGTTCACTTTTGGGTTGGCAGGAGGAAGCTAGATGAGTGTTTCTTGCTCAGATTATAACTATTCTCATTGCTTTTTCTGATTGGCTTCAAACTATGTCTTGTGCTACGCTTTCACTTCAACTTTGCTTCATTTCCCCTCTCTGTGGATTGCATTTTTCTTGCTAATTGCATTGCTCTTCTGCCATTTTACTTTAGTCAAGCTACCTTTAGAATGTTCATGTTATGTGAAGTGCAGACCAGAATTTTACATGACTCCAGGAAGTTCTCTGACCAAAGTCATAAGCAAGTACCAAGTCTGTGTGGGTGGTAGGTTGGATACCTTGGGAGATTTAACTGGTGATAATCAAGAATGATTGCCAGCCTGTCATTGCTGCCGACTCGATCAGAGGTGGCACAGCAATCCCAACAATAGACGTGGTTACAATTAAGGCTATAGGAAGAAGGTGAGGGTACCTGCCTATTCAGGAGGAATTTGAAAGTGATTGGAAGAAGAAACAGCAAGTGGTCATTAATTGTTGCCTATTTTAATTTATTATCCACCTCCCTCTGGTTTATTGGTGGAGGTGCTAATATCATTTTGTGTCTGGTGGCTGCCTGAGCATTTTCTTCCAAATGTTTAGTGTTTTTATCCTAAGGGCTTTCACAACTGTCAAACCATCTCCAGGAGGCTGTTAAAACTCAATCTTTTGCCTCCTTTGCTTCTCATTAGCTAATATCAAAACCCAAGCTTGATCTTTTCTGATGTGAACTCTCTAAATATCACACTTGCTATTCATATGTACTGTTTCATATTTTAAACTTTCTAAATAATGTAGTCAATTTAGTTCTTCCTTAGATATTGTTTAGTATGCAGAGTTGGTGGCCACCCCATCATATGGTCCAAGCACCTGGTGCTTGGCAATACGCTGAATTAACAGGACTAAATCAATAGGAACCCCTTGTGGTGATGTTTCAGCCTTCACTCTTGTTCTTCTACCCTTGCCTCCAACTTAGAAAGATGTGAGTTCAACTCCATTCTGTAAACTTGAGAACATCATATGGGTTAGCAATTCAGCCAAGTGCTGTTGAAAGTGTTACTTTTTGGATGCGGTATTTACCAAGTGTCATGGAACAAAGCAGCACAGAAGTTTATTCATCCTTTTTACATGTTTCCTCGCATATATTACACTGTTCAACTATGAAGTGAATCATTTATGCTGCACAGTACCAAATAACAATCATTTTAATTCTTTAGACTAGAGACAGCAATGAATGTACAGTATTAAAGGTGCAATCAAATCTAGGCTTATTTCTTCCCTAACAATATACCAAGAGACAAATTAAAAATATATATATTTACCATTTCTATTGTTTGCAGGCTGAAGGAGAACATCTGTAATTCTCAAAACAAATAGGGATCATCCTGATTGAAGGATTAGTGATGAGATAATTGTCTCACATTGTGTCAATTTGAATTAGACTGTACACTGAAATTTCTCATCAGGCTAATCTAGTTTCAATACACACTGTCACTGTCCCAAAATCTTTGTCAAATGTTTTTTTCTTAAATCTCAGTGCTAAGTTGTCTCTATGAAAGAAGAAAAGGAAATTGTAGAAAAATCTTTAAGTAGAATACGTACTTCTAGACTGCGTTTGGCAAGCAAGTGTCTGAGTCAAATTCCAACTTTGATGTCACCACTTCAGAGATCTGCTTCAAGGAGTGAAATTTTTGGCTTTCGTGTAATTGAATATTCAAGCCATAGAATTTGGATATCCTCTCAATAACAGCTTCTGGCTTTTAGTTGCCTTCACAATACTGCAAGTGTGGATAGTACAGCTGAAAGAAGGAACTACATTACATGTAAGGGAATCTGATTTTGCTGCAAAATAGCGTGACAAGGGATTTTTTTTATCTTTCACTGACTCGGTGGATTTTGATTAATGAACACAAATATGCTTTTTCTTCCTCTTTGTAGAAAGGTAAGAAGTGTCTACAGACATTCCGGCCTTCCAAAGCTGATAGATTTGTTCTTTCTGGCTGCATGAGTAGAAGAACTTACAGGCCAATATTCTGTGGTACATGCTCAGATTCCCGTTGCTGTGTTCCTACCAAAGAGAAAACTGTGAAAGTAGAATTTAACTGCACTGATGGAGAAATGATCACGTGGAAGATGATGTGGATTGTATCTTGCAAATGTCAACAGGTCTGTATTGACTCAGAGGACATCTTCTCAGATTTGAAACTACTGTAGTGCACTATGTATTTCACCATGTACTTCACCACGTGACTGTTTGATTCCTGAGCAACATTATAGAACAGTATACATATCTTGTCTTTAAAAGAATGTAAACTTATACCATTTCTGTGTTTATGCAACTAGACTATATAGGGAAAAAGCCTAAAGTTCTACATCAACAAAATATCTGGAGATAGGCATCAAGCGCAATATCTTGCACAATATCTTGCGCAATATCTTGCTTCAATGCACAAGGACCTACTTTTCTCTGGTGAAATTGGATACATTTGTATAGTCTATCCGTGTACGTGGGTTATTTGCATGAGGTTCTTTAAATTTATTTTCTGTTGAACATTTTGCAGTTGATAATGAATCCTCTCCTATAAAACTAGATACCAACAGATGTCATTACAAATAATATCATATAATTAACATCATAAATAGACTTCAAAACAGTAATGTAATAGCTACAGCATTTAAACAAAAATAAATATTTCTGCAATTGTTACAAAGTCGCTTGGTCAATACCCTGGAGCTCCCTCCCAGTGGTATTGTGAGTCTACCTACATCACTCAAGAAAGCAGCTCACTCCCACCTTCTCAAGGGCTACTGGGGATGAACAATAAATGCTGGCTTGGCTAGGGATGCCCACATCTCATGAATTGATGCAATTTTTAAAGAAAATTATGTTGAAGTAAGTATTATTTTACACATGGAATTATAGATCTGTTGTTCAAGTGTCTAAGTTTGATCATAGATGGTATTTAAAAGTTGTTAACGTTGACTCAGTAACAGTACCCTTGCCTGAATTAAACAATTATAGATTTACATTCTACTCTAGAGTACAAAATGCAGCTTGACCCTTGAATGTCAATTTAAGGAAGTGCTGCATTGTCTTGGGCATAAATCAAATATCCATTTGGTTTCTCAAATGAATTTAAAAGATCATATCACACGATTAGAAGAAGAACAGGAGCAGTCTTCCAACATATTGGTTAACAATGTATCTGCCATCCAACACCTAAAACAGGTTATTTGGTGATTAATGTCATTGGTATTTGTGGGAACATTGTTTGTACAAATTGTCTGTCAGATTTCCTGTTTTACAGAATTGCACTTTAAAAAAAAGACCCATTGATTCAAGATCCCTTTGTAATCTTTGAAAACCTTCTTCACTGTCTGATATGCCACCAAATTTTGTTTTCATCTGCAAACTTTGTAACTATGCCTTCTATATTGTCATTCAAACCGTTTATATAAATGACAAACAAAAGACACCTCAGAACTGATCCCTGTGGAACAGTGCTGATCACAGGCCTCCAGTCTGAAAAACAACCCTCCACCATTACTCTCTGTTTCCTGCCATTAAGTTAATTATGTATCCAGCTGGCAAGCTCCCCCTGAATCCCATATGACCTAACTTTACTAATTACTACTTAACAGACAGAACCTTTTCAAAGGCTTTACTAAAATCCAAATAAACAACACCTACTGCTCTGCCATCATCAACCTTCTTGGTAATTTCTTCAAAAAATTCAATCAAGTTTGTGAAACACCATTTTCCTTGCTCAAAACCATGCTGACTATCCCTAATCAATTTCTGTCTTCTTAAATGTCCATAAATACTATCTTTTATAATCGCCTCCAACAGTTTACCCACAACCAAAGTCAAACTCACAGGCCTATTGTTCCCCAGTTTCTCCTTACAATCTTTCTCAAACAAAGACACAACATTAGCCAACCTCCAGTCGTCAAGCACCCTAATGCAAATATTTCTGCTAGGGATCTCGTAATTTCCTCCCTTACTTCCCAAAACATTGTGGGATAATTAGATCAGGTCCTGGACATTTATTCACCCTTATATTCTCTACGTCCTCCCGAACTTCCTCTTCTGTAATGTGAGAGATAGTAAGAACTGCAAAGGCTGGAGGCAAAGATAACACAGTGTGGAGCTGGATTACCACAACAGGCCAGAGGAGCAGGAAAGGTGTCATTTCAGACCTGACCCACAACATCAACTTTCCTGCTCCTATTCTGTAATGTGAACTGTGTTTAGAACATCAAAGTTTATTTCTCTGCATTCTCCACACTCCATTTCTTTTTCCAAAGTAAAAACTGATGTGAAATATTCATTTAGTATCTCTCCCATTGCCTGGGGTTCAACAGAAAGATGATCTCCTTGATCTTTCAGAGGCTCTACCCTCTCATTAGTTGCCCTCTTGCACTTAACATACTTGTAGAAACTCTTTGGATTATTCTTAACCTTATCTGCTATCTCATATTCCCCTTTACCTTTCTGATTTCTCTCAAGAATGCCCTTACACTCTTTATATTGCGTAAGAGATTCACTTGAACCAAGTTGTCTACATCTAAAACAGGATTCTCTTTTATTCTTGACTAGAACATTAATATCTTCATTCATCCATTGTTTCTTAATCTTACCAGCTTTACTCTTTTTCCCCCTGTTACAGCAGAAATGTATTCCTTAAACAAAAATGCTACACCTTTTCTCCCCATCCTATCTTGCCTCCTTTGCTATGCTTCCTATAGCATCTAAAACCCAAAACATTGAACTGCCAGTCTTATCCAATTCTTAGCCTCGTTTCTGTAATAGCTATGTTGTCCCAATCCCATGTTTTAAAACTTGCCCTGTGTTCATCAGCCTTCCCTCTAAGACCGCTTACATTGAAATAAATGCAATTTAGTTCTTGAGAGTTGCGACATACTCTGACTCTCTCTTGTCTTTCTTTTCTGATTGATGTGTTCTTGTCGCCATTGAACTTTCCCCATCAGTCCTTCTGTTTACACTGCTACTTAAAATTCCTCCACTCCCGCTGTCTATCAGAATAATGTTTCCCTTAATGGAATGAGCAAATCTCCCGACATAGATATAGGTTCCTACTCAGTTTAGGTTAGAAACATCCTTTTTGAACAGGTTTTTTCTATTCCAAAAGACATTCCAATTTCCTAAAAACCTGAATCCCTGAAAAATAGACCAGCTCTTCAGCCATTGATTTATCTTCTTTAACCTTTTGTTCCTTCCCTTGTTAGGATTTGACACTGGGAGTAAACCAGATATTACTACTTTTGTGGCTCTATTTTTTAATCTTCTATCTAACCTCTTATATTTACTCTGTACTGCTTTAGCTTTTTACCCTAAAAATATCATTCCTACCAATGTGTACAATAATTTCTAGCTTCTCAATAACCTTTAACAATACATTTGAAACGTTTAGAGATGTCCTTAACCCTAGTACCAGGAAAGGAACAAACCATCCTAAATTTATGCTCACTGCCACAGAATCGCCTTGACAGGAGAGTACCCTATAACAATAATTCTATTAAATCTCGTCAAATGCTGCCTAACATAAGAATTGTTCCAAGTGACCAATAACTGACTGGCCCTTCCATTTCCCCTGGAGAGACTATCCCTTTCAACAGTTTCAAAAACTGAATATCTATTTGATAGAGGAATAGTGACCAGAGACTTTTGAACTACCTTCTTACCTTTCCCGACAGTCATCCACCTATGACTGATCCTGTTGTGTAATGACTTAAAACTACTCACCATCTCACTCTGTACCACACTAACCTAAGAATTCAAAAATGCCAAAAGGTATTTTTTAAAAGTCTAGTCACTATACCCATCAGCACATATCACATCCACTTGAGTTTAAATTCCTAATTAAATTCATAATAAATACCAGGACTTCAGTGGAGTACAGACTGCTGCCTTGCTGAGTTAGCTGAATGCTACTGCGATTGTGATGGATGACGTTATCTTTGCAAAGACTATACATTAAATACATATTGAGAGTCATGTTTTGTCCATTTCCACATTTGACGTTAAGACATTATTTATGGACCTGAAGGAAGTAACTGCCATTTGTGCTGTATTTGCATTTTTGAACTTAGCAACTCATGCCATTGAGCCAGTTTTAATGACACTACAGCTGAATTTTACAGACTCCTGCCTGGGTATGAGTCAAACCTCGCTATTCCTGGAGATGCAACATTTTCCAATTTACTGGTTTTGTTTCTCATACTCAGGTTACAAAAAGCAAGGGCTAGGTTTTTGCAGCTAATAAGAATGACTATGTATTATAAATAAATAGATTTTAGCTGCAGGTAAACAGTTATGAACTATGAACCTCAACTAGTTAAAACTATAATTCCCTGTAAAACATTCCCTACACATGCAGGCAGACAAACGCAAAACAAAACACTGGCGTAGTAGCAAGTGGAAAAAACTGGGAAAGTAGTTTAATGGTTCAGGTCGACAAAATCCGCTAAGCTGACTTGTCAGGTGTTACTTTTCATTAATCTCTCTCTTTCAATTTTTGCAGGAGGCACAGAGCATTTGCTTCATAACTTATAAAGTCTCTGACTTATTGGTTAAAAGCAACAACTGCAGCAAATAATCAGGGAAAATAAACTGGCTTTCACCAACTGGCTTTAGGAGTTATTTGCTGGAGAGAAAAGGACAGACTTCCCATTCCAGGGGTCCAAAGGCTTCTGGCCCTGTTGTTAATAACCACAACCTTTTACGCCTACATGGGAGCCACCCCTGACTCTAATACAGTTGTGGAAAGCATCCACAAGCCAACCCTCTGCGGAGCTATTGACAATCTTAAGTAGCCAATTAATGCACACTTAAAGACTTTAATCCACCTCCATCATCGTAATATACTGATTGGCAAAAGTTGGGCTAAAGTGGGCAGGTCATGTTTTTAAACCAGCATTGATTTAAGGGCAGGAAGGGAGGGGTTTACTCCTTTGGGGAATTCCCCTTGTGCATCAGGATCGTAGCCTTACAACCTTATTCTCCCTTAGTATCTTCTTACCTGGCCTTCCAACCTCTTACTGTACTTGCACCCCACTTAAGGGTTCTTGATCCCTCCCTCCCTCCCTCCAAGGTCCCTGACTTAGCTATCTATAGGATTCATGACCTCCTTTTCCCAGGGAATACTGCAGCTGCCAGACTGTTCTGAAGATTGACGTCCCACCTTTGCCTTCTTGGGGTTTCCTAGAGTGTAGGCAAAGCCAGTCAAAGATCACTGTTTCTTCTGACGATGGCAAATTGTACAAATTCACCCCCAACTTCCCCAGATTCAGAATAATTATGCCATGGGATTCCTTCTAGGTCCACACCTCATTAACATGTTTGTCAGTTTCCATGAGAAACATGTTTTGGTTGGAGAAACCCTAACCTCCTATCGATCAGGAACTGAATAAGGTGTCATTTTCCACTAACAGGATATTGCCATCAGTCCAAGACAATGTTCTGCCTACCAAACGATTGAACAAATAACATATGACTTTTAGCGCTGGTGCCTAATTTTTTGTAGTAAGGCTAGTTGAATTAAACAGCATGTTCCATCAGTTGTTCATAGTAATAAACAAAAGTAAGACAGTCAAGTTAATAATGTGGTTCATTTACACTGCAACTGTTTTTGTCTCTGCAAAGAAAAGGAATACGCTCAAGCCTTGTTGAATTAGGTAATTAGGAGGCTATAGTGCCCATTGATTTCTGCAAGAGAGTACCATAGCCATCAAAGTCAAATTGCCAACCAAACAGTACCCTTTTGTCTTTAGTGTAAATGGTTGTGATTGTTTGAAATTTAGCATTATTGCATTTGTCCTAATGCATGTATAATGAAAGGCTGGAGCAACATTACTCTTTACAGCAATATTCAAGTTATGAAAGAAGTTTATGGAAGTTTTTAATGTTACAAATCATAATGGATAGTAAGTTGTGAGCAGGACACAAAGGGTGAAGACAAATAGTTTGTGAGTGGACAAGATGACAGATATAAGTATGAGGTTATTTACTTTTATTGTATGAATAGAAAAGCAGAATATTTTTTGAATATGTGAAACTTGTAAATCTTGATACTGAGAGACAGTGGTTCTTAAAACATGCAGAACATTAGCATGGAAGAACAGCAAACAGTTAGGAAGGTATGTTACATATTTGTTTTTATTGCAAGGGAAATTGAATTAAGAAAATTGTCTTGCCTCAGTTATGCAGGTCTCGATGCTAGAGTGCTGTTTTCAGTTTTGGTTTCCACATTAACAGTAAGTATATGATTGCATTGGAGACAGCACAACAAAAGTTGATGGGTTTCTGATTTAGAAAATTGTCCCATGCTGAAAGTATTAGTAAATAGAGTCCATTTTCTTTGGAATTCAGAAGGATGAGAGACAGTTTCTAAGATTTGTCTAAGATTCTGAAGGAGATTAATAGTGTAGATGCTAAGAAATCATGCTGGTCAAGGAATCTAAAACACAAGGGGACAGTCATAGGATAAGGGCTGATGATTTAAGACCTAGATTATTTAACTTGAAATATAGTGTATTTTTGGAATTCTCAACTATAGAAGATTGTGAATAAGTTAAAGGTTGCAAAAGGCAGATTTTGATCTCAGTGAATCAAGGGATATAGCAAGTAGGCGTAGAGTTAAACCAGACTTCAGTCATGATCGTATTGAATGGAGGAGCATGCTCAATGCACTGTTTCTTTACTACTTTTTCTATTTATAAGGCAGTGTTTCGTTGAAAAATTTTCTTTCCTGGTTGACACTCTGTAGTGTCTCAATTGTATAAAATATAGATTTTGAATTCCATCACCAATTCCAATACCTTAGACTTACATAAACTGAAATGGTTTTAAAAAGGGACCACAAACACCAACTTACAAAAAAAAAATCCACAGCTGTCTCCCAGCCATGCAGACTGGCAAATTTCGCGTAACTGACCTGGATTAGATCATATAGTTCAGCTGAAATTTACATTTTCCCCCTGCACGATAATGAAACCAGATGTCCATGAAAGATGTCAGAAGGTTCTCAAATCCAATCTGATTTGCACATTGTGAAAATCTTCATGCTGGAGAGAAAAACTTCACATAAATTATCAAAACAATAAAGAAAACTTCACATTCTATATACAGTTTTTTTTTGAAAGGGGTTGGCTGGGGAACACGTGTACAGAGGAACTGGATTTTAGACTGCAGAACTGAAACAGGCTGGAAGTTGCTCTCTCTCAGGAATAATAATCCAATGAAGACACTGGTTGGAAAGAAGCACCAAGAAACTGAATTTTAAAAAAATACTATAATCTCTAAAAGAGATGGTTCAAGACATCAATGTGGTGTTGGGTTAAACCCTTGCATCTCAACGATATCCAAAGGCTCTAAAAATATATATTCCTTTATCTAGTTTTTGTATTAGGAACTATTCCTTTTTATCTTTATGACAACGTGCATGTGTGTCCGTAACTGTGTCAGAGAGAGAGTTGTCCAAAAGGCCTTTTGTTTGATATCACATTTTTATTATCAATTTTCTTTTTGTTTGGTGTTTAATAAACTCTTCTTTAAGAGAACACTCAAGGATACCTTGTGATTAGCTCCTTATTGCCAAAGTAAAAACTTGTTAACTAGTTTTAACTGGAAAAAGATATTAGTTCATGCTTAAAAGAATTTCAGGTCTTTATTGCAACCAATCAGGTGATTGAAAAAAAATCAAAGCCAGCTTACATCTTCTTACCTGCTTGTCATTACTGTTTCATGACCAATTAAAAAAATCCTTTTATTGAAAGCTTTCATCTCACGTAGGATGCTTCAGGTCAATCCTCAGACAAAACTTACTCTGAAAATTCTTAACAGCTATAACAACTATAATAGCTATAAGCCACAGTGCCAACAATGATCTGCAATTTTCAAAAGAAAACAACCAAGAACTTCTCAGCAAAAGTTAATTCTTCCCGTCTCACATTTGGTGAATCTAATTTGAATCTGAATCTGCAGCTTTGCCAAAATAATGATATTATGAAGCCATAATATTTAATAGTATTTGTGGAGATGCCTGGATTTTCCATTTACATGATAAATATAAAGACCTTTTGAACATTTTACTTTAAACTAAACCATTTCTTGGAACCCACATGAAAATAATTGCTGGGCTTGGTTGCTAGAGCTCAATTCAGGAAACACACGACTGTTTTGAGACTAGATTTTATGACTGTTTTGTTTGAACAATGTTTGTAGATTTGGACTTTGTGTTTGATATTTCAGTTTGGAAAAGCCTGCTACAACACAATTTGTTCAACTTGTGACTCTAGTTTTGATAACACTTTTGCTCCAAGATGAGGGTGAAACCCAATAGGTTCTTCTGTAGGAGTGACTGAAGAAACTTTTCAATATTGTATTTTCTGAGCAATCTGTCTGTAAAGACTCTGCCCATAACCATGCATAACTAGTGAATTAACCGTATGTGCAAGGTCACCAGAATGACAAATCTCTAAGCATTGTATATCATTTGATTTTGGATTCAAGGATAACAAGAAAAGCATAATGAAACTCTACTGAAAAATCTATTCTTTCCCTTTATCTGATGTGCATGTTTGTTTGTTTTGGACTATTAGGACAGTAAACATTTATATTATCGTAACAAATTATATATTAACCAATTCTGCATCTTCACTGAACAGTGCTTTGAGTTATAATTTTATTATAATTGTGTTCAATAAAGAAATGCGGATGGACCTTTTCATTATAAGTCCCTTATAGAGAAAGTACATATCAACAGTGTCAAGATTTGGGTATAATATTTTCACTTTTTGTTGTGACCCATGGAGTAGAGACTAGAATGACAGTGCATTCCTCCTATCTCAATTGCAGCACAAATCAGTAGACTCAGTTGGAATGGAATTAAAAGCTGCAGGTTTCAGTTGAAAGAGATGCAAAAAAAAACTCCAGCAATTAAACCTTTTAGATTGAAAGCAGATCAAACAATGATATTTTCTGCATTTGGAACTTATACTTAATGGTTTGTTGTTGTGTATGCAAAATGAACATTTTAAATTTTCTGTAACATCACTCACTGGTGGAGTTAGTAACTACTTGCTCATATTGTGTTTCTCAAAAAAGTAGTGGGATTTGGAACTTGCATTATACAAAAAATACACTTTTTCCAAATGCATGTTCAAAGTAGTAAGTGCATATCATGTATGAGCCAAATAATGGTGAAATAATTACATCAAAATAATTTTAATAGAACTATCAATACTAGAGAAGTCAAACATTATTTGATAAATATATATAAACAGCATGGAACTTGCAGGCATATTAGTTTAAATGCAAAAACACACTATATATCCATCTTTTAAATATTAATACTCTATTAACGTGTAATATTTGTGCAATCGTTAGGTACCCTTGGCATTTCATTCATAGAAAGATTTTTGTACAGATAATTTATAGAAACAATTAACATTCATTAATATAAGCAAGAATGCAATCTAAATTGATTATTTATAGAATCCAGAAAAAGAATCTGTATGGTTTATTTGCCAGCTCCAATTTCATAGAACTAAGAAAAGGATTTTAATTACGGGAATTCAATCAATTCAACAACTGTTGCAGTGCCATTTTAATTCTTTGCAGATCACTAATATGTCAGTATCTTACCCATTTGTTAATGGGAGCAAATAGCTGCGAATCATAATCCTACGGTAGATTTTTGCCAAATATTTTATCTAAAATATTTTCAATTTCCAACGTCACAGAACTGAATTTTATGCAGCTTGTAGCAGTAGGAACCATGGTATTGGGTCCATTTAATTAGGGTTGCATGCAATGGTGCCACCTCTCCCAACAGTCTCAGATGCACCTGTCCCCACCCCAGATGTCAGATTAGCCTTCTTGAGAGTGAACCCTTTGAAAGCAACTGGCCTGGATAGAGATCTTGGCCGTGCATTCAGATCCTGTATGGAAAAGCTGGCAAGAGTATTCACAGACATCTTCAATCCCTCCTTACTATGAAGTCCCCACCTGACCATCATCCCAGTTAAAAATCATGCAGCATACCTCAATGACTACTGCCTGGCTCTGACCTTGATAATTATGAAATGCTTTGACAGGTCAGTCATGGTTCACATCAACACCAACCTACCAAATTGCCCAGTCCACCATGCAAACCAGCCTTCCATCCACTGACTCCATCCCACTGCTGCAAGAAAGCAACCAACATAAAACCCCCTTCCACCTCAGTAATATTGTCTTCAATCCTCTTCCATCAGGCAGAAGATATAAAAGTTCAAATACACGTATGAACAGATTCAACAGCAGCTTCTTCCCCACTGTTGTCAGACTTTTGAATAGACTGCTCAAATATTCATTTCAATCTCTCACTGCACCTTCTCTGTGGCTGTAACATTCTATTTTGCAATCCGTTTTGCTGCCTTAATGCACTTCGTATGGTACAGCATACAAAACAACACTTTTCACTATCTCAGTACACATGATAACAATAAAACAAATCAATGTCAGCTCCACAGCAGCAGGAAAACGTCCCTTGATTAATTCAGATGACAGAAGGGACTGACACAACATTGATATGTCTAATCAGGAAGGCAGCAAAGAAGCTCATTTATGATCCAAATTACATCTCTGATTCCACTGCAATTTAGTGGTAGCTCGGGGATTAAATGGAATTTGCATGGTCTTTCACAACCTTGGAAGGCTGTTCAGGAAAACCTCTCAGGTTTGCTAGAAACCAACCACACAATTCCCTGGAGCAGTCACCCCTTGGCTGAACAAGGAACCTAGCAGCGAACAGTGAGTGGCCATTGAAAGCTATTTCTTCTCTTACCTCCCACTACCCCTTCAGTGGCCTGGGGTCTGATGATGATAATAGACACAGGGTAGATGTGGTGCCATTTGTTTGGTCAGCAACTCTCAACAGACAGAACTATTGCTGCTTGGAAACTCACCTGAGGCCTAAAAGTGGCCAATTAATTACCTGAGGGGCACTTGATTCCATCGGGCCTAGCCCATGAAACTGATGGGGATTCATTACTGGTCTTCAGATAGGTATACAAACAAAATCTTTGCCAAACTGTCCAAAATAGGGAGGTTGGCTTTTCTGCAACCTTAACTTACTGATGAGTGTAATGCTTTAACCATTTTCCAGGTGAAAATAACATATCAAGCATCCCAGCAACTTTGTTGGTCCATCTACTTGTTCTTAGATGTATTAGCCAACCAAGTCACCAATCTAAGAGTATTCAGATAAACACTAATTATTTAGAAGAATGCACATACAGAATCTTAGACCAGAATACATCTTATGTCTTGTAGAATTTGATCTGTATCAGGTGTAAAGACCTTTCTGGATTTCAGCAACAACTTTTTATGTGCTTTTATGTTTATAAGCGCGCACCTGATTATTTCAATTTTTTGGAAAATAATTATAACTGAAGTTAGTATTGTAATATGGATTTAACACCGTTCCTTTCATGATAATATTTTATGATGCAATGGAAAGGCGAGACATTTTGGTGACTGGTAGTCCTTTAGTAGCATCCAACTGGTTGTATTCCTCTATGAGGGATGACAAAGAATTGTTGGCTTCTGTGAAGCAACTTTGTTCCATTCCATCCACGTGGAGGTAATGATGAATGTGAGCCTGAAATGAAAAATTAGCATAATTAATTATTCAAACAATTCACTGAAACCTTGTGATTGATAGCAATACCTGATCACTATGAGGTCAAGCTGCATTAGGAAGGAGTAATAATGCAAAGAAATGTTAATGGCAGAATTAATGAACACTTGATTTAGCTTGCTAAGGGGTAGCGAGAGATCCCTCAAGGTCTTAACCACTGTTTTCGAAAACAATTGTACACTAGATAAAGCAGAACAATGCATCATGAGAAATGCTTAAGTAACCTGGCTAGTTTTATTATTTCATTTATCTCTTAACTGTGTTGGTCTGTTTGTCTTTTGTGTCAATGAGGCTGAAAACAAAGGTTATTGGGTTTAATTTATAGAATCACAGATTACATTGTTGTTTAATTTTGCTCTAGTAAAGTTACTGTATTATCAATAAATAGCTGTATTTTGTTGAAGCTACAAATGTACTGTCAAGAACTGACTATTCAAAGAATCTGGAATTAGTTATTCAAAATGAACATTTAGGAACCATTGGGGTCAGTTTTGAGGACATTGATGGTTTTAGTTTAATTGTGTTGTGAATACAGAGGTAGGAAGGTTGATTTGATTGGGATGTCTACCTCCATGTTGTAATACTTGTCGTATCAATGATTCACCTGGCTCTCACGCTAATATTTTTTATCCTGGGCCTGTTGCAATGTTAGCTCAGTTTGCTGAATGGCTGATTTGTGGTGCAGTGTAACACCAAGAGTACAGGTTCAATTCCTGCATGGTGCTGAGGTCACCGTGAAATTCCCACTTTCTTGATCTTGTCCCTTGCCTGAGGCATGGTGCCCTTAGATGAAACTCACTACCACGTCTGTCTCTATCATTTAGCCGTCAACCTGGACTGAAAAGCACGTGTATCATCAAGTTCTAAATTATATATTTATTTCCCCACAAGAAACAGAGGGAACTAATTACAGTGACAAACAGAACACAATTTCCTGGGTGGAATTTACTGTAGCCCTCAGGCATAACAGAGGGCTGTGAGCAGACAGCTTTAAAATGGTGAGGTAAGTGCAGAAGTGACATGCCTGTTGTCTTCCCGAACCATGGAATCATGTCAGTGCTAAGAATGGTCATGGACAGCATTCCCACCCAGAGGCCATAACTGGTCCTAAAGTAACACCCCACCTTGTCATGATTAACAATATACCCAATCCATCTCTTTACCAAAGCCCACATGACTGGTCCAAGAAACCTCAACTCTCCTTTACCTTCTTGAAGGCTGCATCCATTCACAGCAGTGGCCATCTCTGACTTGTTGATAATTCTTAGAGGTGGGATAAAATCTCAAAGGAATAGTAGCTTCATCAGCAGCACTTCAATTGTTGATGGCCATGGAATTTTTGGTTGGGCTCCCTGAAATGACCATGATGCTGCCTTAGCTTTTGGGCCACTTTATCTCAATAAAGTTTAGACTTTTGTGTTTAGACTGTGCTTATCAAGTAGATCGGTTGAGAGTGCTGTGCCCCTTTGAAAAGCCTGAAGTTTGAGCTTTGGGGTCTTCCAGGAGCCACCATTCTCAACAAGGTAACAAGCAACAATTACGAGAATGTACGCTTTTTTTAAACTTGGATGCAGATGGAGGAACTGATAGCTCCCTTTGTTTGCAGTGTATCAAATTGTGACATTAGTGCAAAGGAAACTGCATGAGGATATCGATCAGTTTACAACAAAAGGATGAAATTCAACGTCAATAAGTGCAAGGTGATACAGCCTGGTAAGACAGAAATAGTTGTAACTCTCCCACCTACAACAGGATATATCTGCCCCTCCTTTCCAATCCAGCTAATACTCCTCTAATATTTTTTTAATGCCATAAACCCAAGTCCTTAGACACCATTGAGACATATGAATTTACCTTTTTCTTATAAAGTTTTACAAATCGATCCTTTAGATCCATGAAGGTAGTCTTAACACAAGTATTATTAGCTAGTGCCAATAAGGAGTGAGTGTGACCAACAGGAGGTACTGAGCACAGACTTGTCTTCCAACCTTCCTGATTCCATGGGATGAACTGGAGAGAAGGTTTCAGCCTATAGAGAAAGATAGGGTACATCATCCTGGATCATAACTGCAGCTTTCACAGATGTTAAAATGAAATAATACTACAAAATAGTTAATGAATAAATAGCTAAGTAATCACTCTTTCAATTACTAAGCTCAAATTTCTGGGGTAAAAAACAGTATTTTGAAGGTGTGACTAAGAAAGTAGATGAGAGCAGCGGGATAGATGTTGTCGACCTAGACTTTAGCAAGGCCTTTGACAAGGAACCAAATGGTGGGTTGTTGAGTAAGGTTAAATCTCATGGGATCCAGGGAGAGCTGGCCAATTGGATATACAATTGGCTTGAAGGTAAAAGACAGAAGGTGGTGGTAGAGGGCTGTTTTTTCAAACTGGAGGCCTGTGACCAGCAGTGAGCACAGGAATCTGTGCTGGATCTACTGCTATTGATCATTTATAAAAATGATTTGGATGAGAATTTAGGAGATATGATTAGTAAGTTTGCAGATGATACCAAGACTGTGGTGTAGTGAACAGTGAAGAAAGTTATCTGGGAATACGGCAAGATCTTGATCAATTGGGGCCAGTGGGCAGAGGAATGGCAGATGCAGTTTAATTTAGATAAGTGCAAGGTGTTGCATTTTGGTGGGTCAAACCAGTCCAACACATACACAGTCAATGGTCAGGCCCTGGGGAAAATGATAGAATAAAGAGATCTAGTGGTACAGGGCGGTGAAGGCACCTTTTGGCCTGCTTGCTTTCAATGGTCACAGCACTGAGTATGGAAGTTGGGAAATTTCATTGCAGCTGTACAAGATGTTGGTAAGGGCACATTTGGAGTACTGAGTACAGTTCTGGTTGCCGCACTATAGAAAGGATATTATTAAACTAAAAAAAAAAGCAAAAAAGATTTACTAGGGTCTTAGCTGGATTGGAGGGTTTGAGTTATGAGGAGAGATAGAAAGGCTGGGACTTTTTTCTCCGAGTCTAGGAGACCGAGGGGTGACCATATCGAGGTCTATAAAATCGTGACCGGCACAGATAACGGAGATAGTCAACAACTGTTCCCATGACAGCAGAGTCTAAAACTTGAGGGTATAGGTTTCAGGTGAGAAGGGAGAGATAAAAGGTTCCTGAGGGGCAAGTTTTTTTTCAAACAAACAGCGATAAGTGTTTGGAACAGGCTGTCAGACATACTGGTGGAGGCAAGTACAATTTTGTCATTTAAGAAACATTTGGACAGGTACATAGATGGTATAGGTATGAGGGGTATGGAGGGATATGGACCAAAATGTGGGCAAATGGACTAGACTAATCGTGAAAACTGGGTGGCATGGACATGTTGGACCAAAGGGTCTGTTTCCCTCCTGTAAACCTCAACGACTCTTAGAAATACTGAGGCTCTTAAACTAGAGATTGCAACAAGTCTTCCCCAGAAGTCCCACACAGAGAATAAGAGGCTAGCAGCACATTAAATGGCATTGCCACCAGGAAGGTAGCAGCTCCTACTGGTGCAACATCCATCTGAGGCAAAAGATCACTATTATATCACAGGATTCCAAGTGAGCTGGCTTGTAATTCTCCCTGCAAAGCTGGGTCAATACTAGAGGAGACATTAACCGCTTATATAGAGGCCACAACTGGCAGCAGAATGACAATGTTGTCCAAAGGCTTCTTAACCGTGGGATCAACTGCAGTCCCTCACCTGCCAGGCTCCTACTTGATTAAATGATTCCCTTGCCATCAAATTCCCATGTAGTAGGCCATTAAACTTCACTCCAATTGCAGACTGCCAATTTGCTCCTTCAGAACCAGAGCAGGCAAGCGACAAAATTTAATTCGCTTGTTTTAACAAAGCTGTTTACAGTTTCAGAGATAATGGGAACTACAGATGCTGGACAATCCAAGATAACAAAAAGTGTGGAGCTGGATGAACACAGCAGGCCAAACAGTATCTCAGGAGCACAAAAGCTGATGTTTCGGTCTCTGATGAAGGGTCTGGGCCCGAAACATCAGCTTTTGTGCTCCTGAGATGCTGCTTGGCCTGCTGTGTTCTTACAGCTCCACACTTTGTTATCTTGTTTACAGTTGCAATTCTTCTTGAATGGAAATTAATAGTTGAAAACCTATCTTACAAGAAATTGGCTATACCTAACTCAGTGTTTATTTAGGCAAAAACAGTAACTTAGGTAAACGTGCTTTTTCATAAGAAATTAACCATTTGTTCACATAAACCAGGAAGACATAAAATTAGACTCCTGGTCTATATGCTATTAGCAAGTTTCAAAGGCAGGGAAGGGGAAATGATGACTCTTCTATGCATCACAAGTGTACATTCCAGAAATGCTTACTCAAAGTAAACACCAAGTAAGATTGGAAATTGCATTAGTGCTGTTGCCATTCTCCTTTGAGATTGTTAACTTGCTCGCTGTACTGGCTGGTTGTAGTTCAGATGTTTTGTCACGATACTAGATAACATCATCAGTGCAGCCTCTGATGAAGCGATGTTCTACTCCACTTTGTATTTATATAAGCTGGTCCGTTGAGGTGTTTTGTGTCATTTCCGGTTCCTTTTTGCAAGGGTTTGTGGATGGGATCTAATTTGACATGATTATTGATTGCATTATGGGCACAGAGCCAGGCCTCTAGGAATTCCCGTGAGTGTCTATGTTGTCTTCAGCTAGGATGGTCATGTTGTCCCAGTTAAATTGATGGCCTTTGTTGTCCGAGGGAACGTTTGTTGTGTCGTTTTGCTGCTAGCTGGTGTTCGATGAAACATCTGAACAATAACCAGCCAGCTCGGCGAGCATATCAACAACCTCACCCACAACCCGAGCTACAAATCTTCACAAGAGTCTTAAGCCATTCTCGATCCAGTATTAAATGTTAATCTTAACGTTAAACATTTTCACAAGAAAAAGTCCATTTTTAATTATGGATTTTTCCTTTTTAAAAATGATTAAAATTTTATTGTGAATCTGTATTTTAGTAGCCTCTCTTTTGTTCCCTCTCATAATGAGTGACAGGTTGATTTTGCAAAGTACCAGGGAACCCAATGACTGGTTAAAAATTGGCATTAATTTAAAAAGTTACAATCATCATTACAAATATTTGCTAGCTTTGGATGTAAGTTTGCTCGCTGAGCTGGAAGGTTCGTTTTCAGACGTTTCGTCACCATTCTAGGTAACATTATCAGTGAGCCTCCGGTGAAGTGCTGGTGTTATGTCCCGCTTTCTGTTTATCTGGTTAGGTTTCCTTGGGTTGGTGATGTCATTTCCTGCATTGGTGATGTCATTTCCTGTTCTTTTTCTCAGGGGATGGTAGATTGGCTCCAAGTCAATGTGTTTGTTGATGGAGTTCCGGTTGGAACGCCACGCTTCTAGGAATTCTCGTGCATGTCTCTGTTTGGCTTGTCCTAGGATGGATGTGTTGTCCCAATCAAAGTGGTGTCCTTCCTCATCTGTATGTAAGGATATGAGTGATAGTGGGTCATGTCTTTTTGTGGCTAGTTGATGTTTATGTATCCTGGTGGGTAGCTTTCTGCCTGCTTGTCCAATGTACTGTTTGTCACAGTTCTTGCAAGGTATTTTGTAAATGACGTTCCTTTTGCTTGTTGTCTGTATAGGGTCTTTTAAGTTCATTAGCTGCTGTTTTAGTGTGTTGGTGGGTTTGCGGGCTACCCTGATGCCAAGAGGTCTAAGTAGTCTGGCAGTCATTTCCGAGATGTCTTTGATGTAGGGGAGAGTGGTTATGGTTTCTGGGCACGTTTTGTCTGTTTGTTTGGGTTTGTTGCTGAAAAACCCACAAACCCACCAACACACTAAAACAGAACCTCAACCTGAGCTATAAATCTTCTCAAAACTCGCTATATTTGCTAGTCGCAACATGTACAATTTATTCATTACCTATAACTGCTTGTGAATTTCAGAAAGAAGCAAGAATTAAAATATAACAGCATTGTTCATAAGAAAGTATATGCATATTTTCTATTAAAGTAATTCCAAATTCAGTAGGATATCTTGCCCAAATTGTAATAATTGTCAGTTACTTAAACAAATTAGTATTAATTAATTATAATGGCATTCAGATTGTCCAAACAAAGCAGATACAACTAAATTGTTGCTGCTCGTGAAAAAGTCAAGAATGAGAAGACAGAAAATTAAGTGACTGACATATAAAGCAAAGCTTTTCTGTACATTGAATCATTGCAGTCTGTAGTGTACTGCCTCCAAGTGTGTACTGGAGGCAGGTTTGATCATTCAAAATGGAACGGGACCATTATCTGAAAAGAATGAATGGGAACGGTTATGAGAAAAAGGTGGGGAAATGGCACAGGGTGAATTGCTCTTTTGGCCAGCTATTCCAGATACAATGTGCCGAATAACCACCTCTTGGTACAACAGTTCTGTGATTCTGTGGGTGATTGATGAAACATAATTTTCTTTTCCAAGTATGAAACTTCCAAATGAACAATAGCTATATTAAATTAACATAACAGGATAACAAAAGATGTGGTTTAACGTATGTGCACATTCAAACCTCTCAATGTTTCTTCGAAGATCAGAAATCTGAACATTTCCTCGGACCATCAGTGCACAGGCAAGGTACAGATTACGTTTTGGGTCAGCATACATCAACTGGTGATCCTTACTGAAAGCATCGGTGAACATCTGATCCAATCTGTTTAAATGAATAATCAAAGAACGTGCAGCTGAGATAGTTTGCTATGTGTTGTACACAAAATATAAAAGCAACTTTCTCACATTAGAAGTTGTGTTAAACTTGGAGGACTGGTTTCTGGTCATAAACAAAATCCTGGAATTTCCACCCTACTGGCATTGTGGGTCTACCGACAGTAAATGGACTGCAACAGTTCAGGAAAGCAGCCCACTGCCAACTTCAAGGGCAAGTACGGTCAGCGGCACCATGGGGGGCCAGGGTTGCTGCATAAAGGACAGGCAACAGAGTGCCAAGACAGATCCAGTCCATGGAAAAGTAATGCAGGATGAGGAAATTCATGGAATGTGGATTATGGGAAGAGTACTACGGGGAGAGGGGAAAATCTCTTGTCCACATGCAAAGGCCAATCCTATCTTTTTTACATATAGATTGAACTTGACTTCCTTACTTTTGTGTTCAATGCTCTATTCCTAAAGCCCAGGATCAAAATGTTTAACTAGCCACGTTCTCAACCTGCCCTGCAGCCTTTAATAATTTTTGCATTTAATGCCACGGGTCCCTTTGATCCTGCACCCCAATTAGATTTGAATCCTATAATTTCTGTGGTCTCTCTCATTCTTCCGGCTAAAATTAGTTATTTCACATTTTTATGCATTAAATTTCATCTGCCACTGATGTACACATTCCCCAACCTGACTATATCCTTGAGGTACAACTCTATCCTTTTCACATTAACACTTCCGAATTTTACATCATCCCAAATTTTGAAATATGCACAACGTACTAATGTCTCAGTAATTTATTTAATGAGTAAGAGCAAGTATCTTAACACTAACTCCTGCAAAATGCTATGATAAACCTCCCTTCATTTCTAAATCCACCTGTTCACTATTATTGCTTGTCAACCAGCCATTTTTGTTAGTAGGCTGCTACTCTCGCTTTTATTCCAGCTCCAACTTTGCACCCACACCTATTGTGCAGCTCTGATTTAAATGTCTTTTGATATCACCACAAACTACATTATCGTCATTAGACACACTCTTGCCTTATCAAAAAGCACAAGCAAGTTAGTTAAACATTCTGTCCTTAACAACATTTTGCAGGAAACCTTTTGGGAGGATTACCATAAATCTTTCCTTTTTAAAAGAGATTTCTTCCATCTGCTAATCTTCTGAAAAAGAAACATGAAGTCCTCTCTAACGATTCAGCATGCACATACATGCACAACTGCTAGAAATAAAATTCAAACATTCATTTTGTTTTGAATTAGCTGATACAAGATGGGTTGGTGATATTCAAACCCATAGGATCAGATATCACATGTTATTGATGGAATAAAGCCTTCCACTGGGGTGTGCAAATGTCTGTTCTGTACTTGATGTGGTTGTTCCTCACCCCGACTGAAACTGAGATGCAGTTTATTCCATATTTAACCTTGTACACACCTGGGTGATCCTCCTAGTGACTGAACTTAAACTTTGGCAGGAAGCTTCTCCCGAACTCTAGATCTTACAGGTTTGCGAGCACCATCCCTTCACTCTGCTCTTACAATTTCACCAGCATGCCATTACAATTCATTCAAAATATTTCTACCACTAATCCACTTACTCACTTAATAGCTCCACGCTTCTGAGCCTTTCCACTCATGCACACCGCCTGCTTCAACTCCCTTGGTTCAATTTCAAAACCACTTTGTTTACATTCAACTGTCTCCTTTGACCCTTCTTGCAGTTTTATTTCTCAGGGGTTGGTTTATTCCTTATATTCTGTTCTCTACACTCCAGCATTGAGTACCATTCTTTAGTTATCACGTACTAGCCCTCTGGAACATCTTCTGACTTACTGCTCCTTTCCATATTATCAAGACTCTTCTCAATACTTTTCTCTTCTGTTTCTCCTATCTCTCAATCCCATCCATCAGCTTAGTTTTTCCATTTTGTATTTAGGTTTTGCATATATGTAGTCAGTATCTGACTTAATCACAAAGTAGGTAGAAAAACAGTAGTAATGTAGTAAATGTCAAAGAACCCGTAAGTGACAGACCCATGTGGCAATATAAATTTCTTTCCAAAGAAACTCGCAAAGGCCCTACCTTCTTGTGGGGATATTTACATCAGCCAAGGTATATAAAGGAGTTAGACTAGAAACAAGGTAATGAAGCTGTGGAAATGGAACCAGGTTCATGGTGATTTCATTAAGATCCATATTGAGAGATCCTTCAAACCTGGCAGAGCTGCAACAAAAACAACAGAAAGCAAACTAATACAAACACTGTCTACACAATCTCGAGTTTTGTGAAATGCTGTTCTTATTCATAGAAAATATTCCATCATATCAACTACCAGGATGCAAACACAGAATTAAACAAACTGCAATGTAGACAGATTAGAGTAAATTGAAATGTTCAAACGTACTGTTCACGTTACATCTGCAGAATTTTCTATTATCTCTGTAACTACTTAAAACTCCAAGCAATAAATCGTGTCTGCAAATAAGTAAATACTACATGAGTACTCATTGTATAATTAAATAATATGCACTCCATTAATGCTTTCCTAAAAACTACTTCACATATATTGCTAAAAAACTGAAACATTTTTGACCTGTGTGAAAGAATGTCGAGATATAAGTATTAATAAAGCAAAGGTTACTTCAAGTATTTGATTAGTAAAATACCTGATGCTAATATTTCATTTTGTAAGGAGCTAATTACTTTTCCAGAAAGCCTGTAAACCCACAAAAATTCAAAGACCACTGTTCTTGTAAAACAATGGATATACATTGTTGAAAAAAACGTAATTCTTAATTTCAAAAAAGGATTGTTGCTTCTGACCAGATCTTTTAGCCAGGAAAAGATTTTGCAGGATTGTTGACTAACTCTTTTGTTAAGAGTCAATTTTCTCTGTAGAGTTTTAAAGCATTCTACAAAATACAAAGTTTTTTGCAATGAAATATCCATTTGAAATGCAACTGAATGAACACCATCTAAAATAATAAGATTTTGATTTCACGATAGAGGACAGAGTACATTGAGATTTTTTGAGCAATTATGCAACATTTGACTATTTTATTACATGCATAAATAATATTACCAAAACTTGGGCAGGGGAACCAATGAGGTTTAGATTTTTTAAACAGTTTCTTGAACAACTGGAACAAAGTTTTAAAGAATCATGGCTAGTCTCTTAACCAGCCTGCATCAGAATGCACCCAGCCCCTTGGCTTTTGAGGATCTTCTTTAAAGGTCTGTGGGCCTGACTTAAACTTGCCCCGCCACCTGGAGGAAAAATTAGGTCTAATGGGGCTTTATAAACTAAGACTAGTTTGCACAGTCATCAGATTTCCTGACTCTCACGAGTAAAATTCAGATCCCTCAATTCCATTCCTGGCTTTCCTTCGTTCTTCCAGAATATTCACAAGATCTATTTTTACCTTACTTCATCTTAACTATTTCAAAACATTCAAGCACCTCCCTCATCCTTTCACTCTGAAACAAAAGATGCTCTATCTGCACATGGTTTCAAACATTTTTTGAGCATCTTCTTTTCTTAGAAAAACCCTCACTATTTTCCTTTATCTTGATTTTCAGTCTCTATGCACGTCGTTAGTCCATCTAATCCCCTTTTCCATTTTCTTTTTCTACTTTTTAAATTTCTCACCTGTCGTCGGTGTTAGTTCTATTATATTGATCATTTGGCTCTTTTACAATTCTTTACTTTGCTCTTTAGGAAGGCCCTGCATTTGGTGTCTATATGAAAAGTTAGTCAAATGTCATACTAGAAAAGAGCCAACTGATCCATATAGCCTGCTATACTGTCA
The DNA here is from genome assembly GCF_030684315.1 of Stegostoma tigrinum. Lineage (NCBI taxonomy): Eukaryota > Metazoa > Chordata > Chondrichthyes > Orectolobiformes > Stegostomatidae > Stegostoma > Stegostoma tigrinum. The sequence goes on along the minus strand of NC_081357.1, from coordinate 60,699,697 downwards.
TAACGGCTTGCGCATCATGTGACAGCCTCTTCGTAAGCACAATCTTCCGAGGGAATTGAAACAAAAGGTAACAACACTGGTCAATTGTGGCAGACATTACAGAATTTCTTTCTGACCCCTTCATGTGGTCAAAACTAGCCCACAGTTAACGGAACTTGTTGGAATATTGTAATTATTTATATAAGCATTCACTCACCTAGTCAAATTGAGCAGCAAGTTAGCTACAATATTATTCATAGCATCAAATGGCTTTTCCTGTTGTTTGACTTTAGACTGACCAGAAATCAATGTACTTTGATGTTTTATTGCAGATGCTGATTTACCAGAATTGGCCATCTGATTGATTTTGTTGACTATGTCAATCAAGGACTGTTTTAAGAAAACAAAGACAAAGTTGAGGGAATATTTTGAAATTTAGTGCTATATGAGAAAGTAATTACATTAGTATGAAACAAAATACATTAGTGACAAATACAGGCCTTACGTTTTTTTGGGGAGACATGGAGAAAGCATGGCAGGATTGCAGTATTGGGAAATGCCAAAAAAATGCCATCTGAAAATTCTGCAGAATTTAACAGAAGGAATTTCTTTTTAAAAAGTGTCTGTTTCTTGGTCAGGAGCCAGCCAGTTTGACATTACTGTTGAGCAGGAAGGGGGAGCTTGGAGGCAGGGTTGGGATACATGGAAGCTGTAAGCTGGGGAAACCAGTCAAATCAAAAGCTTTTGTTTTGTTTTATTCATTTCCAGGACATAGGAGGCCATGTGACCACAGATATAACAGCAAAAGTAGGCCATTCAGCCCTTTGAGTCTGCTCTACCCATCGATGACAGCATAGCTGATTGATAATCTTCAACTCCACTTTCCTGCCTTTTCCCCATAATTCACAGACAAGGACTCCCAAATCCCTCTCCTCTGTTACTTTCTAAAGTCTTTCTCCATTTAAATAATGTTCAGCCCTTCTATACTTCCTGTCAAAATGCCTAATCTTACAATTCTGCACATTATGCTTCACCTATCAAATTTTTGCCTACGCACTTAACCAGTCTACATCCATCTGCTGATTCTTTGTGCCGTTCTCACCAACTGCCTTCCTACCTATTTTTGTGAGATCGATAAACTTGGCGACGGTACATTTACTGTCCTCATCCAAGTCATCTTTTGTAAATAATTGAGACCTCAACATCAATCTCTGTGGCCACTAGGTACATGTTGCCAACCTGAAAATACTCCACTTATGCAAACTCTGATTTCTACTGGCTCTGGCAAAATTACCAGTGACAGTCAAGACAGCCAGAAATAGACTGTGTGGTTGTGTAAGTTTCTTCAGCGGATTATCAAGAGCTACCTCTGTTGGGTACAGAGTCACACAGCAGCCAAATACAGAAGTAGGGCAGAATAGTTTATCATGTTTTTTAAAACAAAAATCTTATGTTATATTTCTTCCAACTGACCAGGTTGCACTGATAATAGCTTTAACTGTTCACTTTTATTAAAACTGAATTCAAGTTTTCGATGGTCTTGGTTGATTTAAACTCATGTTGTTAGGTTAATTAGCTCAAACCTCTGATTTATTAGTACAATAACATAACTATGATGTCAGTGTTCTCAGCTAGATGATAGGTATTTGCTCTGAACAGACAGATTAGCTGATGTGTAGGGAACAGCCATTCTATCTGGTCTTGCTGTTAGGAGTAGGGCTACAGAGGGTATTCTTGCCAAGACACCTCTTGTAACGAGCAAATTCTATCACTGCCAAAACAACTAATTTCAAAAGAGGGAAGAGTCAACATGCCTTAATTTGGTTTTCCTTACGGAGCCTTGAATGTCTCGATTTATGTAAAATCTAAAAACTGTTGTTTCAATACACAATTAATGGCAAACTCACAGCACAACTGAGCTCAAACTAGCCGAGCAATTAAATCATACCTTTTGTAGCTACTTCAGATCGGATTAGAACAACGGAGTTCATTTACAGAAAGAAATGCCAGAAATATTCATGTCAGAGAATGTGTGCACAGAATGAAACAGAATTACCATTTCTGATAAACGTCTGATCTTGCAAGGCATGCAGAGCTAAGATCAAATGTGATTTAGCTACATAAAAGTATCTGAATTCCCTGAAATTGGAAATTATTTTTCCTTGCAATATTTCATACAAAAGTGCTTTTATTTACCTCCCTCTCTCACTTACTTTGTCAGTCATTGGTTGCACATTCCTAACTTGTTCCTTCTACACCATTTGTGATGGGAGCGTACCACAGAAGGAAAAACTGTGCAGATGGAAATTTGAAAAGAAATTGTAAAGTGCTGTAAATATTCAGTACGTCAACAAGCATCTGCACAGAGAAAAGAGTTGACAACCTGATGTCAGAAATATTACCTCTGTTTCATTCTCCACAGAGGATGTCTGACTTGAATGTTTACAAACTTTTCTCTGCTTACATATTAGCTCAGTTGTTCATCCTGACTTGGAAATAGCTACAAGGGATGTGGATTTATGTCTGACTGTTTTGAGTTTAGAACTGCAACAGCACTGTCAGTTTCCTGTTATTTATGTCCTGAAATATAATTGAAGGTCAAATCTGAAAAAAAAACTATGGTTTCCGTGATAATAATGAAGAGTATATATTTTGCAACACTGTGCAAATGCACATTTTTCACAGATAAAAGTGTGTCACTGGAACGTCTAACTTTCAAACACAATGTTCAAAAATTAAAATTACTAGAAATTGAATATAAAGTAACAAAACATTTTTCAAGATATAGGTAATTATAATTAACATCTAGGTTCTCTTGGATTTTATCTCAGTTAGTTTCTTACACCTTTGGTGTTCTCTTACCCAGTGCCCACCATAGACAAGCCACAGGAGTCATGCTGAGCTGAGTGGGTTGTGATAACTCAGTCTGAACATGTCCATCCCACACACAGGCTACAAATTGGGGAATGGTTGCCAAAACTTCAAACATCTATTACATACTTCACTCCATCTGTATTTGTGAAAGTTCAATTAATTTAAATTAAATTAACTTTACATACTCAATCCCACATAAAAAAGACAACACTTGAGTAATTTTGCAGCCATACAGACCTTATTGTCAGTCAAGCAATTGACTTATTTAAAGAGTCATAACTCCTATAATGCAGAACAGTCCCTCTTCCAGCAGAAAATACAGCACGGAATTCAAATGGCCCTGCTGGGTTAGTGCTTCCCACAGGTAGAAGTCACACCTCATCCCTGTTTTTGCCTCTATTTCCCCTCCTTTAAAACAGGATCTGTCTGAAATGGCAATGAGACCTCTGGATCCATGTGCATTTTCCATTTTAGAAGATATCCCAATACTCCATGAGTTTGTAAAAATCAAGACTGAATTTTTTTTCTTATTGCTATACTATTACAACACTATTCCTGTTTGCTTAGTCCACAACAACTTCTCACCCAGGTCGCCACAGCCATGCTCATCCTTGGCTCTATAGCTTCATGGCCTGTGTAATTAACAGATCTTCATGAACTCTATGTTTCTCCCACTTTGGGCTCACATTTATCCCATTCCTTTTGTGCAGCATGGGTGTCTATGCTTTCAGCTAATGTCCTCAGTTTGGATTTCTCAGTAAACTGGTTCATTACTCTCCTCCTTCAAACTTTTGACAATACTTTGTCTGAATTCTCTTCGATGCTGGTATTGGTTTTTTTCTGTAATACAATCCTGTGAAGTATTTTTGTGAGTTGTTTTATGTAAAAAAAGGCACTGTATAATTCTCAATTATTTGTAACTACATTTCTTCTTGAAAGGTGTATCATGAAATATTCTTATGCATACCTGGTTCTCAATAGGTAAAACACAATCTGCATGTTCAGTCAGTTCCTTCATGGCAAGAACACTGTTGTAAGGTGAAGTGATAACATCATCATCAGCAGAAGGGTAAATAGACGTAACAAATCTGTAGACTTCTGGAAACTCATCCTCTAAAAGGCTCAGCACAAAGGTACCCAGACCAGAACCAGTCCCTAAAAAAGAATTTTTGTTAAAACTTCAGTCATCATGCTTATGGCGCTGTTGCTGAAAACAATATATCCTAGATCTAATTTAGGTAACTCTATGGATATCTTTGATCTATATTTGCAGACACATTGGGACATACAGGACAGGGAATACAGATGAAAGGAATGTTTTCTAGATGGTGAAATAGGATGACAGATTATCTCCAGGAATTTGAGCTGAGACTTCATTTCTCATCAAATATATCAATAATTTAGATGAAGGAAAAGAGTTAAACATGCAATTTTTCACATGGCACTAAACCGCCATGGAAGTTGCGTAAATGAAGAAGCAAGAATATATAGACAACCCTATTGATCAGGCATAAAAATGGCAGATACAGTTCAATGTGAGAAATTGAGGTTATCCACTTTGAAACAAGAAGTATTTTCTAAAATATGTCCTAAAAATATTTTCCTAATCATGAGAAATTGAGACTTATGTATGAACATAGCAAAATACAGGTAGGTGCAGGCCTTTGGCCTCCTGTGTCATTCAGCTGGATCATGACTGACCAACCTCAAATGCAATTTTCTCTGATGGTCTTTAATAGATAGACCTCTATTAATCTGTGCCTTGAACACACATCAATGATTGAGCTGCCACTGTTCTTGATGGAATCCAAAGGTTCACCATCATCTAAGTGAAGAAATTACTCCCAACAGAGTCACTAAATGACGTATTTTTTATTCCAAGGCTGTGAAGGAATCTTTGCAGCCCCGAGCAATGAGGGGATCGGTGAGTCAGTTGAGAAAATAAGGCAAGATCAGCAAAAATGAGGTTCTCAGCATTGAGGAAAAAATGTCCTCTTCTGCAACCAACTTTTGAATGGTGAGATGATAATGTCACAAATGAGTGGTGAGAGGCCTACTTATCTATTTCCATACATTATTAGCCAATTTCACCTCATTGATATTGTATTTCGTACTGTCACATCCACAATATAAAAACTAATAATAGTTATTAATAGATAGTAATAATTCCCAACATGAGTGGGTTCCTGGTGACTTCAGCTTGTCGCTTCCTCCCACAGATCTTCATTTTGGAAAGTTGTAACCAATATCTCGGAGCATGCTCTAAGGGTGGTGAGTGCACAACTGCAAGCACTGTCATCAAATACATACTTCACTTTGGAGTGCACCAGCATCTCTAATTGCAATGCTGATGTCAGGACACTTTGCATATAAAAGCAGACATCCAACATCTGGATTCAACCAGAGTGTACCTAAGGGCTGTTCTAATTAGCAAGTTAATTAAAAAAAAGATAGACAAATGCAAGTCACAGAACAAGGTAACTCGGAAGAATTAAACTGCATATATTTCAATGCAAGGTGTCTTACAAATAAGGCTGATGAACTCAGGGCATGTATTGGAACTTGAGACTGGGACATCATAACTATTTGCAGAAGCTTTGCTGAGGGAAGGACAGAACTAATAGCTCATTGTTCCAAGGTTTAGATGCTATAGGAAGGATAGAAAGGGATACAAGAGAGCAAAGCAAGTGGCATTTTTGATTAAGGAAAACATTTAATACTGTATAAGAGGCTATTTCTGAGGGATCGTCCAGTGAAAATATATGGGTCAATATCAGAAATATGAAAGGGATGATAAAGTTGATGGGATTGTATTATAGGCCCCCCCAATAGTCAGAGGGAAATATCGAGAGATCTTAATATATGCAAGAATAATAGATTTATAATAGTAGCTTTAAATTTCCAAACATTGACTGTGACTACCATAGAGCCAAAGGCTTGGAAGGTAAAGAATTTGTTAAATGTGTTCAAGAAAATTTTCTTCATCAAATGTGTAAATGCTCCTACTTGAGAGGGAGCAAAACATGATCTTCTCTTGAGAAATACGGCAGGGCAAGTGACTGAAGTGTTAGTAGGTGAACACTTTGAGACGAGTGATCATAATTGTATTTGTTTTAAAACATTCATGGAAAAGGATAAGCCTTCCATAAAAGTACTGGAGCAGACTGTTCACAGATAAAGAGACGACTGACAAGTGGGAGGCTTTCACAAGTATGAAAGGTCAGAGGCATTTATGTTCTATTTAGAGTGAAAGACAAGGCTGGTAAGATTAGGGAATAATTAATGAATAAAGATATTGAGGTTCTAATCAAGAATTAAAAAAGTATCATATATTACACATTGTCAATGGGATCAAAATGAATCTCTTAAATAGTCTAAAGAGTGGAGGCATTCTTAAGAGGCAAATCAGCAAGGCAAAGAGGGGATATGAGATAGCTTTGGCAGATAAGGTTAAGGATAATCCAAAGATTCTAAGAATACACGAACAGCAAAAGAGCAACGAGAGTCGGGCCTCTTAAAGATCAATGAAGTTGTCTTTGTGTTGAACGTCAGGAGTTGGGAAAGATATTGAAATGAACATTTCACATCAATTTTTACTGTGGAGCAAGAGATGGAGATTAGAGAACTTGGGAAATACATATTGATATTTAGAAAACAGATTACAAGTACTGGAGATCTTAGAAAACACAAAAGTGGATAAATCTGTAGGACGTGATCAGATGTATCCCAGGACATATGGAAAGTTAGGGACAAAATTCTTTGAAATTTGAGTCACAGGTAGACAGGGTAGTTAAGGCGGCATTTGGCATGCTTGTCTTCATTGCTCAGACTTTTGAGTAGAGGAGCTGGGATGTCATGTTGAAATTGTATAGGGCATTGTCATGGCCTCTTTTGGAACAGTGTGCAGTTCTGGTAACCCTGTTATAGGAAGGATATTATTAAGCTGGAGGGGGGTTCAGGAAATACTTACCAGACGTTGCCCGGAATGGAGGGTCTGAGTTATAAAAATAGTCTGGATATGCTGGACTTTTTCTACTGGAGCGTACAAGGTCAAGAGATGACCTTACTGAGGTTAATAAAATCATAGGGACATAAATAAGGCGAATAGCAAAGGTCTTTTCCCCAAGGTGGGGAGTTCCAAAGAAGGGGGCATATTTTTAAAGGTGAGAGGAGAAAGATTTAAATAGGGCTTCCTTTTCTAAAACAAAGAGAGTAGTTGTTTAGATGAGGAATTAACTGCCAGAGGAAGTGGGGGATGTGGGTACAGTTACAAATGTTTAAAAGATATTTGGATAAGTACATGAATAGGAAAGGTTTGGAGGGACATGGGCCAAACACTGGCAGGTGGGACTATTTGCTTTGGGAACATGGTCAGCATAGACTAGTTGGACTGAAGGACATGTTTCCTTGCTGCATGACTCTATGCTCTCAGCACGAGCTCACTTTGTAGTTACTTGCATCTCTGCCTTGTCTTCCCTATTTGTGCTTTGATCCCTCAGCGAGGACTCAGTACTTCAGTTTTTCCTTGGTCATTAGCACAGACATAAAGACAGACTACTTGTTACGCCTGGCAGTAGTCATCAGGGTGAGATGCTACTGTCATGTTAGATCAATTGTATGCCTGCACCACGTATCTGCCAAATTACGTCCATAGCGCAAATGAGTTCCCCAGCTTTCGCACCACAGCAGTGGCACATGATTGACAGTGGCTCGTGTCCATGACTGTGTTGGATAGACAGTTCTAATCGATGACTGGTCCGTGCAGCTTCTCTGACTCCCAAGTGGTTGCACTGGACCTACACGGCTGACTAGCTCACTCCCAAGATTATAAGGACACAGATCCCCTTGCCCTAATAACCACAAGTGTTCGAGTGACCATGTCCAAGCTACCGGATTGATAGCAGACACAGCAGGGTAATTATTTCAGTGTGTGAGGCAAGGACCTTCACCTTGGCGAGATGTGAAGCTCTGCAAAAGTTCAACAGCATTAAATTGACACCCACATAGTATAGGTGAAAGGCTCTTGTGATCACAAAGTACTATGTGAATCTTAGGCATTGACCTCTTGTGTGGAGTACAAATCCTGTCTCCAAGCTCTCAACTACATCATGCAACATCATACATCAATCCCACTGGATTGCTGGGATGCACAAATAATGCACTGTAGCCAGGAAAAATTCAGCTTAGTTACCAATGTATTGATCACTATCCAGAGTTCCAGAGCTGTTCACTTCACAGCGTGGACTATAAATATCTGGTAGTGTTAAGAATGACTAACCTCTGTGACTTCATGCCTGCAGCTGAAGCTAAAATAATATTAGCTCAAGCAGCTGATAAAAAGTCAATACCTATGTACAATGAAATTTCACCTGTGCCCTGAGAAGACATTCCTCTTCCTTTCCCTCTCACTACGTTTTTGTGTAGTCTTGGGTTCCGTAGCTTCGGTGGACAGAATCTACACAACAGTGGAGCCTGCAGGCCTTGCAGTTTTGGGCACGTGACCCTGAGGATAGTTGCGGCTCCAAGATCCAGAGAAGAGTCCTGGCATCCTGTGCATTCCTTCATCAGTTGGGTGCCAACAGGCACCATCCTTTCTCTTTTTGAGGAAACAGCATTTGGAATTAAGTCAAGGTCCTCTTGCTGTTGGTGGCAATAGCTACAGCAATGGAGTGCCAGTCTAGACTTATATCCATTTGATAGTGAGTATGTTGTATCTGACTCTCTATAGCAGATGTCAACATGTCTGTAAAAGCAGCCAGATGCTTGCTTGCTAAAGGCAGCACAGTACAAACATTAGAGATGCATTAGTGTCTCAGAGCCTGAGACTGCAATCTTCAAGTCAGTTTGCCCAGTGACTCTGACAAATAGACCTGTTGCTCCTGCTTCAGCTTACACCTGTGTATCATGTCATTAATTGCAGACCCAACGCCCAATGCTGAAGAGGTGCCTGACCTCTGGCAGTCCTATGAGTGCTAGCAAATTTCCTCAATCAGCTGCTGAGATGTGGCAGCAATGCACTCACCAGTATGTACACCCAGCTCTAATCTATCTAAAATATCCAGAGGTATAAATATCTGGGGCAGTAAGGGGCAATCGTGTTGGTGCATCCTCTGAGGGATTTATAACTTCTTTGTCAGAGAAGGTGAGGAGATGACTAGTGCCCTCTTGAGGGTGGAGACTGTGCAGATTGCAAGTGTCACAAAAAAGTGGCAGACATTCAGGCATATTAAGAATACATTCACAATGGCAGTAATGGGATAACCTCATTGCAATAGACAGTATTTCTTATTTGGTTTCTGGGACAATGGGGCTTTGGCATCACAACATCAACAGTTGTGATCATAGCCAGCCAGGGGAAGGATTCTCTCTTCAAAGGTTGAGGAAGCAAATATAGGGCATCCTACCATCCAGCATGGCCCAGTCTGCCCTGTTGTGGGCCTGGAATGTGGCATAGGGAGAATTGAGTGAGATGAAAGGGGTTGGCACTGCTGTTAGTGCTGGTGCATGTGGAGAAACAGTGACGAGGTGCCCTGAGTGAGCGAGTCATTAGGCAGCTCAGAGGCCATGCAGAGTTGACAGTCTGCAAGTGGCTGGTGTGGGTCAGAGCAAGTGAGCAATGGTGTTGCATGTAATTGTCAGAGTGGTAGATCATGAGTATTAGCGAGTGGTCGGTGCAGTGGCAGAGACAGAGTGAGTGTGAGGTAGCAGAGAGACGATGGTGGAACTTAGCCTCACAGAACAGCAAAATTCTTCTTGCGACATTGCTGCAGGTTTATCTGGCCGTGGTGGTAATTTCAGATTGGGTTGCCAGCGACTGCTGCCTTGACCTTCTCAGTTGGTTCTGAGAGAACAGAATGAGCCTCACCTCCATTAATTCATTCACTAGGACTACTAAGTCCCTGTTGGAAAACTAGGGCACAATCTTGCCTCAGTCCACCATTTCTGGGTAATTTTTCTGACAAAGGAACCATGCAGGGCAGCAACAGCGCTTGAGCTGGTGCGCAACTGCATTTTAGAAATGGCCCTGTCTCTGTAAATCTTAGGAGGCCCAAAGAGGCATAGTACATAGCTAATAATGCGAGTTTCACAGACAGCATGAGAAATCATGTTAGGTTTCATACAGAGAAATCCTCCAAGAAACTTGTAAAAAAGAATTTACACGGTCAGAAAATTGATTTCTGGTGAAATGCAGCACCATGTCCCCTGATTTTCCATTCCTCCCCCATTCTTCCAAAAGGAGCAAACAGATTTGTATGTTCACGTATACAAATCATTAAAGCAAAAGGTACAAAATTCAAATTTTAAAAAAAGGGACAATGGAACATCAGCTTTTATCAAACAGTTGAAATTCAAAATTTGATTACTCATGAAATTATTCATTCATTATTCAAAAATTCGGTAATGATGCTTTAGAGTTACAGAACCATGCCAAGTTTCCATCTGAAGAATCACATTCAGTTTTGGGAGAAATGATTCAATAGTTCATCAATGCATACCTAAGCTATTTCCTCTTGAGGCAAGTCAGGAGAGATGTGATGTCAAGTCAACTGGAGCCATAATGCATTGCGGGTGAGGTACATTGATACAGCCTGGGGCTTCTACACCTCACTGTTTGAAAGCACCAGTGTCTGGAGCTGCCCTAATCCGATTGTTTTAAGACAAGAGGAGGTAGGGTTTAAAAGTATATGCACATCCGAGCGAAGGAGTGATGTCTTCTCGAATTGGGAGTTTGCTCCCAATACGTAGCGGAACCCTCTAATGTTAGCGCTCTCTTCAGTAATGCCTTTTTAAATATGAAAAAAGGGGAAAATAATGGCATTTCCACTCCTATCTCCCTGTCCATGACCAGCACCTTCTGGTGTAATATCAGGATCCACTGAACTTTAAATAAGCTCAACTGACCCTTAATTTACTTACATAGTAGCTGATATTGGCACCTGTCCATTCTCTGTAATATGGGAGTGAAAAGGAGATGGACCAGTCACCTGACTTGTATTATACGCTCTTTCCAGCAAGAAAAACAGTTAACATGGGCATGTAACATCTTGCCCCGGAAACCTGCAATTCTTCAAAAGGCTAGGGATGCTGCATTAATTTTTATCTCCTTAAAAAGGAGATATATACTCTTTTTTTAAAGAATAGGGCATCAAGTGATGCAGAACAAAGACAAATAAATGAGGTAATTCATATAGAACAGCCATGGTCTAACTGATTGGTTGAACAGACAGGAGGGATTAACAACCAACTATTGTTCCCATGTTCTGTATTCCTTGAATAGGTTTAGAACACTCATTCAATGCTTTAGTCAAAACATGAAAATATTTCCTCTAACAACTTTGATTTGAGTAGTTCAAAATTAATAATTTAGTTTTAGTTTCTAATCAAATCAAAATTGAAACTGGTAGTGTCTCAAGAATACTTTGTGTTCAAGTACTACTCACCTCCACCCATTGAGTGAATTAAAAAAAAACACTGCAAACAATCACAGTGTTCAGCTGTTTTTCGGATTACTTCTAGAATACGATCACGGTAGAGGCAACCATATTGTTTATTTCCAACTGCCCTGAGGAAAAAAAATTCAGAAAGTATACGTGAACTGCCAGAATTGTGTACGTGAGTAAAATGTAATTGCTTTCTAAGTTTGCCTGAAGCTAATTCAAAATTCATTCAGAAAGTCTTGCATGAACATCATTACTCCGTTTACAGGGCTGCTGTTGCCATGTTCCTGGCAATTAAGAAATCAATATAACACACAAGTAATTATTTTGATGAGAAATGAAATTTTGACAGCTACTCGTTCTATTCCTGCCCAGCTCTTTCTGAAGTATTAACTGGAACAATTAGTTGCAAAGTCACACATTCCAAAACTTTTTAAAAACGTTTTAACTCAGATCTGCTACATATATCCACTACTATGGGGGAATGAATTTCTTTTTAATTAAAGTCTTGTTTGACAATTTAACCGTTGTGCGTATATCCAATGACATGCTTACAATCCAGATTAGCGCGAGGTAGAATAAGGAACTTGAACTGTAGATATTTTCCAATGAACCTGTCAGAGATGTTGTTATTCACCTCTAAAGCAGATGGGACATAAACCCGGCCACATGGTCCAGTGGGGACTTAAACCTGGGTCACATGGGCCAAAAACAGGGACACTACCATTGCACCACAGTTCAGTTTTACGTCAGTGGTAACCACCAGCATGGTGGTAATAGGAGCAATTAGCGATGGTGATACCATTGGATGTCAAAGGACAATAAGTTACGATTTCCTCTTGTTGGAGATGGTCATTGCCTGGCACTTGTATGATGAGAATATAACTTGTTAATTGTCAGACCAAAACTGGATATTATTCAGGACTTGCTGTATCTATGCATGGGCTACTTCAGTATCAGAGGAGTCGTGAATGGTACTGAACATTGTTCAGTCATCAGCAAATATCCCCACTTATTACCTTAGGATTCAGGGAAGAGTGTTCATGAAGCAGCTGTAGATGGTCGGGCCAAGCACACCACTCTGAAGAACTCAGGCAGTGATGCCCTGGATCTGAGATGACTGGCCTTAAGCCACCACAACCATCTTCCTTTGTGCCAGGTATGACTCCAGTCAGAAAAAAGTTCTACCCTAATTCCCACTGTCTCCAATTTTGCCAAAGACTCCTTGCTTTGATGTCAAGTGCAGTCACTCTCACCTCTTCTCTTTTGTCCATGTTTGAACCAAGGCTGTACAAAGGTCGGAGGCTGAATGACACTGGCAGAACCCAAACTGGGTGTCACAGAGCAGGTTATTGCTGAGCAGGTGCTGCTTGATAGCATTGTTGATGATACCTTCCATCACTTCACTAGTGATTGAGAGTAAACTGATAGGGCAGTTAGCTAGCTGGTTTGTCAATTTCTTTATGGAGAGGACATATGTGGTCAACTTTCACATGGTCAGGTAGATACCAATGTTGTAGCTGTACTGGGAGAGCTTGGCTAAGGGTGCCGCATATTCTGGAGCTAAAGTTTTGAGTATTACTGTCAGAATGTTGTCAGCCTTTGCAGCATCTACAGCTTCCAACTGTTTCATGAAATGAGTGAATCAAATTGGCTGAAGACTGATATGTATAGCGCTCGTGACCAGCGAATGAAGCAGAGATGAATTATGTATTCAACACTTCTGGCTAAAAGATTGTTGTAAGTGGTTCCACCTTAACTTCTACACTGATGTAGTGTCCCCCATTATTGAGAATGGGGATGTTTAAGGAGCATTCTCCTCCAGTGAGAGTTATTTAATTGTATATCGCCATTGTCAATGAGATGTGCTAAGACAGTAGAGCTTAAATCTAATCCATTAGTTGTGGGGTCACTTGCAGCTAATGCTGTTTGGCGTGCAAGTAGTCGTAATTTGTAGCTTCACCAGGGTGACATTTGGTATGCCTGGTGCTGCTCCTAGCATTTCTTTCTGCTGGTTTCTCTTAACTAAAGTTAATCCCCTGGTTTGACAGTAATGGTAGAATGAGGGATATGCTGGACCATGGTGGAATATGATTCTGCTGATGGCCCACAGTGCCTCATGAATGTTCAGTCTTTAGTTGCTATTGAAGTCTATTTCATTTAACTGGGTGATCATGCCACACAACAAAATGACATGCATTTTCAATGTTAAGACAGGACTTTGTCTCTGTTAGGACTGTGTGGTGGTCACTCTTACCGATGCATCCATGACAGGCAGACTGATGAGGAGGAGGTCATGTTTTTCCCTCTTATTGATTCCCTTACACTTGCCACACACTCGGTTAGTCTAGCAATGTGCTTTAGGACCTGACTGGCTCAGTCAGTACTGGTGGTGCTGAGCCATTCTTGGTGTTGGATGTTATAATACCCCACCCAGAGTGCATTCTGTACACTGTACAGAGTACACTGTAATCCTTCACCCCAATGTAGATTCCTTGACATCCTTCATTCTTCCTCAAAATGCTGTTCAACATTGAGGAATACTGATTCATTGGCTTAGCATGGGCAGTATATGGTAAAATCAGCAGAAAGTTTCCTCACTCATGTTTGACCTGATGCCATGAAACTTCATGGGGTCCAGAGAGTGGATGTGTGTGGAAGGTTTGAGAGGGACGCTGGACCCTAGATTGCTCGACATTTCTGGCTATCAGGATTTTCAGCCCAGTCTATCGTTTTCTAACTGTGCTTAAATAAAAATACCAAAAAGAATTGCTTCAGTTAGCTCAGCTGCTTCACATTTGTTATTCAAGTTACTGAGTTCTTTCTTTGCATTTTTTGTCACTGAGATTCATCATTACAGTTCCACCAAATTTCATCTCTTGCAAAATTTTCTCACTGGAAGGCACAGGAAAGAAAAGATGATATGTGCAACCCATTCCATTCCACTTCTGCAACCCCAAGCAAGAAGATTGGACAACCCTTGTCAACAGGCAGGAATGTCAGGAGACCTGTGTAAAGTAAATGTTATAAATTATACATAAATAAAATTAACAACAGGTTCACTCCTAGTGGAGGTAAGGATGAGTTATGGCACTGTGCTGTCATTCCGACAGGCTCTTGCTCTCAGAGTGCTCCTTATCCCAAGCTCACAGATTTGCACCCAAAGTGGCAACCTCACAGCATGACAATTTTCAAGGCTCAAAATTGAGTCACAGTGGGAAGAAGTTTGGGAAATACTGATCTAGAATATTATTGCTTTATGGTGGATAAGACCAAAACTACAAAAATGTTTAGCTAAGCAGGAAGTAGACAGGAGGTAATAAACAAGAAAAATCTAATTCAAATGGTTTACAATGTAAAAGGTATAGACAAAAACAGTGGGATTGACTCAAATTTAGTTAGATACTAAGCTGGTGGAGCTATAAAATAGATGGATTCAATCTGGAGGGTCATTAGTCACTTATTTTTACTTTAGATTTTCTTACCAATTATTACCAGAACCAGATACATCAGTTATAAGTTGTTTACTATCAAAAACATCCCTCAATGGACCCTGAAGTAATTCATTAACGACACCTTCTTCCATGTCAACAAGTACTGCCTAGAAGACAAAAATAAATGCTTACCGAATGTTAAACTTTTACATAAATATTCAGACAAAAATCAATGATTTGATTATATGAAATTAAACCATAACAAATAGATGAGGTAAAATTTAACATCACAAAACAAAAATAAACCAGATCATTAGCAGAATGTTCGCTAGTGTCTGTTTATCTCATCCTTTTCCTGACCATGGAAGTATTTCTTCATTAAATGAATCCTCAAACAAGAAATGCTTGCAGTCCAACAAACAATTACTATATCTTTACCAAGATATAATTGTACACAATAAGAAGTAAAGATTTTACCCGAGCTTTAAGAGATCGAATTATTCCTTTGTGAAGATTTATATCATCTCCATTAGTAGATCTACAAAATAATGAATTCATAAAAACAGGTGATTGTTTTTATAGTAAATAAATGATCCTGAAGAAAATTACATCAGAAAAATATTACTGCCAATCCATTCCTTTCCGCCATTTGAAAAAGTTCTGCAACATTTGTGAACATCATTTTTACTATGTCATTCGTTAGCATCATTTCAGGTTTATTGCCAAATTTTCAAAGTAGGAAAACGTTATAGTTTTTAACAATATTTTCAATTTCCACAAATTCAAAATTAAACTCCTTACCTTGTATCCACATTTCTAAAGAAGTTACCAAGTGCTTCATCATAGATGCCTTTCTAAATTAGAAAACAGAATTAATCAATTTTCTCTTTAAACAATTTCACAATGATATTAGCAAAAAGTCAAGCTCAACAATTGTAAAATCTAATCCATCCAAGTAATAAAAACTATTAATAAACAAATCTACATTAAAAAAAAACAGGTAATCAAGTCAGAAAGAATGTTATTTAACTTGTTGGAAACTCGTAAGGGGAGTGGAACAAGTCACTTTTACTTTACTAGTTAGCAACTAAGAAATCATGTCAGTAGTTGAAAGCTTTCTGCACTTTTCATATACAGTATTACTTATTAATATTTTCTCCATCCACACCAAAAGCCTTCAGGTCACATTTGTGTACAGTCCCATGGGTTTGCAGGTGTCATGTGATCTCTAAATGTATTTCCATTTCCACTTGTGCTTATTTACCTTATTTACATTTGCATGCTCTCGTAAAACCAAGTCCCAAAATCTGCAGCCAACTTGATTGCCACATTGGCCCACTGACAAGAATGAAAACATGAAATTATTGTTTGCAAAAACATGAATATCACCAGTATATACTTTTCTTGATTCTATGCTATTCAGAAGTAGTGGGTCGGGGCCAGGGGGAGATTGTTGAAAACTGGCTCCTTACACCCATGATTTTCAGTTAATAAGTAACATTCCTTACTTCCTGTGAATTTCATGCCTCTGATTAACTTAATGGAGCAACAGATGTAACAAAGTTGCCCTCCAATAAGACTCAGATTCTCCAAGTTCAGGAGATATTCAAACTACTAGGAACATTTGCCATCAGATGTACTTAATGCTACACATACTCACGATGGCAAAATTCCAAGCTTCACTGGGGTAGGCACACTGGCATGTGACAAAACAATATCCAACTATAAATAGTTTTAGAATTTGTAAATATACTCAGCTGTAGTTAACTGCATATTGTGTATTGTCCACCAAATAATAACCAAAAAAAACTACGGATATACTGATTATTTTGCACATGATACATAATGCATAATGTACTGTCAGGTGATAAGCCACTTATTTCAAAGAATCAATCCTTTCAGAATAAAATTATAAATAATATGCATCATCAGTATATGGCAACTACACTGACCTTGTGAAAATAAAATGAATCAGATCACTGAGAAGGTGTGTTCAAATTGCTTGTTTTTCTTTCAAGCCCTAGTGCACACCAGGGTGATCTTGGAAATGATATCACAAGGCTACCAGAAGTTTGAGTAAAACTTTCACAGGGCAAAAAAAAAAGTTTCCACTCGTGGCTTGTCTAAAAATTTGAACGGTCAGTTGGCACTGGGCCAGGTGTAATGCTGGACGTTGAACCTGGTATCTATGGCAACTTTGCACTAGTTTTATCCTCCTGACTCTCAACAGAAGTCTGACAGCTTCCAGCTTTAAGCAGTGTATTTAATTTACTGCTGAACCTGCCTCTTTTCAAAATTAGTGCCCTTGCTCTCCTCAGCACTGCTTTCAATGCTTGACTGTTTCTTTTTTTGATAACCAGAACTGGACACCTTGTGTTTAGTGGCATCATACCAAACCCAAATATTATGTCCGAATTCCTGAAGCAGTCAGACACTTTACTTGTTAAAATGCCATATCTGGGAGAGCATATAACAGGGGTAGCACCCTCTAACAGAGGCTGGAGAGGGCAGCCAGCGTGCGTATCTAGAGCCCAGAGAAAAGAGCAAAGAGTGGGAACAAAGGGAGTACTGTAACACCCAGGGAGGAGCAAAGGGAGAAGTTGGATTGACCCTGTGAGGACAGTCTACAGATCTAGACCAAAGCCTCCTTTTTTACCTTCCCATTTTTTGAATGTGGCTACACATTAACCTGTTTCCAAGCAATCTTCCCAGTATTCACTATTTCTTTCATAATGACCATTACTTTCTGTATTTCAACAATGTGGGATAAATTTCACCCATCTCAATTATTAAAATGAAATACCTTTGACCAAATTTGACCTTAAAAAAAACTGTTTTTCTGACCATAGGGAAAATAGAAGCCCAATCCCCTTTACGCCTCAGTTAGCTCCTATATCCCCTAATTATCTCCAATCACCACCCCTCAATATGCAAAGATTGCTACTCACCACCTTCCTCTCCATATCCCATCACTGTTTCCCCTACAAAAACTTTGCTGTTCAACACTGTAGTCCCTCTCAATATCTCACTGACTCTACTTTACAGAGATAACTTCTTTGGTTAGGCATAGATGGTAAGCATGGAATAAAACTGAAAGAAAATATGTATAATACTGCAAACAGAAATTGTCGGCCAAGAGATTAGGAACACTTTAGAAACCAAAGGATGATTACAAAAACATCAACAGGGAGAAACTGGAGAAGGAGACAAAACTGACAAGAATTATTAAGACATTAAAAGCCTTAACAAATATATAAAAATAAGAAGTATCTAAAAATCAGCATTATCTAATGAGAGACAAGACAAGAGTATCAATAATGGGATACAAGAAAACAGCAGAAGTTCTGATTAACTAATTTCATTGAATCCCTATAGTATGTAAGCAGGCCATTGAGTCCACACCACCACTCCGAACAGTATCCCACTGAGACCCTCTGTGTGTTTCCCATGGCTAAGCCATCTAACCTGCACATCCCTGAACATTGTGGGCAATTTATCATGGCCAATCCACTTAACGTGCAAACCTTTGGATTGTAGAGGAAACCAGCACAGCCATACGGACAATGTGTAAACTCAACACAGTCGCCAGAGGGTTGAATTGAACACAGGTCCCTGGTGCTGCGCGGTAGCAGTACTAAACACTGAGCCCCGTGCTGCCTCTATTGGTATTTGTCTTGACAACACAAAAAACATCCGGAGAAGTACAGAAAGGGACAGGCAAAAGGGAGTGACACACACTAAATAATCACAAGGGATGAAGTACTGGAAAAATAAGAAGCAAATGTGCAAAACCAAATGAGCTTGGCTGGTCAAGTGTATTCCATTTTAACTGTAACTAACTCACAGGCAGGGTCATCTTGGGTACACACCTTACCAACTCTCTGGCACAGCTTCTGTCATATTTGAAAATATGCTATTTTAGGATTCACTCACACATTGCAATAATTGAGAGTCAAAATTCTGATCAGTTCAGTGATTTTTAATTCATTGGACTCCAGAAGGAATTTCCAGAAAGCTTTATGAGAATGGGAGAAGGGGGTAGAAAAAAAAATGAAAGGCAGAGTGCAGAATACAAACATACAGATCAGGAGCAGAAGTAGGCCATTCAGCTCCTATAACACTGTTCAGTGAGATCACAATTGATCTGACTGGAACTCAAATCTACATTCCCATCTAAATCTACATTCCCATCTACGCAATAACCTATCAAACCTTTCTAAACATGAATTTACCTCTGCCTTAAAAATTTTTAAGGACTGCGTCCTCCATGTTTTTGGGAAGAAAATTGCCTAATTGCTGTTTTAAATGGATAACGTGATTTTTAAAACAGCGATCCCTAATTCTGGATTCTCCCATAATAGGAAGCATCTTTTCGGCTAGAAAACCTTTCTGAACCATCTACAATGCATTACATCTTTCCTTAAATAAAAGTGACCACTACACAGTAATCCAGAGGCTGTGTCCTGTACAACTGAAGCACAATGTTTCTTTTTGGACGTAATCCTTCTAGTGATAAATGATTGCATACTATTAGTACAGCAAATAATTTGGAAAGCTATGTATTAACTTTCTGTAATTCATACATTGGGACAGCCTGGTCTGTCTTTAACTCAGAGCTCTGCAATTTCTCATTATTTATATAACAAACTTTTTATTCATTCTGCCAAAACGTACAACTTCCCATTTTTTCACATCATGCTCCATTTATCACATATTTGCCCGCTCACTTTATCTTTCAATATATTTTTGCACTGTTTCTGTGTTTTCATCAAAACTTGTCTTTAAGGTCTCAGCAAATTTGGCAACCGTACCCTCCATCCCTCATCTAAGTCATTTATATAAAGTACGCATAACTAAGGTCTCAGTACGTATCCCTGAGGCACATCATTCGTTACACATTGTCAACCTGAAAAAATATTTAAAAAAGAAAAGTCAACTTAAACCTACATTCTGTTTCCTGTTGGCCAGTCAATATTCTATATATGACTAAGATAACAAAGTTTAGAGCTGGATGAACACAACAGGCCAAGCACCATCAGAGAAGGAAGGCTGACGTTTCGGGCCTAGACCCTTCTTCAGAAATTTCTGAAGGAGGGTCTAGGCCCGAAACGTCAGCCTTCCTGCTCTTCTGATGCTGCTTGGCCTATGTTCATCCAGCTCTACACCTTGTTATCTCAGGTTCTCCAGCATCTGCAGTTCCTACTATCTCTTTCTATATACGACTAGTGTGTACAGCAAAACATCACATACGGACCAGATACTCAGTTACATTAGCAGCCACCCCAACACCCTTAAATGGAGCTGCATCAAGACGCTATTTAAAAGAGCCACTACACAATGCAGCAACCCAGAACTACACAAAGCAGAACACGAGCACTTATACGGAGTCTTCAAAAGAAGCAGATACCTGAGGAGCTCAATCCGCTGTTACCTCCGAGACAGACCACAACAGGAAGACACAACATGACCAGACTCACTAATCATACAACCATACATCAAGGACATTTCAGAGATGACCACAAGACTACTCAGACCCCTAGGTATCAGAGGTGCCCACAAACCAACAACCACCCTACGACAGCTACTGACTAACAAAGGATCCCCATATCCAAAACCAGTGAAACTAGGCTAATACACAAAATACCACGCAAGGACTGAGAAACACTACATAGGCCACACTAATATACAGATACATGAACACCAACTAGCCACCAAGAGACACGACCAATTCTCACTTGTCTCACTACACACGGTCAACAAGGGTCACAAATTGGAATGGGGCAACACATCAATAATCACACAAGCCAAACAGAAACATGCCAGGGAATTCCTGGTATTCTAACTCGACCGCCATCAACAAACACAATGAATGAAACCCTGTTTACATGTCACTGAGAAACAAAAACGCAAGTAGTAATAACCACCCCAGCAAACCGAGGCATATAAATAACAAACTGCACAAAACACTGATGCTCCACTGACGATGTTACCCATCAGGGTGACGAAACATCTGCAACCAAACCCTTAGGCTCAGTAAGCCTGTCAACAACCTCATCTATATATGCCAATATGCTCCCCCTAAACTATGAATTTTATTTTAGCAACAACCTTTGATGTGGCACCTTATGAAACACCTTCTGGAAATTCAAATACTGTACGATCATTGGCTCCCTTTCAGGCACAAAATCTGCTAGCTCCTTAAAAATTCCAATGGATTGGTGAAACATGACTTTCCTTTCACAAAACCATGGTGATTTTCCTCAATTACTTGAACTTATCAAAGAGCCCTGTTATAGCTTCTTTAATAATAGGTTTTAATTTTTCCTTCTGAATGTTGTTAAGCTAATTGGCCTGTCCATTCCTGCTTTCTGCTTCATTCTCTTTTTGAACTAAGGAGTTACATTAATCATCTTCCAAATAAAAACACTGTGCCAAAATCAAGGGAGTTTTGGAACACTAAAACCAATGTATTACCTATCTCACCATTCTTAAATCCCTAGGATGAAGTTCATCAGTACACAGACACTTATCAAACTGCAGCACCAACAATTTACTTACTACCACTTCTCATCTGGTGATTGTAATTTTCCTGAGTGCTTCCCTCCGTTCCAATTCATTATTTATCAGTCCTTCAGGAATGTTACTTGTATCTGCTACAGTGAAGACAGATGCAAAATACCTGATAACTCACCCGGTAGTTCCTTATTTTTCACTATAAATCTCCCAGTCTTACTAACTAGAGGACCAACTGTTACTTTGTTAACACATTTCTTTAATTATTTATAGGACCTCTTGCCATCTGTTTTTATATTTCTGGCTAGCTTTCTCTTCTACCTCTTTATCTAGTTCTTCAGTCATTCTTTGCCACTTATGATCTGACCAACTACCGTTCTTTGCACGATGATGCACATTTTATTTCAGTTTGATTAAATCTTTAACATTTCTAGTTAAGCACGAGTCACACATGTTCATTCTTCTTTCTCATTGAAAGTATCTATTCTGTGATAGCTCCTGCATCTGGATTGATCTACACATTAGCCTATTTTCCTAAATCACTTCAGGTAGTTCTGTTTCCATGCCCTACTAATTCCCCATAGGGCTCCCAGAGCTGTCTGAAATTGTTCGTAGGGGTAGTTATGAAGACAGGAGAGCAGATAGAGCTGGCTGAAGAGAACTGGCAAGTTAATGTTAAAGGACAGGTCAATTAGAGAAGCAGACAATCACTGACGGCAACTTGCAGATTCCCACGTCAACCCTGCATCTGAGTTTGCTTGTTGGGGTAGCAATAGTGGCAGTTTCCTTAGCTCTGTGCCAGGAGGCCCAGATTCAAGTCCCATCTGCTCCAGAGGAATGTAATGAAAATCTTGCACTGGCTGATGAGGAAAACAGCCAGCATGTAGGCTCTGTAGGAGGGAGAGCGCTGTCAGCTTCACGGTGAGCTCAGGAAGCGGTGGGGAGTAAGCGGGCAGCCATGTCGGTGAAATGGCGGAATAGAGCCGCTTACCTTGGACTAGGACTGACTGAGTCATCTCGGTCCCCTCTCCCTCCCTCCCTCACACAGACGGTCCGCGGGTGCTGTGGATTCACCGGAGTTCTTTCCGCCGCCGATTCGTCGGTTTTGCGCGCCGTTACCTGGAGCGGACGTCACTGACGTGTGACGTCGCGTTCAGAGGAAGCGAGACGCCGCTGGGGGCGGGACTGTGAGTTTGACGTCAACGACTTCAGTCCGTCTCGTGCTGAGTGTGAGCTGGTGCAAGCGCCGTCAGTGTCTTCTCAGTCTGCGGTCTTTTACAACTTGTCTTGGCTTTCTCTATGAATCGTGCTCAGTTACTTTTATTCCAATTGGATAGTGCTTGAGTAATTTTGTTTGAGCTGTTTATTGGACGGTACTGATGCAATTTTGTCTGAGCTCAGTGATAAATTAAGCTTAACAGTGCGGAGTTGGTGTCTCTTGTTAATTAGTGACTGTGGAAAGGTTAAAGCCTTCCTTTCCCATAATTTATCTTTGCCACGGTGGCAGTGATGCCATGTCTGTTTTGTGTTGTAGCCACCCAGATGACGCGAAGTTCTTGACCGCAAGCGCTTGGTCCACACTGTAATTCTAACGGTTGTAAGGTTGAGGATATAATAACAGCAGAATGACGAGTAGGTAAGTGTTTGTTTGAAAGCAGCTGACAATCTGAAAGCGGCGTGAGGCAGCAGCATTTTTTTTTAAATTTACAGTTATTACTCTTTGATTTGTTGGTAGGTGGTGGGGAGGCTGGATTCAGCAAAACATCGCAACGGCTAAAGCCAAGGTATGGCCTTTTGTAAACAAATCAGATTTCCTGCAAAGCTTGGAATGATGGAGTAATTCGTTACATTGTTTTAGGATTTCCTTTTACCAAACTAATTTCATTAGTAGCTTGCATACATATTCATTGCTTCTCTAATTTATGCGCGCCGATACAGCCATGGCGTTGCACTTCTGTATTGGAGAATATGGTGTTATATCATTTGCCCACTTAAATCTATTTGGTTTTGCATGCTCTCTGCATGCACGTTTTAAAAGTTAACTTTAACTGTTTGCCTTTTATTTCGTTGACCTGCTAAATCTCCTACCTCCCTACCTGAAAATAAGGGTGATGACTGAAGGAAAAGTATGACCCTCAGCAGCTCCTTTGCACTTTACCTTCCTCCCGGCCCATACTTATTGACCTCAAAGGCTGAATAGGAGTTCATCCTTGATTTGCCTAATTCCACTCTTTATAAAGGTAAGGATTCCATAGCCTTTTTTTAACAGACTCCTCACATTATCACACTACCTTCAAAGATTTGTACATGTACACCCCCATGTCTTTTTATTCCTGCACTGTTTAAAAATTGTCCCATTTATTTTACATCTCCCTAGTAAATAAATTACTTCACAGTTTTGTGGTAAGCTTCATCTGCCATAAGAAATAGATAATAAAGCCCCTTTTGTCTGCTGTATTGTTCATTAACCCACCTGGCCCAGGTTACTTTACAGCTCACTAAAAATAGCTGTCCTCTAGTTACATCAACTAGTACGTAAAACTTCATTCAAATTCAGAAATTCTGAGTAAGAAGATGAGATGTGGGTGGAGTTGTGCAGAAATTTTTTTTTGCAATGGCATTTGTGTTGTGGCATTGTATATGAACATGCATTATATTAACATTGCTTATTAGCGTAAATGGAATTGAGGATGCCTATTTGCCCTCATCTCTAGTTGGATGGCAGACACTGGCAGTGTCTCTTGCTTTTTAGCTTCTTACCTTCCCAGGTTTCAGACTCTTTAGCAAATGGAGATGAAAATTTGAAATTGTCAAGAACATTTTCATCATTGAAAGAGTAGTATGTGAGGTGAAGAAGGGACTCCTGTAAAACGAATCATATTCCATAACAAACTTATTTTTTTCATTCACAGTCTGCAAAAGCTGTGGAGCTTTTGACACGTGATCTGGCTGAATTCACTCAAGTCATCCAACAGGATACTGTGACTACAATTTCAACAACAGCCTTAGCATTCAAAGAGAAACTTAATGTGAGCCTATATTCTGATTCCAGCAGATGTTGTACTAAACAAGTCTGCCTTGCAAGATCAGATTTTTTTTTTTGTTTTAATAAGCTGGTCTCTCCTGCTGTTATTGGATTGCTGCACGGACCTCTCTAATTTCAAATCTCCTGTTAGCTTTGTTTTTGTGCACCTCCTGTTCAGCCATAACCTTGTGCGCCTCGCTCTGTCTAAGCACCTCATAATCTAAATGTCCTTGTTTGTTATGATCTGCCTGTACTGCTCGAAAAACAAAACTTTTTGTTCTATACTTGGGCACATGTGACAACAATAAATCAAATAAAAGAAAATGCATGCAATATTAGAGATTTTAACGACAAATGGATGTTTACTAACTAAGAGAAATGAAAAGAAAATAGTAAATCCAGATTTTTTACTTATAACACCTTCAAAGATTTTAAATCTTTTAAATTATTCTAAAGATCATTTGAATGATAATATAACTATATAATGTAAAAATATAATCCCAATAACACCTTTCTCAATCCCAAAAACATCCATACTTCAAAGGATACATTGTACAGTACTTCCACCAGAAAACCCTGTCGCTAACTGTTCACAGTAAGGTAATCTAGCATTAACAAATCTTCTTATTGTCTCCCTTTCTTAAGACCAACTTTACATGGAATAAAATTTCTTTGTTGGATACACTAAAACTGGAGGTGAAATTGAAAATTGTTCTCTCCCTCCTCCCCATCCCCCTCCCCTCTATGTCGACTGTTTTCCGTAAGCTTACCAAAGATGTTCAGAAGATGCTAACCAAAAACTTGAGGTGCAATTGTTTACCTTGCTAGGTTGTAAAGCCTCACAAGGTAAATTTTTAAAAATTCGTTCTGAAAACAAGCCCTAAAAAAAAGGCAACAGAAACATTCTTCAGTTAATTAATTCTTTCAAACTCCCAGATAATATGCCACTAAAAATTCTGAAACTGCAAATGTAACACAAATTTATATTAAAAATATATAAATATCAAAAGACCCTGTGGTTATAACGATTTTTTGGTATCAAAGGTAGAATGTTCCAGCAGCAATAGAACTATAAGTTTACTAAATTGAGCTAAAATGTGCAATGAAACAAAATCTGATTCTAAAAAAATTTAAGCAACTTGTTCAAGTTCACAGATACGCCTATGCTATTATGATCTTCACCACTCAGAAGGTTGCTATGTTTGGGAATACAATATTCATGTGGAACCAGAGACACATTTGATCACAGTACTTAACAAATTGCAGACTACACAAAATTTACTTTTATACTTCTTTACTAGGTTGAGGAGCACGCAAAAGGTGGTCAGGTATTTAGCAAGGGACTTTCAAACTTACTTGGAGCGATCTCTGATGCGTTTGCACCTGCAGTGGAAGAATCTGTCACTTCTGAGACGAAAGCAATAAATGACTATCAGATGGGAAGTAGTGAGCCATATGATAGTCTGAAGGTATGTACAGTGTTCTAAAATAATGGACAAAAGTGAAGTGGAAGGACAGTGATTATTTAAGAATTTTTTTTCTTTTATTTTGCAGGCCCGACTCTCTAACCTTCAAGCTGATCCTGCAACATACTCCAAGAAACCAGATGGTAATATTCAGCTATTAAGCTTTATTCATTCATGGGATGTGGGTGTCAGTGGCTGGGCCAGGAAGGAGTGATGTTAAGTTACCAAAATGGTGCATTCTATATTTGGGAAGTTGCAAACAAAGTTTCTTCCAGAGTATTTAGTATTCATATTCTAACTCCAGCATCAGGCCTTGTTTACTGGATTATTTTACTTAATGTCTCATCACAAATTATACGTTAATTTATTGTGTCCATACTGATTAGTTGCATGCATCTTGCTATTTGTTTCATCTTTGTGAACTAATGCTTCTCGTAGCTGAAGTAAGATTTAGTGCTGCAGTTCTAATCTGTTCAGTGTTTCAGCTTTTTTGTGTACTAGAAATACAGATACAGCCAGCGACAAAAAACAAATTTAGACTGTAGAAAACTATTGGATCTGAATTTGTAAAACAGATATGCAGGAAAATTGAGAAATTAGAACAAATAGCAATGTGCAAGAATTTTTAACCTGTATAGCTATGGAAATTGAAGGAATATGCAGTACTGAGTTTACAGTGCTGCCGCTATGCATGCAATAACCTCATAGTAATGTGTACTGGTGGCTGCTATTATTCCAGAAGTAAGGAAATGGAAAAGTGGGTACGGTTATTAACTGGAGGTCGAGTGGAGATTTTTAAAAAAGTACAATTTATATCCTGCACCAATAACTGATTTATGTGAATGTAATTATACTTTGGTTCAATTCTCTCACCCTGTGCCTCCAAATGACAATGTGATAATCAGCCACAGAGTTTTGTGTGTAAATATGTTGCAAATTAATTCTCAAAGTTTGTTGTGGAACCTTGCCCAAGTAAGAAATGCCAAAAATTCACAGCCTGCACGGCCTGAAGTAATTGTTGCCATTCCAGTGTATACAAGTTGATGTTCGAGTTACCTGCAAAGTGAAATATACTGATAAGTCATTTCACAGTTGCATAGTTTAGTCAAGCAATACTCATTAAAGACCCATGAGCCAATTTCAATCCAGTTTCTCTATTCCCATCATTTTTCACTCCTGACGTTTCAGTCCTTAAGTAACCCGAGTTCATAATGTAGTTCAGCATACCTATACAATGTTCTGCATTTAACAGGAGTGTAACTTAATATTCTGCTCAAGGACTGCAATGTTTCTGTTTATGTAGACGAGTCTGTCCACTTTTCGTTGTTACTGGCGAGTAACAAAAAGTAGTAATGTTTATCTTTATCACTAAATACCTGCCATTCATTATATTAGAAAATCCTTAATGCTTGGTGATCAGCAGAATTTGTCTTGTCATTGGATCTCCTCTTGAGATATGTGTAATGAACATTGTGCATATTGGGTTATTTAACTCAATCATCCTAGTTTTGAACTAGAAAGTAGCAGTGGCAAGCTCTCAGAAAACTTGGAAGTTTAGGAGATAGGCTGATAGGTTGTTTTGTTTATGTCAAACACCAACATAATTAAGCAACCATCCTCTGCAGTGATTGAATTAATTCAGTCCCCACATAGTGTTGCTATGTTGACTTGCTGCATAGACAAATAGATAATGCTGTTAAATTTAATTTATCATCCTCTTGCCTTTTTACTCTGTCCAGGATTTAGGAAGATTGGAACTCCATGTGAGATTAAATGCAAGAGATACAATATAATTTACAGTTGCAAGGGGCACTATTGATTGTCCTATTGCGTGATTACAAACCATGTGCAACAGCCCTGAAAATGTGTACTGCCTGTGTGCAGGTTTATCTTACCTCTGTAAGAAATAGAGGGTTGTAGGGAAGATCCCAATTCATATTGAAGCGCTTCCATCAAATCAATTGAAAATTTTCAAAGATTTAATCAGAAACATTCTGTGAACCCCACCTCAAACAAACTAAGTCAAGGAATTAAATTAGCAGAAAATAATACTCTGTTAGCTGGTGGAATGCAAATAGCAGAATAGGAAGTAACATCTCGTGAAATAGAGACAGTGCTAAAGCAAAAAGAGGGGAAGAGAAAAATAAGAAAAAATTGTAGAAGAAGATCACCTTAAAATAAATTTTAAAAATAACAGAAAAATAATGAAGTGCAACAGGACTCCTATTCATACCACTCGAAGTTGTTGGCAACATTTCACAGCTTTAAAGCCATGTTTTTATTGTTTACTCCCATCATTGAGATGGGGGAGACAAATCTCCACACCTCAGTCATCTCCTGCTGCTCTTCCTTGTCTGATTTTTTTTTTAAAATCAATATTCCAAATTAATTAATATTGTGATAAATTCCTTTCAATTGCCTACAATTTTTATTGAGATTTTAGTTGTCATTATGAAATCTCTTCCACATTATTACCAAGAATACAGTATCTGTCCAGAATTTTTAAAAAGTGCGCTTTTCTGTTTGACTTAATTCTAGTCATATTTTGTACCTCGGCCCACATCTGCCCTTCTCATGGGTGAAGACTTTGAGCTGCTAACTTTAAATTGACTCATGTTGTTATAGTTACCGTGGACTAATTTGCATCTAATGAGCAGAGGGTTCTTGTGATATGCATTGACCAAATGAAATTTTGGGTAGTCTTGGCCTAATCTATAAATTGAATTTTTTTTCTTTAATTTGAAATGTTCAAACGTATTTTGACTGATTCCAGCGAATTGACTACTTGAGTTTTATTGATAGCCTGTTCTGAAAAATGTTTAATTAGCTCACTTTCCTTTTTCTACGTAAATCTTTTGTTTCCACAGACCACTATAACTCCTGGCTGTTGAGTTTCACCTTGGATGATGAGAAGTGTGCTATATCTGACCTCTTGGCTAATAATCCACGCATAAGAGACCTTTATGCAAAATTGGTATTTTTATCAGTATTTTTGGCAAATTAAAATACTTGACAAACTACAGTTGTATGAAAACTTATTGCATTGGCATCTACTTGCCAAAGAGTACTGCATCAGTCTGTTTAAAAAATGAATTGTGTACCAAAAGTAAATTCTCCAAATTGTAGCAAGAATATATTCAAAATCAGTTTAAAATAAGTTTTAACTTCAACTTTAGAAGAGCAATATAATTATCAAGGGCCAAAAATTCTTATATTCTTTCTTAATTTGAACTGGCAACTTCACTTCACTTCTGTGAAATTATTTAACCATGTTAATTTAAGTAAACCTGTCACTTTTATGGAGCATTTACTAGTATACTTTTATGCTTTCATATATTTCTATTAAAATAACTCTCTTACATTTATGGTTTAATTTTATTTGCATAGTGAATTCGTACTGAGGTTTTTTTTGATTTTGCCTTTTTTTTATAACACCTTTTTATAAAATAGGTTCCCTCTGAAATTACTCATGCAGACTTCTGGTCTCGGTATTTCTACAGAGTCCATCAGCTTCATCAGGTCAGCACTCCAATGGGTTGATGTTTTCTGGGAACAAACAGCAATGATGTGCGGTATGGATAACAACAAAATTAATTTCAGTATCTCTGGATAGTGATGATGGGATGAGGGAGCGAATATAAACTACTGTGAATGCATCTCGTTTGGATGATGGGTGAAGTGACTTGGCTGTGGCATTCTCTGGAATCAGTGTAACATCTGGTGATTGCTCCTAGAAGGCTGTTTATTCAAAGACCATGGGTTTTGAGAATGGAGGAGGAGGACCTACAGGGGCAATACTTCCGCTAAATATTCAGCTAAGCATTTGTAATGATTCTGTACCACTTCCAGACAAGTGAGGTTGATTCTGTTTATCTGAGTAGAAATCATGCACTCTTGCACAGATGTAAGATTATAATTTGAGCAACATGGTACCAAGATGCTCGCTTCTGGGCAACTCCATAAACCACATTAGCAGATAAGGAACTATTAGAAACTTGACATTGGGTTCCTGTTGTCCTTTAGTGTGTCTTCAGTACTGCAGTAAGTAGACAAAACTATATTGCAATTGAGCTCATTGGCTCTTAAAAATGCAATATTCCGTAGCTGGTAGTTTTCAGATTCTCTAAGTGGTGTGGCTTGCTTCAAGTATAACAGCCTTTACTGAAGGAGTTAAATGTTGTTCATCTAACCATTTTTTTCATTTTAGCAAGTCAAATCTACTGTTTCTGTACATATACAGGCCTTTTGCAGGTGTAAGCATGGTCAGGTATACAGAACAGCTTCTGCAGGGAATAAAGAGGCAAAATAATTAATAATCAATAATAATAATAATGGTATTCTAGGAACATGAATTTTATAGTGAAAGGCTGGATTTCAGTAGAACTTGCATTCATAAATTCAGATGTAAAGTACATAATCAGTTAAAAATATGGAAACCTGTAATAGTCATGTAATAAAAATTAATAAGTCCACAAATTGCAGCAGGTAACAGGGAAGCATGAACAAGATTTGAAGAATTATTGAATTAAAATTAAAAACTAGTGCACCTTAGCACTTTCTTTTAACTCCTTGCACAGGAAGAAGCTAGGAGAGCAGCCTTAAAAGAAAGAGCAGAACAAAGCACATATTCTGTGGATCTAAAATGGGAAGATGAAGGTATAGAAATACATTATAAACTCCTTACGCTGTTCTGAAGAGCTATTTAAGTAAATCTTGTGTTCATATAATGGTCCAATGAGCTAAGGAATTAAAAATTGTTACATTTTCTTCTATAATCTTTTGTCCTTAGATGATTGGGATGACACCACCTTTTCTGCTGTTGCTTTTAACACGAAAGATCTAAATATGATAACTAATGACTGGCATGAACCATCAGGAAACAAATTGGAAGAAACTGGCTTGAGAGTTGCTGTGTCAACTTTGTCTGACCACACATCAAATGAAATCCAGCCACTTGCTTTGTGTTCCACTGAGGACATTCAAGGAATCCAACTAAATCACCCAGCAGAAGAAACTATCCAAATGTTAGAATCATTTTTGGAAATGGAGAAGAAGCATGAAAAGAAAACTGTTTTAAAAGAAGAATTGTGTCACAAACTATTTGGAGATGAGGGCATAAGTACTGGTGAGGACTCTTCAGGTTTTGAAGAGTCCCCAGTCTCCGTTCTCGAGAGAAATTTTGCTCACCTCGATTTACAATCTGACATTGATAAAAATGCAACCATCAAATTAAATTCAAATGTTGAAAAATCTGCTTTTGTTAGTAACAAAGGTGAGTATTTTGCTTCAAATTTATGTGTTAACTGTGTTAGTTGAATTGGTTTTTGTTTCAATTTTCTTATTTCTTTACCAATTTTGCTCTTCATCTCCTGAAAACATTGGCTCCACCCTTCAGTGCACAGTTTGATAAATTACCATCCTTCAAACTCATGCTTTGTGTTGTTGTGTTGTGCATGGTGTTTGACTGTTGAGTTTTATAGAAAATTCTAGCATGTATTCAACATGTTTCTCATAAGTCTGCTTGTAATTCTTGAACTCAGTCAGAACAGGAATATATGGTTGAATTTCTTCTCTTCAACTTGATGCAAAGACCAATGATCACAATGCTACTGGCAAACTTGCTGAAATCTTCAGATTTAGGACAAATTATAAATTCAACTTGGGACCAGTCAATATATTTAACGGGTTAGTTGCTTGAATAATTGGTAGAGTTTTTAATGCTTAATCCTTCACAAAATTCATTTTCTGAACATTTTAATCAGCCATTTAAATCAACCATCCATAGTTAAGTTGTTGTAGAGTCTATATAAATTAGACCTTTTGCACTTTGCTCAGTCTTCCTGTTATATCAAACTCACTTTAAAACTTTTCTAATTTGAATGATATGTGCATTAATAGTACTTCAGTAATGATCTGTGCACCCTGATGGATTGAGCTCTCATGCTAAACTATTGAAATTGCTGAGGTCAGTTATATTAATTCATGGGATTCAGGCATTACTGGTGAGGACAGCAATTAATGCCTGACCCTAACCACTCTTGAGAAGGCGTTGGAGAATTAGCTTCAAGAACAGATGTAGTCTATACATCCTCAATGGTGGTAAGGAGTTCCATGGTTTTAAACACACAACAGTGAAGGAACGATGATATAATTCAGAGTTGAGATGGTTTACGATTTGGAAGAGTATTTACAAATGGTGTTCCCATACACCTGCTAACTCTTATTCTAGCCAGTAGAAGTTAACGGTTTATAAGGTGCTAGCAAAAAATGCTGGTGTGTTGTACAATGAACCATGTGGATGAAACACATTGTGTTAGTGATGGAGAAAGAAAGTACACAAGATGATGGTAGTTTGCCAATTAAGCAGGCTGTTGTGGTGTAGTTCCTTTGAGATTTTATGGATCTGCACTCATTCAATCAACGACAGAGTACTTGGACCTTATAGATGATAGAAAGGGGTTGAGGGACCGGGAGGTGCACATAACTCCTAACCTCTGACCTGCCCTTGGATCTGCCCGATTTCTGAGTGGTCCAATTTAGTTTCTGATCACTGGTGACCTCTAGAGTGTTATAGAGTCATACAGCTTGGAAACAGACCCTTCAGTCCAAACCGTCAATGCCAACCATGTTTCCAACTAAATTGGCCCCACCTGCTTTTCCATCGCCCATATCCTTCCAAGCATTTCCTATTCATGAACTTATCCAAATGTCTTTTAAACATTTGTAATTGTACCTGCATCCAGCATTTTGTCTGGCAGTTCATTTACCCCATGAACCACACTGTATTTTAAAAATTGTCTCTTGTGTCCTTTTCAAATATTTCTCCTCCCCTTAAAAATATGCCCCTGTGTTTTCAAATCCTCACCCCAGGGTAAAGACCCTTGTCTTTCACTTTATCTATGCCCTTACAATTTCATAAATCTTGAAGGTTTATAAACCTTAACCTCCTATGCTACAGTGAGAAAAGTCCCAGCCGTTCCAGTCTATTTTTATATCTCAAACCCTCCATTCCTGGCAACATCCTGATAAATCTTTTTTGAACTTGAGACCAGGATGTGTATTTAATGTAGTTCATCACTGCATAAGATTCACAAGCAGAATTCTGTGATTTCCTATTTCTTTAACCTGTACTGCATAAATGCCTGGTTTAATGCAACTGTCCTTTGAAGCACTTCACGTGTCTAACAAGTACAACCTAGTCCATCAGACAAAATAAAACACTACTTCTCCATTTCTGATGTGGTGTAGGCCAATTTTCATTGCTAATGCCTGTTTGTGATTTGGGGACGGAAGGCCATGCAGGCAGTGATTCAGACAGCGTTGTGACCTCAACCTGTTGATCTAGGTAAGTAATCCCCTCCCCTGCACTCAACCAAACTTTCATGTTACTTTCTGCCACGCTCTCACTGGCAACCCCATAGTAACCTCATTTATTTAGGCCTTCAGCTTCCCAAATTACCCCTGAGCCCCAGGCTTACCCACTTAATGCCCAACAAAGCCTGTGTGCTCCAATGCTGTACTATCTCCTATCATCTTATCACAAGTTGTCTCCTGCATAGTTGTTCTCTCCTCTGAATCCCCCCCTCGCTCTGTCCGGTTCTCAAAATTGAATCTGCTAATTCCCTACCACAACAGCAACCTCTGGTTAACCCGTTTTCTGTGATTTTTTTTTTTCAGTCAGGAAACCCCTAGGACACACTGATTCCATCTCCCCCATTCTACTGCCCGACTTGGAACGACAGCCCTGAATGAAGGCTGACCAGATCCTTAACTGACATCTGTGCAGTTTCCTGATTGACGTACTAAATTCCAGGCTGATGGCATTGAACCTGTAGGAGTTATTGTAACCTACTGTCAGGGCTTTAATGATTTAGAGCCCCTGAACCTGATTAAACCAGGTGGCCACCTGACTGATGCTTCTGGATGATGCCTTTGAGTATGTTGTGACCCCTGACTGACAAGAGTCCCCTTGACTTGACTGAAGGGTCAGTCCCTTTGACTTTGAGACATGGCTGTTTGACTGAGGCACATTTATCTGTTTGCTGCATAATCTGCTGGCACATACGGCGATTGTTGTAATGCTGTACGGCAACATGTCTACCCCCTTGACTGATCATTGCTGGCCGGCTTTGTGTCTGTCCTAAAAGGTGCTGTGAAATGGAGGTTCTGTGAGTTTGGAGAATATGAATGAGGTGGCAATGTATAAAAAAGCAAGGCAAGGCAGAGATGCTGTATGCATCCACGTAGATTCAAAGGGAGAGCACTAAGAGGCTAAAAGCCCTGATATGCACCATTCATGAGATGAATGCCTGTCCCTGTGTAAAACTGCCTGGCAGCAGTGCTACAATGTAAGGAACTGTTGATCTTCAAAGTGCAGTATTAAAGTATAAACCTGTATATTATAAGCGAGTCTGAGATGTGTCATGACAGTGTGGTGAGGCTGCTGCTTGGTCAAAGCCAACCTTCGTACTTAGAGATTGCAAGCTGTTGCTGCTTATGTAGCATGCCCTGAGATGTTGGGGAATGCTAGCCAAGGTCAATGCCTGAAGAGACATCATCATGCTACAGCCACCAGGTAACTGCTCTGACTTTCCTGTCAGAAACTGGTGCCAATTAGTTTCCTTTGCTGAGGAAAATAGCAACCTATATGTAAATGTCATAGGATTAAGTAACTAATGCCACGCAATTAGGTCCGTTCCAGCTCATTAGCGAGATTCTTGTTTGGCCATTGAAACCGTCTGCACGAAATCAGTCATTTATTTTTCCCTCGGTTTTGAGAAAATAATTTTTCCGTTCTTGCCACTTTCCCCCTGACTATCTCACCATTGCTGTTTGTCATTCAGGGGCTGGGAATATTTAGCCCATTGTCTTTCACGAAGGTATTTTGAGTTGGACAATGAGTCTAAGACTTTTTGCATAGTTGAAACTAATAATCTCTGGTGTGAGGGCATTGTCTTGTGAGCAAAGGCTAAATAGGCTGGGACTCTACTCATTGGAGTTTAGAAGAATGAGAGGTGATCTTATTGAAACCTGTAGGATTTTTATGGTGCTTGACAAGGTAAATGCTGAGAGGCTGTTCCCCTCATGGGATAGTCTGGGACCAGAGGGCATAGTGTCTGAATTAATTGGTGCCAATTTAAGACTCAGATGAGGAGAAAATTCTTCTAGAGGGTTCAGTATCTTTGGAACTCCTTACCACACAGCTGTGGGCCAGAGTCCTTATGTAAATTTATGGCTGAGATAGATTCTTGATCAGTAAAGATGGTCCAGGATTGGCATGTCACCCGGGGAGTGGGAGCTCACTGACTCTCACAGGTACCTAGACTACGCCACATCTCCCCCACCTTCCTGCAAGAATGCAATCCCTTACTCCCAATTCCTCCGCCTCTGCACATCTGCTCCCAAGATGGGGCATTCCACTCCTGAACGCCCCAGATGTCCTCCTGTTTTTAAGGACTGCAACCCCCGCCCCCCTCACCCTCAACCCCACCCCCACCCTGCCACAGGTGATTGAAAATGCCCTCAATTGCATCTCTTGTGTCTTTGCACTCTCTTATCACCACCCCACCTACCTTCCCCAGCCCCATGCCTCCTCTCTGTATTCATTTCGGATCTCCTTTCCCCATCCCCATTTCTGAAGAAGGGCCCTGACCCGAAACGTCAGCTTTCCTGCTCCACTGATGCTGTGTTCCACCAAATCCACACTGTTATCTCTGAATGTTCTTGCTATTTGCCAGTACAGTGGCCTTTTCTTTTGTTGTGGAGACTGCATTTAGGTGACCAAGGCTCTTGTCTGAAACAGATTAAACTAAACTATTGGGGAAAAGAAATGGCTCAGGTACCATAATTAAGTTCGTGATTTCCAGGTAAATCCATTCTGCCACCATTACTTTGTCAAAGATTAGGAATTGACCTTTTCTAGGGATACTCCTCTGACGTTTAAAATGCTGTAAAATTTAGGAGATATTTTGGACATCACTTTAGAGTGGTTCTCTTTCCATGAAAAAAGTTTGGATTGACTTCTAAAATATATAGCAATGCTAATCATACTCTTCTTTCAAAGTGAGCATCTTTCTTCTAGTTTTGCTCTGGCCAGACAAACAGGAGTTTCAGCAGCATGTGGAGGGAATAAAAGGAGCTACAGAAAAACCAGTAAGAAAGAGACTAGTTCATGAACATTTACTGGAGTTCCTTGACGCTGCACTTCGCACATTTCTGCCTTTTTGTGAAGGGCAGTCACCCTAAGCTCACCCTTGAATTCCACTCTTCTATCCATAATTGAGCCACAGCTATAATGATGCCAGGAGTTGATTGACCCTGGTAGAACACAAACTGACCGTCAATGAGCAGATTATGCTAAGTAAGTTTCACTTTAAAAGCATTGATAACAGCATTTTATATTACTAATGATTGAGAGTAGGCTGATGGGTGATAATTGGCCAGTTGGATACATCCCTGCTTTTTATGATCAAAGCTCACCTGAGCAATTTTTCTGAAGACTTGTAACATAATCAAAACAGTGTCTTTTCAAATAGTGCTAGACCTGCTGAGTTTCTGCAGCATTTTCTGTTTCATTT
Source organism: Stegostoma tigrinum (assembly GCF_030684315.1). Classification (NCBI taxonomy): domain Eukaryota; kingdom Metazoa; phylum Chordata; class Chondrichthyes; order Orectolobiformes; family Stegostomatidae; genus Stegostoma; species Stegostoma tigrinum. The sequence continues at coordinate 60,663,391 of NC_081357.1, read as the reverse complement.
CAGTTTTCTATATTGTCAGCTGTATGTCAGTGTTGTAACCACATTTGCATGGCTTGACTGGGGATGTGACTAATTCTAAAGGGCAAGTCTTCAATTCAGAGTGTTTTCAGAGCCCATAACCTATATTGTATCTGGTATCTTCAACCATTAATTAACATAATGTAGAGTGAATTAAATTGGCTGCATACTGGCCACTTTGGTGACCTCAGGAGAAAGCAAAGATCGATCATTCAATTAACACTTCTGCCTGAAGATTGTTGCAAACCCTTCAACCTTCTCTCTTGCTTTGTTGTGCTTGGAACCCCCATCATTGAGTCTGGATATCCTCTGGAACCTCCTTTTTCTGTTAATTGTTTAATTTAATCACCGCCATTTGTGGTTGGAATGGGCAAAACAGTAGAGCCTTTGATTCGGTTCATTAGCTTTGGAATCTGCAGACCATTGCTGCTTCCTTATGTAGACCTGTCATAGCTTCCAGGCACTTGGCACCTCATTTATAGGAATGCTTGTTGCTGTTCCTGACAGTTTTCACACTCTTCGTTGAATCAACACTGGTACCTTTAATAGCAGTGGTAGTTAGAGAGACCACAAGCTTATAAATTATGTTTCATTACAGTTCCACTGGTCCTGATAGCCCACAGCTCTTCATGAATGACAAGTTTTGAGTTGATATATCTGATCTAAGTGTGCCCCATCTAGTATAATGGTTGTACCACACGACATAGTCATTTTCGTAGTTTTAGAGCATGGAGACAGATCCTTCGGTCCAGCTAAACCATGCAGTTCAAGAAGGAAGCTCACCATCAACTTTTTGAGGGCAACTAGGTACGGACAATGAATACTAGCCATGCTCCACAAATGTTTTTTTTTAAGAATAACATGCTAAATGCCTTCTTAACCACCCTGTCCACCTGTGAGGAAAATTTCAAGGAATTGTGCACTTTAACCCTTGGGTATTGCTGTTCTACAACACTACCAAACAAAAGGCTTTGTGTTCACAAGTACTTGCTGTGGTCATCCGTATCTGTACTTGTTAAGAACAGATGCAACAACTATGGGTAGATTGGTGAAGTCATAGTTTTTTCCTTCTGCTATCTACTATAGGCTAGTCTTACAGATATGTCCTTCAGTACTCTGTTTGTTAGTTTAGTCAGTGTTACTGCTGCCTATTCACAGGACATTGTACAGGGGATAGAGGTTCATTTTGTGACCTTCCTACCTTCATTGCTCCTTTTAAGTGGCGCTCAACATGGAGGAGCACTGAATCCTGAACTAAGACAGGATGGTAAATGGTAACTGCAGGTTTCTTTACTCATTTGACTAGAAACCCTAAGATTTCATGGCGTATAAGACTCAGTTTAGGGCGGCACGGTGGCTCAGTGATTAGCACTGCAGCCTCACAGCGCCAAGGACCTGGGTTCGATTCCAGCGTCGGGTGACTGTCTGTGTGGAGTTTGCACATTCTCCCCATGTCTGTGTGGGTTTCCTCCGGGTGCTCCGGTTTCCTCCCACAGTCCAAAGATGTGCAGGCTAGGTGGATCGGCCATGCTAAAATTGCCCATAGTGTTCAGGGGTGTGTGGGTTATAGGGGGGATGGGCCTGGGTGGGATGCTTCAAGGTGTGGTGTGGACTTGTTGGGCCGGAGGGCCTGTTTCCACACTATAGGGAATCTAATCTAATCAATATTGAGGAGCCTCGGAACATGCACTCCTGACATACAGCCCTGGGACATTTATTGTAAGACATGGTTTGGTGAGTATGACTGCTGTTGAAACCTGTCTGAACTGTGGCATATTTTCAGATATAAAAAGCGATGGAACTTGCAGGATGGATTGGTGCTTGGGTTGATGTTGAGTGCTTTGTTTATTTTTGATCCTTTTCAACTTTTCTGCAGAGTTTGATACAATTGAGGGGCTTGTTGGGCCATTTCAGAGGGCTCTTGAGCATCAACCACATTGTTGTGGGTCTGGCGTCATGATATAGGCTGATTTCCTTATCCTGAAGGGTATTAATAAACCAAATCAGTTTTTGCAACAGTGGTAGATTCATGATCACTGTTACTGAAGTATAGCTTTTTGAAGTCAGTATTAATTGAATTGAATTGCATTGCATTTCCCTTCTACTAACAGTGCAACTGAAGGAGAAAATACTAAATTAGAAAATTCTCAGTGGGCCAGATTTTTGTAGCTAAAGAATAGAATTTTGAAATCTGAAACTGACTTGGCTACTTCCAGAGTTAGAGCGTTAAAACTAAAGCGACCTTCCATTTATAGTGGTGGTGATCTTTAACAGGAAGAAACGATAATATTGATAACACATTGGGAAACTCTTTTCAATGATTTAGTGTTGTATGAATTCTGGTTTCACAGGTTTTTTTCTTAATTATAGGAAACACTGATTATGTTGAAAATTGGGATGAAGACCTTGATCTGGACATGACTGAAGAGGAAATCCAGATGACTTTATCTCGAGCTGAAGCCTCGGGTGAGGTACTGTTTTTTATTTCTGTAATGCTTTTCTGCCTTGATAGTTAAAGGTCACAAGATTGCTGCTGTCATGCATTTTATGTTTTCTTTTGCAGCTTGATCCTGAAGACTGGGATGATTGGGTATGCGAACAGAAGTAAACTCTTGACACAACTAGACTATTACCAGCAGAGCATAAGTAAATGGATACTGCATCACAAGCTGTTGCCATTATTTGAGTGCTGTGTTGAAAAAGACATCAACTAGTTTATGGACGAGATAACAATTTTATTTGAGATGGTATCTATTAAGACAACCATTTTTACGTTCATGTGCAGCTTTATAAATGGATTTAAAATCTGTATCTGAACAGGTGCCAATTTCAACAGTAACTGCTAAGAATGAACAAACATCTGGCAGCTTTGGCCTGGTAATGTTGTCAAACTGTACAAATTGATGTGTCACAAAGGTGGTGTTGGTAACTCCCCTCTATAGAAGATTATGCCATGAATTATTTAGCTTGCCTAAAGTCTTTAGTGACTCCTCAGAATGATTGCTGCCATCTGAAAGTTAAGATGTCATTTTTTTTCTGAGCCGTTCGCTACAATGTAAACTGTAACACTCTCGATTCTTGATCTGACTGTTCGAGGCCCCCAGCATCATGACTGAAGCACAGTCTCCAGGGTAACACAGAACTCCTAGGCAAGGTCTAACTGAGCACAAGTTGATACATCTTACTGATGAGTATTAGAAAGGTGGTGTAGCTTTTCCCTGGTGCCACCAAATAAAGCTATCTTTCCTTAGAATCTCCCAGTGCTTTTATTATAGGATCCTGAAATTGATGCTGCTGTGCTTTTCAGATTGGTACCCAGTTGACCTAGGTCCTGACAGAATTGTGTTTTTGTCCAAAGCTCACATTGACCTGCATTCTCACATTCAGGAATTTTAGAGCCTTAGACCTTACTACTTAATTTCAGTGTCACAGGGACTTGCAGCTAATGTATCCACCTGCATTTCTTATCCAGAAAATTTACTTTGTAATGAATTTTTAGTTCTATTTTAGTCGTGAACGCTAATCCTTTCTCCAGCTTATTTTGTCTTAAGTGGAGACATGTTGAGATTTTACGTAGGCCTTCACTTGCTCGGTGCCTTAGCCTTTTGAAGACAGTTACAACATTTCCAGTAGCTCATGAAATAAAGAAATTGGCAGAATGTTAATTTTCAGACCTTTGAGAGGGAAGGGCCTCAACTTGCCAATATCAATTTCACTGGAACAGTCTTGGGGATGTGAGGGACAGTTAAGAATGGGAAATTGTGGCTATAAACTATGACTTGTTCCAGAGCATGATACAGTATATCAATATGCTGAACTATATGTGATGCATTTTCATCAATCATTTTCAAACAACAGAAATTGTCTTCTGCATTAACTGTATTAGTGTTTGAGTGGGTGGTATTTGTGAATTGTTTCAAAAGCTTTTCTTTGCCTTCTCCTCCTCGTCTTTATTTGACTAAGATTTGTTCCAATTTCCAGTTGCGGTCAGTAAAACTTTAGATCAAATTTTTGGTCACGTCTCCAGTGATATTAAAACAACTATGTTTATCGAACACTGACAAAAGCAGGTGTTATATGTGTTTGGTGCTGAAGAGTTGATCACTTTTCTATTGGTGATATTCTGTTTCAGTGTTGAATGTTTGCTCAAGATCAGCAGAGTGAGCTGCAGTATTTAAACTTTGTCTATCTTTACTTGACCATAATGAATCTTTTAACCTAAAAGATTTTCTTTTGGTCTGGTCACGTTTATTGTCAATTTGTAAGTAATTTTGCACATTAGAACTGCCAAATTTCATTTTGTTCAACGCCCAACTGGCAGTGCAAGATTCCCTGGCCAGCTTATCCTTAAACTGCCTATAAATTGCAGCAAATTGAATTCTATCCAACTTATTAACAATCTGGTCTGAAGACAGAGAGCAAAAATTTTAAGTGGTTCCTTTTGCTGTTAATAAAGAGCTCCCACACAGTCTATACATACCTTAGATTAAATTTTTTTAATATATTGTAATAAACTATATGATTGGATGTGAAAGTGAAAAAAAGTAATTTTTTTTTGTTATTCTTTTTGGTTTCTGGGATTTCATTTTCTTTTTAAAAGATGAAAGCTCATATGTGAATCTGAAAAATATTGTGGCAAAAGTTTCCTCTGATCCCTCTAGGAAATTACAAATTCAGTCATGTAACCTTTTAAAGTAGAATCCCAATATAAAGCTACTTATATATTCCCAAAAAGACAAAAAAAACACTTGTCTTCTGCATTTACTGTAATTGATTTGGTTGGATGAGTTGTGTTTGAATATTTTTTAAAAAGTTGTTTTTATGTTTTGAGTGCTGTGAAAATAGTGTTTTGAATGTTTGTAGAAAAATCTGAGACAATTAATAAGAAAATGTTTCCATTGCTGGTATTCTGACCATCCCCATTTTGTGTGTGTCACCTAAATAAACATGTCTATTAACTTATAATGTAAGAGTTCCACAGGATTGAAAATTAAAAGACTACATCCCTTGTTTGAGCAAATGTTACTGGTCTTAGTGAATTACAAATGTTAATTTTGCTGGTGAGCTACATATCATTTAGGGAAGTGCTACAAAAAACTACTGATTTTCAGCAAGCTAATAAGTAATAATATTAAGACTTGCCTGTTGTAATTTAGTTCATTAGATTTTTATTTTGTTATAAAATCAAGAAATTGCATCAGTGTTGTAAAACCTCCCAAGGAACCTTTAGACACATGATAATTTAACCAAACACTGTCCTGAAGAATACTCATACCAGATTCAAAACATTAACTGTTTCTCACTTTGCAGATGCTGCCAGATCTGCTAAGTTTATTTAGCACCCTCTGTGTTTACTTCAACTTTCCAGCATCTGCAGTAATTTGCCGTTTATATGACACTGAGACAGATCACCCAGAATCATTACCACAATTTTTAAACACTAATTATGCATTCATGGGATTTGGGGGTTACTGGCTGAACCAGCATTTGCTTCCTATTCTCAGTTGCGCTTGAGAAAATGTGAGTTGTCTGCTTAAAAAACTGCAGTGTTTCCATAGGGGTACCCATAATGCTAATAGGGAGTTCCCCAAGTTACCAACAATTATTCACTTGCATCTACTGTTCATAAATTTTATAATATTCAGGGCATGCATTTGATGTTTAGATTTGGACATTGCCTAGTATTTAAAAGCCTGTTTATTTTTTAAACGTGCAAGCACAGCTAATTTCAGAGGAGTGTAAACTTGTAGCCATTTAAACTCCAAATTAGTGATACATCACAAATATTGGGCATTTGGCTCATTTGGGCCTGTTTACTGTTTTTAGTACACCTATCCAATTTGTCTCATTGTTCTGCTTTTCCACGTCTCACTTTTCTTTCCTTCAGTGATTCGTCCAATTTTCTCAATCTTTCAGGCAGTGCATTGCAAATTACAATTTGCATTTTTTTTCAAATGTTTCTTCCTATTGTGTTTTTTCTTGCCAATTACCTTAAATCTGTATTCGCTCGTTCCTGACTATCTGCTGCTAAATAGTTTCTCCTTATTTACTGATATCAAAATTATTTATCATTTTGAACAAATGTATCAAATTTCCTTTTTATGTACACTGTCCTAAAGAGAACCATTTTTTCTCAAGTCTCTCCATGAAATTGAAGTCTCTTATCCTAGGCAGTAGTCTAATAAATTTATCTTGCACCCTCTACAAAACGTTGGCAGTCTTCCTAAATTGAATGCAATACTTTAGCAGATGCCTAGCCAGAGTTATATAATTTGCTTACCTGAGCATCTTTTGTTTTCAAAACAAGATTCCGGTCTTTTTTAAACACCATTCCTAACTTGTTCCATCTTTAGGGCATGTACACCTACAAGCTGATTGTGTGTATCTGTATCCCCCTAAAATTTGTACAGTTCATTTTATGTTGCTATCCCTCAGTCATGTGATTAAAATTCAACATCTGTCTTATGTAGGCTTTTTGAAAGTCCTTGTCACACCATCACTTAACCTAGCCTCATCAATATTCTTCACTATTTGTACATTTCTAATTTAATAACTTTTTAAGATGGTTTTGTGATACGCATGTACACAAATGAAAATATAGTAAGTGGGATAAAAATTCTTTAATCTGGACGAGATGTTAAAATTGGAATTTCATTTGCTTGTTGATATGTATATTAAATGCTCATTATTATTTGAAGGCATGGGGCAAGGTGAAATGGCTAGATATTGCTGGTTTCTAAGAAATATTTAACCAGTGTTAAAACTAAAACCAATTACCTGGTCATGCTAGTTTTCTGAATGTGAGACTTTGCTATTAGTGACGACTTGCAGTTTATGAATGCTGGACTTTATAAGATGGATATGTTTTTAAACAGGTTTCTTTTAAATCAAAGTAAAATAGAGTCACTTTGGAGGGGGAAATGTGACCTGCGTAATCTGCTTGGAGACAAACATGAACGGCTGGTTATAGAGCTAGAAACTCTAAAGTATAGTTGAAAGTATTTGAAAACGTGGACATAGGACGAGTCACATGATCTTGGTGCATGTGGACTTTGGGTAATTTGGGAGAGCAGGCACACAGCAGGTGCCAAGTAGGATTTTAAAAATCATTTTGGTGTTAATTACCAGGTCAAGTGCTGGTGCGGACAGATTCCCAGACTGAAGAAAAGTGGCTTTGTGGAGAGTTGGAAGTCTAAGAACTGCTAAAGGTTGCCTCAGTACTAGAAGTCGACACAATAATTTTGAGAATATTAAGTCTAGGTGGCTTTGAAAGGACACTGGAATATTTATGCTGATAGGGCAGAAAGATGAGACTGTGTTAAAGCCAGGAGGAGTTTGGCACTTTATAGACCAGACAAGGTGCAAAGAGTACCCTGTCACATATAAATGTAAAGAGGAGGTTTCAGAGATTGTTGACTTGCTCATCTAGAACAAACCTTTGCTGAAACTTTTCTGTTTGCGCTGTGCTTAATGAGAAATTTGGGGTGGCACAGTGATTAGCAGGGTTCTGGGTTTGATTCAAGCCTTGGCTGACTCTGTGGAGTTTTCATCATCTCACAATGTCTGTGTGCGTTTCCTGTACATGTTAGATAGGTTTACTATGGTAAATGTGGGGTTACAGGGATTAGATGGGAAGGTTTGTGGGACCTGATGGACTGAATGGTCTCTATCTGTGCAATAAGGATTCTATAAAATATTGTATGAGTTGCCAAATCACTATTAATTTTGGTTTGTTGCACCAACTGTCTTGGTAAGTGAAATGAGTTGCATGTTGCATTGACTTGTAAAAAATCCTTCATCATAAAAATGATCAGTCTCCTTATGGTTCAAAGAATGACAACTAAGAAGTAGCTGGTACGCTTGAACAGTCATTTATTACCTGAGAATTTGGGATGTCCTGAGGACACTAAGGAAACAATATCATTTTACAGATACACCCCTTTTATCTCTCTCCTCCCCACCCCACCCCGTCTCTCTCTCTCTCTCACGCACGTGTACAGATCCACACAAACAAACAATTTTTAGGCATTGAACTGATTTCAACTTGTATTCAATCAGATGGTGTATACTGGTGTTTATGATGAACAGCAAATGGGTTCTCTAGCCAAGGATATTGTCTGTTGTGTAGGATAACGTACAACAAGTGCTTCTCAGCCACCATTCTGTAGACTGTAGGTAGGAACTGCCTGGTATTTGTTATTAACGGCATGGTGTTTTCCTGGCTGTATGTGCCTATAGTACGGGTGCTTCTGCAGATCTGTGCCGTTCCGGTCTGATGGGCGGGTTGGACTGGCGGCCTGTTACTGGCGCCGGCTCTGGCGCATCAACAGAGCGTCTTTGTGACATTGGGCGCCGCTGCTGTGCTCCCGGCGCCAACGCAAAACGGACACATTTCAAGCAAAGACTGATTACTGTAACTAGGAGCATCGGCGTGGCTGTTCATTATTAGGCCCCGTATATTGACGGAGAGGACTGTCTTATGGTAATAGGACCAAAATCAACCCAAAATACTGGAGCAGCTATTCCACATCTACGCCAATATAGCTATAGCATGAAGCAAGGACAGCAGCAACAGTAGGCAGCTGATCTTGAGCGATTCGTATTGTATCAACAAGCACTTCTAACTATTCAGAGTTCAAAAGTACTGACAGTTCGCTTGATTCCTATTATTTTTTCTGTTGGGTTTTATAAATATTTTTGGAGAGCATTCCTAAATATATGAACTGCAGGTGCAGGAAATTTGAAACAAAAGCAGAAAATGCTGATAAGCTCTCAGTAACCCCGTAGAGATTTCAGCTCTTTCCTCTGTAGGGAGTCGACTTTTTCTTTGTGTATGTTTTCCCATGTTCCTGTAGTTTTCTTCGTTATGTAACGTTATCCTGTACAGATTGACAGCTTTGGTGAGCCTTGCTGCCCGTCTCCAGCATTTTCTATTTTGTTTATTTTCACTGCCATTTGATAGTTTTGGAGCAAGTTTTTTTTTGCACGTGTTTGTTGAGCCGCTTTGGTTATGTACGCAAGATGTTGAAGTTCATTTCTTCTGCACTTATTGCATCTTCCTCTCTTCCCCCCCCGCCCCCCCGCCACTAGCTCGTAAATTAACATTATGACGGGTGAGTTGGCTGCTGTGCAATCCCGGAGGTTTCTGGAGGCAGGCGACTGTTTGATGTCGGGGGAGCGGCAGGGCGAAGCGGGAGCCGTGCAACAGCGCCCGGGATCCACCTCAGACTGGGAAGCGTGCGCTGAGATATTTCCATCGCCCAGTCATGGACGGTAAGGTACCTCATTACAGAGCTACAGAGTTCACCCCAGTCCTGAAGAAGGTTAATTACGCGAAAAGTTGACTGCTTCTTTCCTCCAGATGCTGCCTGGCTTGCTGTGTTCTTCCAGCCTCCTGTTTGTCTACTTTGGATTCCAGCACATCCTCTTCATCTCTACCACTTAACCTGCTCTGGTACAGCCTCTAGGGTCAGGGGTTGGTAGCTGCAGCTCAACTTCAGCCAACTCTACGTCCAACTAGAGATAGTAAGAACTGCAGATGCTGGAGCCAGAGGTAACAGTGGGGAGCTGGAGGAACACAGCTGGCCAGGCAGCATCAGGGGAGCAGGAAAGCTGACGTTTTGGGTTGGGGACCCATCATCAGACCTGAAATGTCAACTTTCCTGCTCCTCTTTTGTCTGGCCTGGTGCTTTCCTTCAGTTCCACACTGTGTTTTCTACGTCCAACTAAGTGGTCTTTGGAGCTCTTCTCCTAGAGTTGTATTATGAGGCCCCACACAATGAAAGATCTGTCAAAATTCTTTGCAGCCAATGATGTGCTTCTTGAAGTGGCTTCACTGTTGAAATGTAAGAAATGCAGTAGCCAATTTGCTCACAGCAAATTGCCGCAAATAGTAATGTGACAATGACCAGATTTGGGATTGATGATTGAAGCATTAATATTGGTCAGGACACAGATGGGGATAACTCCATTGAATTTTTTTGAAACAAACCTAGGCCATTTTTTTTATCCACCAGAGAAAGCATATGGACCTTGGTATAACCTCACATCTGAAAGCTGGCACCTATAACCACAGATAATAAAATGTGAGGCTGGATGAACACAGCAGGCCAAGCAGCATCTCAGGAGCTTTTGTGCTCCTGAGATGCTGCTTGGCCTGCTGTGTTCATCCAGCCTCACATTTTATTATCTTGGAATCTCCAGCATCTGCAGTTCCCATTATCTCTGACCTATAACCACAGTGTCAGATTTGGGTTTAGTACTCCCGTGTCATTACAATTAGAAAGTGCACACAGCAGAAGTAATACTTTTTAAAGACAAATTGATCAAGTAACTTGGGTTACCACAGCAGTGGGTTAACCCACAGGTTACCACGGTGTGAAATAATTCCACTGAGAACTATCTTTGTAGTATGCAATAAAGTTACATGTTGATGATCTTTGGAAGTTTGGCCCGGTATTGCTGATGAACAATGACACATGAACAAAGCCTTCTTTTTAGGGATCAAGGATAATATGCTTTCATTGTGGTTTCATGGGTTCTGAAAGTCCAAGTTACTGACCACAGATTCTGTTATATTCAGCGTACGTTGTGCTTGAAGAGTTAACCAAGTGAATTGTTAGTGCACACTCTCATGGTATATTTTGCTTGTATTTTGCTTTTCCCTGCTGGTGTCTCAATTAGTACTCAGTGTCTTCCCAAATGAACCCGTTCTATTCTGCTCAGTCACGAGACAAAGAGATCATTTCAGGAATGTGTTGAGAACATCCCTAAAACATTCCTCTGGTCCTTTTGTGAGTGTTTCCTGCCAGGAACAAGTTTTTTTTGAATAGAACAGTTGCATCAAATGTTTGGTGTCAGGTTTATGAGCAACATTTTCCTACTCAGTGGAGCTGAATGAATGACAGCATTATTAGTGCACACAAAAAGTGGCCAAGATTTGGTGGCAAGGAAGAAATAGCCCCATGAATTGCAGGTTCCTCCAGGCTGCTAGATGATTGCTGCTCTATTACCACATTAGATTATGAAAAGGCCATCTTACCGATAATCTCCCAGTGCTTTTCATAGTTACAGACTAAATGGACACTCACTTAAAACTGAAATGCAATGGATGTTTTCCCCCAAGAGTTCTTTATCTCAGAGTTGTGGTGGCTGGATCACTGAAAGGACTTAGAGGAGGTAGGTAGATTTTGAAATATTTGGGATTTAAAAAAAAAAGTTCACTCATAGGATGTGGGCATCTCAGGCTAGGCTAGAAGTTATTGCTAATTCCTAATTGTCCAGAGAATAGTTAAGCATCAACCACATTGCAGTGGGTCTAGAGTTACACATTGGCCTGTCTAAGTAAGGACACTAGTTTCATTTTCTAAAGGCCATTTGTAAACCAGGATTGTTTTCTGCCAATCAACAACAGCTTCACGGTCATCATTTGACTCTTAATTCCAAGTTTTTTTTTATTGAATTAAATTTACACCTTCTGTGATGTTGGGTTTCAAAGTCAGGTCCTAGAATACTACCTGGATCTTTCTTTTTAAATATTGTAGCAATAATACCACAAGGCCATTGTCTTCTCTTGTTGAAGGCTTATTCAGGGATAGCATGAAAGCGTTTTTAAGGCCTCGGACAGATCAGCCATGATCTTTTTGACTGAAAGGGCAGGCTTGAGGGGCCAAGTGGCCCGCACTTGCTCTTCTTTCTTGCATTCTTATATTCTGAAGAAGGGTCACTGGACTCAAAACATTGACTTTGCTTTCTTCCCACAGTTGTTGCCAGATCTGTTGAGTTTTTCCAGCAATTTCTGTTTTTGTTTCTTATGTTGTTGTTACATTTGTACAGCAATTGCTTTTAAAAACCTAGCTTTGTTTGTTTCTGTATAACAAAATCAGCAAAATCTTGGCCATTTAGTTTGAGCCGAGTTTGGTCTTGCCCCTGATTTGACTTGGCTTGCCTAATCTGAATGCTTATTGAGGGTGTAAAGTTAATATGAAATCATGAGGTTCAGCGTATGATATGTACAACCAATCTCTCTTTTGCCCCCCCCCCCTCCACCCACAAAAATATGCAACTTTAATAACATGGTATTGATCAAATGATCTGAGATTCATATCATTAGACACACAGACATTTTAGCCATTTTTGGTACTTCTTAAGATGTTAAGTTTAATATTTCCTCAAAGTGTTTATCACTGGTATTTTCATCAGTATTTACTGTTTGATATTTTAAAAATTAGTATATAATGCGATAGAAATAGAACCATGGAACGCTTAATGATGATGTATTTAAAATACTGGGCCAGATTTTACAAGGGTCAGCAATCTCTCACAGACTGGCGCTCTGGCCCTTCTTGTTTTAACACGCGAAGGGAAGTCCTCACTAGAGTAAAGGTTCCGATCAGGACTGCTTCAGAAATGCTGAGCTACAATTCAATTCTGACAGATATTTCTAGTGCAGGGCTGTTAGTAGAAGGTAAACCACAGCCCCTTTTCACAGCAGTCAGCTGTCCAGTTCGGAAGTTTGAAGGTCTTGACAGAGACTTTGCTAGCTGCTGTGAAAGAGTAGCCACCTGAAGTAAGTGTGATGCTAGGCAGAGGGAGCCAGGTAAGTAGGATGCCAGGTGTGTCAGGTATAAAGTGCTGGTTAAGTAGTGTGCCAGCTGGGGAGAGGGTACAGTGCAAGGTGTAGAATGCCAGATGAATAGGGGTAGGGACCCAGGTTAGTAGAGTGCCAACTGGGCAGAATACCTGAGGGTACAGTGCCAGGGTACAAGGTAGCAAAGAGGACAGGTAAGTGATGTGATTTTAGGAGTAGGTCAGATGCATTGGAGAAGTTAGATCCCACGAGGGGGTTGGGTGTCACACCTGTACGGGTGTTCGATCAGACTAAGTCCAGCAGTGATGTCAAGGGGCTGCATGTGCCTGGTGTGATGGAGACCTTGTCTACCAAGGGGGTTCACATCAGTCTGACGGGGTGGGAATCAGCACCTTCAGGTGGGGAGGGCAGGAGAATGGTGAGTGTGTGCAGAGTGCAAGTATCAGTGGGGGCATGTCTTGCAGAGGTGGTGGGGGTGGGGGTGGGGTGGTGGCGGGGTGAGGGGGGGTGGTGTGAGGTGAGGGTTTTGGGTCAGCTTGGGTTCTGACCTGGCAGTGAAAGGGGTTTGGGGCTGGAGTAGAGGGAGATCAGATGAAGGGTCACCAAAACTGAAACATTAATGCAGCTTTCTGCCCACAGATGCTGTTTTTTGTTTCAGATCTCCAGCATTTGCAGTTCCTTGTCTTATTTTATATTTTATATTATTTTGTTTAGTATCAATGTCAGGTCTTGAAATGTGCAAGGGGAATGGGGAAAGTGTAATTAGGGGTTGTGAGGTAGGTATGGGATCAGTTAAGTAGTTAATCATAGATTAGACTATATTTAATAGTGCAACTTTTCCTGAGTAAATAGGTTACTTAATTTAACCAGAGCCCTGCAAATTTTCCAATTTAGGTGGATACTTTGAGGGTTCCAGGCAAAAGGGAATTGTCCAATGGAATCTTAAATTTTCTAGCAATTTCTTCAGAGTCTGGTACTTTGGAAATTCTGCAGGGTCCCACACATAACTCCCATCTACACTGGAATAGCGACTGTATAGCCATCGGAAAATCTAGATTGATGGTATGACATTTGGTGGACCCATCACACAAATCTGTGCTTAGGAACTATACCATTGAGTTTTATTTTGTACACGATTGGTGCTAAATCTTTAACCCAGTATACTCTTTCAAGTTCATGTTCATTGCATGACATTTCATTTTATTCTATTATTTTGCCTTTTCTTGAGATGTTTAACTCAGGTCCTGGCTTCCCTCTTAAGCTGGACACAAAATAATTCATAGTGCAGTTTGACAAAAAAATCAGGTGGACTTTCCTGGTGTACTGGCTAATATTTGTTCCTGAATCAATGTTATAAAGACAGTTAATTTGCAAATTATCTTGCTGCTATCTTGGTATTATGTTGACCTTGCTCAGTACAAATTGGCTTCTGTTTTGCTGCACTACAATAATGAATACACTGCAAAACATCTTAATTTATGGACAAGTACAATAGCCAAAAGCTGGAAAAGACACTGAAGAAATGCAAGCACAATTTATTGAAATTATTAATATCTGCCATTCATATATTTGAAAGTAAATAATGGATTTTGAATTTCACTGCCTAGGTCTAACTGTTGACTTTCCCTTATTTTGATTTGCCAAAGTATCATCTTCCCTGCTGCCCCCAGTCATTCTGAAAGCTTAAATCTAAGTTTGTAATCGCTACAGTTCTCATGGTCTGGGGTGCGAATTGTCCACCTTCTTAGATGAAATAGTGGAAAATATGGTATAAGCATACTTCATTCTGTACCTTTTGTTTCATTGTACCCTGTTAACAAGCAAACTTGAAACGGTATCATAAATATATTCAACTTTCAGAATCATAGAATCCTTACAGTGTGGTAACAGGCCATATGGCCCATCAAGTCCACACCAATCCTCTGAAGAGAATCCCATCCAGACCCACCATCCTACCCTACCCTGTAACCCTGCATTTCTCACAGCTAATCCACCTAGCCTCTACATCCCTGGACACTATGGGTAATTTAGCATGGCAAATCCATCTAACCTGAATTTCTTGGGACAGTGGGAAGAAACTGGATCACTCCAGTGAATCCACGCAGACACAAGGAGGATGTGCAAACTCCAGAGTTGCCCAAAGCTGAAATTAAACCTGGGTCCCTAATGCTGTGAGGCAGCAGTGCTAATCACTTTTTGGAAAAGATTTTCCAATATTTTTCCACGCATAATTAAAATGAATCATCATTATCATCAAAATTATCCAGCTTACAGTTGGAGCTGGGAACCAAATCAGCACTCTATGGTGGACTTAGTAATTTCCTTTCTTTATTCATTCACGGGATGAGGATGTCACTGGCTAGACAGCATTTATTGTCTGTCCCTAATTGCTCAGAAGTCCGTTCAAAGTCAACCACATTACTGTGGGTCTGGAGTCACATGTAGGCCAGACCAGATAAGGATGGCAGTTTCCTTCCCTAAAGGACATCAGTGAACAGGTGGGTTTTTTAAAAAATTAATTCTTAATTCAAGAAATTTTATTGAATTCAAATTCCACTATCTGCTGTGTCGGGATTTGAATCTGGGTCCCCAAATGTTATCTGGGTCCACGGATTAATAGTCCAGTGATAGTACCATTAGGCCACTGCCTTTCCTTTAATTGAGTCCCTGAACTTCCCAGATTTGGAGTTTTAATAACTGATCAAAACAAAACAAGTCTCGCATAGAATCTGGAGTGATAGACATGTCAATAAGAATATGGATTTTTTTACTCAGTCACCTCCCTATAGCCTGGTGGACACAGCTAGACAAGCAATAGGAAGCAACTGTTGTAATGTGTATTTTGTTTCCACTAAACTGCAGTGGCCTTGTTCACACTTTAGAGTCACTACGTCTGGCTTCTATCAACCTTAGGTTCCTTGGAAATGGTTATGTTGGATGTAATCCTATGACAAGATGGGATTAATTTTGTATTGTGCATTTTTTCCTTAAAAGTGTACTTTAACAAACTTAATGAATAGATGAGTCTCTTTCAGTGTTGTGTATGAAGTACATCACCACATTTTCTATTACAGGCTGTATTTACAACGTATATTTATATTTCATGTTAAACTTTCTCTGGTGTCTACAGCTGAAGGTTTTCCGGCCCCTCTTTATAGTATAGTTCTCTACTGAGCCTTTAAGGTGGCTGCACCAAGCTTCAGTGTCCTTCAGCATATAGTTTATGCCAAATTGCCACACTTCACACAGAAGACCAGCACATTTTGGAGTTGACAGTTCAGTCACGCAATGTTTGTTGCCATCAACATCCTTGTGTTGAAGAACTGCATTGAATGAATCTTGACAAAAACTTCTGTATCTCTTTCGAGATGTACTTTGCAAAGGTGCTTTCCTGATTGAGGTCGCTGACAGTCTCTTCCCCACTAGAACAACCTCCAGCCCAGGGGTTGGAAGTGTTGAGACTCCATGCATGCACATGGAGGATTTGATGGGGAGGGCTCTCACCAGCAGACACACTACATCTTCATGTTTGATTGAATGATCTGGTCTTCAAGCATTCTCCAAATAACTTTGCAAACAGCTTGGGAACCACCCAACAGGGAAACCACACACTGCACCCAAATTGAGTGGCCGTCACTTCAGGTAGCATTGCTGAGTCAAGTGAGCAGATGGCTGTTTGATCAGATTAATTTGCAATCAAATAATAGCCATTAACTCCCTGCAGCGTGCCTCCACCAGCCATTTTTTTTTGTCACCAGGAGGACAGAGACCACGGTATGTTGAAACATTCTGTCCGTGGTGATGAATCTCCACATACATCAGACCCATCGGGCGGCACGGTGGCTCAGTGGTTAGCACTGCAGCCTCACAGCACCAGGGACCTGGGTTTGATTCCAGCCTCAGGCGATTGTCTGTGTCGAGTTTGCACATTCTCCCTGTGTCTGTGTGGGTTTCCTCCAGGTGCTCCGGTTTCCTCCCACAGTCCAAAGATGTGCAGGCTAGGTGGATTGGCCATGCTATACTGCTGGTAGTGTTCAGGGGTGTGTGAGTTATAGGGGGATGGGTCAGGATGGGATGCTTCAAGGGGGAGTGTGGATCTGTTGGGCCGAAGGGCCTGTTTCCAAACTGTAGGGAATCTAATCTAATTTAATCATGTTAATCAAATCAAGAATTCTTGTTCCTGTCGGTACCTTCTCTAAACGTTTCTATCCATTCCTTTTTTATTTGCTGCTCTATTACTTTTTGTTACCTTTGGTATTAGAAATGGCCATACAAATTTTCTTGTTCTTCCTATATTTAGACTCAGTCATTTATCAAATCTGATTTGCAATCTTACCCTGTCTGAAATAGTTTGCCTTTTTTTTAATGTTAGATTGTGTTTTTTTTTCTAATGGTTATTGAAGCAACTTAAAGAAAACTGAAACATTGTAATATCAGATGTTAAGTTATAACTTGACCAATTGTAAAATTATCAATGATGATGATTACCAACAAAATGAAAGGAGCAAACAAAATAATCCTGACATTTTCCTGTGGATCCTTTAGCGTTATTTAAAACTTCATTACAAAGTTAACTGTTTCGCCCTTAGAAATCTTCAGATCATTTTATATTTAGTGAAATAAAAATGTTATTAACGACAATGATTGATTGTATTACACAGGCAACTAAGGAGATGCAATGGGAGTCACTGCCTGACGATTACTAATGTGCCTATTGATGTCTATGTAACCATGGGAAGACCTTCAAACTTACAATGTGGACAGGCTTCCTAAGAGTTCATCGCACCAGCACCTGTGATTCAGTCTCAGCAGATGAAATCTTGAAGTTGGTGCCAGACGCCAAGGCCCTTCATTTCTTCGTTGCGTTCTGAAAAGTTGTTTCATAACTGGTGACTCTCATTCGAGGTTGCTAGTCTATTTGTGTCAGTAAAACGTCTGATGACAAATTAACTTTAGATTTCTATTATTTCTGCAGTTATTAGATAATTTGTGGTGATTTCAAGATTAGGGCACTGACATATCCTTCATTTACATATCTTGGGCCTAAAATTATGGACATCCTGCTCTGATGACAGAAATTGGGTAAGGGAATGCTAGCTTCTTCTGGTGATAGGCATCGGCCCCATCTGAAATTGCAGTGACAAGGTTCTGGGATTAATTAGTTTTATCGCCATACTCATTGAGGCCTTAGTAAACCTCTAATGGACAGCTTGCTAGCTAGAGTTTTGTTGCAGGTAGTGGAAATGGAATAGTGAGGTAGCTTGGTTTCGCCCTCAGACGTACTGTCTGCATAGGAGGTGGATGGAGAAGTCTCTGCTTTAACTGGAATTGTGTACCTTTTTTCTAGCTGTATGAGTGAGACCCTTTTGCGTATGCTAACAGTCCTATAAAAGGTTGATTTCATTCTCCAGGGGCTGAATTCTGTAGATACAATAACCTTTTTATTTGTTGACTGACATTAGCTCCTCATTGAACAACACCTTGATTTAAAATTCTAATAATTTTTCTTAAATTCCTCCATGGCCTTATCCCTCCTTATCCTTCTAACCACCCCCAAACCCTACAGTCCGCTAAGATACCTGCACTCTTCCAATTCTGACCTTTTGTGAATCCTTGTTTTTCATTGCTCTATCAGTGGTGGCTGTGCCTTCAGTGGCTAAGGTCTAAAACTCTTCCCTCAAACGCACGGCCTCTACCTCTCTTCCTCCTTTAAGGAACTTTTTGAAACTTAACACTTTGATCAAGCTTTTAGTCATCTAGACTTTTTAGATGGCTATCGATTTTTGTTTACTAAGGCTCCATTAAAGCATCCTTGGAGGTTTATCTGGCTAATATAGAACTGCAAGTTTTTGTAATAAAGCTTGTACAACACTGCGACGCAAAGTTCCTATGGCACAGGCGTAATCATCAGAAAACAAGTGGCAAATATAAATCTGGCTCAAATTCTCTGTACCAGTCTTGCACAGGAACAGAATTTCGTCCTTCGTGCCCTATATCCAGCGGATCTTTTACAAAGTTCACAACTCGCTCACATTAGACAAACCACATGACTGTCTTCTAAAAGTGCTTCTACTCTTTATATTTTAACCATGAAAACCCCGTCAGGTTAATATTTCATGTATCCTCAACAAACAAATTGTGAAAACTTCTTGCTTTAGCAGAGGAATATTTATCATCCTAGATGTACAAATTCAGAAGTGCCTTAAATTCCCTGGGATTTTTGGGATGGAGGAGTAGTCATCCAATAGATAGGTTAGCACTGTAACCATTGTTACAAAAATAAAAGGCCAACTATTGCACACATATAAGTTCCTGAGGGAACATGATAGGGTGGACGCTAAAAAGATGTTTTCACTTGTGTGAGGAAAATAGAAACAGTTTAAAAATAAGGGGCCGTTTAAGGCAGAGATAAGGACAATCTCTTTTTCTCTGAGGGTTGAGAGTTTTAGGAACACACTTCCCCACAGTGTGGTGGAGGCAGAGTCATTGAATAGTTTTTTGAAGGCAGAGATAGCTAAATCGTTAAACTTGGGTCATCAAAAGTTTATCTGGGCTATGTTACAATGTGGAGTTAATGCCACAATCAGATTAGCCCTTTATTAAATAGTGGATCAAGCTTGAGGGGCGAAATGGTTTCATCCTATTACTAATTTGTATGTTAGTATGTTTCTTTGCGTAATAAAGGTTGTTGCACAATTCTGACAAATGAAAGTTTCAGAGTAAGAAATTTGCAAATCAGATCCTGCAATTTATTAGATTGATGTTGTAAAAACGTACAATGAAACAACATTCAAAGCATAACTGTGGATGTATGTATATTTGCCAGGTGCCCAAATATAATTCCACTAAGCACAAAGAAAAGCCAACTGGAATATCAATGTGCACATCTTAACAGTTACAGGCAGAAGGTGATGGAAGGAGGTGCAGTAATGCTTACTTGAGTTACTTTTACAATAGTGCAGTAAAATTGAATGATCATTATGGAGAATCCTGTTGTTTTTTGAGATTGGTGTTGTCACTAAAACTTGAAGTATCTGTTATTCTCATATGTGGGTCTCAATACCAGCATCATATTTCCATTGTGTTTATCTGCTTGTGTGCTAGACTTCCCATTGCAGCAGCATTAGTTTTTGATGTCTCTTATTCTGACAGTTACTTCCCCAGTGGATCAGTTTGTTACTGACAAGCTCATTTTAATTACATGGCTGTGGCAAGGGTGAAACATGCACACTGAAAGTAAAGAATTCTCACAAGAAGCAAAACTGTGACTTCAATGCAGCCCGCCTACACTTGAACCTCGTGTGGTGCTATCATATTAGATTACTGTACTAACAATGCCAATGTTTAGACAAGTTGGTGAGCTGGGAGAATGAAAGCTACTATTTCTTGGATTTATTTATTCCATGTTTTCCTATTTGATATTTTTTCATTCTGATTGATTTTTTACTTTGTACCCTAAAAGCACGGCAATGAATTGCTATGAATTGATTATTTGACCAATACAATGTTTAGTCCCACATCTGTCACTATGTATGGTTGTATACTGAATGAACAACATCCATGAGTTTACAATAATAAGCTGTATATCCAAAATTAAGCATATGGTTGAGGGAGCTTGTTGTAAGTACAATTGTTAAAGGGCCAACCAATCAATTTTCGGCTGTCTTTTATTATAAATTCTCTATTTGAATAAATTCCCAGTCTGCAACATAAAGATATTGTTATTATTTTAAAAAAGCCTCTGATAATTTTTATACAGAAGTCATCATTTCAAATATCAAACATTTCACTGAAGCTTGTTGTTAGGCTATGTGACTGATATTATTTGAACAAGAAAATAGTTTCTGCTGTCAATAAACAACAAACAGCTGGAATTCCCATATTAATCTTGGCTGTATTTGGAGAAGTAGCAAACATTACCATTTACTATGCATCCATCAGGCTCCTGGTCTCGTTTTCCATGACATTTCTACTCCAGGTGCACTAGTGACTATGTTCAGTGCACCTCTAGCAGAGATGAGCAAGGTGAAAACATGATCCAAAAATGTAAATGTAAACTGAGTTTAATGCAATTTTGAAAGCTTGAATATCAACGCTTTACCGTTTTGAGCTTATTTTTGAGTGCTTCCCCCCTTCCCGACAAAATACATTTTAATCTTAAATGCACCAATGGAAAAATAGTAACAATGCCATATCACATTACCACCACGAGAGGTCCCTGCAGCATTCTGCTTCGTGTTAATTCGTGACAGAACGGAAGGCAAGATAATAAAGTGTGAAGCTGGATGAACACAGCAGGCCAAGCAGCATCTCAGGAGCACAAAAGCTTTGAGTAAAACGTACTTGAACCCCCTCTAGCTTTGATATTTAAAATTGCAACTGAATGTCAACTGTGACAAAATAAGGGGTCTTTTTTACTCAATTTATGCAAAGGATGATAACGATATAAGTTAACGTAACATTTTGGTCCCAAATACCTGTTAATTCTGTGATAGTTTAACTGAGCACAGTGGCTAAGTGGTTAGCACTGCTGTCTCACAGCACCAAGGATCTGGGTTCAATTCTGCCGTTGGGTAACTGTCTGTGTAGAGTTTGCACATTCTCCCTGTGTCTACATAGATTTCCTCCGGGTACTCCAGTTGCCTCCCACAGTTCAAAGATGTGCAGGTTAGGTGGATTGGCCATGCTATATTGCCGGTAATGTTGAGGGATGTAAACATTAGGGGGATGGGTTGGTGTGGACTTGTTGGGCCAAAGGGCCTGTTTCCACACTGTAGGGATTCTATGATTAAAAAATTAGAGTTGTAACTGGAATGAATCTCGAGTTGTAATTTTTGCATTAATCTAGCTGTCTCTTGTAAAATAGATCAACATTAATATTCAAAGAGTTATCCAATTAGTCTAATGCACATAGAATGGAATTAATGATCCCATATAAAGATGACCCTAGTTAATAGTGATCATAATGAGATTAAATTTCTGATCAGTTTAAGGGAAAGAAGAGTGCGTCTCAGAATGGTGTTTTTTAAAAATTAAATTATGACAGTATGAAGAGCGTGAACTGGAAAATGAGGTTAATATTTAAAGTAATAATAATAGGAACTGCTGGAGAAACTAAGCAGGTCTGGCAGCATTTGTGAACAGAAAAACAGAGATGATGTTTTGAACCTGAAGAAGTCATTGGACTCCATGTTATCTGCGCTGCCTTCACCAATGCTGCCAGACCCACTGAGTTTCTCCTGCACTGCTTTCATTTCTGATTTCCAGGATCCACAGTACTTTGCTTTTATTTGAGTAATTTAAAATATACATCAATTTAGATGCAGTGACAGACATTTAGACAGATATTTCATAATACTCAGCAAAGACATACCTCAATGAGAAAAGAAATCTCTTGGGGAATGACACATCGATTATTAACAAGATACTATCAACTGGAGAAAAACAAATTGCAGAATTCTGCAAATTTGACTGGCAGGTCAGAGGTTTGCATAGAGTATAAAAGCAAAGCAAATGCTGACAAAAAAATAGGAAAAGTGGATCTTTTGTATTAATCATTTCTATGAAAGGCAGAGAAAAAAGTTAGAAATCAATAAACGTTAAGGAGCTACGATCACGTGGGAAAGGGTATTGAGAGAAGTATTAAAGGCTGATATAGGCCTTGATGGACTTTATTGAGCATTTTATGAGTGGCTGCTGAAGTAGTGTAAATTTTCCAATTTCTGAAGAAGGGTCCTGACCCGAAATGTCAGCTTTCCTGCTCCTCTTAACTGCCTGGTCTGCTGTGTTCCTCCAGCTCCACACCGTATTATCTCAGATTCTCCAGCATCAGCAGTTCCTACTCTCTCCATACCTATAAATGGTTGTGTGTGAAGACTTAATGGGGTTAAAGAGAAATTAATCTGAGCCACTGCTTGTCTTTCTTACAGCAAAGTCACATCATTATCACTGGCATTAGTTATTGGTATTATTAGCAAATCAACCTTGCAATCTCATGTTCAGTATCTGAAATTAACATTTTGAGTCTTTGATGACATAAATTTGCATTTGTAGTACTTTCAAGCCTGATCATGACAAACTCAAAAGGTAACTTTATTGGTTCCAAACTGTCAGAAAAAAATTAAAATAAAAGAAATGCATGGACAAACTGAAAAATTAATGAGATGGAGGATGTAGCTTGACCATTGATTCAATTCAGATGCATTACTGCGCCCCCAGATGTGAAATTGTGATTTTGCCTCAATTTTCTTTCAGGCAGTTGTGTAAAGATTGCAGAAGCAGAGTTTGGAAGCATTAAACTGCAGGGCATGAGTTGATGCTGACTCCTCCACTGACCAGAGCAGCCTTGGAGAAAATGACAGGTGTTTCATTGATGTTGAAGTTTCTCATGCAACCAGTGAATGAGCGGCGCATGCTTAGTTTCGAGCTGAGTAGTGACTCTGAGAAAACAAAATGGAAAATTATCCTTTAAGCTGCCGTAGCTCTAGTTCATGATTACAAAATACTTTCAGACTGACTGAAATCTGATGACACTCAAATTCATGCTTATTCCCTGCTTGATTGTACTGTCACTTTAATTTTTCACACTGTTATGCATTTACTTTTCCATAATATTTGTTATCTTATATATCTCTATGCCTATACCTCTTTATTACCTTCTCGAGTCTCAAGAGCTAAAGATTTCTTGGATTTAATACATCTATAATTGCTGTTAGGTAAAGGTATTAAGGATTTCAGAAATAGAAGAAGTTGAACTTAAGGTACAGGTCAACTATGAACTAATTAAATGAGAGAGTAGGCTCAAGAGGCTGATTGGCCTACTGGTGTGCTATATTCCTCCTGATTTGCAGCAAAAGGACAATATTCTGTAGTTCATGTGACTGTACAGTTACAAGATGGGGACTGTTCAACTCAATGCATCTTGAATGTCTTCCTCTCTTTATCCCCAATTCAATCCAACTAATTTGAATTAGCAATTCTGTCTTTTGTAAACATTAAATGGGATAATGTAATATTATCAAGTTTATCTAAAACACAAGCAAAATTTTTAAAAAATCCAACTCGCATTCATTACTTAATTTTTTGACCATTAACATTTCTCCTGCACACAGTTTGTACCTATCAGTACGCTGCTGGATAGTAACAGCTAGCAGACCACAGGACCTTCTTTGTGACTTAAAATGAAATACTAACTTAACTTGTTAATTCCTTTAACATGTTGCTGCCAAGGCTACTTACCCGCCTCCATACAGTGAACAAGTGGTCAGGAAATGTGCCAGTGACAGAAATATGTAGAGGACCATCCCCACAAGATTCAGCTATATGTCTTGCATGTCTAAGCAAATTTCAAAAGGGTGAGGAAAACTCTACCCAATTTCCACTAAAATAGCTCCAGAATGAAACAATCCCCCTCCAATATCACTCAACTTCTAAAGTTCAAGAAAGGCACTTTGCTTACCTGGCACTCCTCCAACAAATACTGGCTCCTTGGTATTGAAAGGGTGTGAACTTATTGGTCCCACTAAGTGATTCACCTCAGAGTCGACATCCAACTGCACAACATTTGATGCTCTGATAACTAAATGAGCAGAAAAATAAAGTCACTAAGAAAAAAAAATTGGAATGGAAGACATAATGTCATTAGTTAAATGTAAAACTGAATAGGCGACACAGAGTGCTTTGAAAATTCAATTTGGGTTCTTGATTTGGAATTTATTTAAATCTTTTGTTGCTGGTTACAAGGATAATACACTAAATCAGATTTGGCAGCTTCAGTCTAGTTTCTAATATGCATAGACCCACAATACATGTTATCCTTGATTGACATTAATTGTTAATTTCACTCAGAGAAAAAACATTGGAAACTGAAACATGTCATAATAATGCCACAGGAAATGAGTTTCCAAAATATGCATTACGGCCTTCAGGCCTTATCTCCTTCGTGCAGGAAATTTAATCCTATCTGCATTTGCACCTCCTATTGGGTGAGTTGTTCTGTGTACATTTTGTAGAATTTGAAAAGGGCTGTTTTAACACAGTTGCCTCCCTGATAAATCCAAAGGGTGACATCTGAGATGAGATCAGGAGAAATTTCTTCACACAGAGATGAAATTCGCTTCGACAGAACACAGTTGAGGCCGAAAAATTGTATTATTTCAAGTAGAAGTTGGATGTAGCATGTAGGGCTAAAGATGTCAAAGGATATGGGGAGAAACAGGAATGGGCTGAATTGAATGATCAGCTACGGTCATCATGAATGGCTCAAGTGGCTGACTGGCCTACTCCTGCTGCTATTTTCTATGTTTCTATCACATGTGGCTGTATGTTCATTAATCACTAATCTTCAGTTACAACAAATAGTATAAAGTAAGCTGATGTTCAGGCAGAATACTTTGGTCATGCGGACTGTCTATTGTGTAGCATTTAAGAAATCATAGACAGTCCACATGACCTAGATGAACAGGCGCAGGAAGTGTTACTGGCTGGAGAAAATTGAGTTCTACGTTTTAGAACTCAAACAGCAGCTAAAATCACTGTATGCATCTCAAGGCTAAAGGATACATAGATAGTGTGTTTAAAGGGTTGGCTTCTGAGGAAGCGTCACTTGACCTGAAACGTTAACTCGAATTTCTCCTCACAGTTGCTGCCAGCAATTTCCAGCAATTTCTGTTTTTGTTCATTAGATGATAATTGAACACAGCAATGCACAGAGTAATGGGGAAAGGGCAGGTGGATGGCATTCAGATAGCCTGCGCCCACATGGTGAGTCAAATGGCCTCCCTCTGCACCATAACAATTCTGTGATTCTGTTAGCTAAATCATCAATACCCATCAGTGTCAGAAACTTGAGACATATGTAAATTGATGGACACACTGAATTAAACTATATATTTGTTCCTATTGGATCAATGCTATATGCCCACGTACCATAGAAACGTAGAAGATAGGAGCAACAGTAGGCCATTTGAACCTTCAAACCTCCCCTGCCATTCATTATGATCATGCATGATCATCAAATTCAGTGCCCTAATCCCATCCTCCCCCTATATTCTTTGATCCCTTTAGTCACTGGAGCTGCATCTACCTCTTTATGAAAACACAGTGTTTTGGCCTCAATCACTTTCTGTGATAGTGAATTCCACAGGCTGATCACTCTCTGCGTGAAGAAATGTTTCCTCATCTCAGTCCCAAAAGGTCTACCCCGTATCCTTAAACTATGACCCCTGGTTCTGGACTCTCCTGTCATCTAAAGCATCCTTACTACATCTAACCTACCTATTCCTATTAGAATCGTGTAGGTCTCCGAGATCCCCCTCATTCTTCTAAACTCCAATGAATACAATCCTAACTGACTCAATGTCTCCTCATACAGCAATCCTGTCATTCCAGGTATCAGCCTGGTAAACCTTTGCTGCACACCCTCTTATAGCAAGAACATCCTTCCTCAGATAACAAGACTAAACCTGTATACAACATTCCATTTTACTAGGATGTTGCCTGGTATGGAGGGAAGGTCTTACGAGGAAAGGCTGAGGGACTTGAGGCTGTTTTCGTTAGAGAGAAAAAGGTTGAGAGGTGACTTAATTGAAACATATAAAATAATCAGAGGGTTAGATAGGGTGGGTAGGGAGAGCCTTTTTCCTAGGATGGTGACGGCAAGCACGAGGGGGCATAGCTTTAAATTGAGGGGTGAAAGATATAGGACAGATGTCAGAGGTAGTTTCTTTACTCAGAGAGTAGTAAGGGACTGGAACGCTTTGCCTGCAACGGTAGTAGATTCACCAACTTTAGGTACACTTAAGTCGTCATTGGATAAGCATATGGACATACATGGAATAGTGTAGGTTAGATGGGCTTCAGATCGGTATGACAGGTCGGCACAACGTCGAGGGCCGAAGGGCCTGTACTGTGCTGTAATGTTCTATGTGTAGCCTGACCAATACCTTGTATAATTGCAGCAAGACATCCTTATTTCTGTAATCAAATGCTCTCACTATGAAGGCCAACTTACAGTTAGCCTTCTTTAATGTCTGCTGTTCCTGAGCATGTACTTTCAGTGACTCGTGTATGAGGCACCCAGGTCTTCTTGAACATTCTCCTCTCTCAATCTACATCTGTTCAAATCATAATCTGCTTTCCTATGTTTGCTACCAAAGTGGACAACCTCATATTTATCCACATTATACTGCATCATGCATTTACCCACTCAGCCTGTATAAATGAACACTGCAACATCTCTCCATCCTCCTCAAAGCTCACTCTTCTATCTAGCTTTGTGTCATTTGAGATATTGCATTTGTTCCCTCATTTAAATTGTTAACATATACAGTGAAAGCTGGAGTCCTAGTACCGATCCCTGCAGTATCCCAATCATCACTGCCTGCCATTCAGAAAAAGACCCAGTTAATCCTACTCTTGCCTCCTGTTTGCCAGACAATTTTCTATCCATCTAAATACACTACCTCAAGTTTCATGTGCTTTACATATCAATTTCTAACATAGGACAAAAACCTTGTAAGAATCCCAAATGTAGCCAGCAATGTAGCAGTGTTATCAGTTTGGTGATCAATGTATGAATTCATCCACAATACCACTCTCATCCAAGTGAAGAGCCTTAGAATGTAAAAACAACAAATCTTGATACTAACAAAAACCAAAAAAAAATTGTAAATTCCTGCATCGGGGTGTGCTTGCTGCTGAGATATGTTATTAGCCAGAGTATATAGGAATCTTTATTTGGTGTTTAGTTGTATTCTAGGCAAGGAAAAGTTGCCACAATCCTACCAGACTGTAAGGCTGTACTCGCAGTAGCGAGAGACAACTGGTTTAACATGAGGGTGACTGTGCCTCTTGAGAGGGGAGAGGCAGAGAAGAACAGTCCGTCATAGTCACCTCAGCCAGTGCAGGAATTAAACCTGTGCTGTTTGGCATCACTCTGAATTATAAACCAGCCGTCCAGTCAACTGAGCTAACTGACCCCTATATTGTGTTATAATATTTAATGCCAACATTGGGTACCTCAACGAGAAAGTCCAAGATAACAAAGTGTGGAGCTGGAGGAACACAGCAGGCCAAGCAGCATCTCAGGAGCACAAAAGCTGATGTTTCGGGCCTAGACCCTTCCTCAGAGAGGGGGAGGGGGAGACGGCTCTGAAATAAATAGGGAGAGTGGGGGAGGCGGACCGAAGATGGATAGAGGACAAGATAGGTGGAGAGGACAGTATAGGTGGGGGGGTTGGGAGGGGAGGACGGACAGGTCAAGGGGGCGGAATGAGATTAGTAGGTAGGAAATGGAGGTGCACGTTGAGGTGGGAGGAGGGGATAGGTGAGAGGAAGAACAGGTTTGGGAGGCGGGGATGAGCTGGGCTGGTTTTGGGATGCAGTGGGGGAAGGGGAGATTTTGAAGCTTGTGAAGTCCACATTGATACCATTGGACTGCAGGGTTCCCAAATGGAATATGAGTTGCTGTTCCTGCAACCTTCAGGTGGCATCCTTGTGGCACTGCAGGAGGCCCAAGATGGACATGTCGTCTAAAGAATGGGAAGGAGAGTTAAAAAGGTTCGTGACTGGGAGGTGCAGTTGTTTGTTGCAAACCGAGCGGAGGTGTTCTGCAAAGCGGTCCCCAAGCCTCCGCTTGGTTTCCCCATGTAGAGGAGGCCACAATGGGTACAGTGGATGCAGTATACCACATTGGCAGATGTGCACGTGAACATCTGCTTGATATGGGGGTGAGGGAGGAGGTGTGGGGGCAAGTGTAGCACTTCCTGCAATTGCAGGGGAAGGTGCTGGGTGTGGTGGGGTTGGAGGGGAGTGTGGAGCGGATAAGGGACGCCTGGAGAGAGTGGTCTCTCTCGAAGGCAGGCAAGGGTGGGGATGGAAAAATGTCTTGGGTGGTGGGGTTCGATAATGCCAGTGTGGTATACTGCATCCACTGTACACGTTGTGGCTTCCTCTACATTGGGGAAACCAAGCGGAGGCTTGGGGACCGCTTTGCAGAACACCTCCGCTTGGTTCGCAATAAACTACTGCACCTCCCAGCCGCGAACCATTTTAACTCCCCCTCCCATTCCTTAGACATCATGTCCATCCTGGGCCTCCTGCAGTGCCATAATGATGCCACCCGAAGGTTGCAGGAACAGCAACTCATATTCCGCTTGGGAACCCTGCAGCCCAATGGTATCAATGTGGACTTCACAAACTTCAAAATCTCCCCTCCCCCAACTGCATCCCAAAACCAGCCCAGCTCATCCCCGCCTCCCTGGCCTGTTCTTCCTCTCACCTATCCCCTCCTCCCACTTCAAGCTGCTCCTCCATTTCCTACCTACTAATCTCATCCCACCCCCCTTGACCTGTCCATCCTCCCTGGACTGACCTATCCCCTCCCTATACCCCCACCTATACTCTCCTCTCCACCTATCTTCCCCTCTATCCATCTTTGGTCCACCTCCCCCTCTCTCCCTGTTTATTTTAGAACCCTCTCCCCATCCCCTCTCTGATGAAGGGTCTAGGCCCAAAATGTCAGCTTTTGTGCTCCTAAGATGCCGCTTGGCCTGCTGTGTTCATCCAGCTTCACACTTTGTTATCTTGGATTCTCCAGCGTCTGCAGTTCCCATTATCTCTCTCAACGAGAAAGTCACCTGTTTCTCTGAACCAATGGCCATTAATTTCTTTGTGCTCACCACGATAATATGTATTGATGTAAGCACAGTTGTTAACTAAAGTCAATCTCATGTAACTGGTTGTATTAAAAAAATTGATAACAGTGTGAGTGATTGATTGAATGTATGGCCTCAATTTTTGTTATTGCCACTAATAGCAAAAAATATTCTGCCCTAATTCTGATAGTAACGATGACTGCTTAAGATTAGGTTCTTGAGGGTACTTTGTTCTTGAGGTAAGAGCTCCTTGGGAAATTTGTAAATGAACATAGTAATTAAAATGATCCTTGCCTGCTACTCGATGCCATCGGCCATCACACAGACTTTGCTTTGAAGACACTGATGTTTTAAACTCTGCAGTTCCATTGCTGACTTTTAATATTACCTGCCAAAAAAAAAGCATTTAGACAGAAAACCTGCCAGAAGTACATCAGTAAGTTAATGGACTGAAAAGCACTTTGGCTCCACTACAGTACTACCACAGAACATTTCTCTTCTGCTCTCCGCTTGGGTGGTCCAATATGTACAAGTGAGAGAAAACTTTGCTAAGATTTTCTCTTACCTGTCCAAATTCCATGTAGAGATTCAGGTACTTCCGCTGGTAACTGTGAATATGTAACAGTATTCCTGAATGATTTCTTGCACGAATTTCAAAAACAAGCTCAAACTGTAATCCTAAATTGAATGAATCATCTGAAAATCAAGGGCAGAAATTCTGATTATCACACAATAACAAATTATACATCACTAGTTCTGCAATGGCAGTTTTGCACACTATTTACCTTTACTGTTATCGAGCTTCCATGTTTGGTAAGTGTCTATCTGATCAGGATGTTATAGCCTCGCACAAGATCGTTTAGACCTTTCATCTTCAAAATAAAGTAGTGGTTTACTTCCTCTATGTTTCACTGTTTAAAGATAATTCCCTGGGAATGGCATTCATTGTACAATCACTGAAACCCCACTTCCAGTCTACTTTGAAAGAACTACGTTTGCTTCCTATATATGCATTCGGAGATGTAAATGGTAAAGTGTGTTTATTTGATTTACCCAAAATCACATATCCTCCTTCTGCGGAAAAGTATGTTCCGGATTCAGTTGGACCCTCGAAGCAAGGTGTAACACCAAACGTCTGACTAGCGGGTAGCAACCGCCGGCTGTTTAGCTGGAAGTTCCGAAGACAGCCATTAAAACTTTGGATTGACTTGACCTGAGGAAAAATACAATTTTATTAATCCACACAGTTACCTGCACTGCCATTAAATGTTCAAACCAGTGTTTTATGCTTTGTAGTGCTGCCCTCGCAAAGAATGGTGCATGACTTCCAGGGTCAATTCTGTTGGGATGCCCAGATTTCTATCAGAATTCTTGCTTGCATTTAAGAACCTATCTCTGGTGAGAAAACAACATTTAATTTTGCTGGTTATTATTTTCTTTGGTGAGTCTGTTATGAACTTCATTGAGATTGCCAACTACTAAAAGGATTTTTAAAATTTAAAACCTAATGTGGCTTCCTAAAGACCCTTCCCCTCTCAAAGTCCATCTCCATGGCAGCATGAATTCTAAGAGTAAAACCAAAAGAACTGTGGACACTGGAAATCAGAAACAAAAATCAGAAATTGCTGGAAAAGCTCAGCAGATCTGGCAGCTTAGTTAGTGTTTCAGGTCCAGTGACCCATCTTCAGAACAGTGCTGAGCTGCTCTATTTCTATTGTTCAATTTTAACTGTTGTCCCTATCTCTGCCAATTCTCGCCTTGATAGTCTGGCCATAAGAAGAATCTAAGCAGTCATCACACTGTGGATGGCTTCTTCAAATCAGCAAGACAAAATCTTCAATTCTCAGGCAGTGACACAGCGTCAGAATTATCTCACCTTGATGCTCCCTCTCGCTATCCACAACATTAGTCAATTATCTAACAACAATCATAGATATTGACCATGATGTGAAATTCTGTGTCCAAATTTCTTAAGCAGAGATTGTTAACGTTTGCTTCAATATAATAATCTTAAAGTATACAATGAAAAAGTGACCAGCAGAGCACCATTGAATTGCATGCCCCATATGGCAGAAAAATACCAGGATATGGGTTAGTTGACCTGTTTCAGTCTCTTAATATATGAAGATTTTCAGGTCCTCTAAGAGAATCTGCACCTGATTTCAAGGATTCTCCAGGCCCTTTGATGTCAATCCTTTAATTCCCTTTTCACTTTAAACTGATGATTCTTTACACTGGAAGATGGAAATGGTTTCTTAACTACAGGATGGTTTTCTGGGTTATGGAGACAGCCGAAATAGAATGATTTAAAGAGGAAATTCAAGTACAAAAACTTTGACCTTTCCAAGAAACCCTTTCAGGAAGTCACGCTCAACAAAATTACTAAAATATTTTAAAATTTTGAAGATAGTGGAAATGAAAAATCAGGTGAGTGCACAAAGGCACCCAGTTCAAATCAATGTGTAATCTACAGTTGTTCGTATTATGTTTGTAACCAAAGAGAAACCTACTCCCTTTATTATAGTATTGAATTTCTGACAGCCTGTCATACTATTTAAAGAACTTTTTAGTTGATAGATTAGATATGGCTGATAAGCTGACAGAATAGCCTGTACACAAAATAAAAAGCAAAATGTGCTTGAAATACATGAATACAATGCAACAAAGCAACCATTGGCACTATACTGCAATAATATACGTGACCCTCCCTCCATCATAAGATCAAAAGTGGGGATGTTTGCCGATGATTATAATGCTCAGCACCATTTGCAACTCCTCAAATATTGAAGCAGTCCATGTCCAGATGCAGTAAGGCCTGACAATATCTAGGCTTGGGGTGAAAACTGGCAAGTAACATCTATACCACACCACCACCAGGCAATGACCATCTCCAATAAGAGTCAATCTAACTATTAACTCCTTGACAATCAATCACTGAATCTCCCACTGTCAACATCCTGGGGGTTAAAATTGATCAGGAACTGAATTAGTGCAGCCATATAAATATAGTGCCTACAGGAACAAGTGAGGGACTAAAAGTACGGTAGTGAATAACTTATCTCCTGACTTCCCAACATCTGCCTACCATCTTCAAGTCACTAGTTGGATATGTAATGGAAAACTCTCCACTTGTCTAGATTAGTGAAATTTCAACAACACTCAGAAGACACCATCTAGGACCATGCCGCTTGTTTGATTGGCACCACACCCACGTGCATCTAGTCCTTTCAACATCAAAACTCAGTAGCAGCAGTGTGTACTATCTATAAGATGCAGTGCAGAAATTCACCAAAGTTCACTTCCATCCAGAAAGGCAAGGGCACCAGATACATAAGAGTGGCAGCACCTGCAAGTTCCCCTCCAAGCCACTCATGACTTCGAAAGACATCACCGTTTCTTACTGTCACTGGGTCAAAATCCTGGAATTCCCTCCCTACTGCCATGTGAGTCTCCTACATCACATGGACTGCAGTGGTTCAAGAAAGCAACTCACCACCACCTTCTCAAGGGCAACTAGGGATGGGCAATAAATGCTACCCCAGCCACCAACACCCACATCCCATGAATAAATTTAAAAAATTAAAAAATTAAATTAAAAAAAAAACACTGTTAGCTTAACCTACCTGAATGTTTTTGGCAGCTTTTCCCAATGGCACACCACCCACATAAAATGGCTCAGTTACATTCCATGGATAAACAGGACTGATGAGGCTACCCTCTAGAGTGTAGAGACCATCTATTATTAAACGTCCTCTATTATTTTCATGTGTGAAGATAACCTAAACAAA
Source organism: Stegostoma tigrinum (assembly GCF_030684315.1). NCBI lineage: Eukaryota > Metazoa > Chordata > Chondrichthyes > Orectolobiformes > Stegostomatidae > Stegostoma > Stegostoma tigrinum. The sequence continues at coordinate 60,630,341 of NC_081357.1, read as the reverse complement.
ATAGAAAAGGAAAATTTTAGTTTTATCTAAACATGGTCTATTAAAAATGATTGAACTTTGAATTTTTTTTCTCCGCTTTTTGTTCAAATATTTTTAAGGATATATAGAGGTGTAAAAGTTACAGGCAGTCTGTATCCCAATGTGCATCTGCCAATGACTTGACAAAGCTCACATTGTTGGGAAGGTTTCTTCATTTCAGTGCTGATAGTGAACATGGCAGGTCACAAAAACAGAAATTGCTAGTTGTAGAATAAAGTTTCCATGGACATAATGACAAAATCTTGATCTTTGAGGGTGTCACAGTGGCTCAGTAGTTAGTCCAAGGACCGGGGTTCGAATCCATCCTCGGGCGACTGTTTGTACATTCTCTCCGTATCTGCGTGGATTTGCTTTGGGTGTTCCGGTTTCCTCCCACAGTCCAAAGATATGCAGGCGAGGTGGATTGGCCTGCAGTGTTCAGGGATGTATAGACTCGGTGGGTTATAGAGGATGGGTCTCAGTGAGATGCTCTGAAGGCAGTTGTTGGAATTGTTGGGCTGAAGGGCCTGTTCCTACACTGTAGGGATTCGATGATGATGATGAAGTACCTCCATTCAACTCCCTTTATCAGAGAGCCTGAATACATAAGCATTACCCACATAAACAAGTGAGTTCAACCAAGTCTTGGTATATTTGCTCTCTATTGCTTTCCCCATGCTCTGCTCTGTTGACCTCTATTCAGTTTTGATCATGTTTGTTCTGTGCCTCATTCACCTAGTGCTTCCTCCATGTACTGCTCTCCCCAGGCTCCTACTCTCCATATTCTTATCAATTAAGCATTCTACAGAGAAAAGCAGGAATATAACCTATTGATGGCTGTAAAACGAAGTTGTTTTCTTAAAAGTACAATTAAAATGCTCTTTATATGCAATATTTTCATAACTTGAATATTATATAACATAACATTATAATTTGGATAAAGAGCCCTTGTTTATTAATCCATTTGAAAAGGAGTCTTTCAACCAAAAAGGTTTGAGAACCACTAAATTGTTAGCATACAACCAAAATGAAAATTGTCGTGTGATAGAACAGAATTTTAGCATTGCTGAAAAAGCACATTTTACCAAAGCTTTTTGTTTTATACTCATCAGGACAATTCACAAGAATGCATGAAAGGGGAATGCTGATTGACTATGACTTTCAGCAATAATGAAAATTATTACATGTATGGTTTGAAATTACTTCATTAAAATTTCCTTCAAAGTTCAACAGGGTAAATATTAATGTAATGACTACAAAGAACTCAGAGATGGGCATTGATGATCAGCATAAGCTCAATGCCTGTAGTATTTCATTGCTAACTTTTGATTATTAAGTAACAATTATTGTTGAAATTATGAAGAAAAATGTATTCGAGTATATTGAGTTTAGTTAATGTAATGAACATACCTAAAAGACAAAAAAGTAAAACTTGCCTTTATATAATGTCATTGATGTCCTCAAGATGTACGAAACTATTTTATAGAAAACGAAGGAATTTCGAAGTGTAGTCACCGTTGTAATGTAGAAAACTTTATAAACAACTTAGGAACTCAGCAAGTTCCTACAAACAGTAATGTGACGCTGCCCAGAAAATCTGTTTTTAGTGATTTTGACTCTCTTTAGTTCACTTACCTAACTTCGTAGTTCTTCTAGTGCAAAAGTAAGTAAGGCCAGTTGAAAATGGCATTCTCAGAGTGGGTCACACACAAATAAACACACTTAGTTTGATTAAAAATATGAGGATTCATTCAGCTCTCTATATTTTGAAACAGGAGCTTAGAATTGGAATAAAATGTAGGTTTACAACAAAATTTGATTTTAAAAAAAGAAAACAGGATTACTAACTGGGTCCAATGTGCATTCAATCCATCTTTAAGAATTATTGAAATGCTACCAATATAAGAACGAAAGTGTAAACTGAATGCTGATATTTTGATTACAAACACAGTGATATGGTGCATTTTGTCAATAAAGTACTTTTGTTTTTACATCACAACAGATTCATCATTGTAATGTATGTCATATATACACAGATATATTACTGTGCACGGTATGAAATATATTCCTTCAAAGAGAAAAGAACTGGAAAGCATTCTGATGATATTTTTGTCTCACTTACATTGTGCCAGAGACCATCATTATATTTCTCTAAACTTCTTATTTTCAATTTTTCACGACCATTGCTGAATGAGTAAATAAGATGACCACGGGCGATGAAAAGTGTCATGAACTGGTCTTCTTTTTTATTCGCCACATAAAATATAAGTCCATGTGAAGATGTGGTTCTGATACTGACAGAGAAGTGGGATCTGAAAATGCAAATACCACACAATTAATATGGTAAAATGAATCCATTTCAATGCATTGGCTTTACCTTCGTAGAGCATAAGCTACTTTGGTACCATCAGAATGTCTTACTGGTAAAAATCTCAAGACAATTTTGTCACTCTTCAGGTAGAGTACTAGCAGGAGGACGTATCAAAAGTCACAATTTAGGCTGGGACCTGGATGAAAAGGATTTTGGTCTTTAAAAGGAATTTCTACACACTCTACCAAAGAATATATGCAGAATCTGGACAGATCCCATTATTTTCCATATAATTGAGCTTCAGAGGGACCCAGTAAATAAATGACCATGTTTTGCTGCAGGAAAGTAATGCTTGAAAATATGCACCAAAACAGTTTTTAAAAAATTATTTAAATGTACCCAACCCTGCTCTTACAAAGAATTAGCCACAAATGTTGTCAGCTTGAGGATTCCACATCTACACTTCACTGCCAGCTAAATATATAGTGATCAATCTTCCACAAATAGGAGGAGGATCCTAAACACACTTCAGGTTAGCACAGCTCCCCAAACATTAACATAATAATGAAAGCATCTTTAGAAGACATTAGGACAGAAGGCCAGAAGTCAGCTACTTGGCCCAGCAGCTCCATGCTCTCATTCACTGAGATTCTGGCTGATTTTATAATCCTCAATTCCACTTTACTGCCTCATTCCCATTCCCTTGATTCCCTTGCTATTTCAGCCTTACATATACATTATGACTCATCTTTGATAACCCTATGCAGTAAAGGATTCTATAAATCCACTACATGCTGTGAGAAAAAAATGACTGGCTCCCTGTTCTGAGGCTGGTCTTAGATGATCCCGCAAGGGGAACAAACTCTCCACCTTTGCTGTTAAATCCCTAAATATCATATTATTATGTACTGGACAGTTGCCAGTTTCCAGTCAGAATTAAGAACTTCAAACTCATCATTTGCTGCAAACTCAACAGGGAGGTTTTATTCTGTAGCTGTGCAGTCTAAGAAAACACAAAACAGTGTGACTCACCAGTGATCACATACCTCCCTGCCTAAAGGAACGCTGCCACAACATAATGTACACCACCTATAACACATAACAACCCTTCCACTTTACTTTCAAAATTCCCCTTAAACAAACAATCCAGTGTTTACATATTTCCAAACATAACTTGTATGTACAAGCAGCAAAACAATTTACATGGACATGATGCACAATTTCCACTAGATATCATAAACAGGAGGCTCAATTTAATTACAGAATCTGTTAGGCGGGTATCTGTATCATGCTAGCTGTTTTCTTAATTCTGGTGCAGGATTCACCTACTGGGAACCTTAGGTAAAGTGGGCTCAACCTTAGGGGGCATACGGACAGTCTGTTCCACAAGGGCAGTATCCTCATCGGTTATGGTTGGGTGTTCCGGGGACAGTGTGCTGCGTACAGGAAGTGAGGCAGAGGCCCTTTCTTAAAGCTGTAGTGATGGGAGCTACGACACTTGAGGCTGTGTTGCTAATAGCTGGCAGTATGCCTTTGCCACATGATCCCATCCTGAGTCTGTGTCAGATACAGGACCTGGCTGGGCAGGACCTTGTCAGATACCCACTTTGTCAGTTATATTGTAGCTCAGTGCCAGTACTTAGCCACCCTGAAAAAGACTGTATCTGGGCTAACTGATTCTTTTCAACAACCTTCTGTGTTTCTTTGGGTAGCTGCAGATCGAATGTGGCTCTTAACTTCCTTTTAAACGTCATCTGTGCCAGTGAGTTCTGGGTAGTGGCATGAGATGTGTTTTGGTATATAGCTGGTGACTCGATAAACTAGAAACCCCTCTTTTTTTTGACACTGTCACACATTTTCACACGCTATGTTACATCCTCCCCAGTTTTTGCCTATTTACTTAACCTGCACATACGCCTCAGTCAATTCTTTGTGTCATCATCACTTCTTGCCTTCCCACCTATTCTTTGTCATCCAAATCATTAACATATACTGTAAATAACTGCGGTTACTCACTTGCGATTGAAATATTCAGGGATTCCAAAAATCTCCTGCCGACTGTTAGGAATACCGCCATATTGATGGGCATATTGGATTGTCTTGGGATTAGTTGGTAGATAGCAGTGTGCCTCTTCATGCAGGTAATTTCCTTCTGGCTTTCCACTGTGGATTACTGAAACTTTTCGTAATTCTGCTGTGCCACTGTTCACCTTTGCCAAACAAACATTTGAAAATATTTATTCACAAAATGAACAAAGTATCTAGAATAAAGTTAATTGACAGCTATTATTTCTGTTGACGTTTCACTTTTCCCACATAAATATAGTTAGCATACTTTATTAAGTGGGGTTTTGCTTTTGCATGGAGGTCTCTCCAAGTGGGGAATGTGTGTTTTCCATTTTATTTTAAATTCAACTAACTAAAAATAAGCTGGAATTGAAAGCTACTCTCTGTTATGGTCACCAGAAAACTCTCACCAATTGCTGTCAAACCCACTTGGTTTATGAATGTCCCTTAGAGAAAGAGATTTGGCATCCCATCCTGATCTGGCCTGTATGGGACTCCAAATATATAGTACTATGACTGACATCTAACTGCCCTCTTCAAATGGTCAAGTAAGCCATTTCAAGGGTAATTATGGGAGGATAACAAATGTTCACTTGCCAGTAATACCCATATTCTGTGATAGAAGGAAAAGTCTGATATAGGACTGTAACACCGTCAGACTGATTCTGCAATCAACTCGTATCTAATGAAAGCACCATGTATGGAAGCTCACATCTGAAAAATTACACTTCAAATTGCGAAAGTTAGCAGCATCCACTCTAGTAATATTTGGGTTTGTCTACACTTTTCCAGAACGACAAAACAAACCTTACTATTCTGTGCCCGATGCTGGATCATCTTAAAGCAATAGAGAAATGTCACACAGGAGGATATACATGGCCCACAAATATATTCCCAGCTCTTAAGAAAGCTTATCAATCTATAAGATTAGCTTGGTTTTTCTTGCCATTAATGATGTCTAATAGGTGAATTTTCCAGCAATGATTTTGTTTTCATTTCACTTTCCATTACCAGATTACTGTGCTTTTGCATTATAAGGGAGCCTTTGTGATTTTAATGTGCTAATTAATCAAAAATGAGGCATCTACTGTTAAGAGTCTAATTCCTCCCTGGCCATTTTTTCTTGCAGCCAGGCAATTTAATGGTTGCAATGCAAAGCAAGCAGATAGACCCCAAGAAATTAAAGGAACAATAGACCATTGTTTGAATGAATCTTTTCATGTTCCCCCTTGATTCTCTCAAACACAGATAGTTAACTCTTCAATTCATTTGTATTATTCACTTCAATATCTTTTCCTGGTAACTGAGTTCATATCGCTATTTCTATGTAAAAGAAAATGAATATTTCTTGCAATTTTCCCAATTGTTAACAAGTTTCTTCTAAGTGTGAATGTTTTGCTGTTATGAACAATTTGCCAATTTGTCATTTTTTAAAGAATAAGCAGAATTCAGTACTCCGCAGACTTCTAATTGCTACCTCTAATAATGTAGTGTTATGTTGATGATTATTTCTGTGTGTGGAGATATTCTCAATTTCTTATAAATAATGTCCATTAGTAAATTGTGGGCATCTGTGCAGCAATTCAAGAACTTGAAGGGAGCTTCAATAAATTGGTATCAGTGAATGCATACAATCCTTGTCACTAGAGTTTTAAGTCCATGACAAATTTTCATTTGTTAGCCTTATTTTCCTGATAAATATTTATTTTATGATAGGATCATGTCACTGAGACAATGTGGAAAGCTTAACAGATGTCTGGGCAAGTAAATAATAGCTGTTACATTTATGGAAGTTGCCAAAGCTTTTGATGAACAAAAATGCCAATATGACAAGAAATTATTACCTTTCTACCTCGACCTCTCTTGGCTTTAGCAACATACTTCTGATGTTTCTGAATAATTGCTGCTGGATGCGTTTCAGCTGGGCACCCATGTAGAGAGGTTTGCACCTTAACAGCATATGTCTGGAAATCTTCTACTGAAATATCTTTTTCAGTTCTATGACATTTATAGAATGGGAAAAAAAGGTCAATTTCCCCATCAGTGTTTCTTTTGCACAAGAAAATTCACAGGTTACAAGGTATTACGCAATCAATTAAACGAGTTTAAAAAATCTATCACCCAATGAAGAAAATGAAAATCCTGTCATTCAAACAGCTTTCAATTGATTTCTCATTAATAGCACAATGTTGTGAGCTCTATTCCATCCCTAAGGGCAAGTGGATCAACCCATAGCAAATGGACTGCATGTGGTTCAAGAAGGCAGCTCACCACCACTCTCTCAGGGGTAACAAGGGATGAGTAATAAATGCTGGCCAGCCAACAACACCACATCCCATGAGTGAGTGTAAACCAAAAATCATGTCTTATTCCCTTTGTTTCAATGAATGTAGTTATGCTGTGGCTTTGATATATTAAATGAGTTAGATTTTGTGCAGCCCATCACCGGGAAAAGTAACGTCTGGATCTACATAAGTATGGGTGAAGCCCTATAGCAGGACGGTGGCTTGGTCGTTAGCACTGCTGCCTCACAGCGCCAGGGACCTGGGTTTGATTCCAGCCTTGGGCAATTGTCTGTGTGCGGTTTGCACATTCTCCCGGTGACTATGTGCGTTTGCTCTAGTTTCCTCCCATAGCCCAAAAATGTGCAGGTTAGGTGGATTAGCCATGCTAAATTGCCCGTAGTGTCCAGGGGTCTGTAAGTTAGACGGGTTAACCATGGGAAATGTAGCGTTACAGGGAAAGGGTAGGGAGATGGGTCTGGATGGGACACTGTTCAGATGGGTGGTGTGGACTTGTTGGACCAATTGGCCTGTTACCACACTGTATAGATTCTATATTAATCTTATGACAGCAAAATCACCCCACTAAATTAGAGCGCGGATGGGACTGATGCAGATTTTCAAATGGCGTTAAGTTCACTTTAATGACTGAATGGCACCCACTATTTCTATTCCACCACAAACTAGTGCTGGCTCAGGGATTTTCCATGGCCCCCAGAAGCTCTGTGCCCAGTCAAGCAACCCAGCACCAGGAAAGGAGGGAGCTATTGAAACCCTCATATTCCATCTATATTCCCTGTTCTGTGACTCCTCACCCCATGATCCCTATCCCATCCTCATTAATCTGTGGCTGAGGTCCCAAAATGATTCTAGATCTCCGGAGGGTGTCTGCACTAACAATCACCTGTGACCTGTTGGCACTGGAGCTATGAGGTGTTGTCAACCTCTGTTTGCCTGGCAGCTCTCTGCAGGCAGGACTTTGACCACAGAGGGCCTCAATCATAAGAAAGGCCCACTGGTGGCCGCTGAAGTGCCTGAGAAGCACTGGACGCTGATTGGCAACCCCCACAGAATTCAGAGATTCCTTGCTGGTTCTCCATGGTCCGACAGAATCCTGGCCATTGAAATAGTACATGTTGTCTTCTATGTTTTTTTTGTCAGTTTGACAGATCTTTTTTCTAACTACTCAAAGACCATGAAACAACACTTTGTCTACCTTGAGCAGTATTTTGTTATTGTTTAATTTGTGAAATATTTACATCATTTGCTATTAGTTTGGCACCAGGGAATCTCATATTGTGCAAATTTTCATGCTTAACACGCTGTCACCAGTAGGTACCAGGTTTCAAAATTTATTTTTCAAGGTGGAGGTCTTGCTTGCAGCAAATGCCTAAGACATACATCATATTCATTTACTGATCCAAGACACATTTTACAATACTATGAAGATGTAAAGTTTAACGAAATATTTTGTACTACAAAACCATCCTATTACTACTCTGAAATGGCTCAGAAAAAAAAAGTCTTGACCTCTGATTGTTCAAAAAGCTTCTCTTTAGTATTTATGTGGTTGAAGTACAGACTGCATTCCATGTCAGATTACATGGAGAATATTTGTAGGTCATCCAGAACTCTCATAGCTACAGTTACATATTTTAATTCCTGTCTTCTTCAACTGATATAGAATCAACAGATGTTCCAAAGCAAAACCTGACAATAGTTTAAAGATAACAGCCAAAATTTCACAGGGCACAATTCCGTAAATACTTTGAACTTCTGTTAAGCAAGAATCTCTTTGATATCATCATTGATATGTCAATTCAGAAAACTCACAAAAGTTAGCAAATAGCTTCCAAATGTCCGAAAGCAGCAAGCAGTTCAAAAATACAATAACATGACTGGTGCTAGTGCTTTTCAGTGACCAAATAAGTCAGATTCTAAATTAATTGCACAGGATGCCAAGGTTTTTTTGCAAACAAGTACTTTTTAGAATCATATTTTGTAATTCAATCATCTTTTTCTGTGAAAACCTGAAGCTCACTAAAGTTAAAAAGACGTTAGGAGAGATGCAAGATAAGCTGCCTATTTATTGTGACCTATATTACACTATTGCACAATCAAAATTGCTGCACTTTAAGTTTTAAATTATTTCCAACCGTAATTTTAATCAGGGACTTGTTCCCCTCTGCAAAGGGTCATGAGCTTCACATCTGCTGATATTTGTAAAGGGCAGCAGGCCAACAACAGCATATTCATGACCATAACTAGCATAATGTTTCTTTTTAAATGATTATCCTCCTGTTCAGCTGCATGCTATTAGAGGGGTGGCAGAAAAAGCCTTGAGGGAAGTTATTACCAGAAACACCTAAAGTAATATCCCTGTATTTGTTTTCAGTTTAGACATCAAAATAACATGTGTGAACTTTTAAATTATATCTAAAAGGAACTTTAACAGATTATTGCTGTGAGTTGTATGTAAGGTTTTTTCAGTTAGGAAATGTAGCAACGTGGCATATTCTGGAAAAGACTATGCTTTTAATTCAAGTTTATTAGGAATTATTAAATTTTGAATTTTAACATTTTCCTTCAGCAAATCCTTTGAAAAATATGAAGGGCCTGATTTTCCCATGAGAGTAAGGAGGAGAATTACTCCTGATGTAGCAATTCCCTTCCATTCCAGCTATGCTGGTAGGTGGGATCTTCATGTATTGCAGAGTGAGATGCCCTTGAGACAGTCTTTGCCTTTCCACTTATAGGTTAGGAATACAAACAGGAGTGAAAGTGGAGAGCGTGGCATAGTAGTAATGGACTGGTAATCCAGAGGCTGATGATCTGGCAACATGAGTTCAAATTCCACCATAGCAACTGGTGAAATTTAGACTCAGTTCATAAGTGTGCAATAGTATCAATGATGGTTACCATGACAAAATGCCCAACTAGTCCACAAATGTCCTTTGGGGATGAATATCCGCCATGATTAACTAATCTGTATGGCACATGACATCAGTTCCACAAGCAGTTGACTCTGTCCTCTGATATGGTTTAGGAAATTATTCATTTCAAAGGCAACTACTGGTGGATAACAGATGTAGTTTAGGGACAGGAACCCACATTCTATTGGCCAAAAGGCCTCTTCTGTTCTGACTCTTTGACTGCCTATAAATTCAAAGAAATATTCCCACAGGCAAAATGTGGGAGAGGTTTTACAAACTAACAGCAATTAATACACCATCAGTTGTTAATTTTAAATTAACTTTGATGACTTTTATTAATCAGGGTGTATGGAATTAGGTTACAGATCAGTTATAATCTTGCTGATAGGCTGAACAGTCTTGAGGTGCTGAATGGCCTCACAGTCATACAGCATGGAAACAGACCCTTCAGTCCAACTCATCCATGCTGTCCAGACATCCTAAATTAATCCAGTCTCCATTGCCAGCATTTAGCCCCTGTCGCTTTAAACCCTTCCTATTCATGTACCCATCCAGGTGCCTTTTAAATGTTGTCATTGTACCAGCCTCCTCCACTTCCTCTGGTAGCTCATTCCAGACACATATGTGTGAAAACGAAGCCCCTCAGGCCCCTTTTAAACCTTTCCCCTCTCACCTTAAACCCATGCCCTCTAGTTTTGGACTCTCCCACCCTGGGGAAAAGACCTTGGCTATTCGTCTATCTACACCCCTCGTGATTTTATAAACTTCTATAAGGTCATCCCTCAGCTTCTGATGCGCCATGGAAAATAGTGCCAGTTGGTTCAGCTTCTCCCTATCTCTCAAACATCCCCAACCCTGGCAACATCCTTGTAAATCTTTTCTGCACCCTTTCAAGTTTCACAACATCTTTCCTTTAGCAGGGAGACCAGGTCTCCCAACTCCTATACGTAATGCACTGACCAGTGAAGGCAATACAGACTCCTCCTGTACCTGTGTAACAGGTATGAAACTGCGAGAAAGAAAGACACCATTTATTTATACATTTTTAAAATGAAGGCAGAATCCAAAAGAGAATCTCCAAATGGAATGATAGATTACCTCCTGGTGGTACTAAGTATGAAGACAGTGAAGAGACTGTGAGTGGTATTGATTGACTAGTGTTAAGGACAGACCTGATTAAAGGTGAATTCTCTCAATTCTGACTATCCAAATGTTTGTACTCAACCACTAGCAGATGCGTTTGCTGCTTTTGTCACAGCATAACACGTACGCACCACAGAGAGAGATTCAAAGACAATGAGGCCAGTTGGACGTTGACCCTCACTGACCCAGGTTTAACCCAGCTCACAATGATTTGCCTAACATGACATTTTAGCAGTGCTCTCTTGGACCTCAGTAGCTAATACAGTGAATATTTCTATGCAGGTGGAAAAATAACATCTTGATTGTGATGCACGAGTGAAAAAAAAATGAAAGCCTTCATGCAACTAGCAATGGATATTCTCTGTGCAAGCAGTAAATTTAAAATCATTGTCAAAAGAAATATACCAGCATATACTGCATTGGGTAGCCATGCAAAACAAGGATGTGAATATTCTGCACCTTGACACCAGATGCAAAGTGCTCAGAGAGATGATAGAGTGGATTGGACAGAGGAGTGAGAGAGCGAGAGAGTGCTGTTGACTGGGCTGATTTTGATGAAGCAAGTCACTGTTTTCAACTGTCCCAGTGAATGTTTCTAACACAGGGTGATAGATTTAAGACAGATGTCAGAGGCAAGTTCTTTACTGAGAGAGCGGTAAGGGCGTGGAACGCCCTGCCTGCCAATGTAGTTAATTCAGCCACATTAGGGGCATTTAAAAAGTCCTTGGATAAGCATATGGATGATGATGGGATAGTGTAGGGGGATGGGCTTGGATTAGTTCACAGGTCGGCGTAACATCGAGGGTCGAAGGGCCTGTTCTGCGCTATATTGTTCTATGTTCTATGTACACTCCACACTCGAAAGTGTTGGTTAAATAAAAGCGGTTCACAAATCTCCAGGAGTAAGGCAATTGAAAGCGAGTTCGCTCGATTAAGTTACGTCAACAGATTTGCCAAGTTATGTACGGGGTAAGCGTTTCAGATGAGAAAATAACATTTTTTGTGTGTTTCATCCCAAAGAGCTGTTGAAAAGCAGAGACAGCTAGTGTGAGAGATGCAAAAGGGTAGGCTTGGTTCTACTCGTGTGGCATCTGTATGTTGATGTGCATCAGAGAAAGCCAAGATGTTTCAAGAGAGTAAGTGCATCATGCAGAGGAAATTACAGACCAGTCAGTCTTACTTTTGTGGTGGGCAAATTATTGGAGAGGCTTCTGAGAGATAGTATTTATGATTATTTAGAAAAGCACATTTTGATTAGAAATAGTCAGCATGGCTTTGCGAGGGGCAGGTCATTGCTCAAAAGCCCTAATGAATTCTTTGAGGATGTGACAAAACACATTGATGAAGACAGAGCACTAGATGTGGTGTATATGGATTTTAGCAAGACATTTGATAAGGTTCCCCATGGTAGGCTCATTCAGAAAGTAGGGAGGCATGGGATTCAGGGAAATTTGGCTGTCTGGATACAAAACTTGCTGTCCAATAGAAGACAGAGGGTGGTAGTCGATGGAGATTATTCAGCCTGGAGCTCAATGACCAGTGGTGTTCTTCAGGGATCTGTTCTGGGGCCTCTGCCCTTTGTGATCTTCATAAAGGACTTGGATGAGGAAGTGGAAGGGTGGGTTTGTAAGTTTGCCGATGAAACAAAGGTTGGTGGAGTTGTGGATAGCATAGAGGGCTGTTGTAGATTGCAATGGGACATTGACAGGATGCAGAGCTGGGAAAAGAAGTGGCAGATGGGAATTCAACCCGGAAAAGTGTGAAGTGATTCATTTAGGAAGGTTGAATTTGAATGCAGAATACAGGGTTAATGACAGGATTCTCAGCAGTGTGGAAGAACAGCCAGGGTCTTGGGTTCACATCCGTAGGTCCCTCAAAGTTGCTCCCCAAGTTGATAGGGTTGTTAAGAAGGCGTATGCTGTGTTGGCTTTCATTGGCGGGGGAATTGAGTTTAAGATCCATGAGGTTATGTTGCAACTCCATAAAACCCTGATTGGATCACACATGGAATATTCTGTTCAGTTCTGGTCACCTCATCATAGGAAAGATGTGGAAGCTTTAGAGTGGGTGCAGAGCAGATTTACCAGGATGCTGCCTGGAATGGAGGGCAGGTCTTATGAGGAAAGGTTGAGGGAGCTAGGGCTATTTTCAGTGGAGCAGGGAAGGATGAGAGGTGACTTGATAGAGGTGTACAAGATGATGAGAAACATAGATAGGATGGATAGCCAGAAACTTTCTCCCAGGGCGGAAATGACTATAATGAGGGGGCTTAATTTTAAGGTAATTGGAGGAAGGTATAGGGGAGATGTCTGAGATAAGATCTTTACACAGAGAGTGGGGGGTGTGTGTGGAACGTGCTTCCAACAGTGGTAGTGGACTCAGATACATTAGAGACATTTAAGCGACTCCTGGATAGACAGATGGATGATAGTATAATGTAGGGTATACGGGGCAGTTTAATCTTAGTCGGATAATAGGTCGGCACAACATTGTGGGCCGAAGGGCCTGTACTGTGCTGTACTCTTCCATGTTCTATGTTGTAATATTAGAAAGGTGGAAGCTAATGCTGTACAAAATCTACCGTCTTTGTATTGCAAATGAATTCTGTAGGCTCTCAACAGAAACTATCCAAAGCACTATGGAAATAATGGCTGAAATTTTAAGTTTGACAATGTTCTTTCATTTGTTTTGCTTTTCCCAGCCAACAGATTGCTGCCTACATTAAAGTCCAGCATGAAGGAAATTTCAATAAACTCACAATCCAGCACAGGCTGCTGAGTCCTCACTCTGCTGTCTCGGACACCCAGCACAGATGTACTAGCCCACTGTCTCTTCCCTCCTCTGCTATGCTCTGTCTTTTGCAGCTACAACAGGTCAAACGACAGTGCCACAGAAATGGTCACAGCAGCCCTGAGACTTCTCCCCACATTTGGCCTTCAACTGGAATTCATCTCGGACCGTCTGTGTCAATCCAACGTCAACACAGGAGGACAAAGCTCTGGCCACTCCAAGCCACACAATGCCCCAATGCAGGTATGCCCATCAAGGAGCTTTGGCCTCCATATCCTTGCTGTACAGTATGCACCCATGCCATGTCAACTGCGAAGCACCAGGCCTACAAACTACAAACCCATCATTCCTATTCAACCATCTTTAACTAATAATGCACCTCACACAAGGCAAATGCACAGATGGGCCCATTGCAACTCATCTACTTCCATGTTCGTATGTTGCAGCAATCCAGCTAAAAGCAGGGCCAGGGTCCTCAATACCAGATTTGATGACCAGATCTTTGGTACAATTGCGCTAACAGACCATGAGACAAGAGACAAATTTTACCACCTGTTGTGAGGTCCAAGTAATGAACACACATTTTGTGTAACCATGATGTTAATTATTTGCCTCAACAAGGCAACTAAGCAGAAACATAACTGCAGGTTTGTAGCTCTCAGTTCATCATGAAAATGCTTCATATCTGCGTTTCTGTGTGTAGAGAGAATAGACATTCTGACCTCTAAAAAATGACTCAATGTGTCAATGCTTACTGTTCAGGATGGTTTAATTTGAAATAAGATGCTTTATTTTTACAAGGAGAAAAAAATGTAGGATTTAATTATTCAATTATTATGTACTTGACTATTCGTATCTGTTCACTTTGTTCTGTGTGCTTATAGTTAATCCTGGGTGTGGTGGCTAAGAAAGATCAACTAAATATAAGCATGAAGCTATCAGTATGAGACTAGACATTGTAAAATCACTGAAAATGAAAGACTTGTTTAGACAAAGAAATTACTATCATCTCTTAATATCTCCAAGGCACAAGCACAACATACGCAGTAAATTAGGTAATATAAGAGTAGAATGAGGTGCTGCCGGGGCTGTGCTGTCTTATTTGCAGCCTAAGCCAGTCATAGTTCACCTGAGGGTTGATGTCTAGGATACTTGCACAGCCAGCCTAATGTTAGCTGGAGGGGTGCAGATTGCGCCCTAGCGGAAGGCTCCTTCAAGCATCTGGAAAGGCCACTAATGGTTGAGGATGTTCCAAAGGAAGATGAATTTTCTATGTAGTTTGCACTTCACTCTTATCGTCCTTGGCTTCCCTAGTCTCTCGAACAAGACTGCATCTGTGGTGTAGCGCACAGTAACAACAGATAACCCCACACAGTTACAGGCAGTGTAATCACAGAAGGACTCCAAACAGGCTCTGAAAAATGAGTGTTCACAGCCCCGAGGCAAAGATGTGAGTAAACTGTCATCATTTCCTCCAAGGTAAGAAGCGAAGTACTGCGTGGGAGTGTGTTGACTGTGTGTTTTAAAGCAATTTAGTCAAGGAAAGTGCACCTTCAGCAGGCTGATGAGAGTCTTAGCGAGCTGGTAGCTTGTGTAATACCAGGAGCCATCTCCTCACAGACGTAGCCTTCTTTCTCCAGAATCGAACCATACACCTGGAGGCTTGGATCAAAAAAGCTACAAAGACTTTGAATGATATGGTAAGAATGAGCTGTCGTGGTTGCCAGGACAGTGTGTGCTAACATGGAGAACTTTTATTTCCTGTAAGTTAGGACTAGCTGTACACTGACTGGGTGGTCTGTTTTCCTGTTTATGAAATGTCTGGCCTACTAGCTGATACACTGATGCCACCTGGGTGCAGTCAATAAACAGCTGCCCTTGCTGGAATCCACATGTTGCCCACTTCCTATTGGAGCCTGGTACTAATGTTGAATCTGATGTCATCTCCTATCTTTATGAAGAGGGTATCTGTGACTGAGGAGATGCACCAAAGTACAGCTACCGCAGAGAACTGCAGCTGGCCTCATCAAAGATCTTGATGCAAAAGAAACGCATCTTCAGTGCTACTAACAGGGTCTGTCTGTGAATGGCACGATGTGATATCTCATCCCTGATGATGGCACAGATTGGTACGACCATTTCCCCGGAAAGTCTCAGTCATGGCAGTAGTACTTGCTCATGGCAGTTGTGTTTGTTGCGTTATATCCTGCTTTCTGGGTTGTTGTTCATCCTCCTGTTTCTGAACCCAGCTTCATTGTGGGACTATAAAATCTGGCTCTAAGTACCACCCTTTTATTGTAAGGTTGAGGTAATGCAAAGTTGTCTAATGTGTTGCTTCAATTTTATCTTTTCTCAACTTTGCCTATTAAAACAATACAGGTGAATCTGAAGGGACAGACTGCTGACTTATTTTTAAACAAGCTGGCTTTGAGAAGATTTATAATTTGTATTATTTCTGTTTAAAGTCACTATTGTAATACAATTAACTACATAGAGAAAAAGCAGCATTTTTGTATTTAAATTACATAAACAGAGCAAATAAATGGAAATTTATGTTGTAATATCTGTATCCTGTTTTTTTTTAAAAAAGCCTATTTCAGTGAAACACACATTGTTGCAGAACATCCAACTCAGTTCCCTGTGATTCTGAGAGGGAAAGATTTAACTTGAAAATATAACTTTAAAAAAACTCAGATCAACAGTGTTGAAAGCCAAATGTCTATTTCCTTATGTAAAGTAGGAGTACTGGCTTTACCATGACAAATGCACCCGCTTTGCGTATGTTACTGATAAGTCGGCAGGGGTCATACTTCCTCACTATTGCGTGAATAATAAAATACTATTCATTTTCCAAAAGCAACACTGAAGCACTTTTGTTCCTGAGCAGCTATCTAATAAACTTTTCTTCCAAAAAAACCCATCACTGCCCTTTTTTTAAAGTGACTTAACATGATCAGGGCAATGTCAGTTGTTCTGAAGAATTTGTCATTTACTTTTCATCAAGTTTCCTACGCACATAAAAATGAAATAAAGAAGCTCTGACCTGCTCAGATAGGCATTGCTGATACAGCCTGTGAAGTTAACATATTGGTCATGGACTGAGCCTCCAAAGTAGAATTTTCCTTTTGGATGGACTGATTCTTCTGTGGGACAATCATTTGTTGTTTGATCCTCATCATCCACTATTAATTGACAACTAAAGAAAAACAGGAGCAAAACATTACTTGTCACAAAGTTACTCTGTCAATGAAGATTCAGCGCTGGATGCAAATTCAATGTTATCTCATTGAGGCCCTGCACTGCAAAAACAAATCACAACAAATACAATTTTCAGTGAAACAGAAGTTCATAATAAAAGCAAATACTATGGATGTTAGAGAACCGAAATAAATCCAGAAAGTGCTGAAATATACTCAACGGGTCGAGCAGCAGCAGTAAAGGGAGAAAAACATAATTAATGTTCTGAGTACCACAACTCTATTTGGGATCCACCACAAGTGAGGTGGGTAAAGCTGAGGCCCTGGGTATCTATATGCCAATACCTCGAGCCATTAGACTTTTTGAATGGAGGAAAGTCATGATCATTCCTCAAGCTATGAGCTTCTTGACAGATGGGATGGTGATTATTCCAAGGACACTGAGAGGGTATGAGGAGAAAATAAATGTAGTGCATATTGAAAAGTATTTAGCTTCATATGTCTAAATATTCATATTTCCAACTTTCAATGACATTGAATTTTGGAAATACTTTAAATATTGATCCCTAGCTCATAAAGATAAATATTTAAAAACTTCCTTAATTTTGATTCTAGTAATATAATCACTTGTAGACAAATCATAAAATATATGATGTGGAGGTGCCTGTGTTGGACTGGGGTGAACAAGGTCACAAATCACATGACATCAGGTTATTGTCCAACAGGTTTATTCGAAAACACAAGCTTTCCGAGCCTCACTTCTTCTTCAGGTATTGGTGAGAGAGGTGACATCAAAAGCAGAATTTACAGCAACAGGTCAAAGGGTCACACCACTGATGAGGATATATTAACAAGCCTAAGATGCTAATAAATCTTTAATTCAATTAGAAGGTTTTAATTGATTAATATGGACATGTAAATCCCTGAATTCCTTTCAAATCACAGTCCTGAGAGAACTAAAGGTTTTAACAAAGAAGAGGTGACATTTTACGTCAGACATTGCATGTTAGGTGTGTGGTCTTATGTGGGATTTGTTTGTTTTGGTTTGGAGTCAGACTGATTTTATTTCTAAAGTAGGAATTTATAAAACACCACTGTGACTGACTGTCTACAAATTGTGTGCTTTTTGAACAACATATTATGAACCTGCAAATACAAACTCACCCCATAGATTTGCGTGTGTGTGTGTGTGCGCATGCATGTGCATTTGTCTGACAAATTCAGCTGGTCTGGTAGTGCCTGTGGAGGGCGAAACACAGTTAATGTTTCAAATCCAATGACTGTTCTTTGAAACTTGGTATTAGGAGCTGATGTAGGCCTTTCAGCCCCTTAAGACAGTTCTACCTTTAAATAAGATCATATCTGATCTGTTAGTAATTTGATTTTCAACCATCCCCAATAACCTTTGATTCCCCAGTGTAACAAAAATCTATCTTCACTATTCAATTACTCCTTTCCACTGCCAACTGAGACGATGTTCCCAAGTCACACAACTCCCCAAGAAGAGAAAAAAAGTATTCTCCATGTTACTGTTCTGAAAGCGTGGTGTGTAATTTTTAAACAGGTCCCCCCTAGTTATGAACTCACACGCAAGAGGAAACATTCTTTCCACATCCTCTTATGAAAACCATTCAGGATCTTATATGCTTCAGGCAAGTCATTCCTCAACTCTCCAGTAGAACCAATGCTAGCCTGTCCAACCTTTCCTCTTAATACAATGTACTCATTCACGTTTTCAATCCAGTAAACCTCCTCTCAACTATCTCCACTGCAGTTACATCCTTCCTGAATGAGGAGACCAAAATTGGAAAGTTTTTGAGGTCTCATAATTCCCTATATAACACAAGCAAAACATCCTTCATTTTATGTTTAATTTCTCTCCTAAATGAGGGAAAACACACAATTAGCTTTTGTAATTATTCTGTCTGCATTCTCACCTTTTGTGACTCAAGTACTAGAACACCTAGAATCCTTTGCATTTGGAATTTTACAGTCATTCTCCATTTAAATGATATTATACTTTGTCAGGATCCTCAATGGATAAATAATTGAGAGCAGAATGAAGACAGACTATATGGCTTCAATGGCTGCCTGCTCCATGGGTAACCTCACAGCAATTTCCACCAAGATCATCTGGGCCTTGAAACTGGGAGTAACACAGAGGAAAAGATGGTCACTCCTTCAGAATATTGTTTCCGTCTTGCTACTATTTACATTTAAGAATGGGACAAAATGGAAAATGACTATCCCACTTGGGTGAGACTGGGTGGTTCAGGGTCTGAGGGAACAGGGAAATCCCAGTTAGGGTGAAGAACTGAGGCATGTCTCATCAACCCATTTTCCACAATGATGTTATTCATTTCCGGACAATGTCACTGAATAAATTTCCTCATGGCTTTATGTTAGGGTGTGCCTATCAAATTTTTCAAAGACATCCCTGCTTAAATTTTATATTAATTTTGTACTTGCAGACTAAATAATCAGGGCAAAACAGTCAATTGGAGGCCTGAGACTGCTGCGTACATATGATATTTAATAGTTGATAGCTTAAACCTTATGTGCATGAAGTGACCTATCAGGAAAAATCAAGACCCACTAACAGCATAGTGGGTCTACAGCATATGTATTGCTGTCATTTAGGAAGGCAGCTCTCTACCACTTCTTGAAGGCACATAAGGACAGGCAGCCAGGAATGCTTACATCCCGCAAGTAAATAAAATAAAATAAATTTCTGCAGAATTCTGAAACTGAGAAGGATTAAACTCAAAGAATGAATTCTGTGATTCCAAACATAACATAGCTGTTGTACTGGGAATAGTGGTTTACACCTTCAGTGAGATAAGAAAACCTTGGATTCAATCAAACCCAGATTGTTTTACGTTTTGGAATGGCTCTTGAATTTCTTTGTTAATAACATTGAATTAGAACATATCTATAGTTAACATCAAATACACCAAAGCAGATAGTTACCTTGATGGAGAGACAGTTGCTCTAATAAAATGATTCCATCCATCATTATATTGCTTCTTTGTTGATTGCATTGTTGTTTCTTTCATTTTGAAAATGACAGTACCATTATCCAGGGAGATGGAGAAGATATCAGGCTGAAAGAGATTTACCATTGGGAGGCATTGGTAGTATTCTACCGTGTGCGATATTGAGCTCCTAGGAGCATATAACTCAAGCACATAATTCATAGACAAAAATGTTATATCTCACAGCGAGGAAAAAGTCCTTAAAAGGTTTTAGCAGAGGAATTGGTGGTGTGACGGAAAACTATATTCTCCTTTTCCAACGTTAGATGTTCCCTTACATTTTTATTCTAATTATTTTAAAATGATGTCATCAGATTGCCGTCTTGCAATAATAAGTACAGCCCAATTAAATCTGAGATACCTGGATTCATTGGAATTATCTTTGTAACTTCAAATATTGATTTTATCAGTTATTGAACACACATTACTATAAGTAGAAGTCAGTAGTGCTCTTGAACATCCTTTGTAACATAAGGTGTTAATCCTCTCAAATAATAATATCTAACTAAATGTTTAATATGTACTTACAGCTTAATATTCACGTGTTGCTAATTTTATCACCTAGCCATGTTAATGAATAACTGCTAATTCACAATTTTAGAGACTGCATTTCTTTGATGGCTTTGTCAAAGTGAACTTCTCTCATTCATATTGAAGCTGATAAGTCCCGAAATGGGATTGGTCATGAAGCTGCTAACATAAGGAAACCAATAATGAAAGACAGGTCAAATTAACCATATTTAAGCATCTGATACCTCTGATGAGAGAAAATAATTTGCACATAATCCTTGATAAAGAATTAAGGTGGAAGATTTAAATATTCACCTGATAACATTTGATTATTTTTTTCACAATGTGAACGTACAAATACAACCATTATTGTGGTATCAACAAAACAGCCTAACAGGAAGGAAACCCTGTCTGAAGATTTCTCATTCAGTGAATAAAAGTTGCATATTTAAAAAAAATATTGTTAAAAAAGAAGAAAAAAAGTCCACTTCGACATTCTATTTCAGACTTCTGTTTGATACTCACTCCTTCATTGTAGTAGAAAAGCAATCCATTGGACTGAAATGTCCTAAAATTGAAGCCTCCTTCGAAGTTTGAAAATGGTGTGATCTTTTCACTGGAAGAGATGAAACCCTGTCCATTGAAATAGGCCATGCGGGACATCTGTAGACAGGAAGATGAATTTTGAAATATATACTTATGAGATCCAACATATGTCCAAAATGCAAACTTTCAATACTCAGCTGATGGTTTTGCATTTAGTTGGTGGTAGCCATAATGGCCTGAGGTAGCTGTATCCATTATTTGTGGCCCTCAGCACAAATGCTGCAAAAAGCATCTCAAGGATTCCGTTTGTAGTCTTGTTGGACTGTTGTTTTTGGAAATGGGATTACCTACTGATGCCATCCTGTTTCTCTTCATTTCTAACAGCGAAGGATTGCACTAAGGAAGTGAAGAAATATTGGCATCCAGATAAATGGAATGGACTTTTTTTGGTCAATTAATCAATATGGAACAAAATAGACAAATCATACAGAAAGTACTGTTAAATTTAGGGAGATATTGTGGTAGCACAGCATATCAGCCTTCTCATGTTAAACGTGATCACATGCAGGTTCTTGTCGTGAGGAAGTGTTTACATAAGGTGTGTCCACCCAGCTGCAATATCACTAAATGACATTTTGTAAAAATCTGTACCCTTGTTAACTCTCTCTCAGCACTGCTCAAAATAGCTTATTTGAAATCAACAACTTGCTACATGAGTATTGTATAGAGTATTGTCTCAAGTTGCATCAAATGGCTGAACAGAAAATAATTTCCAATGTCAGTTGGCACTTTGATGAAAGAAAAAATACAATTAAATCAACTTGTATTTTAAACGTGTTACTTTTACACCCAAGTGGAGCCTTTAAGTAAATCATATATCAGGTACATTCATAAACTCAGATCCAATACTGCCCTGAGCCCTATCCATTGAATAGAATTCACTTACAAGTGACTCCTCTGGACAACCATTGCTGATCCCTAATGTCTCATCTTCCTCTAGAATATTGAAGTCACGTCTTTGGAACTGGAAACTCCTGAGACAACCTCGAAATCCAGCATCCGTAGCTACATAGGACTTCAGACTACTCAAAAAACGAAAACTGAAGTTGAGGTTACAAATTCATTACTTATGTTCTGACTATGATAACTAATATTTTGGGAGCCCTAACTTATCTAAATGTAAAGCAGAAAGGAACATGACCTGACGGCTTCCATCTGAGGGTGTTTAAGGAAGTGGGATAGTGTATTGATGGTGCCCTAACTATAGTCTTTCAGACTTCACTATATATATATAGGAGTTGGACTTTCTGCATTGGAAAATTGTACATCACTCTGCTTTTTCAGAAAGGTGAAAGAGAAAAACTCGGAAATTTCAGACCAGTTAGCCTAACATCTGTCGTAGGAAAACTGCTGAAGACTATCATCAAGGATGAGGTAACTGAACACTTTGAAAATGTTCAGTTAATCAAGGAGAGTAGGTCATGCCTGACAAATCTCACTGAAGTTTCTGAAGAGGTCACTAGGGTAATGGACTGGGGAATATCAATGGATGTCATTCTTATGGTCTTCCAGAAGGCATTTGATAAAACCCCACATAAGAGACTTTTGACTAAAGTAGGAGCCCACAGAATTGAGGGCAAATTACCTGCATGGCTGGGAAATGGGTTGAGTGGCATGCAACAGAAAGTACATATAATTAGCTGCTACTCAAACTGGCAGCAGGTGATTGGTGGTTTCCACAAGGATCTATTCTAAGTCCTGAATTATTCATACTATTTATTAATGCCTTGAGTAATGCCATAGAGAGTTATATTCAAAATTTGCTGATGGCACAAAGTTAGGTGGGATTGTCGACAGTGTACCTGATAATCTATCAATATCAATTTGAAATTTTATGCTAAGTGCATGGGCCAAAACAGTGGATGATGGAGTTCAATGGAAGCAAGTGTGAGGTTATCCATTTTGGACCAATAAAGGATAGATCAGGGTACTTTCCGAGCAGTATGAAATTATTTTCTGCGGAGGTCCAAAAAGACTTGTAGGTTCTCTGCATAAATATTTAAAATGTCACAAACAAGTGCTGAAAATAATCACAAAAAGATGGGTTGATTAGGAGCAGTCAGCATGATTTTCTTAATGGGAAATCATGATTCATTAACTTGCTGATCAGCTTGATGGTTTGGACATTGATCTTATTTTTACTGGCAAGGTTAATCAGGAACATAAACATATAAATATGAAGGAGAGGAGCAAAAGAATAAAGATTAAATTAACCGGAATATTTTGGAGAGGTAACGAAAAGGCTCAGTGAGGGTAATGCTATTGATGTGGTGTACATGGACTTTCAAGAGATGTTTGATAAAGTGTGACATGTCAGACTTGTGAGAAATGTTAGAGGTCATGGAATAAAAGGGATACTACGGCCATGGATACGAAGTTGGCTGAATGACACAAGACTAAGAGTGAAGGTTAATGGATATCTTTTAGGCTAATGGCTAATGGACTTCCCCAGATTCAGTATTGAGACCCTTGCTTTTCCTGATATATATTAATAATCTGGATCTTAGTGCATAAGGGGCAATTTCAAAGTTTGCAGATGATGTGAAATTTGGAGGAATTACAAACTGTGCCGACAGTTGGAATTCCGGAATGTCACAGACAAGTTGGAGAAGTGGACAAAAAGTTGGCAGATGGTTTCAATTTAGCGAAATGTAAAGTGACACATTTTGGTGTGAAGAACGAATATCAAACAAGGGCCACAATTCTAACCACAGCATGGGTGTTATAGGAGCAGACAGGCTGCTTGTATATGAGCACACAGATCATTGAAAGTGCTGGGTAAGAGTAGAGAAAGAGAGCAGTAAGTAAAGAATATAGTTTATAGTTTATTAATAGTGGCATAGTGTGGAGGAGCAAGGAGATGATGTTGAGCTTGTATAAAACATCATCTGGAGAATTGTGTACAATTTTGAGTGTCATGTTGTAGGAAAGATGTGAATACATTGGAGACAATGAAGAAGTGGTTTACAAGAACGGTCCTAGGGATGAGGAATTTCAGTTATATGATTAGATTGAAGAAAATGGAAGTGTTCTCCGTTGAGTGAAGGATGCTAAAAGGAGACCTGAAAGACATTGTCCAAATATTGAGTGGGTTGGATAGAGTAGATAGGGAGAAATTTGTTCCACATGGAAAGGGAAAAGGAATAAGAATAAGAGGTCACAGATTTAAAGGGTTCTTCAAAGAAGAAAAGGTGAACTGAGGAAGAACATTTTTGCCTAGTGAGTGTTTAGGGTATGAAATGCGTTGCCTGGTAGTGTAGTGGAGGTAGGTTCAACTGAGGCATTCAAGAGGACATCTCTTTTTCCAACCAAAGGCTCAGCTGCCCATACTTCAGTTTGCCTCTGAACTTTTATTTCAATGCCTGGTTCTTCAGGTGGTACTAGTCAGATTGTACCACTACAATAGTAGTGCATATATTATCTACCATCACTCTTCTCCCCCGGACAGAATGTCTGGAAACTGAACTTCAATTTTTTTTTCATATTTTGGACTCGAGAAACACTTAGCTATAGCAGCCACCTGATTGTCAGCTTTCTGACTTCTGTCTTCCTTTCTTCTCTCTTTGGGCTTGTTCTAGATTTTTAGTTTCTGACCTACTGTGAAGTGTCACTAATGCTACAGAATACTTAATGCAAAACTTTTCTTCTGCCTAGTCTATGTACAGTGTAATGGCAGTGTCCAGTATTCTGCAATTTTGGTTTGCTCTGCCTGATGGTTTGGACATTGATCTTATTTTTACTGGCAAGGTTAATCAGGAACTTAAACATATAAATATGAAGGAAAGGAGCAAAAGAATAAATATTAAATTAACTGGAAGATTTTGCTTAGAAATATTGTTATTTAAAGGTTCTTCGATGTTTTATTTAGAATAATCTATGAAGGGCCAAGATTAGGCAAATGTTTCATTATTTTTGAAGATCACCATATTAATATTCAGCGGAGTTGAGGAAAGACATATTTACATTACAGATTTACAAACCTTGATAAGACCTGATCAGAAGCTCCACCAACATAGACGTCTGTAAAACGCATGCTCTTCTTTTCATTTTCAACGCTTTTTACATTGATTCTGTCAATCAGTAGGATCATCTTCTTGTAGTTGTGGTAAATGAATGAGACCTGAATGAAAATACAAATTTGGTTTAATAATATGCCTCAGACAGGAATTTAGAATTCATTCACAGGTGTTGGTGCTTTCAGAATAGTTGGTATGTGTACAGTAATACAAAACTGAAAAATTGATTTCAAAACACAGGCTGTTCTTATAGAATTTATGTAACTGAGCGATGCTGGATTGGCTGCATGATTGCTGCATGTGCTGTCTACCTCTGGGGAATTGATGTAGGCTCCACAGCTCTGCTTGGAGCACAATTATGCAAATAATTCCCTCACTGCCTTATGCAGTTCTGGCAAACAGCTCATGCCTCCTCCTTGCTGAATGACGTACAAACTCCTGTGACATCTTAAAATTGAATCATGTCACTGTTTCAACTTGGCTTGCATTCACCAATCTAGTTTTGCACTGCATCTTTAAATTATTTTACTGGCCAAGGCACTTCACAAAAGCCACGTAAGGAGATTTTAGGTCAGATGACCAAATGTTTGGTCAAAGGTAGATTTGAAGTAGCATCTCAAGGGAGGAAGATGAGGTCAGGAGGTAGAAAAGTGTACTGAGGGAATTCCAGAGCTCGGGGCCTAGGCAATTGAAGGCATGGCCAGCAATGATAGAGTGTTTAAAACATTCAGAATTAGGAACAGTACAGATATCTTAGCAGGTTGCAGGGTTGGAGGGATTACACAGGTGGGGGGACCCAAGATCATGGACTGGTTTGAAAACAAGGATGAGAATTCTAACAAGACATTACCCCTATATAGGACACCAAGCAGAGGGGTGATATCAATCAATCAAGATAAACAAATGATACATACATTTAAACTTCTCACATCAAAACCTTAAAAATATTGAACATAAACTACATTTTGAAAGATAGCAATTATCATTACAGGGAAAACCAGCAGTCAATCTTTCAGCAAAAGTGTAAATAGGTGACGTACAGTTCAGCTTTGTGTTAGAATTAAGGAACAAAGCATAAGTGATCAAAGACTTGCAAAACATGAAGTGTTATCTTTAAACATGCAGATTTATTTGCATAATGTGCTAATGAAGTTATTTTCTCACCTTTTTCAAAAAGGTGCATGGAGAACTTATCAATTTATGTAAAAGATTGCTTGACTGTTCAACATTTAACTCTTCTGGTACCAAATGATACTGTCTGCCCCACAAAAAAGTCATTTTCTCATTGACAAATTCAAACCACTCACTCAGACAAAAGGTTACAAAATTTCTACAGTCAAGAATTAAGTCAAAAGAACTCTGTTATTCAAAACAAAAAGTGAAACTGCCGGAGAAACTCAGCAGATCAGGCAGCATCTATAGGAAGAAAGCAGAGATAAAGTTTGGAATCTGGTGACTCTTCATCAAATGTGTTTCTCTAGCAATTTCTATCTTTGTTTCAGATCTCCAGCATCTGCAGTGCTTTTCATTTCTGTTCTTTGAAAGTTAATTGCGAGATTTGGTTTATTACAATGCCATATGTTTAACAGATAAACTAAACACACAGTAAAATATATTACATCAGAGATATCTCTTAAATTTTCAAAGTAGTCATATTTTACCTCATGATATTTTGCATCATTTATACGTTTCTTCTTATCAGTATCCTCAAGGACAACAGGGCCTTTGCTGAATCCAAAGTCATAAACCAAGCGTATATAACCATTTTGCATTTCCATACTGAAGAACGTATTCTTGGATAAAGCATACAAAACCATTCTTACATTAAAATAAGAGGATGAAAGTATGTTTCAAACTTACCCTGAAATATGATTACAAATAAGTGAAAAATTCTACATTAGTCAACATGTTTGATGCAGAATTTAATCTGTTTAATAATAAAAACTGCTAATTATGAAAATCAAAAATGAGAATTAAAAAACCAATATAAGAAATGGACAATTAGGCACCTTCAAGGTGAAGGATAATGGGATCAATTTATCTCACGTTTTCTCCATCAAAAACATGTAAACTGATCTGCTAACTGTTTCAAGAAAATAGATTATGAATTCAGGCACAGAATGTTTCATACGTTATTTCTAATTTCAGTTGTGCATGTCATTGGATAAAACATCCCATGCAACCCATTCACTTTTACATTCAAAAGCATGACATACACACTCACATTGTATGAAGCTCCATTTCTAGAGAATCATTAAATTAATTTCGCATGTTGTTTACTTTCTGGTTAATTTGCATTTTACTTTCTAAAGGATGAAAAAGAACACAATAATTAAGTTAGTTGAACGGTGGCCCTTACCCCTTTCACCATCAGTAACAGGAGGGCATTGTCAGCTGGCGTGCGAATGTCTAGATTGAATCGAGTTGCTATGTTGAATTTCCCTCTCCTTTGTATGTTACGTACAAAAGCATAGCCTGAGCCATCAAAGTAAAAATTTGCTGTTCTACTCTGGGCAAAAGCAAGTTTGTACCTGAAAAAAAGAAAATACGTAATTCATCTGGAGAACAGGAAATACTCATGGATTGCAATTGGTTTCTGCAACATTAGCAACAAGTGATATCATATTTATGACTAAATTTTTGTTAATATACAGCCCAAGAATGAAAATTGTGGTTTCTTTGTTTATTCGTGCCAACCTGCCCCATTCTAAATTTATCTTCTCCTCTAGCATCCCCAACACAGACGGATAACATTCTCAGGCCAATTAGGATCTTGGGTGACATCCCTTTACGTCTCTTCGTGTATGTGGTTGGCCTTGTCACTTGTGAATGGTCAAACGTAGGTCCAATAGTTCATTTGGAAATCATCTTTTAATCTCCTTTAGATAAAACCTACACCTGAGTATTTCCTTTACAGCACAAGCAAGATAGAAAAATACTCTGTCTACTGAATCACTAGGGAAATCATACACATGTAACTTCATAGCACAGTATGGCACAATGTGTTTCGGCAGCAATGTGCAGCATTACCTCATTAATCAAACTTCATTATTCACAATATCATAAGAACATATTCAGAGCTTCCGTAAAATAGTTGCCATTTTAGGGTGTTTTGGACTTAATTTATTTAATTCAGCGCGCCATGGTCCCATAGCTCCCTAACTCCCCTGGTTAGATTTTTCCTTAGAACACTCATCTTTTCAGCATTTGTCTTACCTGGTATTCAGCCGGGTGTTGCCACCTCAGAGATTCTTTCTACAAACTTGTTTTTACTTTGAAATGTTTCTCGAAGAATTTAAGTATAATGTCCAACAGAGGTAACCCCTTGGTCCCTGGGATCCACAGTCCACTGCATTTAAGTGGCAGGCACTCAGACTGTTAAGTGGCAAGCTTCAATGATAATGGAAAGTGGCAGGTCGGTGTTGAGTGGATACAAAGGAGGGCCTACATTTGCTTTACAAGGAAGAACTGACATTGCATTG
Source organism: Stegostoma tigrinum (assembly GCF_030684315.1). Taxonomy (NCBI): domain Eukaryota; kingdom Metazoa; phylum Chordata; class Chondrichthyes; order Orectolobiformes; family Stegostomatidae; genus Stegostoma; species Stegostoma tigrinum. Next base: position 60,601,951 of record NC_081357.1, on the reverse strand, counting down.
TCTCTCTCTTGCTTTGACCATGTTCCCATACTAAACTAGTCCCACTTGCCTGTGCTTGGTTCATATCCACCAAACATTTCCTTTTGATGTACTTTTCTAAATTACTTTTAAATATTGTAACTGTACCCACATCTACCACTTCCTCTAGGAGTTCATTCCACACGAGTCACTTTCTAGAATGACAGGCATTATGACAGAACTCACTGACCTCGCACATAATGACATTCAGTGAAGTGTCTGCATGATTTGAGTTTATGCTGTACAACCTGAGTCTGTGATTGCTCCCATTCCATCCATTCAACCTTCACTGTCGCCACATCCTGATATAAATTGCTAAGTCCTCTTCATCAGAATTCGGAAATATTGTGTATAATCTTACATGACAGATGGGAAAGGATTCAGCAGCATGCTGGGAATTGATGGGTTGATATATGAAGTCCACAGCAAACTCTCCTCCTTCTGGTTGCATTATGATGGGTTTGAAGGGATTTGTTCTGTAAAAACAATCTTCTGACGATTGTTTCTGTTAATAATACTCTGCTCATAAGTTTGGCAGTCCTTTGCCACAAGATGAGCAGCTTTCCCGGAGCTTAGGAAACCTTGCAATTTAAGGGAGGTGTCAGTGCTTTTCAAACTACTCCTGTGCCAGGAGGAACATTCCATCTCACTCATTAAGCAAACCCACAGCCATGATCTTCAGACTGCCAACTCCTCCTGCCAGAATTCCTGACACACACACACGCACGCACACACACACACACACACACACATGCACACGCACGCACACGCACACGCACACACACCCCTCGCAAACCATGCTAGCTGTGCTGAAAAATGCGCATCCAACCTATTGTGTCCAAACCTGTTTGTCAGGACTTATATTTAATTACATGAAGGATTCAAGTACTTACATTCTTCTAGATTTGTTAACTTTTATTCCACATTTAATTCTCCCTGATTGCTATTTACTACATACTGACTGAAACAGCAAGTAAACACTTTGTTACTGGGTTCACTCAATGGCTTAGAGATGAAGTTCAAACAAGTGATTGATCCTCCAGTTTATTGAACCCTTCCTGTTGAAAAGCATCTTCCTTCAAGCCTCCGCCAGATTGAGGTACAGGTGAATGAAAACTGAAGGACTGATTCCACTGTGTGTTCCATTGCTCAAAATATTGTAACACCAGAATATTACATTACCACCCTATTTAATTTTAAACTTCACTGATAAATAGTGTTTGAATTATCCGTTATGCTCTGAGGTTTTCATTTCATAACAAGAAAGCCTATTGTACCAGAGATAGTAGGAACTGCCGATGCTGGAGAATCTGAGATAACACCGTGTGAAGCTAGATGAACACAGCAGGCCAAGCAGCATCAGAGGAGCAGGAAAGTTTGATGTTCCAAGTCAATTGTACCAACTGTGTTTGTTATGTGATTCCATCAAATTGCTTTCATGAAGGAGATTTTAACCAGATGCTATATGAAATCAAGCCAGTCCTGAAACAGCAGCTTGACATAGTCTGACATAATTGAATGGAATTGATTTGGAAATGACAAGACAAAATTGCTGGAAAAGCTATTCAGCTGTGCTACCATCAATTATACTTGATGCTTACACACCAATTGAATAATTAGCGCATAAAAATATTACTAACAGCAGCTCCTTTGAAAAAATTCAGTTGAGGCATTTTCTGTTTGAAAATACATAAATTATCTTCTGAGCAACTAAGCTACTCATTTTTTGAGCTAGTTCACTAAATAGACATAAACATTCTTGTCTGGCAGTTTTTCTGGTCAATGTCCCCAAGTGAAGGTAACACTATACACCCCTGTTTGGGGGTTGGATAAGTGATAGGAGTCCCATGCTTTAATTCTGACTGCAGGAGCTTTCATATCTGGACATGCATTTTGTGGTTAGCCAGTAACAAAAGGCAATCAAAGTTCACCACATTTCCAGCCATGAGCTTAAAGTAAACTTTTAAAAATGTATTCCAGCACGGAAACTTCTACAGGCGTTCTGGATCCCGAGAAAAGAAGTTCCTCCTCATCTGTATACTAACTGGCAACCCCTTACTCTGAGGTTATGCCCTCTGACCATAGACTCTCCAACAGTCTCTCAGAATCTACCCTGTCATGCCGCCTAAGAATCTTGTGCATTTCAATAATGTCACCTTCCATTCTTCCTCTGGACGAATCAAACCATGTCTTTTCATAAGGAAATCCCTCCAAAACCAGGTTCAACCCAATTAGCTTTCTGTAGATTGCCTCCAATGCTATATGTCTTTCCTTAGATAAAGGGACCAAAATTGTTTATAGTATTCTAGGCGTGTTTGTGCAGGAGCCTTTTATGGTTTTACTAAGACTTTGCTATTTTTATACTCCATTCCCTTTGAAGCAAAGGCCAATATTAAAAAAAAATCAGCTCCTCTACTGTTCTGGCCAAATCACATAACCAAATATTCTCCCACAGTATTTTGCATCTGCCTAGTTTTGGCAACTTGATCTGTCTGAATCTCTCTGTACGCTCTTTGTGTCATCGTCACCACTTGCCTTCCCAACTTTCTTTGTATTATCCACAAATTTGGTGACAGTACATTCATCTCCCTCATCAACTACATTAAAACATACTGTGAATAAATATGGCTCCCCGCAATGAACCCTGTTGCACTCTAGTAGTTTCAGGCTGCCATCCTGAAAATGCCCCTTTATCCTAACTCTGTCACCTGTTAGTTTACCATTCACCTATCCATTCCAATATACCATATCCAACTTCCTCTAACCATAGGCTCTTACCTTATTAAGTGGCTTAATGTGTAGCAACTTATCAAGTGCCTTTCCTCCCCCCTCTATTCATTGATAATTTACTGTGAAGACAGATGCATTCTACTCCTCTGCCATTTCATTTCCCTAGTCTTGTTCTCTAACAGACCTATCTTCACTTTACTTCACTCTTCCTTTTTTATATGTAAAGAAGCTTTGCAGTCTGTCTTGATATTATTTGCAAATTTATCCCCAAGGTTTATTTTCTCCCTTTGTTGGGCAATCTTTTGTTGCTTTATAAAATTTTCCCAATTCTCTGGCTTACCACTGATCTTCAACATGTTGCATGTTTGGTTTCTCTTTCAATTTCGTGCTATCCCCGTCTCCCCTTTATAAACCATGTTGGCTTAACCTTCTTCTTCATTAGCATATTTCCTTCTTGTGAACCATAAGCCACTGTCTGAAGCATTGTTATATTCCTCAACAATCTTTGTTTCAAACTCGCTTCCCAGTTCACTCCAGCCAACTCTGCTCTCATTCATGTGTAATGATCCTTATTTAAGTTTAGCACAGTAGCTTCTCACCCAACCTTCTCAACTTCCAACTGAATATAAATCCTACCATGTTATCATTACTGTTTTCTGAAGGATCTTTTTCTTCTGAGATCATTTATTGGGCCTACCCCACTACACATTACTAGATTTAAAATAGCCTGATCCCTGGTTGGATCCACAACCATTTTTCTAAATAACTGCCTCAAATACACACACATATTTCTATTATGTGGCTACATCTGACAATTGAATGCTCCCAATGTACATGAAGCTTAAAGTCAACCATGATAAATGTACTGCCTTTGTTTTTTACGTGCTCCTATTATCTGATGATTCATCCTCTGCCCTATCGCATAGTTGCTGTTAAGGGGTCAGAAGTCTACACCCATCGGTATCTTTTTCACCTTATCTCTTGTCTCTACCATTTGGATACTCCATGTTCCAATGCAAGATTTCTTGCTATTGTACTCTGTATGAACAGAGTTATCCCACCTAACTTTCCTTCTTGCCTGTCCATGTGAAAAGTCACATACTCCTGAATATCTATTTCTCCACTATGATCACCTTGTAACCATGATTCCATACCTGCGATAAGATCAAACCAATTAACCTTTATTTGAGCTGTTAATTCATTAATTTTATTCCAGATGCTACATATAAACTATCTTACTACTTCTATTTTAGATTTGATTTAAGTAGACCTTGGCTCCACATACACACCTCAATTTTTAATATGTCTGCCAATTAATGGTATGGAGTGTGCCTCACAAATTTTAAGACCAGCTCCTGAGGCTTAAGGGATAATGAGAGGCTCACTAGCATTGACACAATAGCCGCCTTGCAGCCAAGGTGGGAGCTGTTGATGGAAGTAAGAGAAACAGCCTTAATGAGGGGCCATCACTGACCAAGAGGCCAGTTCACCTTTTAAATCTCAAATGGCCATAATTACTTGTTTTTCATTGTGGAGCAGAAAAGCCTGTATGGGAGAGCCAATTGCCTCAGTTGTGACCACAACAGGTATCGGTGGAAGGGATTCTTTGTGGGACTCATCATAGGTCTCATCTTTCCACTTGTGATGTTGTATTTGTTGATCCGTGATCAATTTTACATGACATAAGGATGTTGCTGTCTGCCCCAGCATTTATTACCTGTCCCTAGTGGCTTTGATATGATATTTTGGGCTGATATACAAAGGCCACAAGCCAATTGGAACCCTCAGTTTGCAAGGGAAACATGTCCTCAATTGCCTACTTGTGGGTGAGTAGCAATTTTGACACTGAGAGAGGTAGGCATTGGATCTCTGAAGAATGAGGCTGAAGAAGTAGTAATCAGGAATAAAGAAATGGCAGAGGAACTGAATTGGTACTTGGCATCAGATTTCACAGTGGGAGCACTGGTAGCAGACCACAACTTCAAGAAAGTCAGGGGTAGAGGTGAGTGTAGTGGCCGTCACTAAGGAGAAAGTGCTGGGGAAGCTGAAAGGAGAAGGTGGATAAATCACTCAGACCAGATGTACTGCGCCCCAGAGTTCGAAAGCAGATAGCTGAGGTGATTGTGGAGACATTGGGGTTGTGATCTTTCAGGAATCCCTGGAGTCAGGCAAGGTTCCAGAGGACTGTAAAATGGCTGAGGTATTACTCCTGTTTAAGAAGGGAGGGAGGCAGAAGCTGGGAAGTTATAGGCTGGTTAGCCTGACCTCAGTCGTTGGTAAGATTTTAGAGTCCATTATTAAGTATAAGATTGTAGGGTATTTAGAAGTGCATAGTAAAATAAGGCTGAGTCAGCATGGCTTCATCAAGCGGAGGTCATGCCTGATAAATGTGTTAGAATTCTTTGCGGAGGTAACAAGCAAATTAGACATAGGAGAGTCAGTGGACTTGATCTACTTGAATTTTCAGAAGGTTTTTGATAAGGTGTCGCACAGGAGGCTGCTGAATAAGTTAAGAGCTCATGGTATTAGGGTCAAGGTACTGGCATGGATAGAGGATTAGCTGAGAAGCAGCAGGCAGAGAATGGGTATAAAGGGTCTTTTAAAGAATTGCAGCTGATGATTAGTGGAGTTCAACAAGGATTTGTTTTAGGACCACAACTATTCACGTTATACATTGATGATCTAAATGAAGGAACTGAGGACATTGTTGCAGACGACATAAGGATAGGTACAGGGACTGATAATATTGAGGAGGTGGGAAGACTGCAGAGCACTTGGAATGGCTTGGGCAAAGAAATGGTAGATGGAATACAAAGTGGGAAAATGTGAGGTTTTGCACTTTGAGAGGAAGAATAGGGGTGCTGACTATTTTCTAAATGGGGAAAGGCTTCAGAAATCTGAAACACAAAGGGAATTAAAGAGTCCTACTTCATGATTCTTTTAAGGTTATTGTGTGGGTTCAGCTGGCAGTTAGGAAGGCAAATGCAACTTTGGTATTCATTCCAAGAGGGTTAGAATACAAAAGCAGAGATGTATTGCTGAGGCTGTATAAGGCTCTGGTCAGACTGTCTTTGGAATATTGTTAACTATTTTGGGCCCCATATGTAAGAAAGGATGTGATGGCCTTGGAGGGGGTCCAGAAGAGGTTTACAAGAATGATCTGTGGAATGAAAGGTTTGTCTTGTGAGAAGTGGTTGAAAATGGTGTGTCAGTACTCAATGGAATTTAGAACGATAATAAAGGCATCTCATTGAAACTTACAGAATACTGAGAGACTTTGATACAGTGGACGTGGAGATGTTTCCACTAGTGGGACCCTAAGGCACAGCCTCAGAGTGAAGAGATGATCCGTTAGACCTGAGATAGGGAGGAAAATCTTCAACCAGAGTTTGGGGAATCTGTGGAACTCATTGCTGCAGAAGGTTGTAGGGATCAGGGCATTAAGGATCTTTAAGACAGAGATAAATAGATTCTTGATCAGTCAGGAGATCCAGGGTTACCGGGAAAGTACAGGAGAATGGTATTGAGAAACATATCAACCATGATTGAACAGCGGAGTGAACTCAGTGGGCTGACTGACATCTGCTGCTACATCTTATGGTCTTATTTAATAGATTACAACAAGAACTGGACCATGGCCAATGGTGAGAAACTGTGGGACCAGCAGCCTCTGATCTCAATCCCATGGCCAACTGAAGAGGTTAGTCCTGGTATTACAACAACAAAAACACTACACTTTGCTGAAGTGTGACAGATGTAATGATCAGTTTACCTTGTACAGGGTCGCTCAACTGTTGTGTCCAGGTTGTACGTCCGTTTGAAGTTGTAGAGGCTTATTATGTCATCATTAAGTGTTGCCAGTTCTATACAGCCAACAAAGCCCGGAAAGTTTAAGCTGGCAGGGAGCTGTGACAAAGAAGAAAGGAAAATTCTTCTGCTCAGTAAAATCCATTAATATCCAAAACATAGCCATAACCTTATAAAAGGCTAGGTACAGAAACAGTGAGTTTTATTTAATATTATGTTGTCAACCTCTTATTGTAACCTTTATCAGGACATAATGTTTTCTTCTGTCTAATAAGAAAGCTAATGCATCACCGAGTGCGAATAAATTACATAATTTTGTGGGATAACATTACACTAACTGCTCCATAAAGTGATGTTGCATTCACTTCTTTCTATCATCTTATTGGATATTTACTGTTCTTATTAGACTCCTTTTTTTTTCCATCTGGCCTCGTTTCTGAAGGCTGGGCCAAAGGTTTCCCTTGGATTGCTTGATGAACTTGCAAAATAAAACAGTGGAACACAAGAACAGAGCCTTCGACTGTGCCGACCATGTCCTTCCAAACTATGTCTGTCGGCTTGCACATGGTCTGTCTCCTACTATTCCCTGCTTGTTATGTCTGTCTGAATGTTTCTTAAACAGTGCTATTACAAATGCTTCTACCACTGTCCCTGGCAGTATGTTTCAGACACTTCCCACTCTCTGTGCAAAACAATTTTCTTGAGCATCACCTCTTAACTTCTTCCCTCTCATCTTAAACCTATGTCACCTAGTATTTGACATTTCCATCCTGGGGAGAAGACTCCAACTATCTAGCCCATCCAAGCCTCTCGTAATTTTATATACCTCCATCAGGTCATACCGCAACCATGACACACTTTAGCGAAAGAAGTCCAAGTTTGTCCCACCCCTTCTTATAGCTACTACACTGCAATCTAGGCAACATCCTGATAAACCCATTTTGCACCCTATCCAAAGCCTCCACATTGTTTCTATAAGTGTGGTGGTCAGAAGTGCACATAATACTCCAAATGTGGCCTAACTAGAGTTTTATACAGCTGCAACAAGATTTACTAAATGGTTGCTTATTGACAAGGTACTGGAGCAGTTTGCCTTGTGCAAAATGGCTGACTAAGAGACTTTTCCATTCTTAACACACGCCCTCAGGCATTTTGGAAGAATTTAAAGGTGAGTACCTAACCTATTGTTGGCCGTATTGGGAATGTTCCTTCCAGAGGCAACAAGTCCATGTGCAAGATTCAAACCTCAAACTTAGCCTTGGTTTGTAGAGAATAACATGATATTTAAGTTCTCTCACTCCTGGAGAAAACCTTAAATCTGCATTAAAAAAATAATTTAATTGGATTTGGAGCTGATGTCAGATTCTTGACCTTAATGAGTTTATGAAAGCACCTGCAAATGAGCTTGTTTACTACTTTGAATAAGCAGTTAATTGAAAGAAAACTATTTACTATTTTATGGGGAATTAAGCACAAGACAACCAAATAAACTCTTAACACTCCAAAATATTACCCAGAATAAGCATTATGAGCCAAAAGAAACAAAACGCAAAGCGTAGGAAAAGATGGGCACATAGACTGGTACTGTCATCTAATCAGACCATCTGAGCAATACTGATGTCAGCTACTGAAAGCATATAATGCAGTGACAGCATTTCATTAATTTTCAGCCAAGTACTACATTTGCAATAAAACAATCCAAATGAAGACATTGAAAGAATTCCCTGGAAAGACGCTCGTGAAAAAAAGGACAAATAGCTCAAGGGCTTTGGGAAAAATCAGAAGACTAAAATAATTACTTTTGAATTCTGCTGGTTTCAGTTTAACTGGTATAACATAAGATGCCACAGCAATTAATGACTATTCCTGCTTCAGACACACTTTGACAAAGTTGGTCAAGTTTATCAAAGTTTAAAATATTAAAACGTTTGAAAGGAAAATACACTGTAAGTTTAAAGTGCCATCTGAGAATTGCCTCAATTTAACATACCTGGAAATGTGGAGGTACTCCTCCCACATAGAAAACCAAGTTATCAGCTTCTAGATCTAGCAGAGAATCATTGCCTTCACTTGCTCCTTTCTGGATAAATTTTTGCTCTTCTGTGCTACCTGGGCTGGGTACAGTTAGCTGTATTTTTCCATGTCTTCCAACTCTACCAGAAAGGAACAGAACACAATAAAAATCACATCAATTATATACTTCTTTGGTTTGGTTAACTTCTGAAATATTTGTATATAATAAATCATTAAGAGTTGTTGTCAACCACTGAGCATGCTCAAACAAATACACTTAAAATATAATGAATCATAGAGGTCTATAGCACAGAAAGGGGCTCTTAAACCCATTGAGTTTTTGCCAATCAGATACAAGCAGTTAACTATTTTAATCTCATTTTCCACGGTCCACAGCCGTCTTAAATATTTTTGGACTTTTTTTTGTCTCTACCACCTTTGAAGGCAGAGAGTTCCACACTCTCACCACCCATTTGATGAAAATAAATTTCTTCACAACTCTCTAATCCTCCTGGCCCTTCGGACTGGTGAGGTGTTGCCGTGGAGAATATCCATATAACACTTTACTCAGGTTTACTTTTCATTGTAGCTAACTTTCAGATTTGTTTTATTTTTGACTTTAGGTTAGGTTAGTTGGAAACTCTCCAAACAGTCTTATAAAAAAAAGTTCTCAAGGTGGTTCTCTTGGGAAAAACTATGTTTCACTTCCCATTTGTAGTTGCTCCCGGGAAGGTGAGGCAAGCCATCTTGCTGAATCTCTTCTGCTCCTTCATATGGGTGTACATTACTTCAAAGTACTATTTGAAAAAAGTAGTGGCGTTCTCCCAGTGCCTTGGCCAGAATTCATCCCTCAATCACTACGACCGAACTGGATTAAGACGTTCCTATTCGAACCTGTTTGAAAAAGGGTCCTGAATCGAAGTGTCTACTTTCCTGCTCCTCTGATGCTGCCTGGCCTGCTGTGATCCTCCAGCTCCACACTGTGTTATCTCTGACTCCAGCATCGGCAGTTCTTACTACCTCTCTGTGTGAATTGTCTACTATGTTTACTACCCTAGAGTAGAGAACACACTTCAAATAAGTGTACTTCCCTGGCTTTGAAGTTTCTTTGTTCATTCCAAGGTTACAAAAGGCACACTACAAATGCAACTTCTTTAATGAGGTGTAAGTGTTCCTACAATGTTGTCAAGTCGGAATTGCAGGATTTTAATTCATCGATGACAATGGCACAGTAATGTTTGTTCAAGTCAGAAAAGGGTGTGATTTGAGGAGGGATTTTGAATTTATGTTGTTCCCATGCATCTACTGCCATTGCCCTTCTAATTGCAAAAGGTCATCTGCAAAAGGTTAGGGCCTGGGAGATGCTGCTACAGAAAACCTTACGAGTTACTACAGTGCAGCCTGTGGATATTACAGGCTTCAGCCAGAACAGGTCAGAGTGGGTATTTAGGCTAGTGATTTAGTGGTATATTTTCATATATATTTCCTGCTTTGATGATAACCTGAAAGTGTGAATCAACTGCTTAAGATATAGCATTCCTAATTTTTATAAAATTCAATGTTAACTTTTCATTGCATTTGAATAAAATCTAGGATCTTTATTGGTGTTATGCTGCATTGTCTTACCACTGTGCAAGCAATGATGATTGACATTTATCATTGGATATAGATTTTTTTTATGACCAGGGAATTGTGACAATTAGCAAAGGTTTCTTATATTTGTCCTGTGATGGAGTAGACTCCTCTCTGCTCCAGTAAGTTTCTTCATTAAAATGTACACATTGATTTTCAGTATTCAAAATGCAGCCAATCCTCTTCTAGCCACGTTTAAACTGGTCTTGATGCATTTGCACCCAAGGGTCACCTGGTCCCATGAAGCTTTGTGAAGGTCAACTTCCATTCAGCCCCTTAGCATTTTAATTAGCTCGATTTGCTGTCAGTGGGTTGACTAGCCCATCCTCTCAGTGATCATTGTTAACCCTCACGAAATGGACTGGAAACAGAGGCAACAGATTGATACACAGGCTATCACTCTATTCTTTTTTGGTTACCAAAGCTCATTTTTGACTCATTCAACCCATAAAAATATTGCCTGCACATGTTTCAACCCTAAGCTCAAAAACTGCAGTACCCAACTCTAGTTGTTTCAGTTCTGACCTGATAAAGAAATATCTGGATAAGACATAAATTGAACAGGAAAATCAGAAAACAGAAAAATATACCATTACTCAGATTCATATGACAGTTAATGCTAGAAAGTTATAGTTTAAACAATTTTCACCAAAAATTCCTTTGGCCATAAGGGAGATCAGAAGGGAGTTACCTTTCTACTTTGATTAAATTGAAGTAGTTTGGCCAGGTGCTCACAGGCTTTGAGTTCAAAGGAATTTCAACATCTCCATTTCCAAGATTGTAGACATAAACTAAATTGTCATTTTTAATACTCAAACCAATGTAATCTTGTCTTCCCTGGAACACAGCAAAAATAAATGTGCAAACCAAAAACTTAATCCAGCCTGTTCAGCAGAATTTTGAATGCATTAAAATTCATTGCATCTGATACCATTTTTTGGACTGTTATACTAAGATCGATATGGTCTTACGTTTTTGTTTCCAAGGTACATGATGAATCTGTCTTTGTTGGCATCGTGTGCTTGTTCACTTAATGAAGGAACTCTCATGAACAAACTCAACGAAGTAAAAGACTTGAGCTCTTCCAAGTTTGCTTTCGAATGAAGTTCCACAGCGGATTTCCCATCAAATTTCATGGAGATTTGAACCTGAAGTGAAACAAGGATATCATTTGCTTCCTACACTGATGCTGTAAATAAATTTGTACCTCCATGAGCTGTAATTAAACAACAGGTAAACAGTGGACGTGATTTTCCCTCTTTGGAAGAGGCGGGAGAGATGGCGAGCAAGGGCAATAATTAAGTAAATTGATTTTGGAGAAAATCTCACCCCTTCCTACCCTGTCATAAATTAAGTTTTGAGCTAAAATGTTCATTGGCATTCTTCTCAACCTGTCACCAATTAAGGCACTTAGGTAGACAATAAATAGGGGCTTTCCATCCTCTATGATCACCACGCTCTCTGGTGGGTGCCATGGGTTGATATGAGGAGCAACTTGCTTTTTGGGTTGGGGATGAGAGTGCCTTGGAGTCAGTGGAAATCTGAGACATGGATGACGAGGGAGGGAGGGTAGATTCTGAAAACCACACCTGCCTTTCTATCCAAAGCCCATCTTGATGCAACCATCAGACTGTGAAAATAGTATAATGAGCACTTAACTACTTGTCGTTGAATTACCAAAGGTTAGGCCATAACCACAGGCTTTATGACCAAAAGGCTGCCACCCTCTGACTCAACAGGGATGCCAGTTTCGAGGTCTGAGATTCGCAGAGGAACTCGCCCATTTTCACCCATCAGCGCTGAATGAGATTATTGGAGGACGAAGGATGGGTTTTCCCAGCAGGGGCTGTGTTTTTGCAGTGAACAACTATCACACTTACCCCTGTACTTTAAACAAAAATTGAAAAATTCCACTTTTTGCCTGTGTAAGTGAGAAGAAATCTCTCAAGACTGATTTGTACTCATACAGTAAGTTGCATACATATTGCTCTGATATGTCATTCATTTTAAAGTGCTTTAAATTAGCTTGAAATAAGATGAACACTAATAAAAACAAAAAGCGCTGAAAAAATTTGGTAGGTCTGGCAGCATCTGTGGAAAGAGGAGAGTCGCATTGGGCTTGATAATGTTTCTCTCTCCACAAATGCTGCCAGCTGTGATGAGTTTCTCTAGGCCTTTTTGTTAACATTTTAGATTGCCAACATCCATAGTATTTTGATTTTAATTAAGACAAGCATGACGTTTGAATTCTTCTACCATTAACTTTAGTGAGTAGATATTCTCACCTTGCTGGCCACATTGCGTGTCTGTGCAATGAGTTCTCGAATTCGCAGAATGCTGGCAGAAATATTGCTGGCCGGCTTTTTCTGTTCCACAATTCGAAGTTTGTCCAAGAGTTTTGGAACTATTTCTGTCAAATTTTTCACTGGAAGTACAACAGCAATGTAAAATTTAAAAGCTTCACAAATTCAAAGGATTAAACCACGTAAAATACAAGGTTGTATTTTTCCAGTTTTACTGTCATAGCTGAGACTAACTGAATATTCCAGTGAAAAACCTATACGAATAGCAAGCTTCAGGAAATGACTCAATATTAGACAAATATAATGACTTTGGAAAGCTTAGTATGACAGTAAATATAAACAAATGTACTAGCCCAAAAATGACCAGAGGAGGAAAACTGATATGCAACTAGAAAATGTTTGCACTTTAGGGAACTAATCCAGTTATGGAAACCTTTGGGCTTATTTCAATTGATAAGAAGACTTGTCAAATAGAGCTGCCAAAAGAACCTGTCAAAGGTTTTAAAGTTGCTACTTTTTAAAATCTTTGAAAAAGATGTCTGGATGTTAAATGTCTTCAAGGTACAGATCGATAAATTCTTGATCTCACAAGGCATCAAGGGCTACGGCCAGAGTGCGGGGAAGTGGAGTTGAAATGCCCATCAGCCATGATTTAAATGGCGGAGTGGACTCGATGAGCGAAATGGCCTTACTTCCACTCTTATGTCTTATGGTCTATGGAGTGTTTGCTATCTATTGAAATATGCCCAAGGGTTTCCATTTCTCAATTATTGCTGCACAGCTGATTTTACAACCATCACATTACCATTTCCTTCTATTTCACAGTTTGATTGGCAGCTATATGTGGCTACAGACCCTGGGGTTGGGGCCATGATGGGCTGGAATTATGGGGCAAAAGGATTGCATGGATAGGCGAGGGTTCATGGGACGTTTCGTATTTTATTGATTTTTAATTAAACCTCAAAAGCACAAGTACACTAAGCCAGCCTTCTATGCAGTCCACCGTTATATCTAAATATTCATAGACACATATTATTGCATAGGTCTGGATGTGAGTTTGCTCGCTGAGCTGGAAGGTTAGCTTTCAGACATTTCGTCACCATTCTAGGTAACATCATCAGTGAGCCTCCGATGAAGCACCGGTGGTATGTTACTCTTGGCATCAGGGTAGCCCATAAATCCACCAACACACTAAAACAGCAGCTAATGAACTTAAAAGACCCTATACAGACAACAAGCAAAACGAACGTCATCTACAAAATACCTTGCAAGAACTGTGACAAACAGTACATTGGACAAACAGGCAGAAAGCTAGCCACCAGGATACATGAACATCAACTAGCCACAAAACGACATGACCCACTATCACTCGTATCCTTACATACAGATGAGGAAGGACACCACTTTAATTGGGACAACACATCCATCCTAGGACAAGCCAAACAGAGACACACACGAGAATTCCTAGAAGCATGGCATTCCAACCGGAACTCCATCACAAACACTTGATTTGGAGCCCATCTACAGGAAATGACATCACCAATGCAGGAAATGACATCACCAACCCAAGGAAACCTAAACAGACAACTAGAAAGCGGGACATAACACCAGCGCTTCATCGGAGGCTCACTGATGATGTTACCTAGAATGGTGACGAAATGTCTGGGAACAAACCTTCAAGCTCAGTGAACCAGCTTACATCTCGAACAAAATAAAGACCCACTCTCTTGTGGGCCGAGAAGGGGAGAGTGCTGTGTTGGAGGTGGAAGGAAGACGTCGGGTTGGCTGTGCACTCTTGCAACCAGTGGATATTAATGTTGGCTTCGGCCTAATGCTGGTTCAGGGGAGCAGCCAGCCTGCAGCGATGGCTGCGGCAAGTGCTCGTGCCCCAGGTCAGGGGGTCCGGAACACCATCTGTGTTTCTGTAAAGAAGGTGGATGAAGGTGCACCTGTGGACCGCACCTTCTTCGTGAAGAGGGTCCTGTTGGACTGTTGTGGGTTCGCTGCTGCGGACATTTACTGCCTGCAGGATTTCCCAGGAGGAGGTTTTTACGATGTAACCTTCCGGAGTGCCAAGCTTTGCGAGCGCTTCCTGGAGGTTTTCAAGGAGAAAGGAGGTGAGGGCCCCCTCTCTGTATTGACCGCTATCCCACTGTTTGTGATGCCAGCGCAGAGGAGCCGTATGGTGACTGTACACATGTACAACCCGCATGTGCCAGCAGTTGATGTCCTGACCTTCCTCAGAAGGTATGTGAAGGTGGAAGGGGACCTAACTGACATCGTGGACCCCTTGGGCATCTGGACAAGTAAGAGGCAGGTCAAGGTGACGCTGAGGATGAGTGCAGACGGGAATGTCGCACACCCACCGTCCAGCTTCGCGATCGGCGGGAGCAGGGGCTACCTGACCTATGCAGGGCAACCTAAAGTCTGCCATGCCTGTGGTAGGTCAGGTCACATGGCGGCCGACTGCAAAGCCACCATCTGCAGGAACTGCAGGGAGGAGGGACACCTTGCAAACGATTGCCCACGAGAGAAAAGCTGCAACCTTTGCGGGGAAGCGGGCCACTTCTATAGGGCATGCCCGCGGCGGGGTACCACCTACGCCCAGGTCGCCGGCAGGGGAAATGCGGGGCCAGCCCCCCGGAGGAGAGGAAGGCACCAGGGTCCAGCAAGGACCCCACTAATGTGCAGGAGGGCCAGGCCATGCAGGAGGGCCCAGCCCTGCAGGATGGGCCCGAGGCCAGCAAAGCACCCCTGCAGGCTCCGATCCCCCCCGACAACCTGGAGCCAATGGAGGCGGCGACAGGCGACCCAGGGGAGTGGACAACAGTCCGGAAAGCGAGGAGGAAGGTGTGTCGACGGGCCCAGGAACCGCAACCATCAGGCGGGGAGAGGCAGTTACAGGGGGGCTATAAGAGCTCCTCTGACGAGGAGGATTCGGAGACGGCCCACCCAAAGCAGAAGTTAAAGATCTCGAGGGGGAAGGAAAGCAGCACCCCGCTTCCAGGTGACGGGAGGCGTCCTGAGGCTCCCTCCGACACCCAGTCAAGTGCTGCTGGAGCACTGGAGGGGCCCCCGGAAATTCCAGGCGGAAGGAGGGAACAGCGCGTCCCCAGCCTGACCCGGAGCCGGACCCTCCTGCCTCCGCACCCCTGATGGGGGGATGCCACCCGGAAGGCAGCACGGACGGTTTCCTGAGCCCGGAGAGCGTCCAGCAGTTAGCCCGGGCAATGGGCATGAAGGGACAGATGGAGGGGCTGGACCTTGGACTTGGGGAGGGTACTGCGGTCACTGCCCACAATGGGGGTACGAATTGCGAGCATTAATGTGCGCAGTGTCAAGTCAACTGTGAGATGTGTGTCCACGTTGGCCTACCTGACCACCATCCAAGCGGACCTCCTGTTTCTGCAGGAGTGCGGGATACCGCACCTCGGCAGGTACGGGAAATGGTCCGGCGCCTGGACATGTGGGCCTTCGATCTGGTCGGGGGGTAACGACTGTTGCTCCTCGGGCCTGGCTATTCTGCTGCGGGGGCGCTGACATCACCTATAGGAATGCTCCCCTGAGGCTGATCGACGTGTATGCCCCAGCGGTACGGAGTGAGCGGTTGGCCGTCCTGCAGCGGCTTCCACCCCTGCTGGCTACGTCCAGGCCGGTCATCCTAGGCGGAGACTTCAACTGCATCATCGATGCAGATGGAAGATCCGGCGTGGGGACAGCGGGTGGGAGCAGTCAACTGGACGTCACGTCCAGATTCCTGATGGGCACGGTGAAGGACGCCAAGCTGCTCGACGTCTTCAGCACCCCTGCAGACGGAGCGCAGCAGAGGTACACCTGGTCGCGGCCAGACGGTTCTATCCGCTCAAGGATAGACTTCCTGTTTGTGTCACGGACGTTCTCGGTCAGGTCCACCGGCGTCGAGCCGGTGTTCTTCTCTGACCACTGCCTCCTGCTGGCCGACTGTCACTTACAGGACGACCAGCTGGCCGGCAAGGGGACGTGGAAGCTCAACACGACTCTGTTGACCCCAGAGAACGTCGAGGAGCTTAAGAGGGAGTACGCCGGTTGGAGAACTGTGAAACCCCTCTTTGAGTCTCCAGGCGACTGGTGGGAGATAGTGAAGGAGAACATCAAGAGGTTCTTTGTCCTCAAGGGTGTTCAGAAGGCAAGAGAGAGGCGTGGAAAGCTGTCGCGACTCCAGAAAAGGGTGCAGAACCTGCTCCTTCTGCAGTTGATGGGGGTCGATGTCACGGAGGACCTCCGCGAGGTGAGGGGCCAGCAAGCCTCGCTCTTCGCCGCGGAGGCCTCCCGGATAATCTTCCGGTCCAGGGTCCGCTCCGTGGAGCAGGACGAGACGTGCTCGCGTTTCTTCTTTCAGAAGGTGCACAAAGAGAGCTCTGTGCTTAGCCGGCTGAAGGAGGATGACGGCTCGGTGACGTCGTCTCGGCCCGACATTTTGAGGGTCAGCAGATCCTTCTATGCCGGACTGTACGACACGAAGCCCACGGACAGCACGGCCTCCAAGTCATTCCTGTCGTCTATCACGGAGGTCTTAGAGGAGGGAGTGGCTGGACCGACCGATATCCCTGGATGAGCTGGCCAGAGCCCTCAAGTCCTTGCAGAGGAATAGGACTCCCGGAAGCGACGGCTTACCGGTCGAGCTGTACTCCGCTCTGTGGGGCCCGGTCGGCCAGGACCTGCTGGAGGTGTACGATAGTGCGCTTCGGGCAGGGGAAATGTGCAAGTCCATGAGGAAGGGCATCATCACCCTCATTTAGAAGAGGAAGGGGGAGAGGGAAGAAAATAAGAATTGGCGTCCCATTTCACTTTTGAATGTAGACTACAAAATCCTGGCCAAGGTCATAGCCAACAGATCTGTCAGATCTGTCCTGGAGTCGGTGATTCACTCTGACCAAACCTGTGCTGTGCCGGGCAGGAAGATCGCTGAGAGCCTCGCGCTCATCAGGGATACGATTGCCTACGTACAGGACAGGCGGGTGGACACCTGCCTCATCAGCCTGGACCAGGAGAAGGCCTTCGACAGGGTCTCTCATGCTTACATGAGGGACGTCCTCTCCAAATTGGGGTTCGGGGAGGGCATCCGCAATTGGATCCGGCTGCTCTACGCCAACATCGTTAGCGCAGTCTCGATCAACGGGTGGGAATCAGACAGCTTTCCTGTTAGATCTGGAGTCAGGCAGGGCTGCCCACTCTCTCCTGCCTTGTTCGTGTGCTGTGTGGAGCCCTTCACCGCCTCCATCAGGAAAGACGTGAGCCTGAAGGGCGTGACTATCCCAGGCAGCGGAGGCCTTCAGGTCAAGGCCTCCCTGTACATGGATGATGTCGCTGTCTTCTGCACCGATCGTCGGTCGGTGAGTAGACTATTGGACATCTGCGGCCAGTTTGAACTGGCCTCGGGTGCCAAAGTCAATAGGAGTAAGAGCGAGGTCATGTTCTTCGGGAACTGGGACGACCGCTCCTTCATCCCCTTCACCGTCAGGACAGACTACCTGAAGGTGCTGGGTGTTTGGTTTGGTGGAGCTGGGGCATGCACTAAGACTTGGGAGGAGCGTATCGCCACATTGAAGCAGAAGCTGGGCAGGTGGACGCTCCGGTCCCTCTCCATCGCGGGTAAGAACCTGGTTGTCAGGTGCGAGGGGCTTTCGGTACTGTTGTATGTGGCGCAGGCCTGGCCTATTCCCTGGACCTGCGCCGCTGTGGTCACCTGGGCCATCTTCCACTTCATTTGGGGGTTGAGGATGGACCGGGTCCGCGGAGACACCATGTTCAAAGACCTGGGAAATGGGGGAAATGGCGTACCGAACACCACCCTCGCCCTGACTGCTACCTTTGAGTGCGGCTGCATCAAGCTGTGCGTAGATCCTCAGTACGCAAACACCAAGTGTCACTACTTACTGAGGTTCTACCTGTCCCCGGTGTTGCGAAGGATGGGCCTGGCCTCGTTGCCGCGGAACGCTCTGAGTAGTTGGACCTTTCCGTACCACCTGTCCTTCGTGGTGAAATTTTTGAAAGGAAACACCTTTGACCACAAGGCCGTCAGGCAGTAGTCAGCACGTAGTATCCTCGGGACCCTTCGGGAAAAAGAGAGGGAGGATCCCGTCGTGTGGTTCCCCACGCAG
Organism: Stegostoma tigrinum; assembly: GCF_030684315.1. Classification (NCBI taxonomy): domain Eukaryota; kingdom Metazoa; phylum Chordata; class Chondrichthyes; order Orectolobiformes; family Stegostomatidae; genus Stegostoma; species Stegostoma tigrinum. Next base: position 60,583,308 of record NC_081357.1, on the reverse strand, counting down.
ACTGCCAAAGTCGTTTGGCAGAATGCCTCATCGCCAGAACTTTCAAACAAGCACAAGGACATTGCTTGGCTGGCGGTGAGGGGGGCTCTGCCAGTGAGATCCTTTATGCATGCCCGGAATCTCTGCACCACTGCACGCTGCCCTCGAGGTGGCTGCGGGGGGTAGGAGACTGTCGATCACCTCCTTCTGGAGTGTGCCTATGCGCAGGAGGTCTGGAGGGGGATGCAGTGGTATTTGTCGAGGTTCGTCCCGAGCAGCTCTGTGACGCGGGACTCCGCGCTCTACGGGCTGTTTCCGGGGACGCACACCGAGACCAACATCAACTGCGCCTGGAGGACCATCAATGCGGTGAAAGACGCTCTTTGGTCTGCCTGCAACTTGCTGGTCTGCCAGCTGAAAGAACTAACCCCGACCGAGTGTTGCAGACTGGCGCACTCCAAGGTCCAGGACTACGTGCTGAGGGACGCGCTAAAGCTTGGGGCAGCCGCCGCCAAGGCGCGGTGGGGAAAGACCACCGTATGAGCCCCCTCATCCAGAAAAGGAAAAAGAACCCTATCTGGTAACTGGGCCCAGCTGGCGCCTTCCCCAACTGGTCAGGGGGCCAACTGGGACTGTGCAGGGTGACGACTGCCAGGGTGGTTTCTTTGCTTTGTTTTTTTTTTCTCTGTTTTGTTTTTTTCCTTTAGTTGGTGTACATACCCCCTGGGTAATCCGGAGTGGCTTGCATGTCTGGGTAGGTGTGTAAATATGTTTTATTTTTTGTACATCTTACGAATAAAGTATATTTTTTCAAATTAAAAAAAGGTGACGAAATGTCTGAAAAGTAACCTTCCAGCTCAGCGAGCAAACTCACATCCAGAAACTCAACCTGAGCTACAAATCTTCTCAAAACTTGCTATTGCATAGGTCCCCATTCTTTGCAAATAGAAAAAAATGTGCAGAAACATTGCACCTGCTTCAAGTCAATAAAACAGGTGATAGCCATTCTAAGGTTTATTTCGCAGGGGAATACTTTGACCGCTAAAATCAACCTGCCTGATGTGAAATTTAATCAAAGCTTAATAGTTAACTGTCATTCATCATTAACTGTTGAACTCTCCATAGCAGCGCCTTTGCCAGTCAGCTTTCTCCTCTCATACAGGATACATATTGTTCCTCCCCTTTAGTTCGGCATTTTTGTGAATTGTCCTGATGAATGCAATAAAAAGCTTTGAAACAATGTCTTTGTTGAGCAATACCAAAGTTGTGTACTACCAAATGATGATTTAGACCTTTAATTTATAATTGGTGCATGAATTCAAAAATTATTTAATAACACACTTCCATTTTTAGCTAATGATTAAATCAAATCAGTAATAAATTGTCAATGTCCGTCAGGGACTCAATTATATTCAGTAGTGGTTTGGTTGCTTATGTTTTTCCATGTATCACCAATAAAGAATTTCCTAACTTCCACAGCCTCATTCCCATATTTCGTTTATGTTATTTCTTTGTTAACATGATATGGTAAAGTTAGCATTTATTGTCCATCTCAAATCGCCTGTGAAAAGTTGGTAATAAATCAGAAACAATCTACCTAAATGCAAGTAAATGACTCCCTAGAACATTTCCACAGGCAGTTAAGAGTCAATCACTTTTCTGTGGTTTTGCAGTCACTAAAAGGCCAGATTGCATATGAACATTAGGCTTCCTTCCTTAAAAAGGCATTAATGAACCAAGTGGGTTTAGATGACAGTCCAGTGATTCATGATCACTGTTATTGTCACTGCTTTTCATAAATTCCAGATTTCTTTAATTAAGTAGATTTGAATTCTCCAGCTGCTGTGATAATCTGCAAACTCACATCTCCAGCCTGGGAATGGAATCATTACTTTATTGAAAAAGAATTTAATTTTAAACGTACAATTATACACTTGGAATCTCTCAGAACTTCATTTGAAAATAGATTATTTTAGTGGTCAATTTAAGACAGAAGAAATAATAGAATTTGAATTCAAAGTGTTTGACATTCCGATAACAGGCCCATATCATTGCATGTTGTCAATTCTGAAATCACATAATGTTAGAAAATTTAAGTTTCTTTCCAAGTATGCAAGTATATCAACGAGGAGCTGTACGATAACCATCTAAGCGTCCTGTACCTGAGTCACCAGCTGAGCTCACTGTCTTCTTGAATGCAGTCCCATCTTCAGCAGAGGCACTTATATTCTGAGGCCAGCCTTTCAAAAATTCGCCCATATCATTGACAGCCTGCAGAACCATGTTAGCAGTGTCCTTTGCTTCTTCTGCAATTAGCTTTGATTGGTTCAACCGGTTCCTATTAGCTGAAATATTTACTTGTGTTTAGAATTGCATTAATATCTCCAGATTTTTCATCATAATGGAACTTAAATAGATCCTTGACAAAAGTTGCACTTACTCTTGCCTCAAACATGTATCCTGTAGTCTGCTCGCTCTACTCTCAGAGACATAATCAAATTGAAACTACAATCCACTCATTAATGCCAACCATGAAAAGTGAGTTAATTGAATTCTGTTTCTTGATATACTTAAACTATATGTCAAAATTACTGATGCCTATTTAGTTCTGGAATAACCTTCGATAAATCTAATATCTTGATGAGTTTTTATTTATATTTTATTCATCAAACGTAAATTATATCTTGATTAGTTTTTATTTATATTTTATTCATCAAACGTAAATCTAACCAAATGTTGTCATTAGCAGTGACATTCGTAGATACTGAGTAAGAAAACTGTCAAAATTGGGAATTGGATAATAAAAACCAAGAAACAGAAGAGCGTTAAGCCTCCCAATCTTTTGGTAAGGTGATGGCTGATCTGACTGCAATCAAACCTTCACTTTTTTGCATGCCTTCCTTAATCCTGGACTCTCTTGTGGATTAAAAATATGTCTAACGTAGACTTGAATATGTTCTGCTCTGTGGGACAGAGATTTCCAAAGATTAATGGCCTTCAGAGAGAAAAAACTCTCCTCATCACGATCTCAAACAGAATGGCTCTTACTTTCAGTCTCTAGTTCTAGGTTCCTCATAACAGGAAATCTACCCTATCAAACCTACACAGAATGTGAGATAATGAAATGAGGCTGGATGAACACAGCAGGCCCAGCAGCATCTCAGGAGCACAAAAGCTGACGTTTCAGGCCTAGACCCTTCATCAGAGCAGCTGACGTTTCGGGCCTAGACCCTTCATCAGAGCTCCTGAGATGCTGCTGGGCCTGCTGTGTTCATCCAGCCTCACATTTCATTATCTTGGATTCTCCAGCATCTGCAGTTCCCATTATCACACTACACAGAATGTGATATGTTTTAATAAGATCACCTTTTATTTTCCTTAAGCATATGCCAAATCTTTTTAGCTTTTCATAAGACTTCATTCCAGAAATCAGCCTAGTGAGCAGTTAGTCTGTAGTTTTTGCGCCTTTACTAAATTTGGGCTCAAGGCAGGCTCGACGAGGAGAATGCAAAGTCAAGAAATCTCTTCAAACTCAGGCTTTAAACAATTTCTAATGCAAGGATAGCCATCCTTAAGTAGCAAAACTATAACCACATACCCACAAATGCCCTGTGAAGACTTCTCTACTTCATCCTGCTTGCAATAAAGCCCCATTCATGTGAGGGTGAGGCCAAGTGGTATGTTAATAATTGGAGCTTTGAAGATTTTTTTTAATATTGGAAGGTGATAGATAAGACAGAGGGAATTAGAGAAATCTGAGAGAATAGGGCTAAAGTAAATAAACAATTCATCATCAGTGGAGCAAGTGGAACCCATCAATTTCCTGGTGTTACTGTAGTATAAGCAAAAGCATATGCATTGGAATAAAACAGACGTCAATGGCAATAAAGGAAGTGGTGAGTTGAGACAACAGAGGCATTAAAATAATATTCTTAAATCATATGAATTCGTCCAGAAAAATTCTTTCATCTTTGAAGGAATTGTTTATTATAAGAAAAAAAGATGTGCCAAATACCAACTGACTTATTCTGTCTTTGACCTGTGATTTTATTTCATTCTTTAGGCACTGGTTCAATATCAAAGTACAATAATTAAATGGGGAGACAGAAACGCTTAGTCTGATAGTGAGACCATCTGAAAGAGATTGTTTGTCCCAGTGAAGATGGCTATCAGTTGAAGTTAAAAGTAATTATTGAAAACTTTATCAAAATGATACACATTGTGTAAGGGCTTTAGGACCTTGGAGCTACTTTATGATGATGAAATGTGCTACTTCCCACATAGCATAAGAAAGAGTGAAAAGTGTGAAGTAGACTGAGTTAGATCTCAAGAGAGTAGAGCACATAGAAACAGCTTCTTAACAACGGGACAATAGGATCAGGGCCCAGATTATCTCAGATTACTTTGTATTGTTGTTTGTAGTTCAATATATAGAATTCTACAGAAGTACAAGTTTGTAGAGATTTTTTGATTTTGCATTCCCCTGACCAGCCTACCTTGAACCCAAACTTGGCCATGGCACAAAAACTACAGACAAAAGAATACTAATGTTGCTGAGACACGTCACGCACTGAACAGTATCAACACAGAAGATTCTGACCTGGCTTCACAATCTGAGTCCAGCCACAGTCAAACACCCTAACACTTTTGAAAGACTAAAGTTGCAAGATGAATGAGGATATTGGTGTGCCTTAATGAAAGTTTGCAGAAGTACTTACTTGGCTCAATCAATGCCAACTGGTTTACAGCATTTTGTAAACGGTTTACTGTATAATTTTTCTTGCCAATTACTGCATCCAGGTGGCGCCTGGTATCCTGAAAAGCAGTCTCATCATCTGAAGGAAATTAGCAAAACAGACTAAGGTGACATCAAATTCACAGTGAAATGTAAAGTTAACATAGAGGCATATTAAAGTAAATCAATTCACAGCACACATTGAAGTGAATAAATATAATCTAATCACTATTATGCAGACATGGTTGCAGGTTAAAAAGAATTGGGCTCTGAATATGGAAGGGTATATGACAGTTAGATGAGTAGGAAGCTATGTAAAGGCAGAGGGATTGCATTCCTAATCAGTGATGATATTGGTGCAAAAATTAGAGATGCCCTTATTTCAAGAGATCAGGATATAGGGTCAGTCTGGGTAGAGTTGAAAAAACAGCAGGAGAAAGAAGTTAAAAACTAAAAGAACTGCAGATCCTGTAATTCAGGAACAAAAACAGAAGTTGCTGGAAAAGCTCAGCAGGTCTAGTAGCATCTGTAAAGAAAAAAATCAGAATTAATGTTTTAGGTCTGGTGACCATTCCGCAGAACAGAACAAAGTTAATAATGGAAATGATGCACAGACATCCAAACAGTGACATTAAGGGTAAACGTAATGTAGGAAGGAGAAATATTGGGTGTTTGAGATAAAGGGACTGCAACTATCATCAGGGATTTCAATCTATATATAAACTTGAAAAGTCAGATTGGTATTACAGGTCTTGATGAGGGGTTCAGAGAATGCTTTTGAGATAGCTTCTTATTGTAGCACATTCTAAAACAAACCAGAGAGCAAAGTATATTGGGCTTGGTAATGTGTAATGTTACAGGGTTAATTAATAACCTTAGAGTTAAAAAAAAATAGCACCTCCATATAGCAATAATCATAAAATGGTTGAATGTTACATCAAGTTTGAAAGATAGACAAATGGGTCTAAGACTAGAATTTCAAACATAAATAAGGGCACCTGTGGGCATGAAAGCTGGGCTAGATATTGGGAATGAATGATTTAAATGCTGTCTAACCAGCACTGCTGACTCACTAACTGAAAAACTCATTCAGACATTGTAAATGAAACATGATGGTGATATACTTTCAATGGCTGATTAATGACAGCTTTGGAGAAGAATGCATAAGCCATGTAGTCTTTTCCAGTAACTGACTGAGGAACAGGGAGTGCAATCAATTTGAAATGTACCGCAGGATTTTTAAATTCACTGAGCTCACTGAAGTTGAACATAATACAGCAGAAGCACACTGATTCAAATCAAATCTTTGTGAAGACTGCATTCCCAACTAAGGCAAGTCGATCATGCATTCTCACAAATCAATTTTATCAAAGAGCTGCAACAACTGTTCAGGTTCAACAGACAAATCAAAGTTTAAATTAATATTGACCAAAGCTACAAGCAATTCGTTAGATTTTACTCGCAGAGATAATCATGGTTCAGACACATGTCTTGGCAAATTAAAACTCAATGTTGTTGAAGATCTTTTCTCAATCTATTTTTGCATGGCATACTTACGTTCTAAGTGGATTATTTTGCCGAAATATAAATGTAAACTTCAACCAAAGTTTTTGAACATACAGCTTTCAGATTTGAATCCTGTGCCCAAAATAATCAACAGGGGAAACACTGAAGGTAGATGCAGAAATAATGAAATTTAGGGTTTTATAGTTTCTACAAGATCTTCTGCCCATTCAAGCAAGAGCACCTATCTCAGAAAAGGCTTGTAATGGGGAAAGTTGAATCCTCTGCAAGGAGTTCTCATTTGTTTCCAGGCTGGAACCTGCTGGGTTGCTATGCCAAGTGAAGGCAGGTACCTTGGCAGAAGGGGCTTCACTTTGGGCGTGAACAACTTATATCAGAACTCATGGCACTCATACTTGAAGTGTGCACATAATGATGGAGATGGATTTTTTTGATTTGCATATTTTAAGATAGTAAATGTACTAATCCCTTATAAGGCACAGGCCTTAAATATTGTCAGAGCACATTCTGTATTATTGAAATAGTCTGCTGAAGGATGCACTGGTGGACTTTAATCCTTCATAATAGACAGGAGTAGGCTGTGAATAGAGGATGTCAAAACTTCCAAACAGTGAAAGCTGTCTTTCACACATTCACTTTCAATTTTAATGCAGATAGGTTGAGTGGCAGCCAATTAACCCACTCTTGACAGGTTATTCAGCTATTCAAAAATGTTACTAAGGCAATGTGACTGGAATAACTGCACAGAGACCAGTATCCTGTCACCAAGTCACCCTGATAACAAAGTGTGGAGCTGGATGAACACAGCAGGCTAAGCAGCATCTCAGGATCACAAAAGCTGACGTTTCGGGCCTAGACTCTTCATCAGAGAGGGGGATGGGGAGAGGGAACTGGAATAAATAAGCCCTTGTCTGCCTTCCGGAGAGACCACTCTCTCCGCAACTCACTTTTCTGCTCCACACTCCCCTCCAACCCCACCACACCCGGCACCTTCCCCTGCAACTGCAAGAAGTGCTACACTTGCCCCCACACCTCCTCCCTCACCCCTAGCCCAGGTCCCAAGATGACCTTCCATATTAAGCAGATGTTCACCTGCACATCTGCCAATGTAGTATATTGTATCCATTGCACCTGGTGTGGCTTCCTCTACATTGGGGAGACCTAGCGGAGGCTTGGGGACCACTTTGCAGAACACCTCCACTCAGTTTGCAACAAACAACTGCACCTCCCAGTCACGAACCATTTCAACTCCCCCTCCCATTCCTCAGACGACATGTCCATCATGGGCCTCCTGCAGTGCCACAATGATGTTACCCGAAGGTTTCAGGAACAGCAACTCATATTCTGCTTGGGAACCCTGCAGCCCAATGGTATCAACGTGGACTTCACAAGCTTCAAAATCTCCCCTCCCCCCACTGCATCACAAAACAAGCCCAGCCTATCTCTGCTTCCCTAACCTGTTCTTCCTCTCACCCATCCCTTCCTCCCACCTCAAGCCACACCTCCATTTCCTACCTACCACCTCATCCCGCCTCCTTGACCTGTCCACCTTCACTGGACTGACCTATCCCCTCCCTACCTCCTCACCTATACTCTCCTCTCTACCTATCTTGTTTTCTCTCCATCTTCAGTCCACCTCCCCCTCTCTCCCTATTTATTCCAGTTCCCTCTCCCCATCCCCCTCTCTGATGAAGGGTATAGGCCCAAAGAGTCAGCTTTTGTGCTCCTGAGATGCTGCTTGGTCTGCTGTGTTCATCCAGCTCCACACTTTGTTATCTTGGATTCTCCATCATCTGCAGTTCCCATTATCACTCATCAAGTCACCCTTCCTTTATTTACATGTGCACACTATACTGGATGTAGCCAGCCAGCTCAGAATCAGTCCCTTGAACTGAGGAGATTCTAAATCCCATGTTTATATTGTTCAGCCAGGGCTTATTGATTGGCTCAGTCTAACAATCCCTATCAAGCATCTCCTAGTCAACAAGATCCATCTGGTTCCAGTCATGACAGTGACTCAAATTTTGGGAGCCATTTAGGTTCAATATCTGCTGGAAGGGTTTCCAGCACACAGAAAACTTGATGTTTTATCTGAGATAACAACATGTGGAGCTGGATGAACACAGTAGGCCAAGCAGCATCTTAGGAGCACAAAAGCTGACATTTCGGGCCTAGACCCTTCATCAGGAAAGGGGAATGGGGAGAGGATTCTGAAAATAAATAGGGAGAGAGGGGAAGGTGGGCTGTGGAAGAATAAAGGAAAGGATAGGTGGAGAGGAGAGTGTGGGTGGGGAGGTAGGGAGGGGATAGGTCAGTCTACAGAGGATGGATAGGTCAACGTGGCGGGATGAGGTTAGTAGGTCGGAAATGGACGTGCGGCTTGAGGTGGGAGGAGCGGATAGGTGAGAGGAACAACAGGTTAGGCAGGCGGGGACGAGCTGAGTTGGTTTTGGGATGCAGTGGGGAGAGAGGATGAGCTGGGCTGGTTTTGGGATGCAGTGGGGGGAGAGGAGATTTTGAACCTGGTGAAATCCACATTGATACCATTTGGCTGCAGGATTCCCAAGCGGAATATGAATTGCTGTTCCTGCAACCTACGGGTGGCTTCTTCATAGCACTGCAGGAGACCCAGGATGGACATGTCGTCGAAGGAATGGGCCGCTTTGCAGAACACCTCCGCTCAGTTCGCAATAAACAACTGCACCTCCCAGTTGCGAACCATTTCGACACCGCCTCCCATTCCTGAGACAACTTGTCCATCCTGGGCCTCCTGTAGTGCCATAATGATGCCACCCGAAGGTTGCAGGAACATTATACTACATTGAGCAACTGAAAAAGCTTTCAATAACTTTTATTGACAAACTGCCCTTCAACCTGTCTGCTAGTCAGGAAATGTAAAGTAACAATTCTTGTCATTAAATTCAACTGGGCATTCACATAAGCACATTTACTGGCTGCTACAAGCCAATATTCCACCTCAGCGCAAGTATTGGGACCCTGTGGTCTGTCCGATAACTCTTGCCAGACAATTAGACTACCTAATTAATAAAGTAAGACAGCTTCTCAATGTGCTTCAGATTTATATTACATCAATGGTGCAGTTTTCTTCAGATTCAAAGTTGTCTGAAATCTGGGAGTTCCCTCGATATCTGAATTCACAAACTGCAAAGTTTCAGTGTAGGCAGGGTGAGTAGCTCTCATACTCAAAGACTTTGAATTTGTTTTTTAACCTACTTCATGTGTAATTAAACTATGACATTCTTACCAGCTCTTGTCAAACATGAACAATTTAACCAATGTTTGTATGTCCTGTTACTTTTCGAGAGAGTTACTAATTCTGGCCAGTTGGGCAGCTACTATGTAGAGATCATTTAACTGTGATAATTAGTCAACTGGTGAAGAAAAATGCAAAGTTAAATGTAAGCCTCGAGTTTAGTATTGTGCCCATGTGGGCTGAACAGGAAATCTCCGAAGAAGTCAATGAGAAGTCTTGGGTTTCATTTAAAAAGTGATAAACTACCTGAAATGACGGTGGGAATCTATGAGAAGGGGAGGGGTAGGATGGAGGGAGAAGGTGCCGACAACAGATACTGATGGTAGGCAGGACCAATACAAGGATTCCTTATTAGGCTTGAAAGGCCACTCCCGCTATGATTGATTGTACTTACTGTCCTTCATGGCTTCATCTAGTTCCCTCACTTTCTTCAAAAGCACCTCACTGCTGTTTCTGAGCCATGTGCTCTGTGTTTGAATTCCTTCCACAGCCTACAACCAAAAACATGGTCAAAACACTCAGTAGTATTCTTTATTTGAATAAGGGAGTTTACGATCAATCAATTAGTCTCAACTCTCACATAAAGTTCACACCATAAGTATTTGCTATTTTATTAGATACGAAATGACTGTATTTTCCTTCTTGCAATATTGTTTCAGCAAACTGGGCCTTTTGCACACCTGGAACTCTGACCCATGTACTTGGGCTGTGATATCTTCACAGTAGGCTTTTGGTAGACTTCCAAGAAGGAGAAATACAGTGGGGCTGAGGATATCTAGCAGTGTAAACACGGGAACACATTATAATGGTTTGAAAAGAATTGGTTGCAGAAAAGCCCAAAATTGACACGGACAGCCTGCAAACCTCAGCACAGAGACTGAAAGGAGTCAGGCCTCGGTTTAAAGTCGCAATTAAAAATTGGTAGGTTCAAAACTGCACTGAAGTTTTAAATATGATCTGCTAAAATCTCTGGATAAGATTTGAATGGTGTACGTAGTGCTACTGATTGTAGGGTGATAGTGTAGGGGAGGGGCTTAGATTAGGTCACAGGTCGGCACAACATCGAGGGCCGAAGAGCCTGTTCTGCGCTGTATTGTTTTTATGTTCTATAACTTTTTTACAATATAATACTGCTCATAAAATAATGTGCCAAAACATCAGAGACATTTAGGGAAACTTTGACCCAGATCTTTTAACAGCATGATGGGCATTGCTAAAATGCAGACTGGAATTGGAATCATGTGGAAGTTCCAATGCAGTTAATTTTGCAGAATTGCCCTAGAAGTTGAAACTTCTGATGGTACATTTCCCTGGCAACCCTCTAAAAAAGCTTGCAATTCTTAGTTAAAGTCAGAGCGTTCGGAAGGTTCTGATTTAACAGCCTTTATAATTAAAGAGGGGAAGATGAAGAATTAAACCCTGCTCTAATTCCTGGTTAACATTAAAATGGATCTCCCCGCCACTTGATTTACCACAGACCCAACACCCCGATTACATTCCTTAATACCCAAAGATGCCTGAGTCAAACACCTCATTCCTCCCACAAAACATTCTCTTCTCAATGGCTTCATAGACACATGACATTCCCTACTTTGAGCCCTCATGAATACACAATACCCGTGGAACTGAACCCCCGCAACCAGAACTGCCTGAACAGACCCCTACACTCACCTGACCAGACCTAACCACATCTGTCTAAATTTAACCTCATCCACTTACATGCCACCAATCCCCACATACCATCCTATCCAGCAGCCACAAAAACAGAAGTTGCTGGAAAAGCTCAGCAACCAGCCTCCACCACCTCCTCTAGCAGCTCATTACATACATGCACAACCCTTTGTGTGAAAAAAAATCTTTCTCCTCTCAACTTAAACCTATGCCCTCTAGTTTTCTATTTCCCTACTCCCAGGCAAAAGACTGCAGCTATTCACCGTAGACATACCCCTCATATGTCTATGAGGTCACCCCTTAGCCTCCAACGCTCCAGAGAAAAAAATATCCCAGCCTATTCAGCATCTCCCTAGAGCTCAAACACTCCAATCCCAGCAACATCCTTTCTAAACCCTTTCAGGCTTAACAGCATCTTTTCACAATAGGGAGACCAGAACCAAATGTAAAAGTGACGTCACCAATGTCCTGTACAGCTGCAACTCCGATATGCAATGCACGGACCAATGAAGACAAGAGTGCCAAACACCTTCTTCACCACCTTGTCTACCTGTGACTCCACTTTCAAAGAAATATGCACCTGCACCTTTGTTCGGCACCACTCCCAGAGCCCTAACATTGACTGTATAAGTCCTGCCCTGGTGTGCCTTACCAAAATGCAACACCTTACAACTAATTTAGTTTTGTTTGGTTTCTTGAACAGTTGCTCAAATTTTCTCCTTCTGAAAAAAACTAATAGGTCAGCTGTCACTCTGGTAAAGAAAGCATCATACAGACAATATATATTTAAGCACGTGGACCAGGACTGTGTATCAAGACAAAACCACCAAACAGGCTTGTCAGCAGATAATACACTCACAGAAAAAAACTATCTTTGTCATTTTTTTTCATGCACCTTCCAATAACCCATCACATTCAATGCAATTTAATATATTTACTCCTCCTGGTTACCACTGTGCAGTATTAGCTGGTGAGCTGTACATAGTTGTATAAAGAAGCCTTAAATTATTTAGTTATTAATCACTTTCATATCATTGGCTACAGCTACAGCAGCATAAGAAGACTATACAGTTTAACACTGACCTTCAAAGTGTAACCTCACTATTCTAAGCTATAGCCAATTAATATTGAGCACCCTATTTAAGTATGTTGCAATGCATTTTTTTCAATCATTATTTGGTCTGTTAAAACTTTACCATGTTGCTTTGCATTTGTAGATTCCCTTTGATATGTGACATCCAATCCAATGCTCATTGTAACTGATTTCCTCATTTTTGGCTGAAATGTACTGGTCATACATCTACATCTACAGCTCCAGCCTTGTGTACTGCAAAAGCCCCATGGCTGGATAGTTGGTTTGCGATGGAGAGTTTTGCCAGTTGTGTGGGTTCAATTTTCACAATGGCTGAGGTTACCATAAAGGGCCCTTCTTCGCAAACTCTCACCTCTCCTGAGGAGCAGTGACCCTGCGATTAAACAACTATGTTATCTTTTTCTAATCTGAAAGCAGCCTATTGTCTGGTAGGATTATGGTGACTTTACCCTTAATTGCAGAAGCACGGTTTCCACATCAACTCTGACTAGCCAAGCCTCCACTTACTGGCACAGGAATTCTTGTTAGACCAAAACTGGTGTCATCATATCAGACAGACACTGATACCCATTTACTACAAGCAAAAGAGAACTATGATCTGCACTCATCCTATGGCTGGTGGAGGCCCATCATAAAAACACTGCCACTTTGTCCTTCCGAACTGCGCAGTGTGATTTCTCTATGCGCTATATTCTCATCATTGGTATCTAGATCCTTACCAATGAATAGCTGAGTTTGTGCTTAATGGTGATTGTGATGGGAATACAATGAACTGTATTGCAAAGTGCTGGTTTGCTCAATGATAGCAGCTACAATAGCACTTTTCCATTTCTAAGAAAGTGGCCTGCTCCAATTATTGATTTTCAGTCTGTTAAATGATTACCTTTCATGTTACAAGGAGGAAAACTTACTTCAAAGTGATAATGCACTGTCTCAAGTCAGCAGTCGCAAGGACTACCTTCATTTTTCAATACACTCTGTAAGTTATTATAGTCAATACCTACATGATATAGATGTTAATATTTTAATAGATTTCTCCAGCTTCATCACTCCAACGCTATTGGCACCTTTTCTAATTCACAATTTCAGAAGTGGTGTCTTTAGAAAGTTTCCCAAAATATTTTATTTTTTTTTGTCTTGCAAGCAGGAAAAACAGTGTAACTATTGAAAATACTAGGCCATTGAAATTTCAAACAGTTTCATAATTCTAGAGACATGTTAAACAACTCAAGTTTAGGGATAGATGGATACATATTCCTTGTGTTTAACCTCTGCTGGAAATAGTGCCTGTGCATTTAGCAAATATAAGTAGCTTAAATATTCCAAGAATCACCACTCACAAAACCCACACATTAAGATGTTTGAATCTAAGTAGCTGATGCTGCAGCTCGGTATATTGTATCTGGAAAGATGGAAACTTGCTTTGTTGACTATGCTGGCTTGTTTTAGCATGTCACTTTCATCTGTTGGTGCTTTCTAATTTCACTAGTTTATTTCAAGCATCTAGTGCTTCTGGTAAATTGGATGTGGATGATGATTACTCATTTTTCCCACAGTTTGTCCTTTCAGTCCCTCACTGTGCAGGCATTTTATTAATTCTCCTTTGGATGTCTTTTATCTGCTTCTTTGGTTGCAGTAATAGCTGGCCTTAGCTTCCACTGCTATTCAAAGTCCAAATGCCTCATTATTGCACAATGCTGCTTTGCGTTATTAATGTGGCTTCCCACTAGAAGGCACATTGTATAATAAAGCATACCGTTTAAAGTATTGATTCGTATTAATGAAAGTAGATATAAGACAGCACTCTGTGGGGCCATTGAAAGGCAACAGACATTATCAGTCAAAACTTGACAGCAAACCAATAATCTAAAATATTGACTATTTTCAATGCGCATCAATCCACTTTATAATTGTAAAGTTCATAACATTCTGAAATCGTTTTCCAATTCTAACAAATCCAACATTGCTCCACTGTCAAGCACCTTCTGGAGTAGCCCGACATCCTTGCTCTAGCCTACATGTGATTTTAGACCCAGGGAAATGTGGCTGACTCTTAAATGCTGTCTGAAATGTCCTATATAGTCACTCAGTTCAAGAGCAGTTCAGGATGGATAACAAGTAATGGCCTTGCCAGCAAGGTTCACATCCCATACAAAAATTTTTTTAAAAAAACTGATACATAGCAACTAAATTAAGCTGTGATTCAGCTTCTGTGTAATTTTGCAGTTTGATTTTTTCTTCTATAAACACTGATAAATCAATCCAAATGTTGTTCTAGTGCTAAAATAAATGCTACAAGGAAAATATAATGTTGATTTAAAATGTAAACCAATCTGTATACAAATTAATAAGCTGTTTAAATGTTTCCAGTAGGTTCAGTAACTAGTCCTACAATGGAGCACATCAATGACCAACCAGCAATGCCCATGTTCCTCAGTTAAATAAATGAATAAATAAATAGCTTGGAATTTCATTCAGAGACAACATAAATGGTTGGTGTGAAACATAAATATTCCACTGACCAAGAAATAACTGGAATCATGCTAACTTATACTACATGCAATATTTGATATACATATACCTACAGAAGGTGAATTCTATTCCTGACTGTTCTCTACTGTCAACAGAATAACATTTACTTTTATTTAATAAAAATGTAGTTAGGCCAAATATGATGTCAATGGTGTTACTGAGGTGTCTGAAACTTCTGTTTCACAGTAGATTGTACAAAATAAAATAGAAACACTTACGTCCTCAGCTCTCTGTGCAGCGTTGAGTAAAGTGGTTGCATTCTTTTCAGCCTCTGCTATATATTGGACAATATTGTCGTAGACATTTGAAGCATTTATAGCTTTCTGGACAATACCATTTGCATCAATACTCTTCAAAATACTATGAAAAGAACAAAATTATTTCTTACTGATGTGATAACACAAAGACCTGACTTTAATTGTTTCAGAGATAGTAGGAACTGCAGATGCTGGAGAATCCGAGATAACACGGTGTAGAGCTGGATGACCACAGCAGGCCAAGCAACATCAGAGGAGCAGGAAAGCTGATGTTTCAGGCGTTCATTTCTGAAGAAGTATCTAGGCCCAAAACATCAGCCTTCTTCCTCCTCTGATGCTGTTTGGCCTGCTGTGTTCATTCAGCTCTATACCTTGTTATCCTGACTTTAATTTAACATTTACTGTGCGGGAGCAATGGGTTAAGAAGATAAAATAGGTTTTTAGGGCATTCCTATCTCAAACATTTTACTTGCATAAATTCAGGCACAAGTTAGCTAGTCTGTTCCAGAGAAATTGGGACCTAAACGGAATGGTGCGATTGTGTCTTGACAATGCAGGGACAAATGTATTAATCTAACCTCAGGCTGATTCAGGCTAGCACAGTCAACTATACTCTGCAGGATCTGGGCTACAAGAATTGTGGTCAAGTTTGTTTTTACATTTTTTCAAGGGCCAAGAAGAGTACTATTAGAACTACAACCTCTGAGATCTAATTTCAGACATCTACAGCTCAGAGGCAACAGACATTACTACACTCTTTTTGCTTCACTTTCATGATTTTCATAACCACTTTCATAATCATTTGACATAATAATACATGAAGACATACCACCAACTGTTGCCATATGAATAAGTGCAAACCATAGCAATGTTAGCCCTGAACCCATCAGCAATTTTCTGATCTTGCTCTCCACATGTTCAGGGCACAGTATTGTAAACAACTGTTCCATTTCACTTCTACACTCTATATGCGAGTGCAATGGGTGTTACTTCAATCCATTCAAGGAGGTATTGATTCTTATTTGGGTAGACAAGTTAAAATTGATACAAGAATGGCATTTTGACATTAAATGGTAAAGCTTCAACGGTTGCAGCTTACAATGCACATCTGTATCATATTCAGTACTGCGATAGCTACCTTGTGTTGAGAATGTTCTTGAAAGAGTTATGTCTGGTCATAGTCA
Source organism: Stegostoma tigrinum (assembly GCF_030684315.1). NCBI lineage: Eukaryota > Metazoa > Chordata > Chondrichthyes > Orectolobiformes > Stegostomatidae > Stegostoma > Stegostoma tigrinum. Next base: position 60,567,059 of record NC_081357.1, on the reverse strand, counting down.
GATCCAACTTGTACCTATGCACTGATCTTAGTTGTCTTAAGGATAGCCCACTGCATGGCTTATCCTTAAAGAAAGTTTTATTTACACAAAACTCGAGGTGGCAACAACGATCAAGTAGTTTCTATCCTTTTCCAAGCAGTATTGTCTAAAGCCAGAGCTATACCTCATCATCTTTGCACTTTGGTAGGAGTAACCGGAAGGCAAAGTACAGGGCTAATGGTAAGATTCTTAGTTGTGTAGGTGAGCAGAGAGATCTCAGTGTCCATGTACACAGATCCTTGAAAGTTGCCACCCAGGTTGTCAGGGCTGTTAAGAAGGCATACAGTGTTTTAGCTTTTATTAATAGAGGGATCGAGTTCTGGAACCAAGAGGTTATGGTGAAGCTGTACAAAACTCTGGTGCAGCCACACTTGGAGTATTGTGTACAGTTCTGGTCACCGCATTATAAGAAGGATGTGGAAGCTTTGGAAAGGGTGCAGAGGAGATTTACTAGGATGTTGCCTGGTATGGAGGGAAGGTCTTACGAGGAAAGGCTGAGGGACTTGAGGCTGCTTTCGTTAGAGAGAAGAAGGTTGAGAGGTGACTTAATTGAAACATATAAAATAATCAGAGGGTTAGATAGGGTGGATAGGGAGAGCCTTTTTCCTAGGATGGTGACGGCGAGCACGAGGGGGCATAGCTTTAAATTGAGGGGTGAAAGATATAGGACAGATGTCAGAGGTAGTTTCTTTACTCAGAGAGTAGTAAGGGAATGGAACGCTTTGCCTGCAACGGTAGTAGATTTGCCAACTTTAGGTACATTTAAGTCGTCATTGGATAAGCATATGGACGCATATGGAATAGTGTCGGTTATATGGGCTTCAGATCGGTATGACAGGTTGGCACAACATCGAGGGCCGAAGGGCCTGTACTGTGCTGTAATGTTCTATGTTCTATGTTCTATGTTCTATGTCTGTTGCATCAAAATCCATCAGTCTTCTGACTTGTGAATTCTGCTAGTGATAGCATTAAACTCATCATTGCACTGGTGTTCTCTCTCACATGTGGAGTACAATATTTAGAGCTCATAGCTACTCATGAGGTTAACTAGTCATTTTGAGTTGAGAGGCAGATCGACATCAATTGAGAGGATTTGTTTCAATCATTGAGACTCCTGAGCCATTCAAAGTAAACCTACAATCTGCACGTTCAATCCATCAGCCCTCTTCCCCCATCAGAGGAACATACAATGAATTTTCTTTCAGTGATCCTCTCTCAGTAAGTTGGTCACTTATGGGGAAGTTATGTCAATGTTCAACCAATCAAGTTTCATGTCACTCACTGCAGTCTTGCATGGGCTATCAACCAACAGAACGCTATCTGTCAATCTGGTGCATGTGGTCCTGATGTTCCTGCTTTTGGTTATTTGAGATCGGGGTGAGAATGCTCTAAATGCAATAAGAGATGCTTGTAGTAAAGTCCAACTCATTGATAGGTGCTGTGCCAATGGGTGCGGATTACAGCCTTGCCAGAATATTCAAATGCCTGTTGACACAGTTGTTCTGATCCCATCTGACGGTAATATTGGACAAGTGAGATCCCAGAATAAAACCTGGACTTGATGGTTCATATGTTTTACTTTTGTAGTTATAGTGTGCAGTAGTTAGTCACAAATGGCTACCAGTGCTCTTTTAAAAGAAGAACACAAGTTTATTACGCACAAGGAAATAAAAAGCAGATTATATGAATATACACATAAACCAATTTGCAAAGTTCATAACTTAGGCAGAACATTAAATCGTTTTTTGATCCTGGTAATATCCTTTTAAGACTCTCAAACCCAGAGAAATACGATCATCTTTACTCTTTAATTTCTTACTTAACTGACTCTATCCAATTTTCCCTCTTGGACTGCTGAGTCAGACTTCATTCCCAATTGTGAAGGCATGGGTTCCTTTTCAAGGTCTGACGGCCAGAAGACACCTATATTCTCTCACAACCGAGAGATTCTAAACCTAACAAAGATCCTGTTTCCAGGAAGAAACTGCTCTTCTGAACTGCAAGCCTGATTTTTCTGTTAGGATAGACCTGAAACCTGACTCTTCTGAACCAAATATAGCAAGGTTTAGAGCTGGATGAACACAGCAGGCCAAGCAGCAGAGAGGAGCAGGAAAGCTGATCTTCCAGGTCTAGACCCTTCTTCAGAAATCTGAAGAACAGTCTAGGCCCGAAACATCAGCTTTCCTGCTCCTCTGATGCTGCTTGGCCTGCGATGTTCATCCAGCTCTACACCTTTTTATCTCAGATTCTCCAGCATCGGCAGTTCTTACTACCTCTTCTGAACCAAACTTTGGTTTATTCACTCGTGTGACGTTGGTGTTGTTGACTGAGCCAGCATTTATTGCCCATCTTGTAGCAGCCCTTCTAAAATGTGTTGGTGAGCTACCTTCTTGAAGCACTGCGTGTCACCTGAACATTTCTGTAGGCCATAATCTTACAATGTTAACACTCAAACACAAGCAAAATACTGTGGATGCTGGAATGTCAGAATACAAACAAAACTGCTGGAGAAACTCAGCAGCATATACAGAGAGAGAAACCAAATTAATCTTTTGAGTCTGGTATGACTCTTTTTCCTACTGGAAATGAAATATTAACTCTATTTCTTTCTCCACAGATGCTGCCAGACCTGCTGAATTTCTCTATTGCTTCCTGTTTTTATTTTACAATGTTATTAGGTGATCAATTAAATCTAAAGGTATTGGGTAGCCGCTTACTAAATTACATGATTTCCTGAAAATAACGCATTTGGTTTACTTTTCCAAATGCTTTTCTGACCTCTTTAAAATAGGTTCTCTTCACAGAACTTACACCAAAACCTATCTGCCCCTATTTTAAAAGATCAAATTCCAAATTCAAATCCAAAATGTATAATATACATTCTACACTATTATCATGTGGTGTATTATGGGATCAAAAAGGCAACAGATCCTATCGCAAAAAAAAAGCTCCCTTGAGAACAAAGGCAGGGGAGGGCTATATTTAAATATTAGGTCATTGAGAATTTGATACATCTGCGCTGCACAATCACCAGAAGAAATCAACAGACGCATCGCAAAAGCTGCAGTTATTATTTCCAAGTTGTGTAAGCGTGTGAAACTGAGAACACCAAACAGTGAGTGAAACTGGAGGCTGGAAGAACTCAGCAGGCTAGGCAGCATCTGGAGGAAAGGAGCAATTAATGTTTCAGGTAATACCTTTCATTGACTTCCCCTTTCCTGCAGATGCTACCTGGCCTGCTATATTCTTCCAGACTCCTGTTTGCCTACTTTGGCTTCCAGCATCTGCAGTACTTTTATCTCTAAGCAGGGAGTGAAGCCTCTGTACACTCCTCTACAGTGATATCAACAGTGAAATAATGACTTGGCAGGAGAAGAAAAGGTTTCCACATTTGGTGCCTCAACCAACTCAAAGGTCCATCAGCACACAGTCATCACTATAAATCCAACACTGTCTGTTCCATTTTCACTTGATAAGTAATGACTGTATAACCAAAATATTTTTGTACAGTGAACTAGCCATTGGACCATGACCTGATTGCCTTCAATATCTTGACTATGTGAACACCTGATAGTGAATAATGAAGGTGACAGGCATCAACAGATTGACCTCTGAAGGCTGACTGTTTGGAAAACATACGGAGAAATGGAATGCTCAAATGGATAAGAAGAGGGCCCAGAGAAAATAAAGGCCAATGAAGCCTGCACTCTTTCAGTCAACTGTCTTCAGTGACATCAAATGAAGCAGAGACTGCCATGCTACAGTGAGTGGCATATACACTCAGTGATCTTCAAAACAGAGTTGACCGCCAAGGCAAAAACTATCTTGAAAGATAGAAAGTTGTTAAGATAAGTCTAAATCTGCTAACTGATTCCTTCCCAAGAACTTACAATACAAATTAACTATCAAGATGCAATTCAACATTGTAAAATTGTGCCTCATTAAGCTGTAGTCTAGTTAAAGATGTGTGACTTCATAGCATGTAAAACTTGATATATCCTTCACCCTGTTTTAGGACTCGAGAATGTAAAATGTATGTTTAACAATGCGTCACTTAACTCACATCCTTTCTTCTCATTGTTTGTTTCATTGCAGCTCTAAGCAATATTGTTGTTAACTTAGCAAATTTGTTATGTAGAGACCAGATGGTGCGACTTACTTGGCCAACTCTAATGCAAGCTTGCGAAGCTGTTCAGCATAGTCTATAGCTCGGAGAACCAGGGGCTTGTCATATGTAGAGAGATTTGTCAGTTTATCCCTCAGTAGGATTTGAGCACCATCTATTGAGGCATGGAATGTAGACAAGTTCTGCCATTTAAAAAAAACAAGAAAGTTAGATATTATAAAAAATTCTTTTTGATAAAATCTGAAACTTTGTAAGTACTTCTGAACATTTAATATGTCAATCTGAAATTATTAAGGAGGTAAGTATTTTCTGATCAAAATGACAAAGAAGTAACCAGCCTTTAAAGATATCTCAATGTCTGAACACTTCCTGTCTATTGAGAACTCTGAGCTGTCCATATCCAAAGCTCAGAAGTGAACGGCTTTAACAGACAGAAGAAATATGCCACAAAGTCTTAAAGCTGAGGTGCCATTTGCTAGTGTTTGTTTATGAAGCAGGTGACAGTTGGAAATCCACCCTTAAGCAGGTAATACCAGTGAATGCAATGAAGGGTTCTTGTTTTCAAGCCTAACTAATTTCCTGACAATTTGCTTTAACTCTTAAAATCATATTTCTTCATCATTTTTTCATTGTAACATCTGTGTAATTTAGAAATAGTGAGCAGGGTGCCAGTGATTTTATAGCATACACCGGTGATGGGAAGGATAATGGACAAAGATTTTCATCACTTATATCCTTCTCACTCATTTGCTAAATATAATTTAAACAAGTCTAACAAGTAGTCTACCTGGAAGATTCAAGTATTGACAATGCTTGCATGAAATATTTTCTGAAATGTTTCCTAACCTTATCTTTCAACACCGCTAACTAGTGTAACCTTGTTCTTGCCTTATCTTGGCTTATCTCTGAAAGCATCTTTTACATATCATATTTTGAATGCAGTTATCTGGCTTTAAAATAGATATTTCTCTACCTATAGAGCGAGCCAGAAGAGCTGAGTTCCTCCAGCATTCTCTGTGTTTGTCTCAGGTTAATGCTAGTGGATTCAAATCACACCATGGCAGATAGTGAATTTTTAAAAAAATTGTAATTTTGTTTTAAAAGCTAGCTTAATGGTGGCCATATAACCACTACTGATTGTCATAAAAGAAAACCTATCTAATGTCTGATATCAGATAACAAAGTGTGGAGCTGGATGAACACAGCAGGCCAAGCAGCATCTCAGGAGCACAAAAGCTGACTTTTCGGGCCTAGACCCTTCATCCGAGAGGGGGATGGGGAGAGGGAACTGGAATAAACAGGGAGAGAGGGGGAGGCGGACCGAAGAGGGAGAGAAAAACAAGATAGGTAGAGAGGAGAGTTAGGTGGGGAGGTAGAGAGGGGACAGGTCAGTCCAGGGAAGACGGACAGGTCAAGGAGGTGGGATGAGGTGGTACGTAGGAAATGGAGGTGTGGCTTGAGGTGGGAGGAAGGAATGGGTGACAGGAAGAACTGGTTAGCTAAGCAGAGACAGGCTGGGCTGGTTTTGGGATGCGGTGGGGGGAGGGGACGAGCTGGGCTGGTTGTGTGATTTTTTCCAGGGAAGCTGTCAGGAAAAGAAATCTGTCACCCTTACCCAGTCTGGCCTATATGTGCCTCCACACTTATAACAATGTGGTTGATGCTTAACTGCCCTACACAGCCAATCAGTTCAAGGACAATTAGGTATGGGCAAAAAATGCCAGTCTTGCCAGTGACATGCACATCCCATGTAAGAATAAAAGAAAGTGGTGATTGTGAAGTTTTATCATTTTAACTGGAAATGGCTTTATTCTAAAAATCAAGTACTTTAATCATAATATCTAGTTCATTAATGACTTTTAATAACAATTTAACAATTTTAAATTACTAAAAAAGTTAAGAAAGTATACAAGACCATTTGCTGGTTATATTGTTGAACAGTGATCAGTAATCATCAAATGTAGTAGGTAATAATAAGCAGTCTTCAAGTTCAGAAATAGAGATGACCAAAAGCTTTTGAAAAGTCCCTATGAGCTTTTTGAGCCTAAAATTAAAATTTAATTTTAAGAGACTCTTAAAAGGTCTGCAAACAAGTACAATTAGTTGAACCTCTCAGTGATGATTATTTTAATCTGGTGGGTGCGACTAGTTTTGTTGACAGGTTCTGCTTTCAGTTTCAGTACAACATATTTTAAATTCACACTAGATTATAGAAACTCAAATTACATGGATCAAAATTATGCTTAACACTTTGAAAGTGTTTGGCCAGTTTCAGTAGAATTATGCATCATAGAGAATGCTTATTTTAAATTCAGTTTCAGCCATATTATCAGCAGTGGCAATGCCATTGTGGCTGGACAGACATTGAGCTGATGTTAAAAAGTAAAATGCAGACAACATGAAGGCCAAGATGTAGTTATGAAAGCTGAAATTGCAAGTTTTCAATGTTTCCACCTCATTTATTCCAACCCCCCAAGTTTTCACACAGTCTCATAGAAGCACTTTTTTCTTATGTTTGCATCATACACCTGTTACTAACTTCTTAATAAATAACATTAACAGGACAAATCTTCCTTGTGAATATTTTTATAAACTTTAAACATTTTTCAGTCCAGTTATTGGCTTACACACTCACTTATTATTAACCAGCTATTAAAGTTTGTCTTGCCTTACCGTAATCTTATTTTCTAGTTCGGATATAGCAATTTCCGTGTCTATCAAGCCATTACTAGCCATTTGAAGGGTCATATTAACAGCAGCAAAATGTTTGTTTAATACTTTTTGTAGTCTCTGTGGAAGGAAACAAATACTGAAAAAATTTGCAGGACGGAAGTCTTTAGTTTACTAATATTTTCCAAAGAATTTTATAAATGCATTTATGTTACTTCCTTCATGGATTCCTGGTAATGTAGTATCAAATTTTCTGTCAAAGTAATCTGCAATGTTGCAAAGCTTGACTCCTGAACCAAAGGAAGGATTAGAACTAGTTCAACATATTGCCTGTACAACCTAACATTATAAAAAAAAATGGCTGTTTGGAAACCTGGATTGTTCTTTCATTTTGTTTATGTCCTTGATATCTTAAATGAACTCAGTTCATCACCAATACTTAGGGTGCATTAATGAATTATTTAATCTTTGATTTTAAATTCCTGATACAGTTATTTTCAATAACTCGTCTAGATGATTCATATTTGCTGAAATACAATTTGCAAACAGAAAGATCATGTGGGTGAAAAGACAAATATATTAAGTGAATCTAAATCCAATCTTTTTGCCTGCAGAGTAGGATAAATTCACCCAATGCCAACGCTCCATGGCCAGTGTAGGATTAGTGTAGTTAGCCTTATGTCTTTAAATTCATCAACTAGAATAGATATGAGCACAGTGCCATCTGACTCATGCCTTCTTTGCCTCCACATGGAAGATTGTGCATCTAAACCTTTGTATGTTAAAAGTGTATGCTAAAACTCAACTTTTTTTTTCAATGAACCCTCCTTAAATCAAAGCAATATCGTAGACGCAGGAAATCTGAATCAAAACAGAAAGTGTGGCAGATCTGGAAGTATCGGTGGAGAGAGAGAGAATGTTTCAATTCCACTATAACTTTTCTCTGGAACTGAAGGAATCACACTGGACTGGAAAGATGAGCTATTTCTCTATCCACAGATGCTGCCAGAACCGTTCGGATTTTCTAGTGCTTTCTGCTTTTAATAACGCTTATTATTTATCTCAGTCTTTCTCCTTCAGGCCACTGTACGCACAGAAATAAATAGTGTATCAACTGGTAATTCAGGCAGATCAGATTTGCATTTTGTAATATGCAATAAATTGGAGGTTTATTTTGGACCGAAAGTATTCCTGTATAGGTTCACCTCTTTTCTTTGGTAACCTTTGATGTTATTTTCATTCTTCTCCTCTGTCTCCTGCACAGTCTTGATTGCATCTTCAAGTGCTTCCTTCAGATCCAAGATATCATTATTGTATTTGGTAATATTGTCCTGTACTTTACGAATTGAGTTATTAGCTTCCATCAGCTTATTATAAAACCCATGAACACGATTTAACACTGAAAAGTAATTAAATGTTGAACACTGTCAGATTGGTGTTTCGAAATCCTCAAACATGTACAAATTAGGACTTTTGAAGCGTGAAGGAGTAGAAAACTAGGAATATATTATGAATTAGCTAAAAATTAGCATATAGTTGATTTCAAATCCTGCATTTACGCATAGAATCCCCACAGTGCCAAAAGAAGCCATTCATCCCAACAATGTTGTGATTTCCCTCCAAACAGCATCCCAACCAGACCCACATCTCCATCCTATCCCCATTGCTCCAGATGGCTACCTCGTCTGCACACCACAGGGGAATTTACCACGGTCAATACACCTAACTTGCACATCTTTGGACTGTGGTAGAAAATGGGAGGAAGCCCACACAGACACAGGAAGAGTCTGCAGATTCTACACAGTCCCCCAAGACTGGGATCAAACCTGGGTCCTTAGCACTGTGAGGCAGTAGTGCTAACCACTGAGTCACCACACCATCCTTGTACTCTCTGCAAAACAAATTGATTCCCTGGACTGAAGACACACTTCTGAAAAGAATGTGTGTACTTAGTTGTTGGAAAAGTACTTTTAGCTAATTCATACAATTTGATGGGCTATACCATTGTGAAGGATTTTCTGGTTTCAAATTGTGTATTTTTTAGATAGGCCCCAACCGATATAGTATATCAGGAAATTAAACATTAAGGGCACTGACTCTCCCATTTGCTAAGAAAACCAAACCTGAAACTGCCACTGAGAAACAAAAATTATATGGAGACCAAAAAGAACTGATAAATCTTGGTCCAGTAGAACTTGGTATGTCCAATGATGCAGTACAGGAAAGATGAAAATAATAGAAGCTAGATCCAGAATCTGAGAAGAATTTACTATGAAAACTTATGCCATTTGTGCTGAAGACCATGCTATGGATCTGCAGATTGATTGTATACTGCTGTCTGCTGGGGATCAGGTTAGTTCCTGAGGGGAGAAGCCGAATTACTTTCTGAGAAAGACATAATTTTGTAATTTTGGCTGACATTTATAATTGAGATTGATGAATGAATTGTTAAACTAATTTTGAGATTGAAATGTCATTTAGTATCTAGTTGATAGTTCATAATTAACCACAATTTACAGTGAATTTTTGTGTAACCTATATTGATTCCGCATCTTAGAGTATTGATAGCTAACATCAACTTTTTATGAGCCATGGAATCTGTGGCTTCATTCTTTCTTAAATTACAGGGATTTTTGATGTCTACTTTTCTAAAAAAAATGTCATTGGGCTTTACCAAGATCTTAAGACCAAATATTTGAATAAATGCTTCATTCTCTGTGCAAAGTAGGAATATTAATGTAAATTATTAAAGCACACAATTCCGGGCTTTTGCTCTTTCTTCTTCAGCCAATGGTTTTTGGTCAGAAAAGTCCCGGTTTCTCAGCTCATCCAACATCTGGTTCGCCTCATAAAAGCTTTTGTTAATTTCCTCAGCTGACAGTTCTTCTTCTTTTCCATATTTATTTAGGCCTTCAATAATATCTGCAAAAAATAATTAGGTAACACCTTAGCGAAATGCAAACCTTGTTAGGTAAGTCAACTGGCTAACTTCGACAACACTGCAGCGGGGTTTACTTGAATGTAGAAATGGATAGTTATAGGCAGTATAGATTTCAGAGTCATTCGGCTTCAGTTTCTTTGTCATTCCACATCACAATCTGATGTTACAATTTAATTTTCTGAATGCAGCCTTGATCTAGTAATTTTAAACATATTCAATGTGTACAGCATCCGTGAATAAAAAAGAAATATGTTTCTAATAGTTTCTAACTAAATTACCAGTACTGACCTAATGTGAAAGGCAAATGATGAACAAGGCTTCTTTGTGTCAGACTTGAACTTCTCAAGTCTATGAAGTTATATCTAGAAACTGGAAACTTGATTAACCCATATTTCTAAACTACTGAGGAATACAAAGCATACCTCTGCAGCATATCACTCTCAGAATTGCAAAGTGTGTTAAACACTAAACTAGAAGAGACTAAACTTTTATTATTCACGGGATCTGAGAGTTTTGGCCTTGGGTTTGAAAAATGTTGTCGAAAGACCCCTGATGAATTTCTGCAGTGCATCTTGCAGATGGTACAAACAGCACATACTCTGTTTGCAGATGTGGTGCCAACCAAGCAGGCTGCTTTGTCATGGATGGTGTCAAACGTCTTGAGTGCTATTAGAACTGCACCCTTCAGGCAAGTGGGGAGTATTCCTTCACAATTTTGATGTGTGGCTTACAGATATTAGACAGGATTTAAAAAGTCAGGAGGTGATTTACTTCCTGCAGGTCCCTTAAGTTCTGATCTGCTCTTGTAGCCACTGTATTTATATAGTTTGTCCTGTTCAGTTTCTGGTTTCTAGTAACCCCCAAGTTGTTCACAAAGGGGCATTCTGTGATGTTACTAACTGTCATTTGCTGATTCTCGCTTGTTGGAGATGGTCATTTTCTTGCACTTATGTGGCATGAATATTATCTGTCAGCCTAAGTCCGTTGCGTCTGGACATGGACTGTTCCATTATCTGGTGAGTTGCAAATGGTTCTTAACACTGGGAGGTCATTAGCAAATGTCCCTGCTTATGACCTTATAACAGAAGGCAAGTCAATAATGAAGCAGCTGAAGATGGTTGCACCTACAACACTACGCTGAAGAGATCCTGCAGAGATGTTCAACTGATGTCCATCAACTACAACATTTCCTTTTTTGCAAATTATGGTTCCAAACAGTCAAGAGATTTTTTTCCCCAATTCCCTTTGACTCTAGCTTTGCTCGGGATCCTTGATGCAATATTTAGTCCAGAATGGATTTAATGGGGTCACTCTCAGTACCCCCTCTGGATTCAGCTTTCTTATCTATGTTTGAAGCAAAATTGCAATGAGGCCAAGGAGCTAAGTGGTCCTTGCAGAATGTAAACTGAGCATTCATAAGAGGGTTATTTCTAAGCAAATGCTGCTTCATAACACTGTCGATGACCTCTTTGGTCACTTTATTAATGATCCAGAGAATATTGATTGGGCAGTAACTGGCCAAGTTAGATATCTTCTGCTTTATGTATGCATGACTCACCACACAATTTTCCATATTTTCAGCTAAATGCCAGCGATCCACACGTGCAGCTTGATGAGGGGTATGGCCCTATGCAGATACAACGATCTTCAGAGCACAAACACATCTCTCAGAAAAGAACTAACTGCCCATTTACTCTGGAGAAAAATGCATGCATCAATCTGTTCATCAACTCACCCACACGGAATTGTATTTAAAGCAAATGTGGAGAAATATTTACACCACCTTCACCAGAGTTTGGACATGTCCAACAAGTTGTCAGGATTTGAATACTGACAAATTGATAATTTTGTAAGTCTTACCCATTATTGCAAGAATAGCAGAAAAGAAAACGCATTCACATAGGTGCAAAGTGACTTTATAGAATAATTTAGTTTGTTGTTATAATTAAAGGAAGGCCTTCTACATAATTAAAAATCAGTTCTGAATGGAAACTTCCTTCATCCTGCTCTCTTTCCTTTCTAGCCACAGCTTACATGATGAAATGACCAACAGTTTTGCTTCAGCTTCCTTTCAGATTAATGCAGGCTTTGCTTTTCATAGAAAAAGAGTTATGCTTTTACCTTGGACCAAGTTGGCAATATCACCAATTTGCCCATTGATCTGGTTGGCACGATCACTGATATTGGCAGTTTCCTTGTCAAACAGCTGTGCATTTGAAGTAGTTATGTTTTCCTAAAATAATAAAATTAAGTTAATATTAGTAAAGGATTTTCATGAAAGAACAAATTTCATCAAATGTTATTAATTAGGAAGCCCAGATTTACAATGTCACAAGTTCTGGATGGGGCATGGCTATGTAATTTATCAAATGATGACCATTTCTTCAGTGATATCTGTTAAGAATCCCTTTCCTACAAAATGAGGGGTTGAAAATAAAGGAAAATGCAAACTTTATCTGAAATACAGATTGTAATTTTAAATGTGACTCACACACGCACCTATTTTGATAATGACTGTTTGTTGCCAGACACCTATCTGGAAAACAGCAGGCCAAGCAGCATCTTAGGAGCACAAAAGCTGACGTTTCGGACCTAGGCACTTCATCTAGGCCCGAAACGTCAGCTTTTGTGCTCCTAAGATGCTGCTTGGCCTGCTGTGTTCATCCAGCTTCGCACTTTGTTATCTCGGATTCTCCAGCATCTGCAGTTCCCAATATCTCTCTTGCCTATCTGGAAAACACTGGTTTGGATGTTTTGCTGGGCAACTAGTGTGTACTTTCACTGTTGAGTATGATAACTGTGGCCCCACTAGTGACTGGATGAATGTGCAACAGTGTGCACAACAGTGTACATAGCTAGCTTAAAGGCAGGTCAACCCATTTAAAGGAGAATTCCAATGTTTACAGGGAAACTACTGGTGACTGTCTGAAGTGCAGGTGGTTGAAAGGAGAAACACCAACAGCAGCCAAGATAAGGAGGTCTAAGGTTCCCACAAAGGTGTGTTGGAGACTTTACTCCAGGAGGTCGACAGCAGTAGAGAGTCATTGGGGCAAGAATGTTCTAAAGACACTGCTAAGAAAGGAATGGGAGTAACTGCTCTAGAAGGCCAATTTCCAAAGTCTGGCCCCAAGGATCTGATAGCAGTTACAGAAGCGGTTCAGTGAATTCATAAAGACAGTGAATACACTTTCACAGGATAGTTCTTGCCAATTGCAATACCGACCCTCAGTCACTGACTGATCAGCAATTCTGAGCACAAAGGACTCAGGCCAAAGTTCACATGCTTCACCTTACCTTCACAAACTAACCAATGTTGCCATCCCCACACCTACTTCTTATAGCATCCACTTAGCTCCAGCTATTGAGCTATGGCAAGCATGCCGCCCAAATTTAATGCAGCAGAATAGCATTGTTTTCTGTTTCATGGATAAATTGTCTTATGACAGCAGGGAGCAGGCGATCCAGATTCACCAGAAAGGACAGCACTCAAATTATGAAAGACTGCGACAAAGGACTGAGGAAGAAATTCCCCTGGCAGGAAATCGGTGCTGCGTGCAGGCTCCATGTGCGAAGGGATGTGAAGACGCCATGGGAGAGCTGAGTGTGAGTTGAAGATTAGGTAAGCAGTCAGTGTTGATGTAAGAGAAGACTGAAGCATCAGGAGGTAGGCATTCTTGACTTTAACGCTTTTGCTATTTTTCTACTCATAAACGTTCTGCAGAGCTCTTGTGCATGCCTTGTTCTGGCTGAGTATGAACGCATGTGCCTTTATGAATGAGGAGGATATATTTTAAGTCACAAAAGTAGCTTAGTTGGAAATCAGTTTATCACTTGTTTCAAGAATGGGTTTGCCTGAAATAGGCCTACTATTTTTGAATTTATTGAAAAATCTGGTGAAAGTCTCTTCTCCTTTAGTTCACAGTAATAAAGAAAAATGAGTTGACCATTTTTAGTGATTGAATTAAACATTTACATTTTTGGTATGACTTGTGTAATGGTTGGGTTTAATTTTCAGTGTGGTCCTCTTGCTTGAGTAAGATTAATAAGGTTGAGTAACATTAGTGAAATCTAATTTATAATCTTTACCAAAAGACACATTTTTTTCACAGCAAAATAAATTCTCTTAGCGTTAAATCAAAAGTATGCACCTTCTTAGACAGCATGTTGAGATCAGCAATAAGGTCCGTCATAGCTGCTTCAATGTCTTCTGCCTGAAGTTTCTTTGATTCTGATTGCGATATCATGTCTGCAATCTGCATCTGTATTGTACGAGATAATTGGTGATAAATTAGTATGAAGCTCTAATCACTGGAACCTTGGATTTAATTGACAACTTTTAAAAATATGGTTACAGTTCCTATGTAACAGGTGCATTAATGGTTTTAAGCAGAGTGGCCACTGAGTTCAATGCTGCTGTGTGTCTGGAACTTTTTAATCAACTTGTTCAGAAATGTTATTCTCGAGCGCTTGAAACTTGAACCCAGTCCTCTTAGCCAATGGGTAGGGGCATTAGCATTCTGTCACAAGAACACTCGCTGTGCGTCTGAACACTACCATTTAAGTAACCACAGCTGGCCTTGGATGCTTTCCAAACTGTTATGAATGCATAAGTACGTTAAGTAAGGTATTAACAGTAAGGTTAAGTAAGGTTAATTAAAAATCCAAAGAACTGCAGATGCTGTAAACCAGGAACAAAAAAAATGTTCTGGGCAAGGGTCACCAGATCCAAAATGCTAACACTGATTTTTTTCTTCACAGATACTGCCAGACCTGCTGAGCTTCCAGCGACTTCTGTTTAGTTCCTGGAGCACAAAATTACCCTCCAAACTGAAATACCAATAAAAGGTAAAAATGAATTCCCTACTGTAACACAGAAAGCTGTTGGAATGTTTTTGAAAAGAGTTGGGACTCGAGTCATCAACTGGGTAACCTCAGTCGAAGAGATGTAGCCTGTATAGGTCGATGGCAAATACAGACATACAAGTTGGTTAGGACTTCCGTTTGTTAGTCAAGGGCCTGTACAGGCTGTCCAAGATGGGAATCTGGTCATGTCTACTCACACAATGCAGCCCTCTTTCCACTGATAGGAACCAAATGCTGGAGCATCCAGTAGCATGAAGCAACTGGAGATTTGCGGTAGCATGTGAGATTACTGTCTGCCTGCTTTATGCAAATGAGGGCTTCTCATTGACCACAAGCTTTGTTGGGTCAATGCAGGAGTCTACAAAAAAGGACATTGTTTACTAACTTTTGCAACTGAACTTTATCACAGGTTTAGAGAAATGTACATCTAGGAGGAAACTGAGGAGCAAACATGTAGAGAGATCTCAGATTTTTTTGAGAATAATACAGCTGTAACTTGACCTTCTCTTGGGAAATAAGGCAGGGCAAGTGACTGAAGTGTTAACGGGGAATTACTTTGGGACCAGTGAAGGTAATTCTGTTAGTTTTAAAATAGTTTCAGAAAGGGACAGACTCAGTATAAAAGGTAAATTTTGAATTTGAACAAAGACAAAATTTGGTAGCACGAGACAGAACTTTCAAATGTTGATTGGGGTAGCCTATTTGCAGGTAAAGGAACGACTGGCAAGTGGGAGGTTTGCAAGTAAGATAACAAGAGTTCAGAGGTATTATGTTCCTGTTAGAATGAAGCACAAGGCTAATAAGATTCGTGAACAATGGTCAAAAATGAAAAGGAGGCATATATAGGTATAGACAACTGGGATCAAGTGAATCTCTGGAAGAGTGTAAGGGCTGTTGGGGCATTCTTAAGAAGGAAGTCAGGAGGACTAAATGTGGATATGAGATAGTCTTGGCAGATAAGGTTAACGATAATCTAAAGAGATTCTACAAGTACATTAAGAGCAAAATACCAACTCCAGAGAGAATAGGCCCCTGAAATGTCAACAAGTTCTTCGAAGTGTAGAATCTCAGGGGATGAGAGAGATACTCCATGAATATTTTGTGTCAATTTTAACTGTGCAGAAAGACATTAAAGCTGGGAAACTCGGGGAAATAAATATTGATGTCTTGAAAACAGTCCACATTACTGAACAGAAGGTAATGGAGGCCTTAAAAAAACATAAAGGTGGATAAATCTATGGGAGCTGATCAAGTGCATCCCAAGATGTTGTGGGAAATTAGGAAAGGAATTGTAGGGCCCCCAGCAAAGATATTTGTATCACCTGTAGCCACAGGTGAGTCATAGTGTTATACAGCATGAAAAACAGACCCTTCATTCCAATTTATCCATGCCGACCAAATATCCTAAACTGATCTAGTCCCATTTGCCAGCATTTGGCCCAAGTCCCTCTAAACCATTCCTGTTGATGTACCCTTCCAGATATCTTATAAACGTTGTAATTGTACCCACCTTCACCACCTCCTCCGGCAGCTTATTCCACACTCGGACCACCCTCTGCATGAAAAAGTAGCTTGTCAGGTTTTCCCCTCGCACTTTAAACCTATGCCGTCTAGTTGTGAGCTCCCCTACCCTGACAAAAAGACCTTGGCTATTCACACTTGTAAAGTTATCCTTCAGCCTCTGAAACTCCAGGGTAAAAAGAAGCCCCAGCCTATTCAGCCTCTCCCTATAACTCAAACCCTCCAATCCCAGCAACTTTTCTGAAGCCTTTCAAGTTTAACAAGGTGCTGGAGGATCAGATGGTGGCTAACGTTATTCTTTTGTTTAATAAAGGCTTTAGGGAGAAGTCTGGGAACTGTACACTGATGACTCTGGCATTAGTAGTGGGTAAGTTGTTGGGGGAGATTCTGAGAGATAGGATTTACATTTATTTGGAGAGTCAAGGACCGATTAAGGAAAGTCAACATGCACATTTGTGCATGGGAAATCATGGCTCACAACCTTGAGTGAGTTTTTTGAGAATGTATCCAAAAAGATTGATGAGGGTAGAGCAGTAGTCATTGTCCACACGGACTTTAGTAAAGCCTTTGACAAGGTTCCGCATGATAAAATGATTAGTAAAGTTAGATTACATGGGATTCAGGGAGAGCTTGTCAATTGGATACAAAATAGGCTAGATGGCAGGAGATATAGAATGGTTGTGGAAGGCTGCTTTTTGGACTAGAGACCTGTGACCAGCGATATTCCACAGGGATCAGAGCTGGATTGACTGTTGTTTGTCGTTTATATAAATGACTTGGATGAGAAATTAAAAAGATTGGTTAGTAAGTTTGCAAATGACACCAAAATTGGTGTCATGGTTAACAGTCAAGAAGGTTACCTAGGATTACAAAGGGATTTTGTTCAATTGGGCCAATAGGCTGAAGAGTGGCAGATGGTGTTAAATTTCAATAAATACGAGATATAACACCTTGAAAAAGCGAACAAGGGTAGGATTTATACAGTTAGTATTAGGGCCCTCGGTAGTGTTGTCGAACAGAGAGACCTAGGGTTTCAGGTACATAGTTCTTTGAAAGCTGCGTCACAGGTAGATGGTGTGGTTAAGAAGACATTTAACATGCTCGCCTTTCTTGCTCAAGTCATTGGGTATAGGAGTTGGGACGTTACGTTGAACTTGTATAGGATGTTGCTGAGGCCACTTTTAGAGTGCTGTGCACAGTTCTGATTGCCCTGGTAAAGGAAGGATATTATTAAATTGGACAGAAGATTTACTAGGGCGTTGCTGGCACAGGAGGGTTCGGGTTATAAGGACAAACTGGATAGGCTGGGACTTTTGTCACTGGAACATAGCATATTGAGGGGTGACCTTATCCAGGTTTATAAAATCATGAGGACATAGATAAGGTGAAAAGCAAAGGTCTTTTCTCAAGGGTAGTGAAGTTCAAAATTAGGGGTCATATCTTTAAGGTGAAAGGGGAAAGATTTAAAAGGGACCTGAAGGGCAACATTTTCACAAAGAGGTTGGTTTGTATGTGGAATAAACTGCCAGAGGAAGTGGTAGACGCAGGTACAGTTACAACATTTGAAAGACATTTGAACAGGTACATCTATAGGAAAGGTTTCAAAAGATAAGGGTCAAATACAGGCAAGGGGAACTCGTTTAGTTCTGGAAACTTGGTCAGCATGAACGAGTTGGACTGGAGGATCTGTTTCCATGCCACAGATCTGATGCACTAACATTCAGAATAGAGAAAGATATCACATATTGAATTAATTCTGTAAAATTGAAGTATCTTTGTGCTTGATAGGTGATTAGTAATAGTAAACGAACTGCATAAGTTTGCCTCTTCTCATGAAGCAGCTTAACTATTAGATGAAGAGCCAGCTGGCTGGAATGTGATGCTTTAGAACATGAAAGACATATGTTAGGCCATAAGACCATAAGACATAGGAGTGGAAGTAAGGCCATTCGGCCCATCGAGTCCACTCCGCTACTTAAATCATGGCTGAGGGGCATTTCAACTCCACTTCCCCGCACTCTCCCCGTAGCCCTTGATTCCTTGTGAGATCAAGAATTTATCGATCTCTGCCTTGAAGGCATTCAACATCCCGGCCTCTACTACACTCCGTGGCAATGAATTTCACAGGCCCACCACTCTTTCATTTTTCTTTATTCATTCATGGGATGAAGGCATTGCTGGCTAGGTGGCATTTATTGCCCATCCCTAATTGCCCAGAAGGCAGTTAAGAATCAACCACAATGCTGTGGGTCTAGAGTCATATGTAGGCCAGACTAGGCAAGGATCACTGTTTCCTTTCCTAAAGGACATTCATGAACCAGGTGGGTTCTTCCTGAAAATCAACAATGGATTCATGGTCATCATTAGGTTCTTAATTCCAGATATTTATTGAATTCAAATTCTACCATCTGTCATGGTGGGATTTGAACCCAGGTTCCCCAGAACATTAACTGGGTCTCTGGATTAACAGTCCAGTGATAATACCACTAGGCCATTGCGTCCCCATCAGTTTGTTGGCCAACTGAAGGAGTTCTTGTCACCTATCTCCTCGCCTTCTCCCAGGGCGTATCATGGCATGGACAGCCACAATTAACTGCTCTTGAATAATAAGCGTAAAACATGGAATGAGGGAATTATATTTCACTGTACACTACACCATTAACCCTTCTGTCTCAATTTGCCTTCCTCAGCATAATTTGTTTAAAGCTATCTTCTCAGACTTGACAAAGCCAATCTGTCAGACAAATATTAATGTCTTAGGAAATTGAATGTGGCATAAATTTAACATCTACTTTACAGCCCTTGATTTAGCAGCAGTAAAATATGTAATAAGGGGAAAAATACAAAATCAATAAGTAAATATCAATCACAGTACCAGCCCTATTTGATTTTCATTGCTGGCACTTACACTGAAGTGAATTGCTGTGGTATTGAATTCCTGTAAGCGGTCATTAATGGCATCTCCAGTAATAACATTTAGAACACTCGACCTAGCTTCTCCTAATGATACTCCCGATAACTTTAGGTCTTCAATTAAGTCCCAGACACACTTGTCACATCCTGTTGAGATAAAAGAGCAATACAGAATTAGAGGCAAGCACGGTAAAATGTTATCAGAAACAGCACAGGATTTTTTCAGCTTTTCTCTCAATGGTAATGCAGCTGTATGGTCAAAGGCTGCACATTGTTGTCCATTCACAAACCATCCTCTTTTTGAATATGGCTGCCTTTATACATGCATGGGAATCCAACTATTTGTTCAATTGTTCTGCAAGAGAAATGGAAAATATACAACAAAACAGTGAATCAAATGTCGCCACGTATCATTTTCCAGGAATATTCATCACACGGTTATACAGACTAGGAATTTTCAATGTTCATTCTCCACTTCAGTGTAAATTAGCTCCTCTTCGCTAAGCTGATAAGATGTTGAAAAGCAAGATGGGTCAACCTTGAGCAGAACTCTTGCCCTCTCGCAACTGCAGCCCTCAATTCTTTGTCCCTCAAGGGTTTCTAATGTCCAGTGTCACTTTTACAGCTGGCAGATGTACTTCAGTCACCGGGATCGGCGGGGAAAGGCCTGGAAGACCACCATGCCTAGGCCTCAGGTCAGAAAAGGTTGCGTGCATCGCTGGCACCTTTTTCAAGATTCGACAAACCCTTCACTCAGCCTTCTGGCTGCTCCCTCCCAACTGGCTCTGCCATCGATGCCATACACTCTTCTTCTGGTTTCACCATGACACCACATACCAACTTGGTCCTGATGGCTCTGGCATTTAGCTTGGCTAGATTGCTTGTAGTCCCTACAATGAAGACAGCATTAGGTGGCGCTACTGAGATGACAGAACTGTCAGCTAATCAGACTGCCCAGAATGTCCTTGAAGCAGATCTTGCCAAAGAAGGAACAGTTTGAAGGGAGGGTTGCATAGAGGTAATGTTTTTTGGATGAGTAATCCAGAAAACCTGATTAGGGATCTAGGCTCAAATCCCAACGTGAGGAATTTAAATTTAATTAATAAAATCTGGAATTGACAGCTGGTCTTAATAATGGTAGACTGGATTATACAGGTTCCAGCCAAATGCAGTTTACACAGTTGGGAGGTGCACATAAAACAGAGCGAGTGCCCGGTCCACCACCTTCCCACCCACTCCCTAGCTGACTTCCACAGTACGGAAGGATAGGAAGATGCTGAAACCAGCAGCCTGCCTGCTATACTTAAATAAATAAATAAGATCAAACAATACTGTTAAATCTCAATTTGACTCCGATTTCATGTAAATATGTCAGATTTTAAGAGTATAAGAAGGAACAGAGGGGTGCTATCAATGAAACATGCCCTTTGAGTAAGAGGGACTCCCTGAAGAAGATGGTACATTTCCCCCACCACCACCTTCCTTCCTTCTTCTCTACAAAACCACCTCTTCAACCTTCAAATTGCCTCTTTCCAAAATGGTCGAACCCTTCCAGGCCACTGCCCCTGATCAAGCTGACATCAGGAATACTCTTGGGCCTTCAAGGCTTCCCAGGTTGCAGTCCTGGAAGCATTCACTATTGAACTCTTGCACTGCTGGAGCAACTAGGCAGTCAGATTGACTGTTAGCTCCACTGGGTGGCATCTCTTCTCAGTGAGATGCAGAATCCACTCTGCACCAATTTAACCAGCTGGCAGCGCTTTATGGCTGTGGGTCAGATTTCTTACCAGTCTGTTAGGAAGCCACCAATCTACCTTCTGTTTTAGTCCTTCATGGTTGGTGGTTCAGTTCTATAGACGCCAATTTAATATAAATCTCTAGAAAAGAAGTCACACTGTCTCAGAAGCGAGGATGTCATCATGTGAGATCCTCTCTTTACTTAACAAAACATGTATTGCATGAAGGTACTTACTGACAACAGAGCAGTCAGTTGGGGATTCGGTGGGCGCTGACAGACATTCTCCTGTCTCACTGTCACATTGCCCTTCACAATTGCACCCTGAAGACAAAAAATATAAGTAAACTTCAGAAATTCCAATTTGTGGATTATGCACTGAGAAAAATGGCAGGTGCTGTAAATCAGAAACAAAAACAGAAATTACTGGAAAAGCTCAGCAGGTCTGGCAGCATCTGTGGAGAGAAATCAGACTTAACATTTTGGGTCAAGTGACTCTTCCTCAGGGTTCTGAGAAAGGATCACTCTATTTGAAACATTAACTCTGATTTCTCTCCACTGATACTACTAAACCTGCTGAACATTTCCAGCAATTTGGGTTTTTGTCATGGATTATGGACTTTATCAGTTTGCTCTGGGGAAAAAAAATGCACTATCTTTATTCAATAATGCAGTCCAAGATCTCTTCTTGTCTAAGCTATAATAATGCTTACATTTATATGGTACCTTATCAGATCAAGATGTTTCAAAGTGCTACACAGAAAATGAATTACTTTTGAACTAGTAACAAAGGTCTTCACTTTAAATTATCTCCTATCCCATTTTATTTAATTTGTTCTGTTGTTTTATTTGGTTGATATTGTCATTCGTACCTTTCGATTTCTGATAACGTTACTATATTAAACTTACTCTGGCACCCATTTAGTCCATAGTTCCAGAACCCATACAGACACCGATCACAACGTCTTCCCGTGACTCCAGGTAGGCACCTACACCGTCCACTCAAAGGGTCACAATATTTATCCTTAGAAGCCAGAGCACATTCACATCTCAAACATCCAGAACAACTGCTGTATCCATAGTAACCAATCTGTAAGGAAGGGATACAGTTAAAAAAATTGAAAATAATAGAACAGTAACTGCACCTTGGAATTAATTATGAGATGGATTTTAATTAAAAACAGATCAGCAGTAATCTTGCACAGGTAACTTCTTGATTCATTCATTTTCTAATATAGAAAGCAAAAAGGCATTGGGGAAAACTGTGATTGAGGCCCAAAAATGGGTGGCTTCACCCTGATGTACAATTAATCTCCACTTGTCATTTTAATACTGATAGCATAGTAGCTTTGTATTGCCTATTCATTCACATGATTGAAGAACACAGCACATCTGAATACTGTGTCTAAAATTATCAGAGACTAATGCCAATTTAACTCCGAACCTACTAAAGTGCAAGTGTGTTTTAGGTGGATCTGGTATCCATTGGAATTCTTTACAAATGTAACGTTGACATGAGTAAGACCTAGGAATAGCACAATGTCATAGAGAATGGGTGGCAAGACTCTCCAATACCAGTCCAGAGGACTACATGCCAGACATCAACAGGAGGAGAAAGTTATTCTACTCCCAAAAGGCAAGGAGATTCCTGTCAACCTCTAAGGAGGATAGTTGTACAGATCAATACCAGTGAAGTTTAATGCCCTGACATGAGCAGTCAGTGTAAATGAATTCCATCAACTGCAATGGTAGCCTCACACATTGCTCACTACATCATATCCCTGTCTTTCTGTCATCCACCAGTAGCATCCATTAATCAGGTTTCATATACAACATTCATAACTTCACTACACCCTTAACATGTTTGCAAGGCTCACACCCATAACTCAGAGACTGCACACACTTGCTGTCATTGAAGTACAACAGCAGCAAGCACAGTCAAACATAATGCATCACACTTAACTGACACATTTTCTCCTCCCTTCTCTGTCAACCCAATACAAAATTAAAAGCAGTAGCAGCTTATTGCTGGGGACACGGACATACTAATCTATGATCATGCATCGACAGTAGGCTACTCAGTCCTTCAATCCTGTTCCGCCTTTCAATAAAATCATAGCTGATCTGATTTTAACCTCAACTTTACATTTCTGCATATCCCTGATAATCTTTCATTCTCCTGGTAACCAAGAATCTGTCTACCTCTGCTTTAGAAATAGTTAAAGATTCTGCATCCACTCCCTTTTGAGAAAGAGTACTCCGAAAAACAACCCTCAGAGAGAAAAAAAATGTTTCCTCATCTCTGTCTGACATCCTGTTATTTTGAAACTCTGACCCCTACCTTAGGAACAGACAGCGGCAGGTCTTTTTCTTAATGGAGGTGAATTGACTGCCATTCTTGAAACATCGTAACTGAGGCTGCGACCAACAACAGGGATGGAAGAATACAAAAATGGTGGCACGGTCCCATTGCATGCACCTTCCTGCATTTGGATTCCTACTTCATTATTTCAGTTGTGCTGATCCCCAAGCTACACAACAATATGAACATGCAGCTCTTGCTTTCCTTTCTTCTCTTTCCACAAGCTTACCTCTTCTCTCTTCTTCCATAAAAACATCATCTGCCCAGGCAGTTATGCAAGAGTGTGAAGTGGAACAGGCAGATGAACTTGAAGATGATACACCATCCACTGGCCTGATATTCTCAGCTACCAGTTCAGATAGTGGCACTATACATACTTCAGAGGGTAACATTGAGGTAGGGCTGGACATGGTAAGTCAGCCGGGTATCAGTATAATACAGACAGGCGAGAAGAAAGGGCAGTGCACATGACAAGCAGCCAGAATGTGAGTTCGTGCATTAGTTCTATAATGTTGGATGCAGATGAAGACTCCAATGAGGCAGCATATAGGAAGAGATTGCTGGGAAGACATAATGAAATACGCAACGCCTTGGCAGACCAGTCAGAGAGATTTTAGTCACTGTCAAGGGCAATGGAGTTGTCTGGCATTGAGTTGGCATAGATTTTAGCACAAAATGTTGAACTGACCCACCCCAGCATGGAATAAATTGCCAGTTTGAGACATCACTTATGGATCCAATCGTGATCTGGCATTTGATGGCCAATATCTCAGTTTCCATTGCAGCACAATAAAAAAGAACTCAAAATCTGAGAGATACAGGGACAGCGCAAGCTGAAGTTATGCAAGCTCAGCTTGTTGCTATTTCAGCTTAGACTGCTGCAATCATTGTTACCAGGGCTCAAAGAAACATTCAGGATTTCACAGCAGTGCATCATTCTACCCTGTAAAAAATTACGAGGTCTGCTGAGCCACCATTCAGGGTAAGGAACAAGACTTCATGTTGTCTATCTTCATGGAGGAAATTCTAGGATTTTGTTGGTGCAGTGCATATTGCAAATGATTAACATTGCAGCTGCTGAATGTGTAAGCTGGTGGGTGGGGAATCAAATCGAATGATTGCTAGAAAAGCTCAGCAGGTCTGGCAGCTCCAGTGAAGAGAAATCAAAGTTAATGTTTTGGGTCTGCTGATCCTTCCTCAGAACTTTTTCAGTTCTGGGGAAGGGTATCCGGACCCAAAATGTTAACTTTGACTTCTCTTTACACCTGTTGACCTTTTCCAGCAATTTCTATTTTTGTTTCTGATTAACAACATCTGTGGTTCCTCCATTTTTTTTCATCAAATCAAGCAATTTGCTTTGCCTTGAACAGTGTTGAAATTCTTGAGTGCTGTACAAACTGTACGCATCCAGTAAAATGAGGAATATTCCCTCATATTGATGGCTTGTGCCTTGCAAATGATATG
Organism: Stegostoma tigrinum; assembly: GCF_030684315.1. Lineage (NCBI taxonomy): Eukaryota > Metazoa > Chordata > Chondrichthyes > Orectolobiformes > Stegostomatidae > Stegostoma > Stegostoma tigrinum. Next base: position 60,542,425 of record NC_081357.1, on the reverse strand, counting down.
CAGGCTTTGGGGAGCTAGGAGGATTTTTTTTCTTGTTAGGATGTAAATGGCAGCAGATAAGCAATTTATAAAGACTGTCTTTTCATTTTTCTGTCTTTTAGCTTGTAGACTAAAATGGAAAAAGGACTGTTTTAAAGACAAAGGACTGTGGAAGGGGTTACTGGCACTCTTTCTAACTGTTGTTAACACTGCTGGTGGTTCAAGCAATAGGAACAGGTTTCTGCAGATGAGCTGGAGCCGGGCTCACATTTGAAGGGAGATGCAGCCAGCAACAAGTAGCTGATTGGTCTGTGGAATGGCGAAAAGTTGTTGACGATAAAGCCTTTTGCCTGCCAACAACTATGTGATTGTGTCCCAGGTAGTTGAACAGCTTGGGAGCATGAATGATAGGGTCAGATGCTTTTGGGCCTCCAAAAAGGGAGATACTTCCTTTTTCTCTGCAGTGACAAAATCCAATGTCTAATGAAAGCCAGTTTATTTCCCTCATCAGTTGCTGCAAGATGCAGCTTTTAACCAGTACGTCAGAGGCTTTATAAGTTGTGAACCAGTCATTCTGTATCTTCTGTAAGGAAATGAAAAATACCTGAAGTAAAGAGAGATCAACAACCAGCAAATACTGGAAATCAAAAGGATTATCTCTGCAAATCCTGTGGACAGTGGGAACATTGGCATGTCTTCCCAAATTTTCCCTTCAGCCAAAACATCAACATTTTTTTAATCTATCTGAATGTGTGTAGCGAGAGTGTAAGGAGTGTTAACAAGTTGCAGTTACACACCAGCAGTTCATAATTGTTCTTCTGTAGCTAGAAACTATCTATGTCTTATAAATAACAATTTGTGTGATTACAGAAACCTGGGTCTAAAAAGAGAGATAAGTTGGGGAATTTTGTGTATGTTGATAAAATTTCTAACTGTTGTGATGACTGCGGGAGTAACGGGGCTTTATTTCCATTGCTCTACCAGAGTGAAGTGTGACAATTGCTAATGCCATTGAATGTCAAGCAGAGATCCTTAATTCTATCTTGTTGAAGGCGGTCATTGTCTGACACTTATGTGGCACAAATGCTGTTTCCCACTTATCAGCCCTAACCTGAATGTTGCCCAGTGTTTACTCGATGTGGTCATGGACTGTTTCAGAATCTGAAACTTTGTAAATGGTTTTGAACATGGAACAATCATCAGAGAAAATCTCCTTTCCTGATCTTTGCTGGAAGGAAGACAGTTTGTTCTTAAACTTGGAAGAGTTCAAAAAAGATCTACAAGGATATTACTAGGGTTAGAGAGCTGAATGAGCCATAGGGAGAGGCTGAATGAAATGGGACCATTTTCCCTGGAGTGTGAGAGGCTGAGGGGTAACCTTATCGAGGTTTGTAATATCATAAGAGACATGGATAGGGTGAATAGCCAAGGTCTTTTTCCCAGGGTAGGGGAGTCCAAAACTAGATTGTATAGGTTTAAGGTGACAGGGGATTCAAACTCAGGTCCCCAGAATGTTATCTGGGTCTCTGGATTAATAGCCCAGCAATAATACTGCTAGACCATTACCTCCCCTGTAAACCACTATTTTCTGTGCTGTAACTAACTCTTTCTACTATTCCTCCTAATTCCCACTGACACTTTCTCCAAATATCCATGAGTGTAGTTTTGCTTAAGTTCCTTGCTGTCACATTTGGTCAAACACTGCTTGATATCAAAGGCTATTGCTCTCATCTAATCTCTGGAATTAAGCTCCATACTTTACCACATTTGGACCAAGACTTTACTGAGGTCTAGAATGGAATAGTGCTGATGTAAACCAAACTGAGAATTGATCGGCATGATATTGCTGTGTAAATGCCACTTGATAGCACTATCATTGTCATCCTCTATCATTTTGCATATGAATGAGTGTGGACCTATGGGATGGTAACTGTTTTGATTGGACTTGCCCTGCCTTTCCAGGTCAGAAAGTACCTGCAATATTTTCCAGCATTGGCCAGATGTCAGTATTGCATCTGTACTGGAGAGGTATGGCGACATGTGCAGCTGTTTCTGAGACATAAATCTTCATTTCAACAGCCACAATGTGTTCACTGCCCATAGCCTTTTCTGTATTCACTATCTATAACAGCCATTTTAAATGGACTGAATTGAAATAGTTGAAAACTAGCATTTATGTTGCCAGAGATGTCAGGAGGTGATCTCATGTGGTAATAAGATGTCATTAAGAGCTCTTAATTTAAATGCTTTCATCGTAAAATTATGTTTTTTTCTCAAAATTGGCCATGCTATATTAAAATAGCAAGGCTCCACTATGTGGTCAATAAAACATCTGTTGGCAATTCTGTGAGGCTCACACAAGGGACATCCTGGGATAAGCCTTACGGTGTTTCTTACTACATCTTCCCTCACTCTTTCTTTTCAATTTAGTTGTTATTAAAAGCACCAACTAAAAATGAAGTCCTAGTGTCACCAGCCAACTTTGTTAGGAGGAATGTAAATTTGGAGCCCAAGTAACTTTTATAATTGCACCACATTTAATTGACCTCCCTCCCTCCCCGTTCTCCTACTTGGCTCAATTTACCTTCCCTGTAGTCAAGTTTGTATTTGGCTTTGATTCTTTATGCCATGTAATGGGAAATAGCTAGTTTTTCCTAAATATTACCCAAATATTATTTGATTCACTCACCTCACAATGGTCACAGAAGGCTCCTGATACTCCTGGCTTACAGCGACATTGCCCGGTAGCATGATCACATTCATCTGTGCCGCATTTCTGACAGAGACAATCTTTTAGAAAGCAAAGATATCTTTTTATTAATTCTCAAGGTTATTTTCGATCTTCACTTGTTAATGCAAAATGGACAAAAATGTGAAAGCTGCATATTCGTGAAATACAAGCTTTAGTGGTTATAAACAGGGACCCAAAATTTCCTGGATCATTCTAATGCAGAATAAAGATTTACCACTGGTCGAGCATTCTACCAGAAAAATAAATTATGTCATAATTTCCTGCAGGATTATTCTGCCTTCATGGATATGGGTACCTAACATAACATGTACACGTGAAATACCACAAACAGGTACAATGTGTAGGCTGCTATCTTCTACTATGGTGCCTTGCTTTCAGAGTGTCTCCTGCCTATCTTCCCCCCTTTCTGCTTATTGTCAGAACTGCTGTGACTCTTAAAGGTCATTCTAGCTGCCTAATACTTCTGAGAATCTCCAAATGGAGTCCACACTTTGAGAAATTTGTGTAAATTGAGACAAACCACCTTTTGATTGAGGTTTGTTCCTGAAATTTAGGGCATAGATTTATGCCTGTGCATAAATATAGGCAACTCACTTATCTTTTCAATGGATCCACATAAATGAACAGCAGAGAGTTTGACAGAAGCATCTTGGTTCATAAAGGTTTCATAAACAATTGAGGCAATTTGCTTGCACAAATGTTTCAGCATAAAGTCAGTGTAAATTGTTTAAGCACAACTTTCCTTTCATTAAAAAAATACAAGAATAATCTTAGGCAGAGCTAAGCCAAAGCATTCCATGAAATTTCAGATTATCGTGTATACTACAATGGACATTCAAATCCTATTTTAGATTGTTTAGAAATACTTGCATTTATACAGCAATTCTCACATCTCTGAGGATATCCCAAAGCAACTAATAATTAATTCATTTTAATGTGTGGGTGAAGTTGCTAAGTAAGAATCTGTAGCATTTATATTTTACACAAAGTCTCCAAAATCAAAAATGTGTTCAAATTAACAATTATTTCCGGTGATGATGGCACGAAGATCACCAGAAAACTTATTTTTCAAGTAATACAATAGGATATTTCACGTCCATCTGAATCATTCATCGGCCTCCATTTCATTGAAGTTACAGAAGCACCAACAGTGGAGCACTGAAGTGTCATCTTAAATGATGTGTTTAATTCTAGGAGTGGGACTTTAATTCACATTCTACTGCCACAAATGAGTCTAATTATTTTATTTTTCATTCTTTTTAGGATGAGGGCATTGCTGGCAATACCAGCATTTGCTAGCAATCCTGAATTGTCAAGAAAATGGTAACAAGCTGCCTTATTCAGCCCTTCTAAGATTTGAAAGGTGCTGTTGAAAGAGGTTAGACAAGCAGTGCATCTTGTACACGGTACAGATGGCTGCCATTGTGCACTATATGGACGGAGTGCCAAACAAGTAAGTAATTTCTCTTGGATGGTGCTAGGCTTCCTATGTATTGCAGGAACCTAAGGTTGAGTGCCCTGACTGTGAACTTTCAGACTGTGGTTTTGCCAGGCCAGGGCTGACCCTATCAACAGTGTGGAAAACTGATAGGAGAATGCAGCCTTCACATTTTGAGGATGGCTCAACTAAGGTTGATGTATATTAGGCAGCTCCTCTACATATCTGGGGCCAGCAGCTCTTCTGTGTTATCAATGGGGCTGTAGTTGCTGAAGATGGGTAATGTCTGCTGATGGATGCCACTGGGACCACAGGTTGCTGGGCACAAACCCCATTTCCACCCCAGAGCCTGCAAAAAGGTCAGCAGGTTTTACCAGGCTGTCTCGACAGACAGCAGGAGTTCTTCCCTCCAGTGTCTGAAGGAAGGGGGCTTTAACTGGCTGCATTAATGGTTCAGTTGGTGTCTGGATGGGTCGGACCTTCATCTCTCCCCGGCTACTGGCAAAATGCCATGCTTCCAGGAAGGTGATGAGTATACCATTCCCTTCCTTCTATAACTTTTGGCAAACCCCAACCTTCAACTCCTATCTGTTCCTGCAGACTCTAAAGTCCTGGCATCAGGTGAAGAACTGCATTATTGGTGTAAAATGAATGTAAAATGTGATATAAATTTAAAGTCTTGTTTCGTTTCGTCAGAAAATTTTAGAATGTTTTCAGAACATTGAATACTTTAGATAAACGCCCACCTGGTTTTCCACTGTAACTGTTGTACATATTTGTGTAATTGGACCTTTCACTAACGTAATGGAGGAAAGTAAAAGGGATTTATTTTTGATCTTGAGTACATGTGGGAGCATTTCAGGAATTGTGTTCATTATCACAGTGATTAAACATTGTTTACAACAGTAGAAACTCAATTAAACAAAGAGAACAAAGAAAATGTTGTGAGCATGCACGAAATAAATGACATCATCTTCAGAAGTGGCAAACACTTAAAATATTTCACAGCATATCATATCATATCATATCGTATCATATCATTTCTTACAAATACATTTCTGAGACGTATCATGGTATAGCCCAGATCGAAAAAGGATTATATAATTTTGTGACTAAGTTTCACAAATAGATATCAAATATGAAATTTGGGAAAATTACAATATATTTCATCTTTACCTCCATAGAAAGGATTTGGAAATGTTTGAGTCTTAAAACTATGTGTGTTTGCACAAGCTTCAAAAAGGTTAATGACATAAAAGATGTTTGTAGATAGGTTTTAAATTGATCTTTCATCTCCTGTAAAAGTTAAATAATTTATAAACAGTCTGTCTATAATTGATGATTATCCCACATGCATAATGGTGGATTTATTTGTTCTATTGAAATGTCATTGACCTGAAATATTAACTGTTTCTCTCCACTGAAGCTGGCGGACTTGCTGAGTATTTTCTATTTTGATTTTCTGCCTTAAACATTCTCCCAAGTTTATGGACACAGGGGGATTAAAAGATAGGGAGACAAATTCAATTAGATTTCCAACAGAGCAGCATCAGCAAACTTTCATCAAACTTGGAACTTACATACAGGTGGTGTGGTTAGGAATTAAGCTGCTTTGGTCAATGAAGTTGGCCCATTAATGTCAAGATGCATGAGTTTGTATTATTTTTGTATTGCTGTATGTTAATTGAAGTCAATCAACTGTTGCTAGTATTAATAAAATCCCGTTTCATATCAAAAAATGACTGTTTACGTAATGAGCTGAAATCACAGAATAAGTTTTAAAATGATTCAAGTAACCTAAACGACTAGACTTCAGACCAAACCTTCTGACCCAGAGCTAGGGACACTAGCACTGCACCATAAGGCCTTAAGGGATAAATTATTTTTAATCAGTCTGTTCAGATGTACCTCCAGGGAAGGTGCAACTCAAACCCCAAGCTTTTAGTCCACAGGCACGGACAATACCACTGTCATGCAGGATCATGTGCTTGTTATCAAGATGGCTGAATATTACTATTACATCACCTGGCAATTTACAAACCATAAGAAAGGTTGTCTAGAAGTAGGGGATTAGAGATAAGCAACTTCAACAGAATGTGAATGATCCATTACTTGAACAATCACAAAACATCCAGACACAACCTACGCATTCAGATGGGTATAGGCTAAACTATTGAACTCAACCACTTTAAGCAATGGATCCCAACGAAGAAAGAGAAGTCTAATGGCCATCTAATCAAATTTCTTTAAACACTGAGCCTGGAATGAAGGTTTCCCTGCTTGTTGTGACTATATTTGGTAACTGGGCAGACTGTGAATGGAGATAATGTGATGCACAAGCTAACACTTTGTGTTTGAAGAAACTGCTTTCCAGGGTCAGTCAGAGACCAGGCAGGCCATGTCTAGGTGACAATGTGTAGAAAACCTCCAATCTCATTCTGTACAGCCGTTCTGCAAATGCATGCCCTGCCTGTGTTCCAACCAGTTAAACGCTGCAGGCAGTATTTTTAACAAAAGCAAGTTGCTGATGCCAGAGGAAAAAGTCACTTATCAACATATTAAATCATCTTGATGGAACATCTGGAAAGGTCACCCAAACTCAAAAAAACTGTTGAAGTTAGCCCTCTGCATATGACTAACTTTCTTTGGGACCCTTCAACAAATTAAGCGAGCTCTTTCCAACTTTGTAACATATCTGTGTGAACATGTCAAACCTCTTGAATGAACAAGATGTGAATGATGAATGATTTTATTTATTGTCACATGCATTTTACAGTGAAAAAAACAGTAAAATACGGTGAAAAGCTTTTCCACTTCACCATGATCCAATGCAATTTCGAATAGTTAAAGAATAAGAAAAAAATAGAAGGACATAGCTCAAAGAGAGTCCATCAGTCCTGATCTAGTTTATTATTATCAATCCATTTCAGAGCTGGAATATTTTTATTACTTTATTAGCTTGGGCGTTAACTACAATAAATATCAGGTCACTTCCTTTTAAAAGTTGTAGTAAAATCTTCCTGTGTATCTTTCCCAGTCACAGCAGAATTGAATATTCACCAAACTGGTAAACAAATTCTTTTAAAAAAACCCATTGCAATCAAATGAGAACTGGAGCGTTGAGTGATTCAACCATTCCTCACCTAGCTCTAATGAATGTTATGTTTAGGTTTGAAATAAAATTGTTTGTTTATGGTTGAAACAGAATTATTTCATTAAATGTCCATTTGTAGAGAAATAGTTGTTAACATGGGCTACATTATTTAAATTAACTAGGCTAATGCTTTTCCTTGATAATATTTCATCCTTCAATTTGTTTGAATGGGCTATCCATTAGCTTTTGAGAAGAAAAGTGTGCTTGTAGAATTAATTTTTTTGGGCATTCGCCCAGCTTGCAATAAATTCACACTTGATTAGAGCTGTAAAGTTAGTGACCAAGTTACAATGGAATCTGAGGCCTCTTTATTGTTTCCGATGTTAAAACATAACTTTGCATCTTCAGTCCCTGGCTATTCACAAAGGGTATGAACAGCCATCATTTTCATACCATGCTTCCATAAAGAAACTTTATTGGATTAAACTACTTGAAGCTCATGAACCTTGCCACCATCAGAAATTTGAATAAGCATCTTACAACAAAATGATTAAAAATCTATCAGAAATTATTTTTCTAAAGCATTATTTTTTGGAGGCATGGAATTAGTAGTCAATGTATTAAAAAAAACTCTCAAGCATATTTGAGTAATTTTAGAATGTTTATTTTTCTTGTTAAAGAAAATCAGACTGATTTCTAAAATCATTGTTTTCCCATCTTGGCCACACATACACACCACTTTTCGTGATAAAGTACACATTAGCAACTCAGAATAAATGAATTTTAATATATAATGATCATTCTGTTACACTCTGAAGTTCTCCAGCTGCATCTGTAAGTTACTTTGATGATATAACAATTATTTAAATGGATGAACATACCTGTGCAGTTTTTAGCAATGACAGCATCCCCATAGTACCCTGGTGCACAGCGTTCACAATGGATGCCCGTTGTATTTCTCAGACAATTACGGCAATGCCCAGTTTCCTCATTGCAGTCATCAAATATGAGATTGGGATCCGAATTACCATTGCAGTTACATTTTCTGCAATTACTTCCATAGAGTATAGGTGTTCCATAGTAACCAGGAGCACATCTAGAATAAACAAATACCATTTTAAACCACAATCAATGCATTGTCATGGAAATATTCCTTTCAACCTGCATGGATGTATGTCCATGCAGCAATTCAGGATACCACAAGTAAATAATACATGTACAACATGCACATGTATAACCTTCTGACAATCAGAAAAGGATTACAGGGTTGATCAGATCAGCCATGCAGAGTGAATTGACGTTTGAAAGCAAATGACACCCAATCCTATGACATATAAGAGTCACTAGATCAAAACATCTATTCTCCTTTCTTCCTGTCAGACCTGCTGAGAGTCTCCTGATTTTCTGTTTTTGCTTCAGATCACCAACATCCTCAGTTCTTTGTTCTTAAAGACTGTCATGGCCTACTTTAGCAGAATATATGGATAAAATGCTGAATGCCAAAGAATTTCTTTTAATATAATAGAGAGGACAGAGACATAATTGAGGTGGATATCTTAAAATAACTGTAAAAGTAGCATTTCACCATCTCTCTGTCTTGTAAAATGTATTATTGAATGTGAAGTTCCTGTATTTGAAGGTTAAATACAAATCACCTTACCACAGAAAATTAATATCTGTTCATTTTATTCTAAATACTGGTTTAAAAATGTCACAAATGTAACTAAACAACTTCTCCGTCACTGAAAATTAACTGCAACAATTGTAACTTTTCATACATTTAAATTTTAGTCATTGTTGCAACATAGTTTTTAAATGTTAAGTTTATTTTTGTCTCTTGCCGTCTTTCTTCTAACTCTCTGAATTCATTCTTTCCTTCTCTCTCTTTATTTTTCTTTCTCAATTTTCCAAATATAACTGACACTTATTCGTGCAGACCTAGCAGTGTTGATTTCACGATCATCCAAATGAGTTGATTGACCAGCTCACTCAGCTCCCTCGTGTCCTGTAAGCAGTTTTGTAGCTATTATAAGTCCCCTTTCCAGCAATGTGCGGGACAAAATATTGATAAATTAAATGGGAAAGGCTGCGTCTAACAGTAAGCCCCATATGTAGGCTTGTCATTGCAATTTTTTAGCCAACATCTATTTCAGCAGAAACAAGGTAATAAAACATAATGGACACTATGGCTTAAACCAACGGTAGTTTTTTTTTACAGTTGTAATTGATGAACCTTGGTGTTTTGAATCACCCAGTAAAAGAAGGCAGAATATCAGCGATATTCTACAAAAGAGTTGCGACACACTGAAAATGCACTTAGAATTGTAGTCACACAGCATAGAAATAGATCCTCCAGTCCAACTCACCCAAGCTGACCACGTTCCCAAATTAAACTGGTGCCACTTGCTTGCATTTAGCCCATATTCCTCCAAACATTTTCTATTTGTGTACTTACCCAAATGTCTTTTAAATGGTGTAACTATACCCACATCCAGCACTTTATCTGCCAGTTCATTCCACACATTCCACTCTCTGTGTAAAAAAGTTGCCCCTCTGTTTAAAAAAAGTTAGAAAATTCAGCCATAATTCTTGAATGCTAGTGGTTTTGCTGGACCATTTCCTAGCTCTGAATATCTGGTCAGCATGGATGAGTTGGACTGTGTCTCTGATGTACAGCTCTACAACTGTACTGCCATTCTTATGTTCTGAGATTTTGATGAATCAATGTGAATCTATATGTCAATCTATAATAATCTGATGGGTTAGTGCCTTTAGCGTGGCAGTTTTCTGTTCCACCTTTCAAAACGTCAGGAACAGAATGAATTTCTATGGCACGGTGGCTCAGTGGTTAGCACTGCTACCTGACAGTACCAGGAAGAGGAACAAAAGCAGAAGTTGCTAGAAAAGCTCAGCAGGTCTGGTAGCATGTGTTAAGAAAAAGAAATCAGAGTTAATGTTTCGGGTTTGGTGACCCTTCTTCAGAACTCTTCCACAGTGCCAGAGTTCAATAGCAGGCTCGAGTGACTGTCTGTAGAAATTTGCACATTCTCCCTTTGTCTGTCTGGGTTTCTGCTGGGTACTCTGGTTTTCTACCATGGTCCAAAGATGCATAGGCTGGGTAGATCAGCCATGGTAAATGTTGCGTTATGGGGATAGGATGGGTGGGATGCAGGCCTGATGGGCTGAATGGCCTCTTGCTGCACTGTAGGTGTTCTATGTTTTAATACTGCCTTCCCCACACCCATATGGGTTGGAGATGGGGACTTCTAACCCTGACTCAGGAGAAAATCATCATCTCAGAAAGCTTCTGACAAATTAGCCTAAGTAGCCCCTGTAACAGATAGGATTGCAGCTACAAGCAGTCCCGGATCCGGATAAGTATGGGAGTCACGAGGCAGAGTAGAGGGAAGTGGGGGCTGCTAATGGGCAAGTTTGGGGGTTGGTGGGATGAGCACATGCATGGAATAGAAGAAAGGAAGTCGAAGTTGGAAGTTGAAAGAAAGCAGTTAATATGGATGCCCCCAACCTGCCTAATGTTATAGTAGGGTCACACTTCTGGCTTCTGTCCATTGCTGACCTTCTCTCACCAGTCAAACAACTGAGGCTGGGTACAGCCCTAAAGTTGTCATTAATTGGTCACTTAGGGCCCTTAATTGAGAAAAAGGTAGATGCACAGTCTGAATTCTGACCTGCACTCCCTGTAAAGCTCAGGAAAATTTGGGGTATTCAGGATCCTGGTGGAAGGCCATCTGGGGAGTTTAATGCTCCTTCCACCTGCAAACCCTCAGTAGGTGAATGTCCATTCTGCCAGTTGGGTGGGAAGATATACAGCATTGGTGAAGCATAAATGCATAAGGGCCATGCGGCCTGTTTCTGTGTTATCGGCACAATTTCGCAAAGATAAAATGTTCATCCAAACACTGGGCAATCCAACAAATTGTGTTGGTCTTCCAGACCAGAAATGATCATTTTCTAACACACACATTTTAAGGCAAATGACAAAATTTAAAAAGAGTAACCTTTCACATCTGGTTCCGGCGTAATTTTCCTTACACAAGCAACGTAATTTATCAGCTTTAACCTTACAGGAAATAGCAAAACTGAAAAATAGAAAGAAGAAACCAACAAAAGTCATTTTATGTTCCTAGCAGTGTTAAAGTTTTTTTTAAACTCTTTTGCTGTATAAGACAATTGTTGTGTTATCGCATAGATTCCAAACAAGACCAAACTCTATTTTAAGACAGTTACAGCAAATTAGAACGTGACATTTCACTGTAAAGGTACCAGCCTTATTTTCAATTACTCTTTCTGCATAATGTAGGAACAGCAGTGTGTGTTCAGTCAGTCAGTTATGTGAATGTGATGTAAAGGAACATCAATTAAAACAGAACTAACACCATGTGTAAATCTGTGATATTACGGCAATGTAAACAGTGTTATTAATAAACTTCAAGGCACCCTTCTCTAAAAGAGTTCTGTCTTTGTTGTATATGTTACATGAGCTAAATATGTGATAGCATTCAGGCCATTTCATTCTGCTAGTAGTGTTGGACCCAAGAAACTACATTAATAATGATTCTGCAGTGTTCATGTCATATTACCTCTGTCTATTCTACTGATGTCACACACATTCTGTGGGTGGACGTCTATTCAATTCACATTGGTCCAGGCTTGAAATTATTAAATTCAATGCTATATTTTTTACTGTGGGCAAGCAGTCTGGTTTACAGTTCTGCACAAAACAAGGACTGATAATTCCTCTGAGTAAACTATCTATTTATAACTAATTTTAACATGAAAAATGAGAATATCATTTCATATCCCAAGGGTACTATTTTCACGTTTTCTATCAGGCACACATTTGATTTACTTAGAAACACTGTGATACATAAGCTTTGTTATTTGATTGAAAACTCGCTTCAAGGACACAAATGAAATTTCACAGCGCCAAATACATACATTGTCATTCAGCTGAGGCATGGCCACTCTGTTTCACTGATATATATTGCCAAGCAGGCTATGTTTCAGTTTTTAATATTATCCTGTTTAAAAGCCAACTCCTTTCAGTGACAGTGATAATGGGAACTGCAGATGCTGGAGAATCCGAGATAATAAAATGTGAGGCTGGATGAACACAGCAGGCCCAGCAGCATCTCAGGAAAATCTCTCTGATGAAGGGTCTAGGCCCGAAACGTCAACTTTTGTGCTCCTGAGATGCTGCCGGGCCTGCTGTGTTCATCCAGCCTCACATTTTATTATCTCCTTTCAGTGGCAAACTTGCTCTGAAAGACTCCAAATGAAGAAGTTACATGATTGCTTCACATATTAATGTTAAATTTTGTTTTTAAACAAGCTTAATAAATACAAAATATTTTCTCAATTAGACCCATATTTTTTAAAATCTTAAACATTACAGACATTTGTTCTGTGTTGCTTAGTTTTTTATATAATTTCCACATTATAAAGCATACAAACATTTCAGGGCTTCAGTGAATAGTTCTTGATTTCTACTTACTTATTTGAAGGTAAACTCAGAGGGCAAGGACAAGGCTGGCAAGACTTATGATGACCCTGGGCAACATCACCAATATATCCATCAAGACATTTTTCACAGTGATCCCCAGTTGTATTATTCTGACAGTTCTGGAATACAAAGTGATAAATTATTCATGTTTCATCATTTATTGAGTAATAGATTGCAATTGAGTCCCTAATGCAACTGAAGTATTTTTTTACTTGCAATATTCATTTTACGTTGACATGTTTAAATCAACATGAGTAAATTATTCATGCCATACTAACAGAATGTCTGATGTATTTGCTGTGCAGGTATCCAGCTTTTAGTTTTATAGTCTCTGCTTCTTAAGTAAATTTCTTCCAGTCTCAGTATGGAATCACAATGTGACCAAGAATCCAAAAAGGCACACAGTTACAAGAAAGAAAATCATTGACAAATGTTTAAAGCAGGGAAAACAATATGCATCACAATATAACAATATTCAATTTATATGGTGGCATGCTGGTCCAAATTATTTAATTAGTCATTTGTTTGAAAACGCCATTAAACAAATTTAACTTGTTTCTGATTGTTATGTTACTGTATGGTGGTAAGTAGGCCATCTCGATATTGATCTGTGAATTGTGTCCTATTCTGATCTTCACTGAGGAATAATGGTCATTATACTAACATTTTAGTGCAATTTACTAATCATGGTGAGGTCATGTTGATAAAGCACCAAGTATCCCACACCGACCCTTCTCCATCTTCCTGCTATCAATTGCAGTGAGTTAATAATGATGACATAGAGAGAGGTGAGTCTGTCCTCATACTAACAAGCAATTATATTTTTTATTAACTATTACACTCTGGACATGAATGGGTAGAAGAGGGCATTTTTAGAACTCTGTAGGCTGGTCCTAGTTCCAAGTGCATCTATTTGTGAACAATAACAAGACTTACCCATTATCTTATACTTCGTCCAAGTCATTTGTTCTATCCCTTTAAATCATTATCATTGAACCAGTTTTATTGTCCTTAATATGGAATTACCAATGCTTTTCTTCTGCCCACTTCCCACTATCACCTCCACTATTTCCCTGCCCACCCCTCTAAAATCCCTTTGTCGCTCTCTCTTATCCCAAATTGTGGAAGGATGGGACTTCAGTTGTTTATGTTTCTGTTTGTAGGAAAGCAATCTCTTGAGCAGGCTGGACGTATAATCTGACATGACCACAAATGCTTGCAGCATTCTCATCACAATGCCTGAAGGCATTGGCTTTGAAGAGGTGTCAACAAGTGGTAGAATCATGAGACAAGGTCTCAGACCTGAACTGTGCTGAGGTTCCTGGACTGTGGAGCACTGCAGAATGTGAAAGATCCCAGTGATATGCTTCACCTAGAAGACCCTCATCAGAATCTGAAGAGGGTGGGCCATCCATGAATTCTTCAGTATGAGTACAATCTTTATAGGCCACTGCTGTAGATTGAGGTAGAAACACTGATGATACAAGAGCAACAATAAAGCCACTTCTGATGTGTCGGCTTGCTTGAAGTCAAAGCAGACACAGGAAAATTGAAATGGAAGAACTGCAAAAATTTAACATGCTAGTGTGGCATCACCTCAGCACAAACAGGTTCTCTAGTGGGTTGACCTGCTGAAAGTGCTGAAGTCAAAGAAGGTTATAAGCTAACAGAAGAATTTGATCGTTCTCTAACTATTGTTGCAGTGTTGTGACTTTCAGAATGATTTGTTAACAAATGAGATAATGAATCCTTGGAAACGTGTTGGAGTATACTGGTTCTTGATATATTGAGAGAATTGGGAGATTGCTGTCTGCATCCAGGCACCTGGTAGGTAAGAATGGTAGGAACAATGTTTGCAGTGGGCATTGGTACATTGTGAGGAAGGATTCCTTCGCATATGCTTCTGTGGCTGCAGGTAGGACATCCTGGAAGGTCCACTCAAAATGAGCGGGGATATCCAATTGTGGTTGCAGTTGAACAGCATTGAAGTGTTAAGTGGGACTGTGGGAGTGAGGCACAGCTGCATTGTGTAGCCAGTGAAGGGGTGTTGTCAAAAGAGACAGAGACTGCTTGACATTTGTCAGTCTGTGTTGTGTTCAAAGAACATGGTTAAATCCAGAAGCTCTCCTTCCCTCTAATCAATGATGGTGACAACTTCCTTTTCCCATGCTCCATTGTCAAAAAGTAAGATAGGCATGATCTAACACAGCTTCCTGACTGGGCACCTTCATGCCAAATGCACCCGTGTTCTACAGGGTATAGCCCGTCCTGAGAAGGAAATGAAAGATCCATAAATTTCACCTCCGGTCTTTTAAATAGAGTGGCGTCAAACAAGAGAAGGTCATAGTCATTGCCTGTTCTTGAATAAAGAACATTCAATCCGAGACAAGCTTCCCTATTCAGTAAAGAATATGTTGATTAGAAATGACATGTCGAATGACTATGAACTTGCATTCATTACAACAAAGTCAAAACTTTTCATCTTGCACTCATCAGGACTGAAACACAATAAGAAAAGCGTTGTTCATGGACCTGTTGTGCCTGTAGACAAACAGCAAAAATTTAAGGCAATTTTGCAGGCTGCAGTTGATGTGAGCCATGACTAACCTCTCATGCAGTTCATAATCATGGAGGTCAGAGCCACCAGGCAGTAGTCACTGAGGCACGTTGCATGATTTTTCTTTGGCACCAGCATGATGATGATCTTGTTGAAGTAGATGGGAATTTCAAGTCGTAGTAAGGAGAAGTTAAAGATGACTCTGAATACTCCCACCAGCTGGTTTGCACAGAACTTGAGTGCACAGCTAAGGGTTCCATGCTTTGTGTGGGTTCACTCTTGAGAAGGCTGATCTATTATCTGCAGTGGTGACCGTGGGTACATATGTATCCAAGGCCATTGGAATAGGTGATATTGTT
This sequence comes from Stegostoma tigrinum, assembly GCF_030684315.1. NCBI lineage: Eukaryota > Metazoa > Chordata > Chondrichthyes > Orectolobiformes > Stegostomatidae > Stegostoma > Stegostoma tigrinum. Next base: position 60,526,722 of record NC_081357.1, on the reverse strand, counting down.
TTACTGGCCTTCCGTTCAAAGTGAGCATAGAATAATTGTGCTTATTGGGTAGGAATATACTGTTGCTCGTGAGTGAGCTACACTACTGGCATTGTCCCCTCTTTGTTGCAGAATAAAAATGGTACATAATATAAGCACAGAGAGCGGAACTAGGTATGATGTTGGTACAGCTAGGAATGTCAGTGCAGCCAAAATTCACAAAAGGATGTGCAATGCGAGTCATAAAGGCTGCAGTAAGCCCCAACGAAGTGTCACAGTGCCTGTACAGTGCCACTTTGCTTCCACCTCTCTGTAACTCCAGCATGGAATAAAGATATCCAGTTCAGAATTGTTTCTGTACTTGTGTGCAGTCCTTCCTACCTTTTCCCCAGAAATAATTGCTGTTAACTGATTGATGGAAAGCACACTAAGATTCCATGCTCCAATGAGCAATTCATTATCAAACCTACAGTTCTATATAGTTCCTTGCGTACAGATGTGCTGCATTGCTAAAAATCTCTTCCATGAACTACATGTAACAGGAAAGGATGTTAAAACTTTGGAATTAAAATATATATATTTTACTACAAAAGGAGATGTGAGGAGCAAATCTTTTTATATGGAGTGGTAGGAGTTTGGAATATGTTGCCAGGGGTAGTAGCGAAGGCAGATACAATAGAGGCGTTTAAGAGACTTTTGGATAAGCACTTGAATATACAAGGAATGGAGGGATATGGACCAAAGGCAGGCAGAAGGAATTGGTTTAATTTGGCACCATATTAAGCACAACATCTTGGGTTAAAAGGCTAGCTCCTGTGCTGTACTTTTCTATGTTCTATGTTTAACAAGCGTTTATGTCTGTGAGGATAATGCAGGCGAAAAAGACAGATTTGTTCAGCTGATCTGCTACAGATCCATGCTGCCCCAAGGGGAATTCTCTTGCCAATTATTCTGGACAATGTGAATCTCGAATGACATCATCATAGTTCGTTAAAAAAACCATACAAAAAAGCAAAGAGTAGCAGGAAACTAGTAGACTGGGAAATCTTTAAAGGCCAACAGAAAGCCACAAAAAAGTTATAAAGAAATGTAAGATAGATTATGAGAATAAACTAGCTCAGAATATAAAAACAGGCAGCAAAAGTTTCTATAAATATGTAAATCGTAAAAGAGTGGCAAAGATCCTTTCGAGGATGAGAAGGTCAATTTAATACCTGGAAATGAGGAAATAGCCGAGACATTAAACAGATATTTTGCGTCGGTCTTCACAGTGGAAGACACAAATAACATGCCAAAAACTAATGGCAACAGGTTTATAGTGGGTGAGGACCTAGAAACTATCATTGTCACTAAGGAGGCAGTGCTGGGCAAGCTAATGGGGCTATAGGTAGATAAGTTTCCTGGCCCTGATGAAATGCATTCTTGGGTACTAAAAGTGGTGGTGGCGGAAATAGCAAATGCACTAGGAATTATTTACCAAACTTCACTGGACTCTGGGGTGGTTCCTGCAGATTTGGAAACAGCCAATGTGGCGCCACTGTTTAAAAAAGGAAGTAGACAAAAAGCAGGAAACTATCGGCCAGTTAGCTTAACTTCAGTAGTGGGAAAAATGCTTGAATCTATCATTAAGGAAGAAATAACAAGACATCTGGATATAAATTGTCCCACTGGAAACAGCCAGCATGAGTTCATGAAGGGTAGATCATGTTTAACTAATTTGGTGGAATTCTTTGAGGACATTATTTGCATGGTGGACGAGGATGTGGTGTATCTGGATTTCCAGAAGGCATTTGACAAGGTGCCACACCAAAGGCTGCTACATAAGATAAAGTTGTACAGTATTACAGGTAATGTATTGGCATGGATAGAGGATTGGTTGACTAGTAGAAAGCAAAGAGTAGGGGTAAATGGGTGTTTTTCTGGCTGGCGGTCAGTGGTTAGTGGTGTGCTTCAGGGATCAGTGTTGGGACCGCAATTGTTTACAATTTATATAGATGATATGGAATTGGGGACTAAGTGTGGTGTGTCAAAATTGGCAAATGATACTAAGGTGAGTGGTAGAGCAAAGTGTGCAGAAGACACTGAACGTCTGCAGAAGGATATAGATCATCTAAGTGAGTGGGCAAAGGTCTGGCAGATGGAGTACAATGTTCATATGTGTGAGGTTATTCATTTTGGTAGGAATAACAACAAAATGGACTATGTTTTAAGTGGTAAAAAACTGCAGCATGCTGCTGTGCACAGGAACTTGGGTGTCCTTGTGCATGAATCGCTGAAGGTGGGATTGCAGGTGCAGCAGGTAATTAAAAAGACAAATGGAATTTTATCTGCCATTGCTAGAGGGATTGAGTTTAAAATTAGGGAGGCTATGCTGCAGCTGTATAGGGTCCTGATGAGGCCACACCTGGTGTACTGTGTGCAGTTTTGGTCTCCTTACCTGAGAAGGGATATACTAGTATTGGAGGGGGTGCAGAGGAGATTGACTCAGTTGATTCCAGAGTTGAGAGGGTTGGATTATGAGGAGAGACTGAGTAGACTGGGATTATATGCATTGGAATTCAGAAGAACGAGGGGAAATCTTATAGAAACATATAAGATTATGAAGGGAATAGATAAGGTGGAGGCAGGGAGGTTGTTGCTGCTAGCAAGTGAAACTAGGACTAGAGGGCAATGCCTCAAAATAAAAGAAAGCAGATGTAGGACTGAGGTTAGGAGGAACTTCTTCACCCAAAGGGTTGTGAATCTGTGGAATTCTCTCTCCAGTGAAACAGTTGAAGCTACCTCACTGAATGTTTTTAAGGCAAGGCTAGATCAATTTTTGAACAGCAAAGGAATTAAGGGTTATGGTGAGTGGACGGTAAGTGGAGTCTCAACAAGATCAGCCATGATCTTACTAAATGGCGGGGCAGGCTTGAGGGGCCAGATGGCCTACTCCTGCTCCTAGTTCATATGCTCTTATGTGAGGTTTCCAAACAACAGTGATGACAATATGGTGATGTGATGGTTGTCTGGCAACACTTCGCAAGCTGTTATATGTTTTACAAGCTGTATTCGGGTGATGTGATTTCAGTTTTTGGCCAGACAATTTGTTTTACTTTCAACAGGCCATTATTGTAAAAATATATTTACACTGTTTCCAGGCAACAATGATCCACTTTTATGAACTTTATTTTCCTGCTTTTATGGAATACTGTTTTACATCTGACATTGTTGGGGCAGAGAGAAAAGTATTGAAATTTATCTTTTTAAACAAAATTCTTGGAAGGGAAGCAGACATCACTAGTAAGGCCAGCATTTGTCACCCCTCCTTAGTTCACCACGAACCAATTGATCCCTTTCAGAGGGCATTTAAGAGTCAACCACAAAGCTGTAGGTCTTGAGTCACATGTAGGATCAGGTCAAAGGTGACAGTTTTCCTGCCCTCAAGGTCATTCGTGAACCAGATGGATTTTCACAATAATTCATGGTGATTTAATGGTTGACTTTAGACTAGCTTTCAATTACGTATCATTTTCAAGTTGAATCCAAGTTTCACAATCTGCTGCAGTGGGATTCAACCCCATATCCCTGGAACATTAGCCTCGGACTCTAGTTTGCGAGTTCAGCGACATTACCACTGCACTACTACCTCTACAAAATCACCAAGACCTCAAAATGAAGTTCAATTGAAGTATTCAGTTACAGGTTAAAGAGATGGCTTAACATATCACTTAATTCTTTCCTTGATGCATGGCTCCTGTCCTGACTGCTTCCTACTTTTCTTTTGATTGCAATTTAATGCTAATAGAATCATCTTCTAGTCACGTATAACATAGCGTTTGTGCTATGGTTCAATAATCAACGGCAGTTCATTCAAATTAAGTTGTGCTGATCACTGTGTTATTCTTGAGCAAATGCTATTGTGATGTTATTACCCACTCTTGCAGTAGGTGGGACTTAAATTCTGACCTCCTGGCCAAGTTGTAGGAATACTACCACTGCATCACAAGAGCCCTTGCAATTATTATTACTTTATGTAACAACCTGACAAGAGTGAATAGTTGTGCTTGTCTCATGGCCAATGAATCATAAACTGGGAAGAAAGTTAGCCTGGTCTTCCTACAGTAGAGGCAGTAATTTGACAGTTCCAGTAATAAATGATTGTAATTAAGCAATTTACCAGGTTAGAACAACATTTGGGCCAGGATGGCCCATGGTAATTTAAGCCACTGCCAATGCCAGCCAACTTGATTGAACAGCTCAAGAATAGTAAATGAATGGCAATTTTTGGTTGCTGTAATAAAACCTTCCAGAAGGGAGTGTCACATAGAAGTAATAGAGAGCCCAGTAATCAAGTAAATTATAAGGCGTGTACCTGGAACTGACTATGAAACTAGCATAGGAATAACTAAATATACGTTATCTGAAGTTTACAACATTTTAACTCAGTTTGTCAAACTCTGATTGTCAAAAACTGGCCTGGATTTAGTCACTGTGGAACGATTTAAACATATGGTATAGAAGATATAAATAGATGAAAAAATGATGGGAGGGGAAGATGGGTGAGGTTTGGATTGAGCATGACATAGGCACAAGATTTTTGGGCTGATAGCTGGTTTGTCAGCATAGACGCTAGGTAATCCTCTGAAGTAAGAATACATTAAGAGTTTAGTGGTCAAGATATTGTTGAAATTGGAATTATTCACAAACCCTGGTTGGACTAGTGAGTTTTGTTCACTTACTGGCTAAATCATAAACACCAATCAAGTTCTAGGTTTGGTGACTAATCTATACTGAACTTACTAGCCTTAGGGAGGACAAAGTAACCGTAGCACAGTGATTGGTCCTGGTGGCTTCAGTTAGGAATAGAAAACAGCTGAGATCATCTGTAGGCTGATACCCAATAGCTGTTACTGAACTGCATGTCTGTACGTATACACATCTGTGAGGGTACAAGATCTTACGGGCCCCTATTCTAAACACCTTGTGGTGAAATAACTTCCTGAAAGTCAGACTTTCAGGATTTTCAAAAAGTGATAGAGGCTGTGAGGATCTTTAAGTGTCAGGTCTCAGACCTGGAGGTCGCACTCCTATTTCTGATAGGTTCTATTTTCACTAAGGGAGAGGCTATTAAATGGGGCATTACAAGATTCATGTGTGAAATCTGAACTCATTAGAACTTGGTGTTGAATTCAAACAGACACTAATTTTGCCGGTGCTAGTGTGAACATTTAGAGTGGACGTGGATGCTGTGAATTGTGGATGAGGTCTGCGAGACTGTCAAACTGTCAAGCTATTTAAATAGTTAGTCCTTTTAAAAACTAAAAGTAAAGTCACTTGCAGGTGTATGTGATCTATTGGAAATGTGTTGCAGCAGCTTCAATAGCAAAACTCTTCGTTCTGTTATAGGAGTTAATGGATTGCTTTCCACTGGTAACAGTGTCAAAGAGTGAGGGAGGTGGTAGCAATTTCATAGCTTGATTAACAGGTAAAAGAGGTTATTAGAGGATTAACTGTTATGACGTGGAGTTATAAATACATCTATTTTTAGAACAAATTAATTATTTGAGGGGACGTAAATCCAGTGATTTTTTAAAAAAATAACCAATGACATTGAAATCTGTAATTGATGTTTAGTGCTTTATCTCATTTGATTCGGCATGGATCCTGATGTCTGCCGGCGATGAATACTGGGTGAGCTGGCAGGAGGGTGTAATAATGGTGCATGGTATGACAGGAATGCCATAAGTTGGCACTAATTTTGCACAGAGACCATGGGAGTGTGTTAGAAATGTGGGATGATATGAGTTTGCACTAAGTTGGCATATGGGCTAAAAGGAACCGTGAATTAGTGAGGGCACAGGTTGTTTGACTTAGCATATTTGGGCATGGTAGAGGTTGTGATGGGAGTGGTTGTGAGGGATGTATGGCACCATTCTGCAACTGCCTCCCTGAAATGAAGATCCTAAAATTCGAGGCACCTTTTCTGGCAGTGGGTGCGGCAAATCTGTGTAGTAGTGCTTGGTACAGAAATCCGTATCCCAGCATGAACAGGCTGAGTTTGCTCAGTGCGTGTGGCATGGTAACTTAGAAAGTAGTTATTGGGCTTAAGTCAGAAGAGAATGAACAAATAAAAGCAGCATATCGTACATTAATTTGTGCTGCTTATATTACAAGCCTATGTTTATGATTCTTGAAACATATCAGATCTTGTGGTGGGACAGCATTTTGGTGATAGTGACCATAACTGCCTCACATTCTACATAGCTATGGAGAAGGAGAGGATTAGGCAAAATGGGAGGATATTTAATTGGTGAAGAGGAAACTATGAAGCGATTAGACATGAGTTAGGAAGCATGGACTGGGAGCAATTGTTCCATGGTAAAGGCACTATAGACATGTGGAGACTGTTTAAGGAACAGTTGTTGCAAGTGATGAATAAATATGTCCCTCTGAGACAGGCAAGAAGGGGTAAGATAAAGGAACCTTGAATGACGAGAGCAGTGGAGCTTCTCATCAAAAGGCAGAAGGTAGAGGAAGCTAGGGTCAAGCTCAGCTCTAGAGGATTACAGGCAGGCAAGGAAGGAGCTCAAAAATGGTCTGAGGAGAGCCAGGAGGGGGCACGAGAAAGGCTTGGCAGAATGGATTAGGGAGAACACAAAGGCATTTTACACTTATGTGAGGAATAAGAGAATGGTCAAAGAGTAAGGCCGATCAGGGATAGCATAGGGAACTTGTGTGTGGAGTCTGAGGAGGTAGGGGAAGCCCTAAATGAGTTTTTTGCTTCTGTCTTTACGAAAGAAACGAACTTTGTAGTGAATGAAACCTTTGAAGAGCAGGTGTGCATGCTGGAATGGATAGAGATAGAGGAAGCTGATGTGCTGAAAATTTTGTCAAACATTAAGGTTGACAAGTCGCCAGGCCCAGACCAGATTTGTCCTCGGCTGCTTTGGGAAATGAGAAATGCAATTGCTTCGCCACTTGCGAAGATCTTTGCATCCTCGCTTTCCACTGGAGTCGTACCTGAGGACTGGAGAGAGGCAAATGTAATTCCTCTCTTCAAGAAAGGAAATAGGGAAATCCCCAGCAATTACAGACCAGTAAGTCTCACATCTGTCATCTGCAAGGTGTTAGAAAGGATTCTGAGGGATAGGATTTATGACCATCTGGAAGAGCATGGCTTGATTAAATGCAGTCAACATGGCTTTGTGAGGGGCAGGTCATGCCTCACAAACCTTATTGAGTTCTTTGAGGATGTGACTAGAAAAGTTGACAAGGGTCGAGCTGTGACTGTGGTGTATATGGACGTCAGCAAGGCATTTGATAAAGTTCCCCATGGTAGGCTCATTCAGAAGGTCAGGAAGAATGGGATACAGGGGAACTTAGCTGTCTGGATACAGAATTGGCTGGCCAACAGAAGACAGCGAGTGGTAGTAGAAGGAAAATATTCTGCCTGGAAGTCAGTGGTGAGTGGTGTTCCACAGGGCTCTGTCCTTGGGCCTCTACTGTTTGTAATTTTTATTAATGACTTGGATGAGGGGATTGAAGGATGGGTCAGCAAGTTTGCAGACGACATGAAGGTTGGAGGTGTCGTTGACAGTATAGAGGGCCGTTGTAGGCTGCAGCGGGACATTGACAGGATCCAGAGATGGGCTGAGAGGTGGCAGATGGAGTTCAACCTGGATAAATGTGAGGTGATGCATTTTGGAAGGTCGAATTTGAAAGCTGAGTACAGGATTAAGGATAGGATTCTTGGCAGTGTGGAGGAACAGAGGGATCTTGGTGTGCAGATACATAGATCCCTTAAAATGGCCACCCAAGTGGACAGGATTGTTGAGAAAGCATATGGTGTTTTGGCTTTCATTAACAGGGGGATTGAGTTTAAGAGTTGTGAGATCTTGTTGCAGCTCTATAAAACTTTGGTTAGACTGCACTTGGAATACTGCTTCCAGTTCTGGTCACCCTATTATAGGAAAGATGTGGATGCTTTGGAGAGGGTTCAGAGGAGGTTTACCAGGATGCTGCCTGGACTGGAGGGCTTATCTTATGAAGAGAGGTTGACTGAGCTCGGACTCTTTTCATTGGAGAAAAGGAGGAGGAGAGGGGACCTAATTGAGGTATACAAGATAATGGGAGGCATAGATAGAGTTGATAGCCAGAGACTATTTCCCAGGGCAGAAATGGCTAACACGAGGGGTCCTAGTTTTAAGCTGGTTGGAGGAAAGTATAGAGGGGATGTCAGAGGCGGGTTCTTTACACAGAGAGTTGTGAGAGCATGGAATGCGTTGCCAGCAGCAGTTGTGGAAGCAAGGTCATTGGGGACATTTAAGAGACTGCTGGACATGCAGATATGGTCACAGAAATTTGAGGGTGCATACATGAGGATCAATGGTCGGCACAACATCGTGGGCTGAAGGGCCTGTTCTGTGCTGTACTGTTTTATGTTCTACGTTCTATAATGAACGACACCCGGCCCCCTCCACTATACCTTACGAGTATACGTTTCCTGTACCTACGGCATATCACTCATATACAGAATAAATATTATGGTGAACTGATTCAAGAATATCTGAACAATATACCTACTAGAATATTGGTTTTCATAAATTGCAATCAGCAGTTTTACGTTGAAAATCATGGTAAGTCATCTACTTCTTTAATACTTGCTCTTCAGATATGAATATGAAGGCAAGCCAGTATTTAGTGCACATTTCTAATTGCCTTTGAGAAAATGGTTATGGGTTGCCTTCGACTTTCTTCAGAAGAGCGATTCATTTGGTATATATACACCCATTAAGAAGGGAGATCAATGATCTTGAGCCAGTAAAAATGAAGGAATAGTAATATAATTCCAAATCAGGATAGTACATAGCTTGGAAGGGAACTTACAAGTCATTGGTGACCCTGTGCATCTGCATGCCTGTTCTTCAAAGTAAAGGTTATTGGTTCGGATGGTGCTGCTGAAGGTGAGTTGCTGCAGTGCATCCTGTAGATGGCACACACTGCTACCACTGTGAGTTGGTGATGGATCAAATGAATACTTCAGATGTTGGTTGGATTTCTGTACACACAGGATGTTTTGTCCTGGATATGTTGAGCTGCTTGAGAGTTGTGGGCTGCATTCAACCAGGCAAGTGGGAACATTCCTGACTGGTGTCTTGCTCATGGCGGATGGGCTTTGGAGTGTTGGGAGGTGAATTACTCACTCCAGGATTCTCAGCCTACTGTTGTAGCCATAGTACTTACTTGGTTCGTCGAGTTAAGTCTCTGATCCTGATCCCCCAAGTATATTTAAGGTGGGCAACTGAATGGTTGTAATGAGGTTGAGAAGTGGAGAGATTATCTCTTGGAGACAACTGTACCTTTACTCGTATGGTGTGAATTTTATTTGCTGCTTACCAGCTGTTGATTGGAATGACCAACTCAGTTGGGAATTATAAACAAGTAACTTGGGGAAGCTGCATAGTTTGATAAATTTTTTAACCTTTGTGATGCCTCTGGAATAGCGGGCTTGATTTCCAATGAGCACCCCAATAAGCATGACAATATTAAATATAACAGCCAATAATTAGCGACTAGGTGTTAACTGTGAACCAACATATTCAGAACAGGTAAATTCAGGAAAGTGCACATTTTGATAAAGTCTTTAACTTTTGTAATGACTCTGGAATAGCAGGCTTGATTTCCAGTGTGTTTCTCTAATAAGACTTGACAGTATTAAATATAGCAACCTATAATTAGGGACGAGGCAATACTTGTGACTGAACATTTTCAGAACATCAGAACATTCAACAAAGAAAATCTCCACTTAATCTTTTATTTTCCCTAAAGACTAGGTCAACATGTGCAGTAGGACAATAATAACAACTTTAAACATTTTGCTACCACATTCACTTGATATTTAATATTTAATTAGTTTTAGCACAACTAATCACAAAACCTTTACCAGGGTAGACTGGTGCAAAGTGCATTTTTAGATCAAAACACATATGTAACCTTTCAGAGAGGATCAAAAAGATGTTTCTGAAGCCTCATATACGTGCTGAACTTATCTCTCAGGATACCTGTTAAAATTCTTGTAGTTCACTATTTTGAAAACATTCAAAGGCCTGAAGCTAGGGAGGCAACAGAGAGAGAGAAAAAAAACAAAAGAAACTTGGAAAGTAAATAAATGAGGACATCAGCCAGTCTGCACAGTAATTTTTTCCTCAAATGAAAGGAACATCTGTTGCTCTTTACATTGTAAATAATAACATGGGCCAAACAACAGTATTTCATGAGATCAGTCATCAGTTGGGCTTCTATGTCTATTTCTTCCCGTTGACCCTTGACGAAGTTTCATCAACATTCACCACAGTTTCAATTGGTTGGCGCAGTTGGCTGGATGGCTGACTTGCGATGTGGAGTGATGTGAACAGCCTGGGTTCAACTCCTGCATCAGCTGGGGTTCCCAAGTACACCTTCTCAACCTCATGCCTTGCCTGAGACGTGTTGACCCTCAGGTTAAACACCACCGGTCGTCTCTCTTTAATGAGGGAGCAACCTTACGCGCTGACAAGACCACAATGGCATAACCTCTTTATTATGAACCTTCAGACCATGCATTTAAAAAAAACCTGCAGAAACCAGCCATTAAAGTGGCAACTGCAACCTTGTAAGTTTCACCATTTTCAGACAGACAGTGTCAAGTCTACAGTCAATATCTAATTTGATATGAACATAGGAAAGAATGCTTCCCAAGTGTTGATAGAATTCACTTTGTTAAAGAATTGCCCAACACCTAAGGACTATGGATTTTCAAACTGTCCATCTTTATGTTTCATGCAGGTCTACAATAAAGATCAAATATCAATGGTCAATATCAACTTCTGATATAATGATGGCTTCCCTCATGCAAACCAGGCTGGGTGAGCTTCGGAAGCATCAACCATGGGGTCGAAGCTGATTTTAAGGATTAAATCTTTATTACCCTAGAACACAGCACATCTATCTGAACTATTAGTCGTCAACTAATCTAGTCTAAGAACCAGACTCTGAAATCTAGCTGCATGTAATTGAGCTGTCAAAATACTTAACCTGGTCCGGTGTCAAAATCTACCTGAAAACCAGCCTTCAAGATAGTCATCTACAGAAACATCATAACTATGTAAACCCTTTGTCTCATCTGTGAAGTAATGCCACAGAGGCCAGTATCCCATCACCAAATCACCCTTTATTTACGAGTCATTGAGACTGATCCAGCTCCCTCAGAGCCAGCAGTCAGAGTGAACAGGATGTCTGATACTCCTGTTTATATCTGTCAGCCAGGGCTCCTTGATCAAGCCAGATTAACAGCCCCAATTAGGGACCTCATATTCTACGAGGTCTGCCTGGCTGACATCATGACAATCATTGTGTCCTGCAATATGTTTATTAGTTAAACATAAAAAGAGCAAATCCCTTCAAAAAGCTATAGCTCTGTGACATGGGAGACTGGAGATCATAAATCAGATTCTGCATGAACTTTAATCTGTAAAAGTAGAATACTGTGCATCAGTGCCTGTCTGTGGATGTGTCAGTGTCTATATCTGTCTGTGAATCTTTCTACATGTGTGTGTGTGTGTGTGTGTGTGTCTGTGTGTGTATGTATGTGTACAAGCATGTCTGTGTGTGTGTGTATGTGTGTGTCTGTGTCTGCGTGAGTGCATGTGTGCCCGTGTCAGAGTAAGTGATGCTGCACTAATTTGGAGTACATTTTGGGAATAAATGCACTGCTTTACTTTTAAACTCACATATATATTATTGAATTGGAATACATGATGAAAATATACCACATTCCATACAAAACAAACCAATTATGATCTGTAAGCATATGCATTCTGTCCAAGTCAGTTTGAAAAATGTAGAGTTCTGTAAGTTCCAATGCTCAGCTTTTTGAAGTATCTCCTCATAACACGGGTCCTTGCTCCTTCGCTGTAGTATCATTGCTTCATTGTGTTTGTTACTTAATTGTCTTTTAATTCTTGCTAACCAGATCTGGATGCAATGTTCAGGATGTGGTTTGACTCAAGTAGATAGATTTCCATAACCTTGTCCAAGACCTGCCGCATTAAGATGGGCAGTGCCTCTCTAAACTAACTTAAAGCATTGAATAACAAAGGAAGTATTCATGCATTTTCTTAGCAGCTATGACTGTAACCACTTTAGTCTTCCAAGTTTATTGAAGTCCTGATTAAAATTCTTGTGTGTTTTGGCATCATTTTCCCTTACAGCAAATTTACTTCTTTAAGCTGACCTATGCCTGTACAACATATTGTTAGAGTTAGCTTGATGTATTTCATATTTTAATTGTCTCACTACAATAGCTTACAGTTATCATTTACATCCCATTGAATACACCAAACCTTTTATTTAAATTCTATATATTTTTACATAACCTACATTCTTTAATGTTTATTTTCAGTCTCTAATCTGAGATTTTTTGTAATCCAATTGAACCATTTATCCTTCCTCTGGATAAGGCCTTTGGTTCTAGTATCTTGTTCCTATTTCTTCTATCTTAGATACACCATGTAGCTGAAGTGACTTCAAGTTTCACATGGTCTGCAGATTTCTGCTTTCCAATTTACAAGCATTGCTTTGCTGACAATCTAGATTTATCACCTATATCCATCTGTTGAACACTTGTACGTTCGTATTCTGTTTTCTTCCCTAATATTTTCAGACTAATTAGATATGTTATCAGATTCTTTGTGACCAAGCATGTCCGGGAAATGCAAATGTTGTAAATTTATCATATGACTGAGCAGTGATTTGAAGAAACAGTTTCATAGGCTCAGCTTTTGCCATTTACAAGATAGACTGCTTCTTTGATGAGAGCAGTGCTTGGTTGAATAAGCAGCAGACATGCATAAGTGAGTCAAAGCTTTAGCAGCAGAACAAAGTGCAACACAGGCTAAAATAGGCAAAACCACTCGAAACAGTCTGCCACAGTTGGAGTGGTTCACAATTATTATACAACGATTGAGGTTTAAATTGATCTAGTTCTTCAGCAAGTACTCAAATAGCTAATCACTTAAACACAAGCCAAAGTATTATTTGTACTGGGATAACAAGGTGTAGAGCTGGATGAACACAGCAGGCCAAGCAGCATCAGAGGAGCAGGAAGGCTGAACTTTCAGACCTAGTTTATTCACACTGCTGATTTTTAAACAGTTGCTTCATGACTCTGAAGCATGTTTTCAGTTTGACAGGCTGGTATAGTTTTATATTCAACTAATGTGGAAATGTGAATGAAGAGTAGTTCTCTTAAGCAGTAAATCAGAAACAAATGACATCTGACTTTCCCGTCTGTCAAGTTCTTACTGAAAATTCCATAACATGGCTATTTTGCAAAATAAAGTGCTCCACTTTAAAAATGTCTGAGCAATCCATGTTGTCTGCAATCTTTCTCAGCTTGGTTTTGCCTTGCAAGTAAAGCCATGTAGTAACAACAGAGTGTAGACTGAAAAGAAACAGCTGGCAAAACATCTGAGCCTAAGTCATTAAATGTACCAGATAAGGAATGAGAAAGGTCATTAGGAAAGAGAAGCGTGATAACTTGTAATATTCAGCAGAATCACTTTAACTAGTTAAATTGTTATCATTATTAAGATTAAAATCCAACTTAACATTATTCAGTACATAGTAGCAGCAACCACTCACAATGCAGATTCCAGAATCAGCAAGACACTGTTCTGAATGTCCATGGCAGTTACATGGCAAACATTCTCCATCAGTTGTGCTGTAGAAGCCTGCGGGACAGTTCTGAAAAAGAGCAGCAGAACATTTTCAAATAAAGCTGAGTAGGAATATTTAATCATGGTGCCTGTAAAAACAAAACACTGGCCCAGAAACAACCAACTAAAATATTTAAAGACTTCCATTATTCTTTGTACTTTTTAAAAGTATTTTGTCAGGCACTAAGTTAAACATGTAATTTTATGACAATTATTTATTTATTTATATTGCTTCATAAGAAATAAGGAAATACAACTGTGCATTTCCCACCAATACTTCTTTAAATGAATAATTTCTATTAACAAAACATTAATAATTTCAGTAGTCTTCATGTATAACACTGGAAATAAATAATTATCTTAAACTTGAAAAATACACACGTCAAAGACAATCAAGTACAAATATTCTAGTGTAACAGCAGCAATCCAATTGGCCTGATTTCAAGACTGAGCAAGGCCTTGTTTATGAATGAGTTAAAATCTTATCCAATGTGTGTTACATTTCAAGTAATGAATTAGTTTTACCTTGATTTAAGAAGCAATCACAATTTCCTATCACTTCACTAAAATGCCTGCTTGGTCATCATAATTTCAGCAAAGAACTGTTTTAAACACAATTACAAGCTCAAATGGGATTTCTGCTGAATCTTCCCTGACATGATGGTAACAAAGTGGAAGGCATTCACTCCCTAGATTTTCATCTCCAGCCTCACCAAATAATGTACTTCTTTGATTAGTCAAATATTCTCACTAGCACACTATAGGATATAATATCTGTAAATTCTGTGTACTGTAACACATAGACTGCCACACAGGGCTTTTTTTAAAAGGATGTATTAAGTAACAAAAACATTTCTTAACCTTCAGTTTTGTCTCAGAAAGCAAGCACGATAATTATGTTTCAATGAAATAGTTTCAACAATTACATAAAATTTGAAAATAAATATTAGAATTAATCATGGAGACTAATTTAAATCGCTGACAATGGGTTGGACGGGGTCCTAGTTGCAGTGGTTGGGGGGTAACGGGTCTGAAGTTGAAACTTAAAACTTCGGAACAAGCCTTGTGCAATAGATACGAGGACACCTGCAAATTCTCTTCCCAGCCCTCACCATCCTCACCTAAACTATATCATCCGTCCTGCACTGTAACTGGGTAAAAACCTGCTGCTCCCTCTGTAACAGCACTGTAAGTGCACCTCCACCACATGGATTGGAATAGTTCAAAGCACCTACAAGGACAATTAAGTATGAGAAATAAATGCTGGCCTAACCAATAAAATCCTTGTCCCTCAAATGGCCAAAAACATATCTGCTTTTCAGAGCAAATAAATTATTTAAATTATTCTAAACGAAATTATTTAAACAAAATTATTTTACAGGAGGCAGTCAGTCAGCCATTTTAGGTTTGCTCACTCCACTCACACCAGTTGTCTGATCCTTTGATCTCTCTGCCCTTCATCTCTCGGCCTATAAACTCTGTGTCTGTGTGCTCTCCTCTCACTGTACCTGACAAAGGGGCTGTGCTCTGAAAGCTTGTGATTTTGGTTAAAACTGCTGGACTATAACCTGCTGTCATGTGATTTTTGACTCTGCCTCAGTTGTAATGCGTTTTATTTTTAGTCCCTGTGGGCTGGATTTTTCAAGGTTCTGGTAAGTAGGGGAGGCAGAAATGGCTAGATCCATCAGGTAAGTATCTTGCCAGCACTAACTGAATACCAGAAGTTGCAATATTTACCCTGCCCTCCCTCTCAAACATTTCCCAGCAATTGTCTTGTATTCGCTACTGCCGTATTTCTGACCAAAGATGGCTCTGGGCTTCTGATCCCTTGATCTGTATTCTCTCCAATCCATCTCACATAACTCATGAACTTCTCTGATTTCCAATCTCTCTCTAATCCAGTCATTTACCCGATATTCAATGCCAACATACCCACCGTCAGTTCCCCAACACTGAGTCCCGATCTCTCCCCGGTCTTTTCAATCCCTCTCCTCATGGGCTTATCCAATCTAACCTGACCTCCTCTTAGGTCTCTGGTTGAACTCTGATGTCAGAGGCCAGCTAGTCAACCTCTCAATTTGGCTTGATGCTAGCCAGGAAATCGAAAGAAAATAGTTGATTGATTTCTTGTGTTGTACATTTTGACCGCTCAGATCAATGCAGAGATTACACTAGTTTCTAAGTTTATATACAAGTGTTTTAAAATATCTCTACAATCATTAAATATCTGCACTCACCCAAAAGAGAAGAGCTGAATATTATTTGAGTAGACTATTCTGATGCATTTTTCAATTCTGAATTAGTTTGTTGCATTTCCATTTAAGCAGACAGGTTAAACAGATCAGCCTCATTCTCTTTGTCTTCTTCCTTTATAGTTAATTTTTTGGAAAATTATATTCAATACCTGAATGTCTAAAATAAATCCTATTGCATTGACTTGTTCTTTTTCTGTCTAATTCTATGGGCCTGAGGTTTTGCCACAACATAGTCATGAAACAATCCAGGATGTTCTTCCTGTAACATTTCAGTTTCTTTCACCTGTACTGGTTGTTCAATTAGCCTTGATGAGGCCAATTTTATTGACCCAATATTATTCACAAAATAAAACCAATTCCTTGATTATGTGATTGACATATGGAGATGGGCAAGCAAATGCTTCAAAACGTAAGGAAACAGCTCCTCCTTTAAGATAAAATACCCAGAGCCTCCAATGGTCTCATTGTCACTAATACAAAAAAGAATGATCATAATTGTTTTGCAACAGCTTTCCCTTTTTGGTGGACTAAGGAAACTTGTTTTCTCTGCACTACCATTACTGTCTCAATGCCTTTTTTTGTTTTCTGACATGCCTTTTTCTGAAGATACTTTAAGCATTCTTGTTACTCCAATCAGTCTCCCATTTAACTTCCAAGAATTGGTTTTGGCATGTCCAGTTTGTTTCAATTACAACATGTAAGTTTCTTTATATCATTTACTCCTTTCAGCCTTTCTATTACTTCGGTGTCCTTCTGTCTGTTCTCTAAATGAAATTCCTCGTGATCTGCAAATCTTCTATTCCTTCAATTTCCTCATGCATCCCCGTATGATCATCATAGCATCTGTAACTGTCCATGCAAGGTCGTAACATTCCCTGCTGAAACTGCTATTTCTCTGATCTTTTGTAATTGACATTCATCTAAATTTATGGTTTGAGTGAAGATTTGTAGCTTGGGTGCTGGTTGTAGATGTTGGAGTGTTTCCCGAGCTGGGAGGAGTGACAGCTGACATTTTGTCCCCTTGCTAGGTAACATCCTCCTGCCAAGTGCTGTGGAACTTCCTGTGAAGTGCTGATGTCTTGTGCCAGTTCAAATTTATATGGTCTGGTTTTTGCTGCTTCCGGTAGGTGCCAGTTCTGGCTGTGTGTTGTAATGGTCAGTATATCGAGTCTAATTCAATGTGTTTGTTGATGGAGTCCGTGAATGAATGCCAAGCCTCCAGGAATTCTCTGGCGGGCCTCTGTTTGGCTTGTCCTATGATAGTAGTGTTCTCCCAGTTGAAAGTGTGACTTTTCTCATCTGTGTGTATTGAAACCGAGGACATCTAGTCGTGTTGTTTAGTTGATAGCTGGTGATCGCAGATGTGGGTTGCTAGTTGTCTGCCTGTTGGTCCCATGTAGTGTTTTGTGCAGTCTCTGCATGGTATCTTGTAAACCACATTTGTCCTGTTCATGGTATCTACTGGGTCTTTAACTGTGGTTGGTCCTGTCTTAGTAAAGCTGCCGGTTTGTGTGCTGTCATGATTCTTAGCGGGCTGAGTAGTCTGGCTGTCAGTTCAGAGGTGTTTTTTATATATTGTATGGTGGTTATTGTTTCGGGTTCTGGTGTGTCCTGCTCATGTTGACTGTTGGCTAGGCATCTGTGGATGAAGCTGTGGGGGTATCCATTCCTGGTAAAGACCATGTAGAGGTGTTCTTTTTCTTCCTCCTGCAGATCGGATGTACTGCAGTATGTAGCGGCCCATTTGAACAGGGTCCTAATGCAGCTCCTCTTGTGGGAGTTGGGGTGGTTGTGGCTATGTTTTATGATCTGGTCGGTACGTGTGGATTTCTTGTACACTTTTGAAGTGAAATCACCATTCTCTTTTCTTTCCACTTGTAAATTTGATCCCTGTGAGTATGGTGTTGATGAGTCAGTGGGTGTTCCCAATTTCTATTCTTTTTATAATTACAAAAGTGTTGTCCACATATCTGACCCAGAGCTTGGGATGGACCTGTGGGGTGGCTGTTTGTTCCACTCTTCACATGACTGCCTCCTTTATCAATCCGGAAGTGGGTGAGCCCAAGGGAGTCCCATCGATCTGCTCATGTATCTTGCTGTTGAATGTCAAGTGGGTTGTTAAGCATAAGCCCAGTAGTTTGAGGCACAGTGTTTGTTGATCTATTCCTCTTTCTGTTGTCAGTTGTGTTCATTCAGTAGGTTGGATATGATTTCTTTGGCTAGGTTTCTGTCAACTGATGTGAACAATGTTGTTACATCAAACTAGATCGTCACTTCTTCTTCATCTATTTTAATGTTCTTGGTGTTGTCCAGGAATTCTTGTGTTGATTGCATGGTGCGTCATGAACTTCTGATTAGATGTTTAAAGTTTTGTTGTAGGTCCTTTGCTAATTTGTGAGATTGGGCTCTTGGTGGAGCCACACTTGGTCTGAGAGGTACATCTGGCTATGTACCTTCAGCAGCCATAGAATCTTGGCGTGTTGTTGCATTCGATTTTATCCTTTGTAATTCTGTTTTTGTTATCTGTCCTGTTCTGCGTAGGTTCCGTAGTGTGTTACTTATTCTGTTTGTTAACTGTGGTGTGGGGTCCCACTCCCTCTGTTGGTAGGTATGGAAACCCCCACAGCTTCATCCACAGATTCCAGACTACTAGGAATCATGACAACTGGCAGCCACACAAAGTCAGCAACCGACCAGGGTTAAAGACCCAATAGATACTATAGACAGGACGAATGTGGTTTATGAGATACCACGCAGAGACTGCACAAAGCACTACGTGTGACAAACATGCAGACAACTAGAAACAGGCATTCACGATCACCAGCTAGCTACTAAACAACACGACCAAATGTCCTTGAGAAGAAAAGCCACACTTTCAACTGGGGCAACACTACTATCATCGGTCAAGTCAAACAGAGGAGATCCAGAGAATTCTTGGAGGGTTGGCTTTCATCCACGAACTCCATCAACAAACACTTTGAATTAGACCTAATATACTGACCACTACAGTGCACAGCTGGAACCGGCACTTACCAAAAGCAGTAAAAACCAAGCCATATAAATTCGAATTGGTACAAGACAACAGCGCTTCACGGGTGGCTCCACAGCACTGAGGCTGTCACATAGTAAGGAGACGAAACATCTGCTATCAAACCTCCCAGGTCAGCAAACACACCAACATCGACAATTCTTCTAAATGCAATGAATTTTTAAGTTTGCTATATTTGAATTCTTCCATGATCTTACTTCCCCTGTGTTCTTAATTTTTAAAATTTCCCTTTATGGATCTAAAGCACTGATCGCACGTCATTTCTTTCTTTTTCTCATGTGGAAATTCTATAAATGTCTTATTA
The DNA here is from genome assembly GCF_030684315.1 of Stegostoma tigrinum. Taxonomy (NCBI): domain Eukaryota; kingdom Metazoa; phylum Chordata; class Chondrichthyes; order Orectolobiformes; family Stegostomatidae; genus Stegostoma; species Stegostoma tigrinum. The sequence goes on along the minus strand of NC_081357.1, from coordinate 60,507,399 downwards.
TGTTTACACATTGTAGTTCTAAATTTTAATTTATAAGTTTCAGGGCACAGGATTTTCATACTTTTCATACTTTGCAGATGACTCATCTGAAAGCCTGGCAAACATAATCATAGCTGTACATTTGGTGAAAAGTTGTGACTCAGAATGAGAAATTCTGTAACCAGATTACATTACTTTACAAAAACACAAGAAAGCCATAGGAATGATTACATGCCGAAGTGAATTAGAAAGAGTACCTTGTGTTGGTCTATAACTTTTGCAAGTCAATAAATGTTGACACTGTCCAGAAGTGATGAATCTATTGATGTTCTGATAAGTTAGTTTTTAAATGTGTGAGTATCAGAAAATGATCTAAATGCATTTTACAAAATTTTGCATAATTTCTATGTAGGAATGGAGAAATATGTACTCTGATAGCATTATATGGTACTGTATAAAGAATTAGCGATTGTTAAGAGGTCTTTGCTGAAGTATTTTCTACACAGGAAGCTACTCGGTAATTTCAATATTTCACTTTCACACAGGCCAAACAATTTTCTGTTCTGATACAAAATAACCCTAACATTTACACCAGTTTTCTCACCTTATGAGATTGTTTTTGAACCCTCTTTTAGGGTGAGCTTTTGTTTGCTTAAATCAAATATTTATGAACAAGTTAGAGATAAGGAAGACAAAGTGAAGATGAGTCATGATACATCGGGAATGATTTTAGAGTGTTCAGTACTGGCCAAAAGATCATTGTGAAAGACTATCAATGTCAATGAGAAGAATGTGATTATAGTTACCATATTGGAATAGGTATCTTCACATGTCTAGTAAAAATTAGAGAAGGCATTCCATCAGTGTCACACAGGGAATGCATCAAAAAACCTCCTAAAGTCTAAATACCCCCTACAATCCACAGTTAAAGTCAGAAAGAAAGTGCGTGTAGGAAAGAAACAAACAAAATTTGCAGGCATGAGAAACTGAAAGCATGCCAGCATTACAGAAATCCACCAGTATAATAAAAGTATGTCAGGGACTTTGATTAAGGCAAATGTAACAGTCCTACCCATTAAGTGGAGTTGGTAGTTAAGACAGTCAAAGCCAAAGTTCAAGTTTGAAACAGTCAGAGATGTTGAGAGAGCAAAGTTAAATAGATGGAATACTAAGACAGAGACAGAAAGAAGCCATGCAGTGTAATTGAATGTATGTGGTAGGAAAGAAGACAAAATATTTTTCTTTTCATTATTCCTTGTCAAATAATGACGTTTTTGTAAAATAAATATTAAAGATTTTCAACAACCGCAACTTTCTACCCAGTGGCTCAGAACGCCTTCGACCGTGTCTCCCGCATTTCCCACAACACGTCCCTCACACCTTGTGCCCACATCCGCCAAAACAGAAACCACCCCCCACCGTCCTCACATACCACCCCACCAACCTCCGGATCCAAGACATCATCCTCCAACACTTCTGCCATCTGCAATCCCACCCCACCATCAAACACATTTTTCCATACCCACCCTTGTCTGCTTTCCGGAGGGACCACTCTCTCCATGACTCCCTTGTTTGCTCCACACTGCCCTCCAACCCCACCACACCCGGCACCTTCCCCTGCAACCGCAGGAAGTGCTTCACTTGCCCCCACACCTCCTCCCTCACCCCCATCCCAGGCCCCAAGGAGACTTTTCACATACAAAATCTCCCCTCCCCCTACTGCATCCCAAAACCAACCCAGCTCGTCCCCACCTACCTAACCTGTTCTTTCTCTCACCTATCCCCTCCTCCCACCTCAAGCCGCACCCCCATTTCCTACATAGTAATCTCATTCCGCCCCCTTGACCTGTCCATCCTCCCTGGACTGACCTACCCCCTCCCTACCTCCCACCCTACATTCACCTCTACTGGCTCCATCCCCGCCTCTTTAACTTGTCTGTCTCCTCTCTATCTATCTTTTCCTCTAACCATCTTCGATCCACCTCCCCCTCTCTCCCTATTTATTTCAGAGCCCTCTCCCCATTTTCTGATGAACGGTCTAGGCCCGAAACATCAGCTTTTTTACTCCAGAGATGCTGCTTTGCCTGCTGTGTTCATCCAGCTCCACATTTTGTTATCATGGATTCTCCAGTATCTGCAGTTCCCATTATCTTTGGTTTTAAGACAAATGACTTTGTTTTACAACTCAATTACTCTAGAAATATTGGTCACATGTTTTAGTTGTATATCAGCTAAAAGCAAATATGCAATCCAACCGTTTAGATTTCCTAGTATGGGGGATGTTGGTTAGACATACTATATTTTGAGAAATTATTTAAATGGATTATTTTATGTTTTAATGAGTAACTTGTGTTTTTTGATGGAAACAGAGTGTGGTATATTGTAAGAACTGTTCATTTTGCACTATTCCCCTCTTTCTTGTCCACTGTGTGAGGAGGTGGAAACAAAGTTAGTACAACAATGTCTGCTTGCTATGAATCCACTTAGCGAGTTATGTTTAGCGCAATGCAGAGTGGTATGAAATACTTATTTTAGGTCTTAATAGAGTTATGGTAATTTGTGAACAATTGTGACTGAATTTTCGAAACCTTTGAATATTAGCTTCAAGGGAGATTGAACAATTTTTACTGTATGCAATAATATGACTATTTGTAGGAGAAAAAACAAATGAATGTAAAAAGATAAAAAAGAAATGGAAATAACTTGATGTTTCACTGTTCTGGTCTTCAGAATTGACAAGCCACTGAGATGGCAGCAAATACGCAGCTGACCAAAAGCAGCAACTGGGATGGATTATAAGATAAAATTCTGAGCCATTACCTAGTTATCCTGAAATTCTTCCATGGAATTAATTAGCAAATTGACTCTAGAGTGGATTTCAACAACTTGCCACAGCTTCCATGAAAATTCCACTAAATTTGGCCATGTCATGGTTTGGCTTGTGGCCCACCTCAATATGACGCTAGCGTGAGAGCTCTTCTGTGAACACCCTTTTTGTTGAAACAGCGCGATGTCAAGAAGGCTATGTCTATAAATGGTGGCCAATCTCAACAACAAAAACATTCACATTGATTAGGAGGCAGGCTTACAAATACCATTGAATTGTAATGTCTCCTTCAAGTAAAAATTCCTATTGAGAAATTTCAAATAATTGCCTTTTAGTTTCAGTGACTCAAAAGGAAAACCTACTACACATTTTGTCAGCATTTCTATTCGTCTTTTGCATTTGTAAAAAAAAATGAAATTAGTTTCCAAGAACTACTCTAGAAAACGAACGAGCATTCAATTGTTTTCCAAGGTAATGAAATTGAAAATGGTTTTAGTTGTAGTTTTGAACTATTTCTATAGTGATGGTGTCAGTATGAAATTGTAGTCTTTAAATCGTACATTGCAAAGACATGTAAATAAATACCAATAGTGGTATGAAATATATCTGTATCTTGTTGGAACATTCATACAGAATTCACAAGGTTTTATAAAATGTAACCATCATTTTGAATGTAAAACATTTATCATTGCCCTGAATATTGAATTCCCAGCCAAATAAAAAAAATTTCTCGTTATTCCACCAAACAAACAAACGTCTGTGATGATCTGAAATGGTTTAACAATATGTCTGCCTTAAACTGCACAGATATGAAAAATAGTTCAAATTACTACAGAGATCTACTTTGTGATCCCTGTAAATGCTTCAAGTTAGTTTGTGGGCACATGGGAAATTGCAGCAGAAAGAAGATATACTACCTATATTAAAAAATACTAAAGCTAATTTGATAATTCGCCATATGATTACAATCAAATGCAATTAACTAATTAGTTTTATGAAAACAAGTTAAGAATAAATAAGGGACAGTAATGATAATGAGTAACAAATTTTGAAGTTTAACTGAAATCAGACAAATTGACAATGAGTTAAGTAAAAAGTTAGTCTTGCTATAAAATAAAGTGATGTCAATGCAAGGAAAGCAGCATTTTTGTTTGATTTTCAGTCAGCCACGTGTGTATTTGAAGATGCAAGTGGATGGGGAGGTTTTCTTAAAATATATGCAGCCTGCCCACCACTTTCCCACTTACAACTGACCTGTCTCCCATATTAGGACAGGAAGAGAAACTGTCAGGCAGCTTTTGCACAATTTAAACTATTGAAACTTTTAGTGGCCATCTCATTCTTTGTTCACTCAAGGAAGCCTGGTTAATTTGGTTCCTTTTAAAGCACACACACCTTTAGATTAGATTCCCTACAGTGTGGAAACAGCCCCTTTGGCCCAACAAGTCCACACCGCCCCTGGAAGAATCCCACCCAGACCCATCCCGCTAGAACCCACTCACCCCTGAACACATCTTCGGACCGTGGGAGGAAACCGGAGCACCCGGAGGAAACCCATACAGACACCGGGAGAATGTGCAAACTCCACACACACAGTCGGGAATTGAACCCGGGTCCCTGGCTCTGTGAGGCTGCAGTGCTAACCGCTGAGCCACCGTGCTTTCAGGTATGGAAGAAAGTTAACCACAAGGGAAGATTTTGATTTTTAAAATAATCTTCTTGAGGCCAATCAATGGGGTGAGTGAATAAAGAAGAGACCCAGTTTAACTGAATGGAGTATCCAGTGTGGAACAAATCAGGGAGCCTTGCCTCAGACCTAGATGCAAAAGAGTCAATAGATGGAGACAGGGAAGGGCCTGTTGAGGCACCACAATATTGGTAAGTGGATAGGCCAGCAGTTCACTGAGAGCCAAGCCTGCTCTTGCTGTCAACGTGCAATTCCCATTTTCATATTTAAAAAGCACAAATCCTGTTTATGTTTCAATCGTAGCTTATTGCCTGTGCTTTCAGGGCCAAGGAATTAAATATTTCAACTATTTGGTCTTTGTGTCCATAGTCCTCAATGCCTTGTATTGAGTGGTATTAGACAGCTGAAATTCTTGTACATTCAGATCCCTTGGCCAAAAGATGTCTACTCAGAGGTGCTGGCATTAGTGAAGAATAACATCTGCTCTGGGCCTGATGACTTCCAGCATAGCTGATACCAATTACCACCTTGTTGAAGTTGATAGTCCATGTGCTATGTGTTTGGACTGGAAACATACAGAGGAGGCACATTATCACAGGAATACAGGTGCATGAGTGAGTCATCCAGCCTTTTAAACTTACTCTGTCATGTTTGATCACTTACCTCATTGCTATATTCTCAAATCTTGATGACATAAGTAACTACTGATCTTCATCATGAGCATAGTTAATAACAGAACTTCCACATCCTCTGGGTCAAAATATTTACCATCCTCTGAATGAAGTTCCTCCTTAATGGCCTGCTTTTTATTCTGAGACTGCTTTCTTTGGTTCTAGACTTCACAGCCAGGGATCACATCTTTTCTACATCAACCTTGTCTTTCCTGACAAGAATTTTATAAACATCCAAGAATGAGATCATCTCTCATTCTTTAAGCTCCTGAGAATACAAGCCCAGTCTCCTGCATCTCTCTTCATTGGACTGTCCATTTATCCCTGCAATTAGTCTGATGAACCTCCGCTGCATTCCTTTTGTGGGAAGTATATCCTTCTTTATGCATGGGGACTGGAACTCCAAATAATATTCCAGATGCAGTCTCAACAGTATACTATATAATTGAAACAGTACTTTGCTCCTTTCCTCAAATTTTCTTGCAATAAAAGCTGACATACTGTTTGCCTTCCAATTTGCTTGCTACACCTGCATGCTGGATTTCAGTGACTTACAAACAAGGATGCCTAAGTTCCTTTGGGACACTTTCAAGGAACACTCTGCACATTTGTTCCTTCTACCAAAATAAAAAGCCTCACAATTACCCCTATTATATTCTATCCACCATACTTCAGCCCACTCTCACAGTCTGTCTAAATCCCATCCCTTTGCACCATCTTTATAGCACACATTCTCCCTCAAGTTTTGCATCATCTGCAAACTTGGAAATTTTACAGTTGGCATTCACATCCAAATCATTTTTATAAATTATGAACAGCTGGGACCAAAGCACTGATCCTTATAGTAACTGACTAGACACATGTTTTCAACCCAGAAATGATCCATTTACTCCTATTCTCTGCTTTCTGCCTCTTAACCAGTCCTCACTCTCTGCTAGTACATTACCCAATCACATGCACTTTGATTAAGCTTAATAAGGGTCAGTTAGCACAGTTGACTGGACATCTGATTTGAAATACAGTTACAGCAGCAGTGTGGGTTCAATTTCCACTCCAGTTGAGGTCACTGTGAAGGTCCTGCCTTCTCAAACCCAATCCCACTGGAGGTGCATGGCCCTCAAATTAAACTCACTATTGTTCATCTCTCTTTAATGAGAAAATGGTCCTCTGGGGCTGTGGGAAATTACCTGTTTCATTAAATAACCTCTTGTGCGAAAGCCTTCTGAAAATCTATAATACACCACATGCCTCATTGACTCTGTTGGTAACATCTTCAAAAAATTCTATTCAGTTTGCAAATATGATTTCCACTCCATGTTGACTCTTTTCAATCTGACAACCATTTTTAAATATTCGCCAGTCACATCCTTTATAATAGGTTCTAGTATCAATACACAAAATTATATTTTGGACAGACAGACAGTCAATGGGTCCACCAATAACAATCCAGCTGCTCCAAAAGCCCCAAATAAAATCCCATATTCCCACTGCTCAATTATTCCCCACCTTCCCATTTCTGTTACTGGCCAACACAACGCCTTCTATCTCACAATCCTGAAATAAATGTCACTGCAAAATAACCATTCCATAACATCTTGATCCAAAAATCCTCAAAAATTCCATACAACACCCAATCAATTGTTTGTGTCCACTCCCTTAATGATGTCATATGGGTACCTTTGTCTGGTTTAGTTTCAAGTACTACGTTACGTCAGTGGCTGCAAAATGGTTAGCAAAAGCCTACTGATTTCCCATGGGCAGGTGACTTGGCAGAATGACTTTGGCCAGCTCTGGATCTTGAAGTTCTCATAACGGAATACACCACATTGACATTAATGACAGCAGACCGAAGGCTGGCAGACAACATGGTACTACTGATGTGGCAAAGGTGGGAGGATTAAAGTAAATATCGGGAGGTGCCAATTTCATTCACCCAGCTGGTGTCTCAGGAATCCTAGTAATTTGCTGGAATGTTGGAGTGATATTCACAACCAAGATAATAGCAGTCTGATCCTGCACGACACTAAAGAGAAATTTCATCGCTTCGGCCTGAGTTTCCACTTCCACCTCGGGTGGCTACTGTGTGGGGTACAAAGGTAGCTGAAACATTGACTGTCAGATGCTGAATTAGAATTAGGGTCCACATGTGTTTTATGGAGTTGGCCATTATTTTCCCACTGGAAAGAATCAATGTTAAGGTCAGTCATAAATCTTTGTGTCAACTTGGAGCTGGAACCTCCCATTCTCCAGGACAATGACAACTGCTTCCTTGGCAGGCCAGTTAATGAGCATATCTGTCAGACTTTCTCTATGTTCCATCTTCATTAAAGTCTCAAAGTAAATCCTCTGCAGAAGAACTCACGCATGACTTCACGAATTGTGGAGCTGGCATCAGTCCCTCACAGGCCAGGCTGCAGCCCACTTACGCCTGGCAATGAGCCACAGGCAGATCCTACTTCTGCATTATGATTTAAAGCCACACCATGTCTGGAGCTGTGAGGGTCAGATCACTTATTCGTGTTTCATCATCTCTCGTTTGTTGTCCCTCTCAGCTTTCAATTGCAGGCACTACTGGCAGGTGGTTCTTGGCTAGCACAAACATAGGGGGGAGATTTAGAGTAAAAGATGAATGGCAGGGCAGCAGGAACCAAAAGGTGACTTTTCCACCATCTGCAGCTTATATCATAACAGACTGCAAGATGACGATGAAGTGGACATGAGAAGCTGCACTGGTTAGCAGCTGCTGTCATCCGTTATGGGCCAACTTGCCTTGCAAAAAAGAGGAACGCATGTCAGTGAGTTGCACTATGTTTGGGTGAGATAGCTTCATTGCGTGTAAGGTCTGAGGTGTGAGTGTGAAGCTTTTAGCAGTGCTGAGAATAAACATATAAATTACCTTGACGGTAAATAACTGAAAGCGATGTGGTTTATGGAACAATGTGAGAGGCCATTGGCGCAATCGATGGTATTTGCCATGTAAGGATACATGAGCTATTTATCGATCACTTGTGTGCGGTATTCCTGTCCTTCTCTCGGGTCCCACTGAGAGTGAGCAGTGACACATCTGGTTTAGAAGCAATTTTTGAAACAGGCTTCATGTCCCTTGGCCACTAGCAGCTGCCTTAGGAAATAGCCTTGCATTAGCAAAGCAGAATTAAATTAGGGTATAAATAAATCTTATACCTCATGCATTTTTTAAAAATTATAATTCGTGATAAAAGAAAGTGGAATTTATTCCACTCAGATATTACAATAACCAGGTTTAGTTATATTTTACTAATTTAGCTGTGTTAACATTGACTTGATTATTTCTTAACCCAATATATTTCTTCAGTATCATAACCCCATTAACTTCACCAAAGTGCTCATGAACTGTTTGCAGTTAGCTAGAAAAGTGAAAGGCGTGGAATTCTGACAGCTGTAACATCAAACAGAACTCAATCATTAGTCATTCCGATCCGCACTCATCCAGAGTGGCTAAAATATTCACAGGCTTCACTCTTTACTGCTTCTTCATTAACAATGATATCATACTTTCAAAATATCCTTAACTTTGAACATTTTACTTGCAAAGGAATAAAAAATGAGAAAAAGAAATGGATTATACTCACCCAAATTGTAAAACAATATGTATTCATGATGAGGGGAGATAGTAGGAACTGCTTTTGCTGGAGAATCTGAGATAACATGGTGTAGAGATGGATGAACACAGCAGGCCAAGCAGCGTCAGAGAAGCAGGAAAGCTGACGTTTCGGATCTAGACCCATACTCTGAAGAAGGGTCTAAACCTGAAACATCAGCTTTCCTGCTTCTCTGATGCTGCTTGGCCTGCTGTGTTCATCAGCTCTACACCTTGTTATCTCATGCGCTGATGACGAGTTGTAAACTCACATAATCTGAAGAACTCTTACTAAACCGTAAGAAAAAACTTTTCTTCAACAGAATTATTTATTCATAATATCTACCTTTCCTATGGAGGAAAACCAATCAAGTTAACAACATAGATCTTAAAGTTAGTTTGAAAAGTTCAGGAACAGCTAGGTATACAGTGGAGGCAAGTGAGCGCTGTCTATTATACCTGTTGTTAGCCAATACGAGGGAAGACAAGTGCTCATGTTCAAGCTGGTGTAGCTATGTGGCGAATGGTGCATTGGCTTTTGTGGTGGCAACCATTGTCAGGGCACTCTCTGTGATCCATAAATGCCCCCAAAAACAAACGACCCCTCAGACTGAGAGATAGTAAGAACTGCAGATGCTGGAGTCAGAGATAACACAGTGCGGAGCTGGAGAAACACAGCAGGCCAGGCAACATCAGAGGAACAGGAAAGTTGACATTTCGGGTCGGAACCCTTCTTCTGACCTGAAATGTCAACTTTCCTGCTCCTTTATTGCTGCCTGGCTTGCTGCAGACACTCCACATTGTCTGTTTGAATCTGACCCTCTCACCATGCAGCAGTGTGATCCCTACAGTGGCAATTTCCCTCAGATAAATGACTCTTAATTTGCTTTTTAAGTGATTTGATTACTTTACTGCCCAAATTTGGCATAATGGTATGGCAGAAGGAAGGTATCAGGAATTTTTTCCAATGTTGTCATTTTGCTTCATTTTGCCAACCCTTCTCAGTCCATCAACACAGCCTGATAAAATTTTGGGTTCAATTTTTGTTTTAGTTTTCATAAGAGAAATGGGTGATACAATGGCATAATGATTAGCTCCACTACCTTGCAGTGCCAGGGAAATGGGTTTGATTCCAGCTTGGGTGACTGTCTGTGTGAAGCTTTCAAGTTCTCCCCGTGTCTGTATGGGTTTCCATCGGGTGCTCCGGTTTCTTCCCAAAGTCCAGAAATGTGTATGGTAGTTGGATTAACCATGCTAAAGTGACCATTGTGTCCAGTGATGTATAGGCTAGGTCGGTTAGCCATGGTAAATGCAGGGTTATGGGCACAGGGGTTGGGTCCGGATTGGATGCTCTTCAGAGGGTTGGTGCAGACTCAATGGGCTGAATGGAATCTTTCTGCACTGTGGGGATTGTGTGATTTTAAGGGAAATTGACAAACTAAGGTTGTGAAATTTTCACAACACAGAAGCAGCTTAAAACCTATTTATTAGAAAAAGTTCTATTAACAAACAAAACAAAAATGCTGGAAAACTAGTGGCTGAATCTTTCATCTTCATTGGGTGTCCAGCTGACTGGCTTTAAAAACTGTGAGATTCTGGACTGAATCATACAGTGGAAGATTCTTCCAATCAGACAGTTTGAAGGGTCTTACCCTGAAATCAAGTGCCCAGGGGTGGAAATCTTTCCCATTAAGTGCTCCAGCCAATCAGAGGCAAAAAAGTTTGCAAGGTCCAAAGTCTCAGGAAAGTGCTTTGGTGGGGAGTTTTTATGAGGTTAGGATTTGTACGAGAGAGATGGGGCAATCAGAAGCAAGGACAGAAAGATGACTCTCAATGTGTAGCCCTTTGCCCTACCTCTAGTTTCCCATTGTGTACAAATCAGTGCTCTCCCCCCACACCCTGCAGCTGAACTAGAGTTGATCACGAGGGTTGTCTCTTCTTTGACCCACCTGGAGCTGAGATAATTACAGCCCGAGCAGGAACAAGCCCTTGGGTAGCCCTTAAGTTGCCATTAAATCATCACTTAAGGGCCTAAAAAAGTCAGGGGGTGAAAGAGGGTTAAGCATGGACCTTTTCACTCAGAATACAATTCAGATGCAAGTGGGAAGCTGGTAGGGTTTTGGTGGGTTTACCACACTGACTAATTAAGTTGTCCACGAATCTCCAGGTCCATGACGCCTGGGAGCAGAAGATCCCACATTAGGTCTCAACAAACATTAATCATTCTGTGACTGTGACTTTGAACCAGATACATCAAATAACCAATATTCTTTGCAGTAAATAACTAGGTTGTTACAAGGTCCAACTCTTGCCTCGTTTGGGTTCCACAAGGCTGCAAGTGTAGAAGTATCCAAACTGACCTTGCTATTTTTTCCATGTTGCAAGTAAAATACAAATATTTCAGTAATAGACACTCCGAGGGATGTTACGGGGAGGTAGATCACTTTCAAAAATGTTATTATAATAATGGGCCTGAGCCACATTTCAAGTGAGAGGTGTGGAAGTCACCACTATATGCACACAGATAACAAAGTGTGGAGTTGGATGAACACAGTCGGCCAGGCAGCATCTTAGGAGCTCCTAAGACGCTGCTTGGCCTGCTGTGTTCATCCAGCTCCACATTTGTTATCTCGGATTCTCCAGCATCTACTGTTCCCATTATCTTTGATCACTATATGCACACAGTTGTATTTGTTGGCAAACTAAAACAAAATTTGGCCCCATTCAAATCAATTGAGCCCTAAAGAAGGCCACACACATTACTAAAGTACACAATTCCTTTCGCTGTAGATTGTCTCCCCAACTTGCGTACTTTGAGGAACAGTAATGTTTGTTTGTTATGAGCTTGCTGTTACTTGTAAACATGTATCAGTTTCACTTCTTGAGACTGAATTACACAAAAAAATTCACACAAAAGTAAATTTTGGTATCAGAGTCAAACAAGAGAAACAGATAAATTTACTTCACAGCTGTTTTTGACACATTAAACAGAGGTTTTAATTTCATACCAACCCTTTGTAACAAGTTTCATGTTTTTTTTAAAATTTCCTTGCTTGTTACATTTGAGGATTGTCATACTTGTGATAGTGCTGAACTAATTGCTTGTCAGGCATGGGATCGACTTGAAGAATTAAGGTCACTTGTTTCAGTGGAATGTACAGCAGTTTACGACTGACTATACTTGCACACTGAAGTTTGAATTTAGTGACTGTGGTCTTTGTGTCATGGCGAAAACATTTTTTCCTGACCCTAAAAGTATGTAGCACATTCCACAGATGTCCATAGCTCAGAGAGATTGCTATTCACTTTCTCACAAGAAACAGTGATATGTTTTTTTTCTCCAGCTAGTGAGAAACTCCCATCAGACTGGACAGTTTTTATTGCACCTCCTGCTGATCATAACCTCCCTTCACTGCCGCCCCACTCCCCAAATGTCTGTATTTGCATTCAGGACCAAATAAAAGTAGATAGAAGAATTGATAAAGTTGGTCTTTTTAGCTTTTTAACTTTTATTCCACCCATATATTTAACGACTCCTACGTTGTCTTGGAAATGACTCACCCCCCCCCACCCCTCCCTTATAGCAATCAGCGGAATACAGGCACATATGCCTTTGATTTGGGACAAAGATAAACACTTCCGGCATTTGCTCCTCCACGAAGATGGTCTGTCATTTTTTCCGTCTTCAAAAGTTTATGTTGGCCCGAAGACTACCACGGCTTGGTAGCATAGCTTTAATGTAAATTTGACATCCACTTTTCCTTCACTTGACTGCATGATTGACGGCACTTCCTCTCTCCCCACTTCTCCACATACTGTCTCCATTCCCTTTTCCCTTATCCGTCTTATTCATTTCTTGCACTTCCAGGTATTGATTTTAATTTCCTGTTTTTAATATGCTTACATCCAGTTACCACTGTAATGTCCTGGTTACTATTATTCACCGAATGATTCCTGTTCACAATAAACTGAGTTATTTAACTCATTTCCCCTCATCTACAACCTGCATCTCAGCAGAACCAGGCTGATGTATTTCTTTTAGATTGTTAATCTTGCAGACAAAGCTGACACGATTTGATAAATAGGTATGGATGTGGCAATGAGACAGAAGAAATATACAGCACAGGTAATGGAAAGGTCGGTAACAGTTTCCCGTTCCGAACACAATGGACAAAGAAAAATGAGAACAATAGCAGAAAAGTATAAAATAACTAGACCTCGCATGTAAACCAAGGTATGCTAAGCAACTGACATCTTAAATATTTAGTTTTCCCCATTTCTAAATTATGTTCTTTTCCTAAACGTCCGATTAAAAATTTAGCAACTCATTTGTTACACTTTTTAAAAAAAGTTTTCACTGCCACCTGAACACAGCATTGATTTTTTTAAAAAAGCTCCTTATATAAATTCTATTGGTTACCTCTTTCTCCAGGTTCGCTCTTTTCACTGGATGCTTGACTCCAAGGATGGCAGATTTCCCCATAACATTATCTTCTGTTCTGATAGAAATTCCGCCGCTTTCCCCAGAGCCTGTAGCTGGGTAACACAATCCAAGGACGGTTAGGGAGAAGGTACACAGCAAGGGTGAAATCCTAGCCATTTCCACCCTCTCCTGACCAAGTCTTTTCCTCATGTTGCTGTCAGACTTTTTCTCGAATCTGCTTGCTCCTCCTGCTTTGAAAGTTCAGTTGTTTTCATTCCCCTCCGCTCCCCCCACCCCGACCCTACCGCACTCAGTTGCCAGATGTGTCACTTTAAGCAGTCTAGGACAGCCCGAAAAAAAAGGTTTCACTTCCTTTCCCAGCTTCTGCTCCGCTTTTTCCTCCACCCCAGAGGTTCCTGTTAAACAACGTACAGCTGGACACTGTTTGGAATAAACTCCGTCAAAAGAGATTTAAATTGCAGGAAAATCCAGCAGTTCTCATTCAGCTTATCTCGATTTCATCAGGATACAGATTGAGTCTATTATTCAGCCCTGGATTCCTCCACAGATCCAGCTCTCCCTCACCTCTGGAGCAGCCCCGTCTCACAGTTTGCTGCCCAAACTCACCGCTAAGACTTCTGCAAACAAGTCAGTCCACAACAGCTTCGTGCCTGTACGTCTTCCAAATTTCCTCAGGTTATGCCATACAGGAACTTGCTGGATTAATGCAAAAAGGAGTTTGAAATTTAATGAATGAATAAATCAGTAGAAAGGAAGAATTTTCCGCATATACAAAGACTATTTTGTGAAAACTAGTAAACAAGAACCCTTCTGTAAGTTTGAGCATTCCCAGATTCTGCGTAACTATAATAATTTAGTCATAATTTTGCAACATCGAGATGAATGTAATTCAAGGAAAATCCCTTCGTAACTTGTATTTCTAATAATTATGGTTAAAATCTTTTGAGTAGGAAAGCTATATGTTAATTATTTATTATTGCAGCATTTCCCTGTGGCTGTCTACTGTTCTCTGTTACAGAAACATAGAAGATCGGAGCCGGTGGAGGCCATTCAGCCCTTTTGAGACTGCTCCATTTGTTAACATTGAATCTGGGCTCTAATAGGAAGCAATTAATAATTCTGAACTGAAGAAGTTACTTACAACCATAAGTTCATAGCTTTTTTTTAATTCATCTGTGGGCATTGCTGGTTGGCAACATTTATTGCCCATCCCGACTTGACCTTGAGAAGGTGGTAGTGAGCTGCCTTCTTGAACCATTGCAGTCCATATGCTGTAGGTTGACCAACAATGCCCTTACGGTGGGAATTCAAGGATTGTGACACTGTGACAATGAAGGCATGACGGTCTATTCCCAAAACAGAACGGCGAGTGGCTTGAAGGGGACTTTACAGATGGTGGTGTTCCCATGAGTCTGCTGCCTGTGTTCTTACAGTTGGAAGTGGTTAAGGGTGCTGTCTAAGGATCTCTGGTGAATCTCTGCAATGCACCTTCTAGATAGTACACACTGCTGTGACTCATGTCAGCGTTGAAGGGAGTTGATACTCATGGATGTGGTGCCAATAAAGTAGGCTGCTTAGTCCTGGATAGTGTCAACTATTTTGAGTATTTTTGGATTTGCACCCATCCAGGCAAGTGGGGAGTGTTCCATGACAATCCCAACTCGTGTCTTTAGATGGTGAACAGATTTTGGGGAGAGAGGAGGTGAGTTACTTGCCACGGTATTCCTCAGCTCTGGCTTGTTGTTGTAGACACTGTGTTTGTGTGGTGAGTCCAGTTGAGTTTCTGGTCAATGGTAACCCCCAGGATGTTGATAGTGGAGAATTCAGTGATGGGAACACAATTGAATGTCAAGGGGTGGGTAGTTGGATGGTCTGTTTTTGGAGATGATCATTGGTTGGCATTTATTTTGTGCAAATGTTACTTGTCACTTGTTGGCCCAAGCCTGTATATTATCCAGAACTTTTTGCATTTGAACATGGACTGTTTCAGTACTTGAGGATGGTGCTGAACATTACACAATCATCTGCAAACATCCCCACTACTGACATTGTGATCGATGGAAGGTCATTGATGAAGCAGCTGAAGATGATTGATCCAAGAAAATTATCCTGAGGAAGTCCTGTTGAGATGTTCTGGACCTGAGATGACTGACCTCCAACAACACAATTGTCTTCCTACTTGGCAGATAACCAGCAGAGAGTTTGCCAACTAATACCAATTGATTCCAGTTGCTCTAGGGCTTTTTGATGTCACACCCTATTGAATGTAGACTTGATATCAAGGGCTCTCTTCTCACCTCACCTCCGAAATCCAGCTCTTTTGTCCATGTTGGAACCACAACTGTAATAATGAGGCCAGGAGCTAAGCGGTCCTAGTGGAACCCAAACTGGGTATCAGTTAGCAGGTTATTGCTGAAGTGGTGTTGTTTGATGACACCTTTCATCAGTTTACTGCTGATTGAGAACAGACTGAGGGGGTGATAATTGACTGAGTTGGATTTGTCCTGCTGTTTGTGAACAGGACATACCTGAGAAATTTTCCACATTGTAAATGCCAGTTTTGTAACTGTACTAGAAGGGCTTGGCTCGCGGAGCAGCAAGTTCTAGAGCACAAGTCTTCAATATTGTTGCTGGAATGTTGTCAGGGCCCATAGCCTTTGCTGTATCCAGTGCCTCCATTTGTTTCTTGATATCACAAAGGGTGAATCAAGTTGGCTGATGACTGGTACCTGTGATACTGGGGACCATTGGAGGAGGCCGAGATGAATCATCCACTTGGCACTTCTGGCTTAGGATTGCTGCAAATGCTTCAACCTTATCTTTTGCTGGTGTTTTGGGCTCTTCCATCAGTGAGAATGGGGATATTTATGGAGTCTTCTCCTCCTGTGAGTTGTTTAATTATCCACCACAATTCACGACTGGATGTGGAGGACTGCAGAGTTTAAATCCAATCTGTTGGATGTGGGTTGGCTTAGCCCTGCCTATCACTCGCTGCATATGCTGTTTAGCATGCAAGTGGTCCTATTTGTTAGCTTCACCAGGACAGCACCTTTTTAGGTATGCCTGGTTTTGCTCCTGGCATGCTCTTCTGCACTGTCCATTGAACCAGGGTGGATCCATTGGCTTGTTGGTATTGGTTGCATGGGGGATATGCTGGGCCACAAGGTTGCAGATTGTTTGGAGTACAGTGCCTCATGGACGCCCAATCTTGAGTTGCTAGATCTGTTCAAGGACCGTTCAATTTTGAAACACAACACAAAGGTGGAAAATCTCAAAGTGAAGGTGGCACTTTGTATCCATGAGGACTGTGCAGTGTCATTCTTACTGATACTGCCCTGGGCAGATGCATCTCAGCTCGCAGATTGGTAATGTTGAGGTCAAGTATGTTTTTCTCTCTGGTTGGTTCCCTCGCCACCTGCTACAGCCTAGTACCTGTGTCCTTTAGGACCCGATCAGCTCAATCAGTAGCACTGCTGAGCTACTCCTGGTGATGGACATTTAAATCCCCCACCCAGAGTACATTTGGCACACATGCCTTGCTTCCTCCAAGTGGTTTAAATGCAAAGTTAGTTAGTTTATACTTTCTGCTCTTGCTCTCACTAGTTGTTGCTCACCTTTCCATTACCTGTGCTCTATATTTCTTCTCCCCCAGTGCCTCATTTATTATCAGATCATGCCAGTTTTACCTGCAAGATTAACAATTTAAAAGAAATTCATCTAGCCAGCCTGGTTCTGCCAAGATGCAAGTTGTAGATGAGAGAAGATGAGTTAAATAATCCAGTTCATATGGAGGAATACTGATTCATCAGCTGAGGGAAAACAGTATGTGATAATCAGCGATAGTGGGGACTGCCGATGCTGGAGAATCTGAGATAACAAGGTGTAGAGCTGGGTGAACACAGCAGACCAAGCAGCATCAGAGGAGCAGGAAAGTTAATGTTACGGGTCGAGACCCTTCTTCAGAAATGGGGGAGGGGAAGGGGATTCTGAAATAAATAGGGAGAGAGGTAGAGGCGGATAGAAGACTGATAATGGAGAATATAGGTGGAGAGGAGACAGACAGGTCGAAGAGGCGGAGGGAGAGCCAATGAAGGTGAATGTAGGTGGGGAGTTAGGGAAAGGATAGGTCAGCCCAGGGAGGACGGACACGTCAAGGAGGCGGGATGAGGCTAGTAGATAGGAGTTGGTGGTGGGGCTTGAGGGAGGAATGGTTAGGGAAGTGGGGATGAGCTGGACTGGTTTTGGGATGCGGTCGGGGGAGGGGAGATTTTGAAGCTTGTGAAGTCCACATTGATACCATTGGGCTGCAGGGTTCCCAAGCGGAATATGAGATGCTGTTCCTGCAACTTTTGGGTGGCATCATTGTGGCACTGCAGGAGGCCCGGGATGGACAAGTCGCCCAAGGAGTGGGAGGGGGAGTTGTTGGGAGGGTGTACCACTTGCACTCTCCTCCGACACTTCCACCATCTGCAATCTAACCCCACCAGCAAAGACATTTTTCCCTCCCCACCCTTGTCTGCTTTCTGGAGGGACCACTCTCTCCGTGACTTCCTTGTCCGCTTCACACTCCCCTCCAGCACCACCACACCCGGCACTTTTCCCTGCAACTGCAGGAAGTATTACACCTGCCCCTACACCTGCCCCCTCATCCCGATCCCAGGCCCTAAGAAGACCTTCCACATCAAACAGATGTTCACCTGCACATCTGCTAATGTGGTATATTGTATCCGCTGTTCCCATTGTGGCCTCCTCTGCATCAGGGAAACCAAGCGGAGGCTTGAGGACCGCTTTGTGGAACATCTACGCTTGGTTTGCAACAAACAACTACACTTCCCATCACGAACCATTTCAACTCCCCTGCCCAGTCCTTGGACGACATGTCTATCCTGGGCCTCCTGCAGTGCCACAACGATGCCACCCGAAGGTTGCAGGAACAGTAACTCATATTCCGCTTGGGATCCCTGTAGCCTAAGGGTATCAAAGTGGATTTCACAAGCTTCAAAATCTCCCCTCCACCGACTGCATCCCAAAACCAGCCCAGCTCGTCCCCACCTCCCTAACCATTCCTCCCACCCCAAGCCCCACACCCATCTCCTACCCACTAACGTCATCCCACCTCCTTGACCTGCCCGTCCTCGCTGGACCGACCTATTCCCTCCCTAATTTCCCACCTACACTCACCTTTACTGGCTCCATCCCTGCCGCTTTAACTTGTCTGTCTCCTCTCCACCTATCTTCTCCTTTATCCATCTTATATCTGCCTCTCCCTCTCTCCCTATTTATTTCAGAACCACTTTCCCCTCCCCTAATTCTGAGGAAGGGTCTCGACCCGAAACGCCAGCTTTCCTGCTCCTTTGATGCTGCTTGGCCTCCTGTGTTCACCCAGCTCTACACCTTGTTATCTGTGATGATCAGCAGGAGCTTTCCTTGCCCATGTTTAACCTGAAGCCATGGAGACCTAATGGGGTCCAGACTCAATGTTGAGGACTCGCCGGGCAACTTCCTCTCGATTATGTACCACATTGCCACCACCCCTGCTGGGCCTATCCTGCTGGTGGGACAGGACTTACCCAGGGATGGTAATTGTGGTGTCTGGGACATTGTCTGCATGGTATGATTCTGTGAGTATGATTGTATCAGGATGTTGCTTGACTGGTCTGTATGAAATCTCTTCCAATTTTGGCACTAACCCTCAAATATTAGTGAGGAAGACTCTGCAAGGTCAACAGAGCTGTTTCTGCTATTGCCTTTTCTGCTGCCCAGGTCAATGCCAAGAGATCAGTCTGGTTTCATTTCTCTGTTGAGGCTTCATAGTGACTGATACAACTGAGTGGCTTGCTAGGCCATTTCAAAGGGCAGCTGAGAGTCAACCATACTGCTGTGGGTCCGGTGTCACATGTCAGCCACATTAGGCGAGGATGCAGATTTCTATCCCTAAAGGGCATTAGTGAGTCAGATGGGTTTTTCTGTCAATCAGCATCATGGTCATCAACAGATTTTTAATTCTAGATTCTTTTCATTGGATTCAAATTCCACCATCTACTGTGGCAAGATTCAGAACCCCATCCACAACATTAGTTTCTGGATAATTATCTGTCAATGTTACTGCTGCGCCATTGCCTCCCCATATAATACACACACAATATGTAATATAAATATGTGCGGGAGTAGGTCATTCTGCCCATCAAACCTGGTCCACCATTCAGTACGATCATGTTCATTCTGAATGTGGCATTAATTCTACTTTCTTCCCTATCTCTGATCACCGTCTATCACCAAGTACATCAAAATCTGTTTAACACACTCTTGAATGTATTCAATGATCCAGCCTCCACTGCTTCCTGTGAAACAAAATTTCAAAGACTGACAACCTTATAATGGGAGAAATCCCTCCATATGTCAGTTTTAAGTGGGAGACCATTTAATTTTATCTACTTTGTCAAATCCTCTTTGAATCTGACATGTTTCCATAAGATCACAAGTCATTTTTGACTGAGTAGGCCCCACCTGCTGAACCCTTCCTCATAAAACAATCCCTTCATCGCAGGAATCAGTAACCTTTCTTGAACTGCTTCCAAAGCTAATATTTCCTTTCTTAGTTAAGGAAACCAAGAACATATGGAGCAGTCCAGATGCAATGTCAACAAGATCCCGGTAGAGTTGCAGCAAATGTTCCTGACTTCTACAAAAACAGAAATTGCTGGTAAAATTTCATGGGTCTGGCAGCATCTGGAGTGAAAGGAGAGTTAACATTTTGATAAAGAAAGTTCTGATGAGGAGTCACTGGATCTGAAATGCCAACTCTGTTTCTCTCAACAGATGCTGCTGTGCCATTCTGAGATTTCAGTTTTTGTTTCAGATCTCCAGCATCCACAGTTCTTTGTTTTATTTCATTCCCGACTTTCATATTCCATCAACTTGCAATTAAGGCTAATGTTCAACTTGTCTTCCTAATTATTTGCTGTATGTACATGTTAAATGTATGAATCATGTGCAAGGATACTCATTTGCAAATTCACTGCATCCGCCTCACAACTTGCTTCTAGCCTACATTTGTAACATCAAAAAGTTGTCAATAATGCAGTAAGTCCCTTCATCCAAGTCATTAGTTTATGGTAAATAGATGGGGGCTCAATATAATCAAAGGTATTTAAGTGGTGTTGCTGACAAAGAAAGGACAAGGAACTTTAGTTAGGAGGAAAGATTGGAAAATTTGGGACTCTTTTCCTTGCAGAGGAGGAAGCTAAGAGGAAATTTAATGGAAGTTGCCAAAGTCATGAGGGGTTTGGACAAAACCGATATGGAGAATCTGTTACCTTTCTGAAATGTATTGAGAACCAGAGGGCACAGTTGTAACATATTTTGCAAGTGAAGCAAAAGTGAGGTGCAAACACAATGAGTGGTTCAGGTCTGGAAGGCACTCCCTGGAAATGTGGTGAGGCAGGTCTAATTGAGGCATTAAAGGGTTGTTGGATGATTATTTAAATAGAAACAGTCATGGGGCAAAGGCAGGAAATCAGCACTCAGTTAAAACCCTCACAGAGCTGGTGAGCAGAATGGCCTCCTTAAAATCTTTGTGATTCTGTAATGTATTATGTGTATACCACAAACAGTTATGAATAAGATCATTTATGCTACAACAATTTCATTACTTTATGCTCCAGGTCTTAAGAATGTTGTTTGCACATTTTACTCCATTGACAGACTTTACAACAATTCAGAACCTAATACATGTTTCCATCTCAAACAACTTCCCAGCAGGATAACAAAGCGTGAAGTTGGATGAACACAGCAGGCCAAGCAGCATCTCAGGAGCACAAAAGCTGATGTTTCGGGCCTAGACCCTTCAACAGAGACCCTCTGCTTTTGTGGTCCTGAGATGCTGCTTGGCCTGCTGTGTTCATCCAGCCTCACACTTTGTTATCTTGGATTCTCCAGCATCTGCAGTTCCCATTATCTCTGATCTCAACTTCCCAGCAGAGACTGATTGCATCCAAAAAATTCTCCCCTTTAAGTGTTCTGGATAATTCTCAATGAACACTGGGTATCTTCCTCTTGCTAGGAATTATGGGTATTGTATTTTATCTTTAATAGACAAATCCATATTTTTAACTTAGAATTCCAACAATCCAAATCTGGACCAGACAACGTTTAAATTCGTCGGTTTTAATGTCACAGTTTCATCGCACCACACTTACAATGGTGTCAGTAACTTCTTGCAGCAGCGTGAGATGTAAAATGTAAGAGTTCCCAACCTGCCCTCTTCCTTGCACCACCACAAACAGTTGGAAAAAAAGATTTTACATTTGCACCTTGTTAATTGTTTCTTTAGAAATTCTGTTCCTTAGGACCCCCCATTTCACATCCTTGGGTGTAAGTTTATCATTTGAGGTAATGAAAAATATGTGCAGAAAACGTAGGTAATTCAGGTCAAGTTAGCCAGTCTCTTTTACAGAATTGAGTAAAACTCTAGACTGCCCTTCCTGCCTACAAACCTCTAATTCCTGTGGATTAATCTTATGTTGCCATTTCAAGTTGAAAATTCCATGGCAGCATATCTCTGGAATAGCATTAGTCAGTGTTTTAATGGGAATTCAAAAATTAAATAACACTGATCAATAAAGAATGAAAAGCAATTTTTTTAAAAAAAGGTTCAGGACATCTCAAAGCAGTTTGCAGAAAATTAAATTCATTCTAAGTGTAACCATGCTACAGTGAAAGAAATTGTGGTAGCCAATTAATGCACAGCTCTGACATAAAGTTTTATTGCTTTATTGATAAATACTGATTGGGACACCAGGAAAGCTGCCCCATCCTTCATATAATAGACCTCAAATGGTAAAATTGCTTTTGGAGCTCATGTAAAGAATGATGGCTACAAAATTTGATTTTGTAGCACCACTAGTTTCAGAGTAACAGGAGTTAGATGATGACAGGAATGAAGTATTTGTGACAGTGCAGCACTCCTTTAACATGACTGAACTTTCTGAAGTAGTGCTTGAACCAAACACCTTTGGGCTCAGGCAGAAATGCCACCTCTAAGGCAAGGTTTTAATTGATGTAGCCATCCTGTTACCAGTTGAGACTCTGAATGGCTGGCTGGAGTATTTTTCTGTTTCGAGGTGGTTTTCTCTTTCAAAATCATTTGAATAAAAACTCTTAAGAAAATTTCGCAAGTATTGATCTGCTGAAGATTTAACATTCCGTCTTTGTTATAAAACAATGGTTGTTTGTAGTTCCTCATCTGATGATGGGCTGTGGAGCTGATGTCTGTCAATGTCAGGGTGAGTGCACATACTTCATTCACTGATTCACTCCCTGTAGCTGTTTTGCTCAGCCTGCGTTAAATGACACTAATTAGCATGGAGTGTGATAAGCCCAGAACATCACATACACAAGCCTGGCCATGATATAAAAGAACGAGAGTATACTGATTATATGTTTAAACTGTCAGATGGTCTGGGGAGCTTGAGACAGCGGCCTGGAAAATCCTAGTCTTTGTCTGCAGCTTAAGTACAACAGAGCAGAATATTCCTCAAAGGCTGCAACCATCCTAATACCAAGGTTAGAAACAGTTGTAGAGTCGAGGGGGGCTTTGGACACCTATAGAAATGAGCCAGTTTGAGCTACTTTACTCTTTCTGACAAAGACCAGAAGCCTCTTGAGTGCCCAACTAAAGCCTGGAATCTTTTTTAGTAGTCAACATCTGTACTTCAAGTAGGAGAAAAACAGTCCAAACAGACATTTATGAAAGAAAAGCTTCCACTACATTAATGCAAGCACTTGAACTCTGCAGGACAAGAAAAATCCCAATAAGGCTGCACCACATTCCCTATGAATGAATTTTAGCCTGAGTGATCAAATAGATATAAAACATGTAACATAGAATAGATCAGCACAGTACAGGCCCTTTGGCCCATGATGTTGTGTCAAATTATTATCCTACTCTAGGATCAAACACTCCTGCATGCCATACATTTTACTATCATCTATGTGCCTATCCAAAAGTCTCTTGAGTGTCCCTAATGTATCTGACCCCACTACCACTGCCGGCAACAAATTCCACATGCCCACTATTCTCTGTATAAAGAACCTACCTCTGACATCTCCCCTATGCTTTCCTTCAATCACTTTAAAATTATGCCCCCTTGTAACAGTAATTTCCACCCTGGGAAAAAGACTCTGGCTGCCCACTCTACTATGCCTCTCATCATTTTGTACACCTGTCAAGTCACATCTCATCCTTCTTTACTCCAGTGAGAAAAGCCCTATCTCCCTCAGCCTTTCCTCAAAAAACCTGCTCTCTAGTCCAGGCAGCATCCTGGTAAATCTCCTCTGCACCCACTCTGAAGCTTTTACTTCCTTCCTATAAGGTGACCAGAACTGAACACAATATTCCAAATGTGGTCTAACCAGGATTTATAGAGCTGCAGCATAACCTCATGGCTCTTAAACTCAATTCCCCTGCCAATGAAAGCCAACAGACCAGACGCCTTCTTTACAACCCTATCAACTTGGGTAGCAACTTTGAGGGAGCTATGGACGTGGTTCCTAAGATCCATCTGTTCCTCCACACTGCCAAGAATTCTACCATTAACCCAATATTCTGTCTTCAAATTCAACCTTCCAAAATGAATCACTTCACACTTTTCTGGGTTGAATTCCACCTGCTATTTCTTTGCCCAGCTCTGCATCCTGTCAAGGTCCCGTTGCAACCTACAACAGCCCTCCATGCTATCCACAACTCTATCAAACTTTGTGCCATGAGCCCAACCTTTGTGTAATCGACATATATGTTTCTACTGACTCATGCAAGTAATGATGTTTTTCGTCTCTCATCAATGCATGTTAACCTGCAAAAGTTATTAATTTTGTTCAATCTATCCTTTAAAAACTGTGGTGATGTTTCAAAAATTCCTTGACGTCGGTAAGTTTAGAGTTCCAAATTCAGGTAGGTATGTCCCCTCATGCAGAAATCTGTGCTTGCTCCTCTGATCTCAGTAAAAATCATAAAGTGTCTCTTTTTTAATCTTTTGCTAATGCCTTCCATACATTTTTTTTTGGCTGGGAATATAAGCATGGAATCCCTTCAATGTGGATGCTGGCCATTTGGCCTATCAAGTCTACAGTGACGCTCTGAAGAGCATTCCACCCAGATACATCCCCCTACCCTATCCCTGTTACCCAGCATCTCCAATAGCTAATCTGCCTATTCTGCACATCCATGGAAACTGCGGGCAATTTAGTTTGGCTAATCCACCTAACCTGCATACCTTTGGGCTGTGGGAGGAAACTGGAGCACCAGGTGGAAACCCATGCAGACATGGGGAAAATGTGCAAACTCGACATATGAGCAGTTGCCTGAGGGTGGAATTGAACCTTGGTCATTGGCACTGTGAGGTAACAGTGTTAGCCACCATGCCACCCCATCATAGATGAAGTATTAATTATTTCAGTTCATACGTCTGCACCGAAGATGGGTCTAGGCCCGAAAAGTCAGCCTTCCTGCTCTGTTGCTGCTTGGCCTGCTGTGTTCATCCAACTCCACACCTTGTTACCTCTGTTAAATCTAACATGCCTGTTTCTTAGAAATGGTCATTTTGCCTAATAATTGGAGATCTATTTATCCAGTTTCAGATCAGTGCCTACAGCGGCATTGCCATACCTGTTGTAGCAATATTACTTTGCTCTACAGATCTGAAAACAAATCAAGAAACCTGGTCGGTTTAATGCTTTGAACTCAATGTTCAACAGTTTTAATTCATCGTAAAAATACTTTTTAGTTCTTGTTTGGACCAAATCGCAGGAGTGATAAGAGATAAGGGAGACTAAAGGCTTTGCTCACAAGTTCCTATCATACTGTACTTGTCCAGGGAGAAGGGATTTCACGAAAAGTCTTACTTGAAATAAAATTCTGGCACTACACAGTTCAAAGTTTTAAAAGTTATGCTCATGATAAGTATTTCAGAAACATTGTGTGGACTGGTATTGGAGCCTAAATGATGTGGTGAGAAGTGTGGCAGAGTCACATGAAGAGCCCACTGAGCCCAATATTGACATCAGGAGAGCTCACTGTTTAGGGAATAGCAAGTTACATATTAAGGGGATTATTGTTTTGAACACCTTTATTAAATGCAAATCTACCTCATGGATATGCAGCTTCCTATGCTACTACCTACAGTGAACAAGCTTGAAATCAAAAATACGTGATAAGCAAGATAATGTCTATAATCACACATAGAGTGGATCAAGTAAGTGTCACAACCTGTGAGGGAGGGGGTTTGCAACACCACTGATGTGAGGCCCTTTAGAAGGAAACAATGTTACATGCAAACCCATGCACTGAACAGTACACAGACTTGTGAGCCCCCTGACCCTTGGGATTCTAATGCATTTACTCCTTTATGTGCTCTACACCTCTTTGTTCTACACATCATTAACCACTTCATTCACAGCAACACTTTTTCACAAAGAGACCAGGAAAAGATTAGTGGCAGCAATGTGCCAATAGAACCCAGCCAGCCTTTATACACAGCAGGCCAAGCAGCATCTCAGGAGCACAAAAGCTGATGTTTCGGGCCTAGACCCTTCATCAGAGGGTCTAGGCCCGAAACGTCAGCTTTTGTGCTCCTGAGATGCTGCTTGGCCTGCTGTGTTCATCCAGCTCCACACTTTGTCATCTTGGATTCTCTAGCATCTGCAGTTCCCATTATTCCTCAGCCTTTATACACGCTTTGTTCCTCTTGCTCCCACATGCTGCAGCAGACTGTCAATGTGGACATTGATCCATGAAGCTAGGCACCATGCTGACATGCTGACATGGTTACATTCGGTGCTGAATGACAATTCAGACAAGCAGATGTATGGGAAAACCAATCGCATTCATACATGTGTGATCATTTATATACAGTGCACTGCTATCAAAGTATCCTCACAGGTATCTTTCATCCCACCATGTCTTAATGTTGTCCCAGGTTGTGGCAGTTGGGTTGGAAGGTACCTGCTTAGCAGTGGAGTTCATTGGTCTTAAAATTTTCATAGGATGAACCCAGGGGCATTTTGTCTGAAGAGACTAATGCACAATGGGTCAACGCATTAGAGGCCAGGGTAGCCTTGGAGGGTTCAGCCATCTCTGATGTGTCCTGAGAGAAGACTTTACAAGGGTTGTGTATGGTTCCTTTTCCAGCTGGGTGCCACTTGGCACTGTCCTGTATCCCACTGAAGAAGTGTCCTGTGGCCCTGTCACTGTGGCTTCAATCATAAGGACCAATGGCTGGCCGATGGAGTGCAGATGTATGAACCTCTCCAACAGGGCCTGAGAGGGCTGACCCCGGCCCTGTGTGGCAGCCACCAACCTGTCCAAGGAAGCAGCCAGCTTCTGGACAATGAGGGTCATTATCTCCATATATTTGTCTGCTCTTGCACCTTCCTGTGCATGTGGATAAAGTCCCTGATTGCCAACAACACAGGCCCTCTCCTGCCTGGGGCTCAGAAGATTTTCAGACTCCCACAGACTTTCAAGTGCCAGTGACCTGGGGCATTTCTTCCTTGGCCAGCTGTGGATTGTTATAATGAGGTGCTCACCAGATGGTGCTCCCAAACTTTCCAAACCTGACATTCCCACTGAGTGGTCAGTATCTAAGTGATTGGGGGTAATGATAGGCAGCCTTGCTGATGCTTTCTCTGAGGCTTCAGAACTCTTCATTAGAACTGGAGGTGGTAGTTTCTAGTAGAGTAGTCCATTTCTCTGCAGGGCCTGGAAGACATCCTACTGGTATCCAGAAGGCAGGTGAGAGAGAGAAGGCATCATGGCCAGTGATTAGAAGTGATGTCCAATGAATCAGATTGACAGTGGGGATGGTGGGAGAGTTGCAGTGGATCAAAGAGTGATACTTATTTAGCTGGCAGAACATGGAACCCTCAATGCCCCTCCAGGAGCAGTTGCTGCCTTTTCCTGTGAAGGACTGGGATGAGAAGCTTGATATCAAAGAACCCCTCCATCCATCTGGGCTTTTTCTCCTCTATTGTGGGCTGACTTCTCATGAAATGTGAGAAAAGGAGGGACTGTGTGAGGTGAAGGTGGTGTTACAGCTGTACATGGTGGATATGTGGTGAGATGTCCCAGACAAGTGAGTAGGCAGGTCAAAGGCCATGCCAAGATAATGGTGTGGGAGGTTGTGGGCAATGAAGGTGGCTGAGGGAAGATGTCGCAGGTTACGGTGAGAGTGGCAGAGCCTTGGGTGAGAAGTGTGTGTGGTGGTGGAGAGAGAGTGAGTCAGACGTAGCAGAGTGGAGGGTGTGGCACTTACACTGGCAGACCAGAGAAGGTCACTGACCTCCTGGTGACAATGCTGGCCCATTCCTCTGGAGCGTGGAGACTGCACTTACTGGGTGGTGACCTTGGACCAGGTTGCCAGGCTCTGGTGGCATGGCCTTCTCTGCTGGCCCTCTGGGAGGATGACAGCTTTCCTCTGCACCACCCTGTCCAACAGGACCTCCCTGAGCCTGAGTTAGCGAAACGCAGCCCCATCGCCGTCTTCTCCAATCGGTGATAGAACAGTCATTCTGAATATGTTGGATAACAGGAAAATACAAGTGTATGTACTGGCATGCAATTGCCATTTAAATATAACATTGGTTGTTCAGCTTTACTTGGCTGTGGCATGAGGCCAAGTAACTTCTGCTCTGACTGTCTCTTCACACATTCAGCAAAGGACAATTCAGCATCCTTCTGAGTGCATATGGCACAGCCAGAAAACCACATTGAATAATATTTGCTGGAATTTAAGTGTTGAAAAGTGGAACATTACGGCAGAGAGATGGTTCTGGGATAATGTGGGCAGGACAGACATGATGACAGACATGATGGGGAGCGTGCGTGGGAGCTTGGGGGTGGGGGGACAGTTTATGGGGAACGAGGTTAACTGCAAAGCCAGGGAATCATGTCTCCAGAAGTGAAAGATTGATCAAAGTCAGCAAATGCATCTTCATATGACATTTTCTTCCCATCATAGCACGAAAGCACCATTTTGTTCAATGCATGCTGCATACCATCCCTCACCTGGAATCACTTCCTGGAGCTCAGGATTCATGCTTAACACCTAATTCCTCAGGATCACTCACATGTACCACTGCTACCAATCACAAACACATCTTTTCATGCTCCTACATAGCCCCCAGCTATTCATCTATAGCAAGCATATCATCCAAATGCTGGTAAATGGCCTCTGGTATTAACAAGGTGGTGGACTATAGGAAGGTGCAAAACAGAAGGGATCAGGAACAAGGACATCTGCATCTCCTTAGCCCTATGGAGGAGATGGTCCTTAACATCATAGGGCAGTATGAATAGAATCTGTGACAGCCTCTGTGCTTAAGAACATTAAGAACATTGGTATGTTCCTGATCTTCATTATTTCTGGAATTTCTTGCTGATGCAGTAGTTTGCCTTGTACAGTCAATCACCAGTTTCCCTAATGCTTCACCAAAAATTACTTTGTAATCGTTACAGTTCCAAACGCAAACAGAGAAAGTCTTTGTGCAGGTTTAAGGTCAATGAATGGGTGGTGCACTTTGTTCACTACTGACTGCAAAATCTGGATACTCTTTTTGTCTTAGTGCTGTTTAATTCCTCAGAATTTGTTTCCAAAGTAAACAACATAGCAGTTTATGATCAGAGAAAATGGGAACTGCAGATGCTGGAGAATCCAAGATAACAAAGTGTGAAGCTGGATGAACACAGCAGGTCCAGCAGCATCTCAGGAGCACAAAAGCTGACGTTTCGGGCCTAGACCCTTCATCAGAGAGCCTGGGTCTGGGCCCAAAATGTCAGCTTTTGTGCTCCTGAGAAACTGCTTGGCCTGCTGTGCTCATCCAGCTTCACACTTTATTATCTGAATATAGCAGTTTATGTTATTTTTCAAAGTTTTGAGAGTCCACGCTAGTTGGGGAACCTAAAAATGCTCCAAACACAAATATCATTGGTAAAATGGTTCCTAGTTCAACCTGAGCATGCTAATCCAGAGCTAGGTGCATGTAAGGTTCGGAATCTGATCAAAGAACTTGCATACAGTAATTAAGTCTTGAGTAGGGCATGGGCCAAAATAATTGCTGGAGAGCTTTAATTGCAATTGCAAACAACACTCATGTATTTAGTACAAAATATGGAACAGTTTGTTATTTTTAATCGACCTTGCATCCATATTTATAGAATATTCCACTTCTTAAAACAAAATGAACATATGGAAAATAAAAGATACTTACATTTATAAACTACCTTTAATGACCGCAGAATGTTATAAACTGCTTTACAGCCAATTAAGTTTTTTAAAATATTTAATCACAGTATGTGGGCACCAACAATTAGAGCTGTATTTGTTGCCAATTTGGAGCTCAGACCTTGTTCTACAAGTGAAACACAGAAGCCAATTTCCAAACAGCAATATTGGACAAACAGCAACATGATAATCTGTTTTTTCCAATGTTGATTGCAAGGTAAGAGCTTTTTAAGACACATTCAAGAACAACCCTATCAGTTCTATTTCCTATTGAGCTCGTGGCTTTGAAGGTTTTATTTCCAATTTAAAGGACAGAACTGACCTCAGTTTCACAACTTATCAAAAAGAAAGCACCTCCAACAGTGCAGCACCACCTCAGTCCTCACCTTTTTGTCCACAACAGAGTCTTCACCTTTGAGCCACAGTTGAATTATGAGAAAATGACAATTAATTGTCTAGCGGTTTCTGATGTTAGTTGTTTAAAAAGTCATTTCTGCATAAAATGTAACTGTAGCTTTTGAAGGTAGACTCCAAAAACACATGAATGTAGTGGTGAGATAGTGGTGTCATGGCAATATCATTGGACGAGTAAAGCAAAGGGTCAGATTATTGCTCTGGCAGATACAGGCTCAAATCCCACCATGCTGTTAGTGGAATTTGAATTTAATTAATTAATACATCTGAATTTGTAAACAAAGGTCAGCCATGTAAAAAACCCATCTGCTTCATGATATCCTTTAGAGAGGAAATCTGAATTGTATCTCTTGACCCTCAGCAATATGGCTGAATCTTAATTGCCCTCAGAAATGGACTGGCAAGCTATTCAGTGCAAGGGAAATCGGGATAGGAATTAAAAATGCTAACATTTCAAAAAATAACAAATACAGTCATAACCCATCTTTGATAATGGGAACTGCAGATGCTGGAGATTCCAAGATAATAAAATGTGAGGCTGGATGAACACAGCAGGCCAAGCAGCATCTCAGGAGCACAAAAGCTGACGTTTCGGGCCCAGACCCTTCATCAGAGAGGGGGATGGGGGGAGGGAACTGGAATAAATAGGGAGAGAGGGGGAGGCGGACCGAAGATGGAGAGTAAAGAAGATAGGTGGAGAGGGTGTAGGTGGGGAGGTAGGGAGGGGATAGGTCAGTCCAGGGAAGACGGACAGGTCAAGGAGGTGGGATGAGGTTAGTAGGTAGCTGGGGGTGCGGCTTGGGGTGGGAGGAAGGGATGGGTGAGAGGAAGAACCGTTTAGGGAGGCAGAGACAGGTTGGACTGGTTTTGGGATGCAGTGGGTGGGGGGGAAGAGCTGGGCTGGTTGTGTGGTGCAGTGGGGGGAGGGGATGAACTGGGCTGGTTTAGGGATGCAGTAGGGGAAGGGGAGATTTTGAAAGTGGTGTAGTCCACATTGATACCATATGGCTGCAGGGTTCCCAGGCGGAATATGAGTTGCTGTTCCTGCAACCTTCGGGTGGCATCATTGTGGCAGTGCAGGAGGCCCATGATGGACATGTCATCAAGAGAATGGGAGGGGGAGTGGAAATGGTTTGCGACTGGGAGGTGCAGTTGTTTGTTGCGAACTGAGCGGAGGTGTCCATCTTTGATTCCTTTTTACTTAAGTCAGGCAATACCTTACTTCTAGCAGTTGCTGTTTTGAAGTGATGGAAAAACTTACTGAATTTGAACCCTAATTTAAATTAGTATGAATTGAATCCCTTTTGCACTAACACATGCTAGTGGGTGAATAACATGTTTTTGCTTTTGAATTATGTGCCAAATTACTTTGGATGTGAAATATCAGAAGACACAGAATTGTACTTTTCTTATAAACAAGCAAAACCCTAATCAAAAGGATTGCGTAGCAAAGTTTCTGACCCCCATGCTATTTAAATCACTTGGGGTAATACAGTGTGTCAAAGTTTGCATTATTTTATAAATTCTAAATTATACATTTCCTCCAACAGAATAGGTAATATATAATGCAATATTGATAACAACATGCTCATCTGCTTGTATTGAATCATTCTGTTTCTGCAGCTTCTATTAAAGAAGGAACATCTCAGTGAAACAATCTGACACTGGAATCTTACATGGGTGCATTAACATGCCTATTATCACATAACGTAACTTTTCAACTTAGAAGCCAATGCATCTCCCTAACCCGAATATCTTTGAACAAATGATAAGTTACTAAATCAAGCCTTTCATGTTAACAAAATCAGATGTAAAGTGATAAAATGTAATGCATGTAGTATAGAATTTGATTTATGCAAAAATTGAAAGGAAGCTGCAAATAATATAAGTAATAAATCATTATTCATACAGGATGCAATGTGATCTTAATAAAAAGTTCAAAGATAAAAGGATCTCCTTGTTTCTGTTGAACTGGCAGCATGTCCTGAATTTAACAGAGCTGAAACGATGCCTGAATGAATTAACTCAGTGACTGAAGGATTTGAGGTTCAATCTGTACTGTACTGAGTACTGTTTGTTGTCAGACTTTTACTGTTCTCACTGTTTAATATACTCTTTTGAAAGAGTATATCTATTTTTAGCTTGGCTGGCGCAAGCTGGATGTAGATTCCAGCCTATGGATTTCTCAAGGCTGTTGGTGATTCACTGCACGTTTGGGTAAATGATTCCAGAAAAGGAACAAAATAGGAAAAAATCTTACATCTAGAACTGTTTACGAGCAGGTGAGAAGCAGTATGATTTAAAATCTCAACTCCAGAACCTATAGTTTGGACATTTTGCATTAACTCTATTGGAAGGAGCCATGAAATTATTTCCATGTGTAATTAAGGGGCCAATTGCCTGTTTCAGCACCCTCTTGCAAATTTGGTTTGCCCAAGGCACCCAGTCAACACTGGAGCTGTCTATTGGAAAGCTAAAACTAAGAGAGAGGGAATTATATCGACATAAAACAATTGTACTTAGCTTAATCCTTTCTGCCCCTCACGCTGAAATCTCTAACCGTACTTTTGACTCCAACCTACATGGTAGTAGAGCTAGCAACACAGCAGATGCCAGCAATCCTCCTTACAGTCTGTCTTCCATCCCTAGCTCTTCCGAATTGCCAACAATATTTCAGGCACACATTATCTTTTTACCCCCACAATGACTGTACATGGGGTCCAGCTGTTCCATTTTTGACAATCTTACCCAGTTACTTTTTAAAATTACTTACAGTTGAACATTAGTTCAAGGACCACAGTTTCACTTTCTATGTAATAATAATGTCTGAAACATAAAAGACTTATCTGGTTAGGCTCTTCATTTCAGTGCAGGCTGCTAGTCCTGTGCAGTTGGTATGCCTGGCACCTCATTTAAATTACCTCATTTGACTTCCTCCCCGATTTGGGCAGGAAAGGGTAGTCTAGAGGCTGTTCAGCGACTGCAAGTGGTGGCAAATTTTGCTAGTGGGTGGTCTCTGCGAGAATCTTGTATTTGGCTAGGGAGGAAGCCTACAGCTGAGGAAGCATAAGTAGAAATGTGTTCTTCCTGCGCGAAGAGCCACAAGGTAAATTTTTTCGTAAAAACACAGTTAATATAACTATTTTATTTGGGTCTGTTCTACAGCTTTCCTATTGTATTTTCTTGCCTCGGTTATCCAGGGAGCTGAGATACAATTGTTGTTGCATTGTGTTTGCCACCCTCGAGCCCTGACCCTCATTTAGAAAGATGCCACCAACATTGGGCGGTTTCTTTGCCACCGGCTAACATCTGAAAAAGTTAGGTCCCGGTCAATGAGTATTGTTGGGATGACTTTAGACATTTATCCTTTGGCTTCCAGTGTACCAGGAGTTATCTTACATTGGTCCAGTTGCTGGTACTGAATCTTCCTCACCATAGGTGACTGGCTCCTGGATTCAAACTTCAGTCCAAGAGTAGCTGCCTGAGAATTTATCATTCCACCAGTTGCTACTTAATTAGCTTTGGTAGATTTCCATTAAACCACCAATATTGGCACATGCTTCAAATGTATCATACGATATATATTTACACTCAGGACAAATGTTATAAAACTTTAATATTCTGCATTGTTTAAACTAACAATTGAATGATTATAAACAAGCAATATTATAAAAACACTTCCTTTGAGATATTTTCAAGAATTCTTTACATGAATCATTTAATCACAAATGTCTGTATGCACATTAAATTCATTACAATCTTCAATTTAGAGGATTGCAAACCTTTTATGTGTTTGGAAACATCAAAGCCATGCTAATGGAATTAAAAATTCCACATTTTACTGACTATTTCGAAAAGAGCCACTGTGGAATGAACTTTGTTGTTTCAGTTTTGAAACGTTGAGTGATCTACAACACAAATATCTCTAAATTATACTTCAATGTGATTAGTGACTCAAGAAAATTAACAACCCATCACTCTACAGGTCTAAACAACAGTTTAAAAATGATTAGGCAAAAATTGTGAAATAAATATGGAATTGATGGTATTGCCTTTTAAAGGGACACAATTGAAATCTCCCAATGACCTAATTTATATTATTGAAGTTGTTGTAGAAATAGTGCGATGTTGTTTTCAAAATACAACAAAGCCAACATACATTTGATGGTTTGACCTTTGTTTAACCAGACTGCTGATATCGCCTGTCTGCATTGTATGAGATTTAACACAACTGTGCATCTTTGCTCATTCTGTCAAGCAGCTTTTATCTCTAACCCTATCCAGCTGCGAACACAATTTTTTAGAATTGGAGCCACAAATGGTATTGATTAATGAATATGTTACAGCTTCCAAAATACTTTATGACCAATGGTAAAATAATCTGTGCATCATGTTGCATTGGGCTTTGTGCAGATAAATTGAATATATTTTAATGAAAAAAATAACCAGAGTAGACATTATCATTGTAATGTAGATTGTGTGAAAACGCTTCCTGGGGATCTGAGATAATAAAGTGTGAAGCTGGATGAACACAGCACGCCAAGCAGCATCTCAGGAGCACAAAAGCTGACGTTTCGGGCCTAGACCCTTCATCAGACCCTCTCTGATGAAGGGTCGAGGCCCGAAACATCAGCTTTTGTGCTCCTGAGATGCTGCTTGGCCTGCTGTGTTCATCCAGCTTCACACTTTATTATCTTGGATTCTCCAGCATCTGCAGTTCCCATTATCTCCTTGGGATCTGAAATGTTTTTAGGGATGTAGTGATGGGCACTAAACATTCACCCTGGTGAAAATATTTTTACATGTTGATACAGTTTATCACATGGTGTTTTAATAAAACTTGTAATAAGATCAAGTGTGGTTAAACAGTTTGTTCTTCAAACGGGAACAGAAATATGAAATTCAGTTGAAATGGAGAACACAAGAAGTTGAATTCAAGCTTTGTCTGATTTTAATCTTGTTAGCAAATATCTTCAAACCTGACCATGTGATAGAGGGAAGGTCAATTGCAAAGCAGTTGAAAATGATTGGTGCAGCACTTTACAAGGGGGATGATAGATCTGCAATAAATACAACTATGTCCATTTAGTAGCCTCCTGATTCTTTTCGCTAGGTCTCTCTAGTGCCACATTCTCCTGCTGCCTTGATATCAAGTGTTGTCACTCCTGCCTCATCTTTGGAATTACATTCATTTGTCTATGTTTAGGCCAAGTATATAATCAAATGTGGAGTTGAGCATTGCTAGATGGGACACAAATGGAGTATCCATGTACTATACAATCCTGGCATTAAAAATACATTTCATCTTCAGCTTTACTTGAATGTTGTGGCCCTGTTCTAATTTTGCATCAAATACATAGGATTTTTAAAAAAAATAAGTAGGAAGGAAAGAAGGAAAGTCATCAGCAGCTCTGCTTGAGTTTCATAAAATCAGCAGTTCCGTCAGAATATCTAAGAGGGATAATTAATTTAATGGCAATTATATCCATTAAGTTGCTTGAAATTGCTTAAATTAATTTTATATGAGACTTCTTAAAGTAATGTGGCACAGGGATTATTTCATTTCTTTTATAAAAATGATCTTGAGTCCAAATGATCTGTGCTAAACAGTTGCAACAGCCAAATTATTCTCTTACAAGCTCCTGTGGTACGGTTTATTTCTGCTGAACTTTCAAAATAATTGTGGAATAGTTGTAGTATAAGAGAGAGTCATTCAGTGCGAGTCGATGTCTGCAGGAGAAATAATATTAATCCCCATCCCATATCCTGCTCCTGTAGTTTTGCATTTCTTTTTTTTGTTCCCTTCAAGTACTTCCCCAGTTCCCTCTTTAAAGCGAGAATTGATTTTTGTTTTAATCTTTCATGGTATGTGGCCATTACTAGCTTGATCAGCATTTATTGTCTGTCCCTAATCATCCTTGAGAGTGTTGAGAATGAGTTGCCTTCTTGGTCCAATCTTGCTGCAACATCTTTCAGACTGTGTTCCAGATCGTAACCACTTACTGTGCACAACTGTTTGTATTTCATGTTATCCTTGGATTGTTTTTTTTTCGCTGATCTCTTTTAATGAGTGTCCTCTGTCAAATGTGGACCGTTTCTTACTTTGACTTGAGCCCTTTTAACTTTGAACACCTCTATTGAATCTCATTCAAATCTTTTCTTTATGAATGAAAATAGTGCTGATTTCTTTAATTATTCATATAACTGAGGGTGCTCATCCCTTAACACCTATTCAAAATCTATTCCACTGATCTGTTAAACAAATAGTCGTTTAGTAGTAACAAACCAAAGTATTGTTGAAAGGTTCACATTTTGCCAAAGCCTTTAGTCTTGCACTAAGGACAGTTTGCAAGTATCTGCTAAGAACAGAGCCCTGTGTAGTAAAATATTTAGCTTCCAGTACTCACAAGTGCACCGCACTGCAAGCCTGCCTGACAATCTTAAATTAGCTGTTGGTGTATTTATTCATACATTGAAGATTATCGAACACATACTGTCCAAATGTAGAATCACACCAAATACTGGGCCCTGCAATGAGTTTTACAAGTGTGGGTTGGTTGGATCAGATGGCAATCTTGCTTCTAGTTAAAAGCCAGACAGAAAGCACATGGACAAGCACTGTTCCTTTTCAGTTCAACAAATGACAGCCTTTTTCTGGTTTATTTCTCAGGGTAATACCCTATGGTCACTTCTTGGGTTCTGTCCACTGCTTGGGATTTATTGATGGCCCTTCCTGTGTTAGGGAATTTTGGAAACTCAATTCTGGGAACTGGAAGTGATGTGCTAGGATGCAATTGTGAAGGGGTGCAAACTCAATGCTTAAGGGGACGAGGATGATGCGGCATGGGAGGGAAAGGATAATTCGGGAGGGGAGTAATCAACTGTAAGAACCACCCGGCTTTGATAGGGGAAATGGTGAATTACTATCTCCGTCCTGATGTGACGGCTCATCAACGGGATTGACAGATAAGGCAACCAGGAAGTGAAGATGAAGATATTGGGGCCAGAGTTTTCGAGATTGAAATGCTGGCTCTGTGTTTCAGATTATTTAGAGCGGTCTCCATTCATATTTTCATAGTATAAGCTGCACTCATCACATTATTCATCTTCATGAATAAATTTTACTTGATAATATATAAATAATTTTGCAGTTTTGTTTTAATAAAAAATGGAATCATGGACTAGATCTTAACCTGCTTTCTCAATCATGCAAACTCAGTGTCAGGTTATCAGGTATTGTGCAACCTGATGCAATGTAATTATTTTAAATCACCATGTTCAGATTTGTCATGATAAACCTCTGAATCAGATAGGACTAGAATCATCTGCTCCAGAGGTAGGGACACCACCAGTGCAGGCTTTTCATTCGGACATCACACTAATCCAGGTAGTAGTTTTGGATCAGGCTGACAGGTTCTGGTGCTATGGTCTCCTCTGTTTAGCCCTGAGCAGAGAAGAGGGCCACCTCAGCACCACACCGAGTCCCCCACGACCTCCAGCTCACTGTCCACAAAGCATGGAGCTGACTTGTCTCTGTCTGCCATCTTTGTGGCAATTCATGGGAACTGTCCAAGGTGAGGACTTGATAGGCTGAACGGCCTGATTCCACGCTGTAGGGATTCTACGAATGCATGACAGCTCCAGAGTGACAATATTTGACCTTATGCATAACTGCATTTTTTAATTGTGGTGTCATTGCTTGGCATCCTGGGAAGGCCTACCAGGAGTGTATACTTCCATTACTTACAAGTGGGAAGATGTCATGAGTGAGGCATCACATGTGTTGTGTATAACTAAGGAGATAAATTGCAGAGAATAACATGATAAAGCTCGCTTGGGAGCACTAAGAAAAACTCTTGATGAAACTCATCAAAATTTCTTGGCCGAATTTTACCAGAAAATTGGCTGTATCTTTTCTCAGCAATATCCGCTACTGTGTTAAATTTCATCTGTCATTTGTCTATCTCCTCTAGCAGCCTCTGTTCTTCTGAATCTATTACTATCTTCCTCCACGTTCACTTAGCTTGTTGAGTGCCCTATTCAACAGTGCTCTTTCCATGCAAGTCCAACTCATTGATCACCAAAAGCAATGGTTCCAATACTGATGGCAAGAGGACACACTGAATTTCTTCCACATGTGCAAAGAACACTCATTTAGCACAAGTCTCCATTTTCTGTTCTTTAACTAATTTCATTTCAATATTGTTATTGCCATGTTTTATTTCCTAGGATTTTCTTTTACAAATATTTTGTTTGCCAGATGGTAAAGCATCCAGCTTTTCAATTTAAACATTAGCACAATCAAAAAGTTTAGCTGGTGCAATCTTGGTGCAATAGTGCTTTCTAAATAACAATACTCAGAGAAAGTTGTAAATTATCAT
Organism: Stegostoma tigrinum; assembly: GCF_030684315.1. NCBI lineage: Eukaryota > Metazoa > Chordata > Chondrichthyes > Orectolobiformes > Stegostomatidae > Stegostoma > Stegostoma tigrinum. The sequence continues at coordinate 60,469,100 of NC_081357.1, read as the reverse complement.
GGATCTGTCGTCTAACCTATGCAATATTTTTAATTGTAATACATCATTCTGAAATTTGGTGACATGTAACATGGAACAATTTCATCACAGTGACTGCCTTTGAATGACCTTAGCTTTGGAATCAAATGTGACTACCTTTTCTCTATAACTGGTCTAAATGTGAAAATGTTAAATTTGAGTTTAATGTTTGATTTGGCTCCAAGTTAGTGATAATATCAAAATTCAATTCTTTGTGCTAATTAGTGAGATTCATTTCTGCTGATCTAATTGGGGAAATACAGTAATTTGGTCATAATCTGACCATTTTCTTTTGTAGTTCAATTTATGTAGACATACTAACAAGCTGCAGAAAATGATGGAAAAGCTTATCAGGTCTGGCAACATCTGTGGAGAGAAATCAGAGTTAATGCTTCAAGTCAAATGACCCTCATTCAGAACTGAGCTTTTCCAGAAACTTCTGTTTTTGTTTCTGATTTACAGCATTCACAGTTCTTTTAGTTTTTAGATTATCGAGCTGCTTGTCTGAAGAATGCATTTATATATTTTGTAAGTTGACAAGCAGGTTATGGGTGAAAGGATTTTTGTCTCATTCTCGGGAGCATCGGGATGCTGCTAATCTCAATGACTTATAATATTTGTACATTAACTTGGAGAATAGGGTTGATGTATATTTCAGCTCTAGTATGAACAAAAATAAGACTTTTAAACCAAGTATCTTATAATAACTGAAGTTGTGTGTAATTTGAAATTTGACCTGTTACCATTTACTCAGTGAAATACATGATGGAACATGAAAAGAATCTAACTGGAGCACCATAACTAACTGTTAAACCATATTGGACAGAAGAGAGTACGTCAGTTTAGAATAGCTGATGACTGAGTCACTTTGGTATTTAATCATACAAAGCAGAACACCAGTGATTTCTCTGTTTGTTCATAGCTTGAGTTATATTCTGTTAGAATCCGAGACCTTTCATTTAATAACAATAGGCCTCTAAAGAACATTAACATTTGAGAAACCTGGCCTTGATTGTACTCGTGACATATACTGGCATGCTTTGCTGACAGATATTACATCAAAACCACTGAGAACTCTATTGCATTTGTTGAATCTGTAAAAGAATTTATAAGACTTGAAATTTCAGTGACTTCAAATCTGTGGTACATAGAGGAAAGCATGTTTAACTTCTCTTGAACAGACTTATTCTATGTGAATTGGAGTTCACTTTTGTTTACAACTTGCCAGACAATGCAAGCAGATTCAAGGCACTGCCCATAATTTCCTTACAGTTTAACATTTCCATAGTCTTTCACAAGTAATACTCTACACCCTGCTAATCTTTGAGATCCATATTTAATGAAGGGAAAACAAACCTCATTAAATTTAGTGTTTTCAATGAACAAATGCTCTACTTCTTTCTTCCACATCTGTAAATACGAAGAAAAATTTTACAGGAAAATTACCACCATACAATTGTGAGCTTTGAAAGAAACTGCAGGATGTCTTTCAACAAAAGAGGTCATGTATGTTCATAATGCGCAACTATGGACAATATCAATCTATTGTGAATGCTGGAAATCTGAAATAAAAGCAGGCTGTTTGGAAATTCTCAGCTGTTCTGGCAGTACTTGTGAACAGCGAAAGAGTTAATGAACAGAATCTTTCCACCTTAGTCCCTGCTGCCTCTGGAACTCAATTCTGGGAATTTTGTACCTCTCAGTTATTCTTTACCAAAGTAAACCCATTGCCATCTTGGGTTTTGCAAACAATTGGAAAATAGTAAGAGGAGGCGGTGGGGAGATGACATCAATACCATAAGAAGAAAGATTTCTTGTTAAAGGCATCATGACATGGTTAAGAAAATCTTGTCAGCAGATGAATTTTTGAGGGTAGCAACCGCAGGAATGGAGAGCAGACCCAGGAATCCTACTCCCCAGGATATTCCATCTTACCCTGAGATTGGGCTGGGGGGAATGAAAGGCTGCAGTGAGATAAACTCTGACCAAGACAGTGGGGCAGGGCACCATCTCCAACCAATAGGTCTAGGTGGAAGTGGTTGAAGAGATTACAAGCAGAAGTGTGTTTCATCTAACCCAGAGAAAGTGCACGAGGATTGCTATAAATAATGTTTTTTTTCTATCTTGACTCCAAATTTTTCTCATATTTTCCATTCTCTCCTCACTTGCATCTTCTGATACTTTTTAACAGTTTCCACATTCTTGAAAACTAACCATTTCCTTTTCCACAGAGACATCTAATCCTTCACTAGAAGGATCTGAGAGCTCTCTGTAACTTCCTTGAATACAAGCCAAGGCAATTCCCATGCACAGTACCCTTGTCACATGAAAAAATAAATCTCTTGTGACATGACTCATAATCCTTCATGCCTTTTTATCTTTGCAATCTTCCAATTTTAACCCCTCTTTCACCATCACGTGGTCCAAACAGGACACTTCACATTGCTTCCTTGACCTCACAGTAATCTTGTTCATGAAAAGAATGTCAATCCATATCCAGTAAGCTCCCTCCACTACTCTTTCTGATAGATTATAGGACCCCGCAACTTGAAGGTTTGCGAGTCTAAGATGGTGGCGGAGTAGGATGCACGGGTTGGAGCTCCTCTGCTCGTCAGGTCCTTGAGGCATTTTCCAGCTTTTTTTCTTGCTTTTTCTCATTCTCCCGTCCCCTCCCCAATCAAAGGGTGGAGTTATGCGATGGGCAGGAGCGAGCACGGGCCGAGATCTGCGCAGAACTGGAGCGAGCAAGGTGGCCTCGTGCTTGGGGCTCCGCAGACATACTCCGTGAGCCTAGAACAGTGTGAAGCAGTGATCCCTGGAACAGTGATAATGGGAACTGCAGATGCTGGAGAATCCAAGATAATAAAATGTGAGGCTGGATGAACACAGCAGGCCAAGCCGCATCTCAGGAGCACAAAAGCTGACATTTCGGGCCTAGACCCTTCATCAGAGAGGAGGGGTCTCTGATGAAGGGTCTAGGCCCGAAACGTCAGCTTTTGTGCTCCTGAGATGCTGCTTGGCCTGCTGTGTTCATCCAGCCTCACATTTTATTATCCCTGGAACAGTGCATGGACTGTGAGCCTAGAGCAGTGTGGGGAAGAAGCCTTGCTGCAACACATGGGAAGCACACAGCCAGTGAGTCCTGGATAGAGACGAGTGTGAGGGGACAATCCTTACCTGAGAACACTATAATATTAACCCCTTAATATGGGAACATATTATAGGAAATATATTCCAATTTTTAACTTATTTTCAACTATGTAATGAAGCAACTACTTTTATCCCTCTGCTGTATCCAACTATTGTACATACGTACTTGTACCTAAGACGTCGCCATAAGAAGGTAGACATTGTGAAAGTTTTTCACTGTGCTCCTACAATGAGGCACACGTGACAATAAAAGGATATTGTAGTATATCGTAGATTATCACTCAAGTCGTAGTCAATGATGATCTTCAACAAGACAGAATCTAACCATCATTCCTTTACATTCAATGGCATTATGATCACTGAATCTCCACTATGAACTTCCTGGGGTTATCATTGACCGGAGTCGAAACTGGCCACATGTAAACTGTGGTTACAAAAGCAGGTCAGAGGCTTAGAATCCTGCACTGTGTAACTTATTTCATTACTCCCCAAAAGACTGTCCACCATCCCCAAGGCACAAGTCAGAAATGTGTTAGAACATTCCCTTTTTGCAGCTCCTGCAACGCATCAGCTTGACACCATCCAGGATAAAAGAGTCAGTCTGATTTGGCTCATACCCTCAAACATTCAATCACTCCATCACTACAGTAGTGGCAGTGTCTGCTATCTGCAAGATGCACTGTAGAAAGTCACAAGGGTCCTGAGAATATGCCTTCCAAACTTACAAGGACCAGCACAGATGCATAGAGATTGGGAGCAGGGGTAGAATTCAGCCAATTGATCCCATTTAATCATGTTGAGTGGCAATTGCTGATCCACTATCTCAGCACAATATTCCTGCTCTCTCCTCATATCCCTTAACAATCTCTAATTTATAGAAATCTACTTCCTTCTTAAATATGTTCAGTGGCATCAGCTGCACATCCTCCTATTGTAGAGGACTCCAGATGTTCACCACTCACTCAGTGAAGAAATTTCTCCTCTTCATGATCTGAAATGGCCTAGCCCTTACCCTGAAACCATGCCCCATCATTTTGGACCCCCATCCAGGAGAAACACTACCCCTGCATCCAGCATATCTAACCCAGTCAGAACTTTAGATATTTCAATGAGATCCCCTCACATTCTTACATACTCCAGTGAATATAGGCCCACACAACACAATCTCCCCTCAAATGACAAAACTGCCATCCCAGGAATCAGTCTGGTGAAATTTCACTGCACTACATATTATAGCAAGTATATCTTTTCATCAGTAAGGAGATCAAAACTGCACGTACGTTTCCAGATGGTGTGTCACTAAGGACCAGTTCAGCTGCTGTAAGACTTCCTTACTCCTGCTATCAAACCTTTTTGCAATGAAGGCCAAACTATTACTTTCTGGCCAACTGCTTGCTGCAACTATGTGCTTGTTTTCAATGATCAGTGTACAAAGATCCCAAGTCTCTTCATACATTAACCAATCAAAGAATGGTCTGCCATTCCATTTTTTTAGTGCCAAAATGGACAATTTCACATTGATCCACATCATATTACATTTACCTTGTGCTTGCCCACTGATTCAACTTGTCTAAATTGCCTTGAAGCCTCTTTACATCCTCCTCATTACTCACTCTCACCTAACTGTGCATCTAGCCAACGCTACATTTGATTCTGACATCCAAATCATCGATCTATGTTGTGAATAGCTGGGGCTCAAGCACTGATTCCTGCAGTACTCTATTTGTCATCTCCTTCAACACCAAGAATGATCCATTAATTCCTATTCTCTGTTTTCTGCTGCTAACCAGTTCTCAATCCATGCCAGCACATTACCACCAATGCCACATGTTTTGATCTTGCACAATAAACGTAATGTAAGAATCTATCAAAAACTTCCTAAAAATCAAAATACTCAATGTTCATTGATGCTTGCGCATCAGAATTACATCCTCAAAAAGCTCCAGTAAGTTTGTCAAAGTCTATTTCTCTTTCGTAAATCCATGTTGACTTGGTGTATTTTTGTGAGCCATTATCTACCAGGCAACATCATGAAGGAAGATGAGACCCACTTAAGCTTGCTGATGAAAGATTGATAAATGTATTACAGCCCAGAGATTGAAACTGAACATTTCATAGTCAGCCAATCTCAATGACACATTATATTTATCCAAAGAGCCACTGGGGGAGCCACCCAATTTTTTTTTGAAGAGATTGAAGACTGTCTTTTAATAAATCCATGGAGTTGTACGTTCAGAGAGTTTAGGTTGTCTAATTCGCTGAAACAGATCGGGTGCGAAGGATATGTGATGGAAGGATAAACCTACTTTCTGTGGTTCACTCATATTCTAAGCAAGACTAATAGAAAAGATCTGTGTATGCGAGTGCAAATAATGCCATAGTAATGACTTCAGAAGTCTCCAACCGTTACAAAATAATAGCATATGTAGAACACAGAACCTTGCCATTATGCTATGGTAATCTAAGCAGAAAATATTAATTTCTACACAGGATTAAACATTTTGTGGTGGATACTTCCATATAAAACCTTAATGACAGCTGTTTACCGTGGTATAATAGGATTCCTCTATCACAAACTCACTGAATGAATTCGTTTGCACTAGTGAAGTGCTCTCCTTTTGGTATTCCCTCAATTTTGAATGTATAATAAATCTTTAAATTGAAACTTTATCATTTACAGACTTGTACATTTTCAAACATAAAGATATAAGTTACATAATCAATCATAACCTGAAATGTTACATCAAATGTGTTGGAAAGCATGAATACATTCATACGTTGGAGCATGTTTGAAAGTTTTAAAATATATCAACTGAAGTTAATTTTTATTGAGCCTGTCCAACTGTCTCATCTGGGACCTGTAACTTCTCTCTGTAATAGGAAATAATTACTGCAATTATTCTGTGAAAAAATATCTCTATAGATGCTTGCAATGCTTTGTGCTTTGAATATGACATATCTAATTCCAATTTTGCAAACACATATTTTCCTTTCTTCTAACATGGGATGTGAGTATTGCTGGCATTTATTATCCATCATTAATTGATTTTGAACTAATTAAAAGGCCTAGCGAGCCATAGAACAGCTAAGAGGCAATAACATTTCTGTGGATTTGGTGTCAAATGTAGGCCAGACCATGTAAAGTTGGTTGATTTTCTTCGCTGATCGATGTTAGTAAATCAGATGAGTTTTTACAATATGATCATGGATGATCCTCAATATCAATACCTTACTTGCACTTTCACTCCATACCCCTTGACATATTTGGCTGGGTAGAAGCTTTTGAGCCAGTAATAGTTCAGTACAGCTAAGGGGGCTGTTGGGGGTGTGGAAAGTCCATAGCTATGTTTGCTGAGTGCAGCTAAACAAGATTAGAGCTCAGGGAATTCCAGGAGCAGTACTAGCTTGGTAGCCATCATTTTGTGGAAAAATTATAGTTATAACCATGAATATGTGCTAGAAAGCAATTTTTAGAATCCAGTGGAGTGCGGTGATGGGAAGGAAGAGTTAAGTACTAGAGTGTGAGCAGCCATTGAAGCAGCTTCAATAAGAAACTCGACACCATCCAGGACAAAGCAGCCCATTTGATTGGTACCACATCCACAAATATGCAATCACTCCACCACCAATGCTCAATGGCAGCAGTTTGTACTATGTACACGATGCACTGTAGAAATTCAAGATCCATAGACATCACCATCCAAACCCATGACCATTTCCATCTGGAAGGACAAGGATAGCAGATACATGGGAACACTACCACTTGCAAGTTCCTCTCCAAGCCCTTCAATATCCTGATTTGAAAATATATCACTATTCCTTCATTGTTACTGGGTCAAAATCCTAGAATTCTACTGACATTGTGGGTCTACCTACAGCACATAGACTGCAGACGTTCAAGAAGGCAGCTCGTCATTACCTTCTCAAGAGCAACTAGGGATGGGCAATAGGCACCAACCAGCCAGTGATGCCCATGCCCCACAAGTGAATTAAAACAAAGATCGGTGGTAGAAAAGGTTTTGAGGGAATCCTAAAGCTATGTCTTCAAGAGAGAAAATTTTGGAAAACTTGTAAAAGATTTTTATTAACTATGATAGTCCACAGTGTTGTCAATGTCTGGACATTGCTAAGAAATTGTGATATTTGTGTTGATCACATTTGCTATTTAATGTGCCCTAAGGGGTTTTCAATCATTGTTTACCTGTTTCATTATGTTAATTCTGGATGTTGGAATATAAATTGTATATTGCAGAAAGAAGGTTGTATTACTGTTCTTGCTTTGTATCGGATAGTTAATTTTTGCTTGTTCAAAACTGTAGAAACTTTTGGTTTTATTCTCTTATCAAGTACCTAGGATCTCAATTTTTTTCTACTTTTAAGAAAAAAGATTAATCGTCACTGGTCTGATTGTTTGGTCCTGGATCACAGTGCATGACTGAAGTTACCTGAATGGTTCAATAATCAGAATATGTAACAATTAGAGAGACAGATTAAAAGAATAGCTCACACTTACTTATTGTCAGTGTGTTACTTTGCAAGATATTTAAACATTTTTTATCATAGAAAAACATTATGGGGATTCAGTTAAGTATAGCTGCGACAGAAGTCATTCAACAAGTAGAGAACATGTTACTTTCTTAGTAACCTAGATTTGGTTGAGTATTGTTTCTTCACACAGAAAATAGGAAAAGTGTAGAAGTTACGCATAATGTCAGAGATGCAAAATATAAATATATTTATGCACAAGGCAGATAAGGTAGTAGAGGAAAATGAATGCAAGGACATAACAATAAGTTGAAATCAAAGTGAAGAATGGTGCTAGTTTTCTTATTGCAATCCTGTTTATATGATTTGAAAAATAAGTTTGACTGCTGAATAATGCATTCTGAAAATGTGGTAGCAATTTGCTGGACACCTCATAATCCCTGCAGTATAACCAATTTTTTATTCTGTATAACTTTCACAAGATGGGTAAAAGTAGAGATTACCATCCATAGAAGGCATGAGTCTGACTCTGGAATTTTTTTGCTATGAACTGGAGTTACATGTTTGGAGAAAACCCAAGTTGAAATATCACACGGCACAAGAAATTGAAAATCTCTTGACAGATGTTGAGAGTCACAGAGAGATCATTATTAACCCCACAACAGTTAACAAAGAACTCATTTAGCTATTAGTAAATGGTTTCAGAATGAAAGTTTTTGGTCACTATTAAAAATGATCATAAACTTAGAACACAAAATAAGAACAAATTGGGAACTTATTACATAGATATAAAGTGTGCTACCACTGTAAGTGATTTGATAGAATGAACACCATTGCAATTAACATTTTGTTATTCTCTGCTATTATGACATGCACCAAGTTAGCTGACTTGCTGTTCCAGTATAGTAGACAATATATTTTTGCACAGAATGTGCTGATGGAATTAACTGTGGATCAAATATGTTGTTCTCTTGATTACTAAACCTATAACTGTGATATGATGGTGAGTGTTCCAAGTATAATGGTATAGTATTACCCACTCCAAGATATGATCCTATTGGAATTACTGTTACCCTCAGCTGTTGATTCATGTCAACCTCTAGCGTTTTGTTGAATGCCATCTTTAGCTTGGACTTTTTATTAGGAGAACTTGAGAATATTTAATGGGCTTTTTCAACCTACGATCCATAATTCTGCTGTTGGTAGATTTCTGGGCAAAAATATGGAATTTGGAAGGTGAGTTTCAACCTACATCCATTGTCACTCATTTTCTGAAAGTGGTTTCAACCTTAGGAAAGGCATTCTCTTTTGCAAAACTAGTGACAAATGTCTACCTGATTTTCCATTTATGTTAACGGACTTGTGATCTTTCCCACGCGACTACCCAGGCAAAATGCATCGATAATGATTTGCACACAGATTATACATCAAACTACAGAAAATTCAAACTGCTCGGCTATTTGAAAGCTGTTAGGCCTGTTCTTTCTGGCACTGTTTACATCTCTTTGTAATTTTCACCATCCATTTCAACAATTTAAAGTCTGCCAACTGTAGCTCGGTGAAAGTACATTTGATACTTGAGAGAAAGTCAAGCATATAATTCATGCTGATGTTCTTGTGCAATACCACCTGAGTGCTGTATTATTAACAAAAATGTTTGGAAGAATGCTAAACCACCTCTGAGGTGCAGATAAAAGATCTTGCACTGTTTTAAAGAACACTGGGGAGTTCCTTTTGGTGTCTTTGTCAATATTTATCTCTGAGCTAGCAAAAGTTGAAACAAATTATTTGGTCGTTACCTTTATTGCTGTTTGTAGAACTTAACCAGGCATAAAAGTGGACCCTTGTTTTCGGCATTAACCATTGACTATACCTCAAATGTACTCTGCTGGCTTTAGGGTTTTAGTGATGTAAATCATGTAATGACAACTTTTAATTTTTATAAATTATATATTTTCATGATGGTGAATAACTCTTTCTGTGGTGTAATACTGTGCAACCATAAATAGAAATATTACATTACCAAAACTTCTAACTTAATACTATCTGCAATTTGAACATACAACTCTGTTCTTTGCTCCTTAACTTTTGACCATATATATTAATGATGGGGCACTCCTGCAAACAGCTATTTGTCATATCCTTCCAAACAAATAACAAACTATTTACCCTTACACCCTGTCTCCCACGTCCTATGCAGTTATTGGTCTCTTACATACAATGTACAGCCAGAAACAGGATGATAAAAGAAAAACACTGCAGAAGTTGAACTAAAAACAGAAAATGCTGGAGAACCTCAACATGCCTGGCAGGAGCAGAATTAATACTTCAAATCTGACATAGCTCTTCTTTAGAACAGAATCTTATCAGACTTGAAAGCTCAACTCTTTTTCTCTCATAACAGACTTGTTTATTTTATCCAGCATTTTCTGTTCTTAATACAGAAACATAACCTTTTGTCTAACTTGCCAATGCCAGTGCTTATGTTCCACACCAACTTTCACTCACTCCTTTTTGCAAACCGCCATCAGCATATCCTTCTTTCATTTCTTTCTCAGTACTTAACTAAATTCCCTTTTAGATCTCATTTTAATAATTCCTTGCATGAAACCTGATCTAACACCTTCTGAAGCCCAGATTGTGGACATTTATCAAGATTTCTTAATTCACCATGCTTGTGATCTTCTCCAGACAGACTTGATTCATCTACCCCATCAATTCGGTGCTAGATTTCTTAGATCAACTGACATGCATCCATCATTCTGTCCTAACATCTTAAAAAAATCCTGTTGAACAGGTTTGTATTTTCCAGGTTTCTAACACCTTCCCTGTTAAATAATGGAGTGAAATGTGCAATTATTGAACCTAAAAGCTCAATTTCTGAATCTAGACAGCCTCAGAGAAGTGAAACTAATTCCTTTCTAATTTACTGATTTATAAAATGTGAGGCTGGATGAACACAGCAGGCCAAGCAGCATCTCAGGTGCTCCTGAGATGCTGCTTGGCCTGCTGTGTTCATCCAGCCTCACATTTTATTATCTTTGAATTCTCCAGCATCTGCAGTTCCCATTATCTCTGATACCCTTTCTAATTTACTCCTTGTTTATTTTATTCCCGAGTGCAAACAGTCAGCCAGCTCCTTGTGATTTGTGTGATTTGATATTATTTTAATATCTTGTTGTAAACCTACTAAGTTCTCCCCCTCGACTTATTTTTGGATTGCCTTTCACTACGAGCAGATATTCCTCTTCGTGTGAAAATAGATACACGCCACTCATTTTGCACCTCTATATTATCTACTCGTTTCAGTTACAATTGAGTTTAATGGGGTTACATCCCCCTTAACCATTTTCTTAGCAACAACTTTTGCTGCTGGCTTTGCTATCTCAAGAAAGTTGTCATCATATTGATGTATCTAATTGTTCTCTTTGTAATGCTGGGACAAAAGTATACATTGTATTATCTTTGTTTATAACTGGGACAACTGCCAGTTTGAAGCTGCATATGAATAAAAACATGAAAGCAGCGGTGTTATAAAAAGACTTCTGTTGTATAATTTTGTTTCAAAGCACCTCTGTTACGCTGGTTTGATATACAATATTGGGTTTACAATCCTTTTATCAAGATATAAACTGCGCTAAATGAATCTAAAAATGTAAAACTTTATTCAGTCCATCCAAATGATACCAATAAAGAGTTGGAATTAGAATAAACAATTATATTCAAAGCAATATCGGGCATATGGTTTCTCAAAGTACAAAGTGATTTGACACCATCAACTTTGTCAGTAATCCAAAGACTCCTTTTAGGGAGTTGGAAGAGGCCGCACCAGCTCGTGGTAGAAGCTATAGCAAAATGCTTTTGGCAGAACCTTATATGAGCACATTGAATTTACAGCCACAAAGCTGGAAGAGAAGCTGAATTGCCTTGATGTTCCTTCCTTAACAGGAAAATTTAGTTGACTATTTCAGTTAACCCCTTCCCTTTTATGGAAATATCAGAGAAAAAATTAATTACATAAAATGTTCCTTTAAATCTTAGCCCCTGGAGACAGTGGGTTGTAGACAATCAGCCTTCGGCTTGTCTTAAGTGAAAATTTGGAAGAATAATGTATCCTCTGTAAGTAAAGTCCACAAGGTTCTTTAGAGTTGAACCACATTTTGTCTTCATCCAGCATGTTCATATTCAGTGAGCTACTAGAAGATATCCATGAGATGCACTGCAGCAACTCACAGTGAATACTTCAAAGTGCCTTCCCAAATTATGACCTATGCCATCTCGAAGGGCAAAATTAGTAGATGCGTGGCAACAACACCTGCAAATTTCCCTTCAAGCTACACACCTTTCTGACTTGGAACTATATTACTGTTCCTTTACTGGCACAAGGTCAAAATTCCTGTAACTCGTTTCCATGCTGCACCATGGGTGTACCTACAATAAATTAATTTCATTTTATTCAGTCATAGGATGTAGGCTTCACTGGTTGTGCCAGGATATTTCCCGTTCCTAATTGTCCTTGAGAGAGTGACTGGCCTTCTTGAACTTCTGCAGTCCATTTGGTGTAGGTAGAACAATGGCATTAGGGAGGGAGTTCCACAATTTTGACCCTTCAACACTGAAGGAATGGTAATATTTCCAAGTCAGGACGTAAGTGTCTTGGAGGAGATCTTGCAGAAGGTGATGATCACATGCATGAGCTACCCTTGTACTTCTAAATGGTGGTGCTTTGAGTTTAGAAGATGCAGTCACAAGAGCCTTGGTGAATTTCTGCAATATATCTTGTAGATAGTACACACTGCTGTGACTGTGTGCCTGTGGTGGAGAGAATGGGTGTTTGTGAATGCTGCACCAGTCAAGTGGACTGCTTCATCCTGGATGGTCTAAAGCTTCTTGGGTGTTGTTGGAGCTGCACCCATCCAGCGTATTCCATCACAGTCCTAACCTGTGCCTTGTAGATGGTGGACAGGCATTAGGGAGTCAGGAGGTGAGTTTATCTTATGACCTGGTCTTGTAGCCACAGCATTTAGAAAGGTAGTCCACTTCAGTTTTTGGTCAATGTTAACTCAATATCTGTGGGGTTCAATTCAACTGCATGGAAAAGTATTAAAAGTATGAACAAAATGAAAAGAAAGGAGAACTCAGCAAATGTTATTACAGCCTCCAGAACACAAAATGGGGCAGAGCGTAGGATAGAGTTAGGAATCAAACTTCAAACACACTGGATAAAGAGATGACAGTGAGCAGAGGGGTGGTAAATACAGGATTGAAGGTGTTGAATCTGAATGCACACAGTATATGAAACAAGGTAACCGAGATTGTGATGCAGATTGAACTTGGTAGGTATAATGTGGTGGGCATCATGGAGATGTGGCTGCAAGGGGATCAGGATTGGCAGCGAAATATCCAAGGTTATACATTCTATCAAAAAGACAGGCAGTTGGGCAGAGGTGCTGGGTTGCCATATTAGTGAGAAATGAAATAAAATCAATAGCAAGAAACATTGTGGTGTTAGATGATGTAGATGGTGAAGGTGTTAGTTGTCATCATTACAGAATTGCTGGAGCCAGGGAGGGTCCCAGGGGACAGGAAAACCGCTAATGTGACACTCCTGTTTAAAAAGGGACTAAGGCAAAAGACACAAAATTACAGGCCGATTAGCCTGACCTCGGCTATTGGTAACATTTTGGAGTCCATTGAGAAGGATGAGATTTCTGAATACTTGGAAGTGCAGATAAAATAGGGCAAAGTCAGTGTGGTTTCATCAAGGGGAATTCATGCCTGACAAAACTGTAAGAATTCTTTGAGGAGGTAACTAACAGATTAGATCAAGGACAGCCAATGGATGTTATCTACTTGGACTTCCAGAAGGCCTTTGAAAAGGTGCCACACAGGAGGCTGGTGAGTAAGATAAGGGCACATGGTGTTAGAGGCAAGACACTAGCATGGATAGCAGATTGGCTGTCTGGCAAAAAGCAGAGAGCGGGTGTTAAAGGAGTCTTTCTCAGGATGGCTGCCGGTGACTAGCAGTGTCCCACATGGATCAGTGTTGGATCACTACTTTTCACTTTATACATTAGTGTATAAAGATGAAGAAACTGAGGGCATTCTGGCTAAATTTTCAGATGATACAAAGATAGTTGGAGGGACATGTAGTACTGAGGAGTTGGGGAGGCTGCAGAGTATTTAGACAGGTTAGGAGAGTGGGCAAAAAAGTGGCAGATGAGATACAACATGGGGAAATGTGAGGTCATGCACTTTGGTAGGAAGAATAGAGGCATAGACTATTTTCCAAATGGGGAGAAAATTCAGAAATCGGAAGTGCAAAGAGACTTGAGAGACCTAATGCAGGTTGATTTGATAGTTAGGATGGCAAATACAATGTTGCCATTTATCGTGACAGGACTAGAATATAAAAGCAGGATATACTTCTGAGGTTTTATAAAGCTCTGGTCAGACCATATTTAGAGAACTGTGAACAATTTTGGGTCCCATACCTCAGGAAGTATGTACGGGCCTTGCAGTGTGTCCAGAATGGGTTCATGAGAAAGATCTCAGGAATGAAGGTCTTAACAAAAGAAGAATGTTTGAGGACTCTGGGTCCACATTAGATGGAGTTTAGAAGCATGAGTGAGGATCTAATTGAAACTTATACAATACTGAATGGTCTGGTCGGTGTGGACGTTGGGAAGACATTGGTAAGCGAGAATCGGAACTAAGGGCACAGTAAAGTTAGAGTAAAGAGAAAACCATTTCAAGTGGGGACGAGGAGAAACTTCTTCAGCCAGAGAATGGTGAATTTATGGAATTCATTGCAATAGAAGGCTGTGGAGGCCAGGTCATTGGGTATATTTAAGACAGAGGTAGATAGGTTCTTGATTGTTAAGGGAATCATAGATTATGGGAAGGAAGCGGGATAATAGCGTTGAGAAACTTATCAGCCAAGATTGACTGGCAGAGCAGGCCAGATGGGATGAATGGCCTAATTTCTGCTCCTAGGTCTTATGGTCTTATAGTCTTACAGCAATGTCAATAGTGGAGAATTCAGTGTCAGTAATGCTATTAGGTATCAAGGAACAAGGATTATACCCTCTCTTAGTGGAAATGGTCATTGCCTAGCATTAATGTAGCATAAATCAGACTTGGCGCTTGTCAGTCTCAGCCTGGATATTGTCCTGATGTGGCTGCCATTAAATTATAATCTACAGTTGTCTCTGTGAAGGCAGTTCTCAGCAATTATTCACTGAATCTCCCCAAAATGCCTTGACATTTACAGTGATTAAGATGACAAAGCTAGCCAAAGGTACATTTCAGCTGAAATGGGGCCATCGAACCTAAGAAGACTCCTGTAGCAAAACATATTCCTCTCCGAACATCCAATATATTATAAATAAGGAGAGTGAAAGTAAGAATATCATGATATGTCTTGTATTACTTGCTTCTCTGGGTTCAACACTTCCTGGACACCTTTAGTGGTCTGTAATATTCACAGCCTTTCTTGTCCATAGTATATTATACAAAGCAAATCACAAAATAAATGACTGACACAGAAGGTAAGTACAAAAATGTGCATTGGAACTGAAATATATGTCTTGATATTATCAAATGCATGCAGCTGCTCTAAAGTAAAATTTTCAATAATATGGTGAGATTTAGAAACATCAGATGAAAATGTCTAAAAGTTACATACAGAAATATCAACAAAGAGCATTGAACAATGCTTTCAATTACACTGTAAGGTTATCCAATAACTAAATGATGTTAATCTCCTAACATTGATCATCACTCATCTGCTTCACAGGTGCCACAGTGATAAGAATGGATGTAATGTAACGGTCCACGACTGAGATACAGTGAGGGGCTATAGAATGGCACAGGATCCTCTGGTTAGAGATCCAACTGCCTGTTTGGTGCAAAGAAATATCAGGGATGGCTGTCCAGTCCCGAGGTCAATTGGAACCTTTGAGTGGTCAATTAAGAGCCTACTTGTGGATGTGAGTTTGCTCGCTGAGCTGGAAGGTTCGTTTTCAGATGTTTCATCACCATTCTAGGTAATATCATCAGTGAGCCTCCGATGAAGCACTGGTGTTTTGTCCCGTTTTCTATTTATCTGGTTAGGTTTCCTTGGGTTGGTGATGTCATTTCCTGTGTTGGTGATGTCATTTCCTGTTCTTTTTCTCAGGGGTGGTAGATTGGCTCCAAATCAATGTGTTTGTTGATGGAGTTCCGGTTGGAATGCCACGCTTCTAGGAATTCTCGTGCGTGTCTCTGTTTGGCTTGTCCTAGGATGGATGTGTTGTCCCAATCAAAGCGGTGTCCTTTCACATCTGTATGTAAGGATACGAGTGATAGTGGGTCATGTCGTTTTGTGGCTAGTTGATGTCCATGTATCTTGGTGGCTAGCTTTCTGCCAGTTTGTCCAATGTAGTGTTTGTCACAGTTCTTGAACTTGGATATAGCCCTATTAAGGAGGAGAGGTCGAGAAACAGAAGAAACTCACTGAATGTAAACATTGTAAATTCCTGCATCAATGAAAGGAAAGACATTGTTCTGAAATTCCTCCCTACCCGTGTCACTGTGGATCAGCGGCTTAGCTGGCTTCTCAATTGTCTGTGATCATTGTGCAGATTCTCTGGGCACACCCATTTAAAAACAAAGAGATTCAAACAACCTCTTCGGGAAAGAAAACAATCAGAGCCACAGAGTTGTATATAGCGAAGGGAAAATACTGAAACATTTATCCTTTTCAATATTTAGAGTGACCAAGTAAGTTCTTTCAGTCAGTACTTTCATCTAAACAATTATTCCCACATTCTAGGCTGTTTTCACTGAATCTATAATTTCCACAAGGTTTTCTTAGCATCTTGTAAAAGATTATTGGCAGCTTCAATATCAGAGTAATACAGAAACAATTTGGCCAGATGGCTGTGATGAATGCTGAAACTCAGAAGAATGTTGGATGGGAATCCTGGAGGAGGTTTCAAGCATTAAATCTGTAACACAACTATCCTTTACTGTTGGGGCCAAATTTGTTTCTTTTACTGTGTGTCAGAATTCCCTAACATCAGTCATTCTCAGATGAAGATCATTTTACGTGCCCAATGTTTAGAAAGCTCTACACTATAGGGTTGTGGATGTTCAGTTGTCGAGCATATCCCAAAGTGAGATTAACAGATTTTAAAGGCTCAAGAAGTCGAAAGGATAGAGTGGCAAGGGATGGAAAAGTTCAGCTGTGATCACACTGATGGCGGAGCAAATTCAAGAGGCAACAGTTTCTTATTTTGCCTAAATTAACTGACAACCACTGGAGAATTGAGAGCCATGGGAGGACTTTGTAGTCTGCTCTGTTTATGGATTGAGAACTGGTTGATGAGTAAGAAACAGAGAGTGGGATTGAATGGATGTTTTATTGAGTGGAAAGCCATTACTAATGGGATCCGCAAGGCCCAGCTATTCATAATATGTAGAAATGACCTGTGGCGGTATTGTAAGTTGTGAGGAGGATGAAAGGAGGCTTCAAGGTGATGTAGACCAGTTGAGTGAGTGTCCACCATAAGTCATCTGTGGATAAATGTGAAGTTTTAAACTTGATTGTGAAAAAACAGAAAGAAAGAGGATTATTTCAGTGGTAACATATTGGGAAATGAAAACGTACAAAAGGAATCCATATCATATCCCCTTGCCCCTCAGCACACAAACTCTCTGGGATTATAATATGCAGATGGTGAAAGGCTGCACCTCTCACTTGCCTCCACTGGCCATACCCCAGCCTTAAACTTGTGCACTTTTTCCTCTCAGGCACAACAATTCTCTCAGAATTGGTAAGGAGGAGGAGAACTAGCACAAAGAAACTGAAGCTAAAGATATTGCACAGACACTTGATTACACCTTTTCAGCAACAAACCCTGAGGTTGATATAGTGTCAGATCTTGTCGGAGAAGTTAAAGTCAGAATCTTCTCATGGCGAGACAATGGGAACAAGTGGGCTTTCACCCCAGCAGAAGGCAGTGCGAGCCCAGGTATTAGCTTGGCAGAATGCAAGGTCACACATGGATTCTGCTGCAGACTCAGATTAGGATCTGGATAGGAGAGTGTGTAGAATGCTGTTGGATGTGCTTGGTGCATCAGGAATGCAGTGTTCACTGTTGTGGAGCATGGGACAGTTTCTTAACACCTTTAGCAGCACGATTCTTATTACTCAGTGGTCGCCCTTTGGTTTCTGTTGGTGACTCGAATGCAGCTGAAAAAGCAGATTGATGCAAAACTGAAGGAACAGGGTGTTTATATGCAAGATTTTCCTTTATGTTACATCTCAGCTGAATGTTGAGAGAGTGGAATCATTTTTGGTTGTTGTAAAGGGCAAATTTGAAATACAGCAGTAGCAAAGCAATGTGAACACAACCAGTGACAACCTGCCTGTAATCCCTGTGAAGGCCTGAACTCATTTCATCAGCTTCTCTCTGGAACATAGCTTTCTGAACAGAAGGCCTCAGTGTCATCTTTGCTGAACAATGGTTATCCAGCAGTGAGACATTGCAGGCATCTGCAGCTCCACCCTGGGAAATAGCCAGATGCATGAAATTCCACCGGTCATGGTCACCTTCGCAGAAGCTGCCATTGCCATTCTTGCCCTGTTCGAAATTTGCAATTGTGGTTGCATCTGATTGGAGATTTAACTAAGGGTGTCTTTGATAAAACTGAGATCTAATACACTGCATTACAGGGTGTTTTGGGGTGCAGTGATAGTGTTTCTATTTTTGAGCCAGAAAGCCCAGATTCAAGTGCAACTGCTCAGAGATGTATAATAATATCTCTGATTAGGCTAATGAGAAAATGTTCTGGCAGTGTTCAAAATCTTGATGAGGATTTCCCATGGAAATGTGGAGAAATTATTTGCCTTGGTAGAAGGGTCAGCAACAAGAGACCATACACTACACATCACTGTTTCCCAATAACACTGGATGTTTCTGGCCTCCTGCTCAATCTTGTCCTGCTCAATATAGTTTCTTCTCAATCTCCAAATCATGCTGCATTTTAATGGAGATGGCCACCAGTGCACCATGACAGGGAGCAACAGGTTGTGCAGAAACCCTAAAGTCAGCAAAAAAGTCCTTTAGCGTCTGTAACACTGATTCATGTAGATTTCTGCAATTGAAACAACTATTGAAAGCACCAAACTCTTGTAGAATCATGGTAACAGCCAGAATAAATCATCCAGTAATTATCTTGTTGGTAGTCAACAATCCATTGGAAAAGTGCTGAATGAGAGTTCAGCTGTGCAATGTTAAGAGAAAACATGGTCAGGAATGTTGAGCTTTAAACAAAACTGAACATGAACAAGCCCAGTTTCCAGTGCGACTGAATCCAAAAAAATTTCAGTGCAGATCCGTAACTTAAGACACAAGAATTCAGAGGATAGGGTGTTATAGTAAAACACTAAGCAGTGAAGGTGTTTTTAATCAATGAAATTTAAACAACAGAAGTAAATTTGTAGAATTGCTTATATGATGAATGTTTACTTATTTTATTAGAGTGAAAATAGAAATTGCTGAAAAAGCTCAGCAGGTCTAGCAGCATCTGTGGAGAGAAATCAGAGTTAATGTTTTGGGTCGAGTGACCCTCCCTCAGAATTGATAGCAGCTAGGAAAATATAGGTTTATATACAGAAGATAGGGTGCAGGTAGGTGGTAAGGAGTAAATGATAGGTAGAGAAAGAGCCCGAAGAGAGAGAAGAACAGTTGGACAGGCAAAGGAGTGGATAACGATCTGGCTAGGAGGGCGAATAGCTATTAATGGAGACTATTAGGAACTATCAATGGATTGTGTGTAAAAGTAGTTTATGTGATAACAAGGCCTGGTGTGTGGGGGTTGGGGTAATGACATGGGAGGGCTCAAGCCCTCAAGTTTTTGAACTCAATATTAAGTTTAGAATCGAGTATTTACAGGAAGCAGGGTGCAAGGATGTATTGTCCATCTAACTGTAGAAATAGGAGGGTTTACAGTGGATATTCGTGGCCAGTCTATCCCCAGAAATGGAAACAGAGATTTCAAGGAAGGGAAGGGAGGAGTCAGAGATGGATCAGGTTAAGGTGAAAATGGTGTGGAAATTGGAAGTGAAATCGATAAACTTTTCCAATTCTGGACAAAAGAGGGAGGCAGCACCGATGATATCATTGATATATTGGAGGAAGAGTTGTGGGTGGGGACCAGAATAGGACTGGAACAAGGAGTGTTTCACCTGTTTCATGAAAAGACAGGTATAACAGGCACCCATGTGTGTACCCACGGCCACCCTTCTGACTTGAAGAAAACGAGAGGAGTTAAAAGTTATTCAGGATGAGGACGAGCTCGGCCAGCCAGAGGAGGCTGGTGGTGGTGGGGATGTCCAAGCCATCTTTATGTAATCCTCAAAGCTATGAAGTTTGAACCAGTCAGCGCGTAAACAAAAGGAAAATTCTGTGCACTGGCTTGAATTCAGGCTGCAGCCTGCTTCTGATCACGTTTGAGCTGGCGACTTTTTTTTCATGTTTCTTCACTGACATGTGGAATAGGCTGCCACCTAGTGTACTGATCGGCACTTGTGCAAAAGATCTGCACAGCAGTAAACTGAAGTCCCTTTCTTTGTTGTGTATACTCTATGTGGATTTATGTTCTCATCCATGCTTATTTAATAAGCTTTAATGCAACAATGTGCTTAATTCTAATCGAGATATGATTCAGCTGATCACTAATGTTATTATGAACAAGGATAGCAAATGTATTTCTCTAATTTGACATCAATTACATCTTTAGGACCGCTGAGCCACACTCAGTATGTACATTATCTTTTAGTTAATCAGGCAATGGGGGTCAATCTCTGTTTCCAAGCTGATGTATTGTTTGTAAACAGATTATTGGTAGGAGTTTACACAAAGCCAATATACTCAAAAACATCAGAGCTGTGCCAGTGGCATGAAGCCATTCAAAATTTATCCTTTTATAGAATAGTGACTCTTGGAAAAGAAAATATTTAATTACAAGTTTCATGATGAGATATAGTGAACTCTGTCTCTTAATAATACAATGTCATGTCACTAATTTTAGTGAATGACAAGAACAAACTGTCTGAGCTATTGTAAACATAATTTGTCTTGTGTTTGTAACTCACAATAATGCCAATGAGAATATTGAATGCCCTAACAAAGTAAAAATGTTACTATAAGAACAACAAGCAGTTTAATGACTTATTGAATACAGTTTTACAATACTCTAAATCTTTTAGAGATGTTGTAGAAAGCTAATGGGGCACGTAAAATCCAAGGTTCAATTTGAAGTGAAGTATAATTTCACAAAATAAATCATTGGATACATGCATGATTGATACCACCAAAATGCCCACAAAAGACAAAGAATTTAATATTTTGAAGATGATCTAAAAACTGAGCAGTTCTAGCTAGCAATGTATGCATTTATATCAGAGCAATATTCTTAGCTTACGGCAAGCTATGCATCTTTATTAAAGTCATAATTACACAATATGAAAAATATTTTTGTAAATTATCAGTTCCTGGCCCATTATCTGCTGCGAATAACTCACCATTAATGATAATTTTGAGTTCTAAAGTAAAAATATGTATTTATTTTGTACATTAAATATGAATTTTGACATTCATGTTATTAAGGCTGCAAATAAGATTAACTTTACAATCCCTTAAATTACTGTCAGACACATCTTGTGTCTGACATGACCTCTGACCACCTAAGCTCCTAAAATCATGAAATGGCTCAATATGAGTCAGCTGGGGCACTTTGCTTTGCAATTTTCTGAAGCAATGATTTAAAGGATTTACTAAAGTAATCACAAAGAGAGTTACTAACATACCTGTCATAATATCTGAATAGGAAGTTGAGTGGACAAAGTTCATAGGTATTTCCAAAATCTCAATTAAATCCAAAAGCTACACTTGTCACGATCACTTTGCTTTGGTGAAAAGATTTGCATCTGCTGAAAAACATGCCACCAACCTCAGCTGTATCAGTAGTGGGAAATTTTCAGGACAGAAAGAAAACAACATGATTATTAAAGGTGGATTAAACTGACTGAAATACAAAGCTACTATTGGGAAAGGATTCGACCAGACACAGTCAACATTGTTGAAAAAAATACCAGTGATGTACTGAAAAGTTGTGTATGTCATGTCATCAAAACTGTAAGTGATCACACACTGATCATTGAGAAACTGAAGCTATTGCAAATGAAATTTTCAGTGAGCCTCCACGATAAATTGATGCCTCTGCAACTAAGCATTTGGAGCAACCAATTCAGCGTTCTTGATGAATTAGCAAAGTTGATCAGCAAGTTTAGAAATGTAAATTACTGGGCTCCAATGTCATTACAGCTGAAATTTTACAGCCACTGTATTGTGTTATAGGTCCTGTGAATCCTTCAGTGCAGTCTAGGTTAAGGATTTTTTTTTCAAATTTGAAGGCTCCCTGTTACTGTATTTCCCAAATGGAACTTGTAGAAAAAGCAATAAGACATCTGTTGTTGAATGAACGCTTGCTCAATTCTGAAAGAAATACCCAGAACGAACAGTTAGGGATACTACTTGAAGGGACCTCATTCAGGTCTGAGGCTGATTGTCTGACCCCATGGTCATTTACATTTTCAGGCATGTTTCCTAGCATTATATTTCAAAACTTAATGGTAAAGCAAATCAGAAGTTTCTATATGTATTCAAGGAATGAAAGGAGGAATTTAAAAAAAAAGGAATAAAGTACCTGAGAATCAAGAGATGAAGAAGATGCTCGATAAGTGTTGTTACTCTATTTTTGCAGGGCAATAAATTGGAAAGGTACATGAGAAATACAAATGGGGAGGATATAGGAAAATGACTACAAGAGATAAATATTCAAAAACCTATTGGGAAAGTTAGTAGTACTAAAAATAAAAATAGTATGAGGGCCAAAATGTATAAATGCAAAAAGTTGATTGTGTCAAAGGTACCAGCTACAATGATTAAAATCTTTTGAAAATGATAATCCAGTCAAAGGAACAAGAGTATGGAAAATATTACATCAGACTTTCAAGAAGAAGGAAATAAAATAAAACAGTTAAAAACTAATGTGCATAGAGATAATGTAAATACATTTAGAAAAGGCAAGCAAATGAGTGAAAATCAATAAAGGGAGAAAATGCAAAAAGAAAATTGCAGATGCTGGAAATTGGAAAGACAAAAACTCAGAGAATATAGGAAACACACAGCAGATCAGGCAGCATCTGTGTGGAGAAATCATGTTAAGGGTTGACTTTTATAGCAGGATAGATGGCTCCACCCCACTAACCCTGGAAAGAAAGTTAGTGTTTAGAAGAAGCCCGCCAGGAAACAAAGGGGCTGCTGGCCAAATTAGTTCAGAGGTGGAACTCCTTCACAGCAAGGGGAGGAAATGTCACCCTCTGCAAATGTCAGGTAAACAGTTCCAGCAATACCAGAGCTCAGTTACTTGGACACCAGCCAGTTCCAAGAAGGCCCAATGGAATCCTGGGCCTAGGTAAGTCAGGGGCATTGGGTAAGGAGAGTTTGGCTGCTGGAGGGAGAGTGTGGGTGGGGAGGGATGGTTTTAAAACCACGCGGAGATGAAGAAATAAATGCATTATCATCTCAGGGGAGGCAGGGTTTGTACACCTAATGCATCGAAGACACTCTTTAAAGATAATATTCCCCCAATTTTCCTACAATTATAAAAACCTGCAAATGAAATGGGATACCCTCCTGCCTACTCTAGTGGGTATATATCAACCTTGCACAAGCTTCATTGGCCCTTAATTATTTGTTTCCATATGGTGGGGGCTGCCAATCTTTATGCTTGCCCATCCTCTGTATTTTGATGGTGATGAGAAATGTGGTGGACGGTCACTCACGCCATTGTATTTGCATCCTCCCCTCCCAAATGAGAAAACACTCAGCAGAAGCATGTCACATCACGCCTTTTAGTTTGTTTAAAAACTGTGATGACATCTCCGCCTTGAATTTGCTCACTTCACAATTCTAGACTGTCTAGTGTGCTGATCAGGCACCTCATTCAAAAGGGCAGATGAGCCGTTTTCTTAGTGGTGAAACCTATTTTCCAGAAGAATTATAACAAGGACTAACAGAACCTCTATGGATTCTCAAGCTCATAGTTCTAAGAGAAAGGACCAAAATGCAACTTCAGACTAATCCATTTCACAATGGCTTGTATTGCAAGTTTTGAGAGTGAACTAGGATTTATGCTTCATTGTAACCCCAGGCTATGACAAATTCACCTTTTTCTTCTTGCTGATGTACACGATGAGTTGAACATTACTCTCAAATAAATGATTACATCCTTTCACTTAATTGTCTTAAATGGCTTGAATAGTTAATCAAAACATTGGTTTCTTTGATTTTTAACAGTTTCTTTCGTTTTAGTCTGGATGCCAACTTTGGCATAAAAGTGAGAAAGGTAAGTTCTTCTATTATTTTAAGGGTCAAAGTGTACAACTGTAGCAATTTACTTTAAAACACTGGTGATAGAAGAGTATAAGCAGGAAACATTCAAGCTTTAATTTTCATTCTTGGCAACAGCGGCAAAATCCTGTGCCGGAGAAAGAGAATGTCAGTTTTATTTTTGCGTAAATGTCATGGGTTGTGGGGTTAATATTTCGTATTATATGCTGTAGTTTTGAAATGTAGGCATTTAGTTCAAATTAAATGGTGCCAATGCTTACATTTTAAATGTGAAAGTAAAATATTAAAGAAAAACAATGCCACCATTGAAACGAAAAGAACAAACATTGGAAACCTAGAAACACAAAATAACAAAAATGCTGGAAACCTACAGCAGTTCTATCAAACAAAAACAGAAATTGCCACAAAAGCTCTGCAGGTCTGGCAACATCCGTGGAGAGAAATCAGAATTAACACTTTGGGTCCAGTGACCCTTCTTCAGGAATGTCATCCATCTGCTCACAAATTAATGCAACCTTTCATCTTTTCATCCTTTCGAAGTAGTGATTTTTGTTCTCATCAGTGTTGTATTGCAAATTCCCTCTGAGAAACATAGTAGCTCAAAATGCCTCAGGTCTTTTCAGAAGCAGTGCTGTAATATATCTCAGATGACAAACTTGTGCAACTACAGAAATTAGATAAATCAACATCCCTACCAACACACATAATTGCTATTACAAATCCCCGCTTAAAGAATTATTAAGATACAAAGAAGAAACTTGTCTTTATTTAGCAGCTTTTATGACCCCTGATCATCCCAAAGTACTTTTGAAATGTGGTCACATTAGCAATGTCAGAAACACAGCCATCAATCTCATAGTTAGAGATAATGGGAACTGCAGATGCTGGAGAATCCGAGATAACAAAGTGTGGAGCTGGATGAACACAACAGGCCAAGCAGCTTCTTAGGAACACAAAAGCTGATGTTTCGGGCCTAGACCCTTCATCAGAAAAGCTTTTCTGATGAAGGGTCTAGGCCCGAAACGTCAGCTTTTGTGTTCCTAAGATGCTGCTTGGCCTGCTGTGTTCATTCAGCTCCACATTTTGTTATCATCAATCTCATAGGTTTCTACCAACAGAAATTAGAGAATTGTTTTATTGAATTTGGTTGAGGAATGGATATATTGTCTAGGACATGGTGGAAAAATTCCTTGGCTCTTCAAAATAATGCCTTGTGAACTTTTGCTTCCACTTAATAGGGGAGGCTGAGTCGCAATGTACCATCTAATAATGGCGACTATCTAATAATGGTTTCTATCTTGGGTTTAAAATTAACAACTGTTCCAGCATCCACTGCTCTTTGTAGGAGACAGTTCCAAATATCTGCCATCTTTTGTGTGTAGAAGTGCTTCCTAACATCTCTTCTGAGTGGTATGGCCATAATTCTCAGGTTATGCCCCCTTGTTCTAGCATCTCCAACCAGTTTATTTTCATCTACACTGTCTTTTCCTGTTAATATCATGAAATCTTTGATCAGGTCACCTCAGTAACCTCCAAAAATATCTAGAGGAAACAGGGCTAATTTGCATCATCTATCTCATAAAACGTAACCCCTGAAGTCCTGGTATCATTCTTGTAAACCTATGTTGAACTCCCTCCAATGTCAATAAATCCTTCCTAAAATGTGGAGCCCACATCTGCTCACACTATTCCAGTTGGGATCTAAGCAGTGTTTTACATAACTACACTCTAACATCTATGTCCTTCTACTCCACTCCTCTGGATAGGAAGACGAGCATTCTGTTTGCTTTCTTGATTATTTTCTGCACCTATTTAAAGATCTATGCACCTGAACCGCTAAGTCTCTTTGAAGGCCACGATCAGATCATAGAATTCATGCAGTGTGGAAGCAGGCCATTCAGCCCATTAAGTCCACACTGACCCTAAGAAAAGCATCCCACTCAGACTCATCCCAATAAACTATCCCTGCAACCCTGAATTTCCCAAGACCAATCCACCTAATCTACATATTGCTAGAAACTGCAGGCAATTTAGCATGGCCAATCCACCTAACCGGCACATCTTTGGGCTGTGGGAGGAAACCGGAGCACCTGAAGGGAACCCACACAGCCACAGGGAGAACTTGCAAACTCCACACGGATAGGTGTCCGAGGTTGGAATCAATCCAGGTGCTGTGAGGTAGCAGTGATAACCACTAAGCCACCGTGCAACCCTACATTAACTAACGGAGCAGGCTTGAGGGGCCAAATGCACCCCCCCTCCTAATTCATGTTTGAGATGTGCTTTGAAATTGATGAGTGCAATATTAGACATGCTGTATTATGTGCATAGGATTGTTGTTCCAATTTTTTTTCCTGTTTATCCACAAGATAATTTATTGCCCTAACCCTACAGAATTCTGCCGGTACATTACCCTATGAGATTTCATAATTTCATCATTTTATTTTCATGAATCTATTTGACAGTGTGCTTCAGATACTGGAGGAAGAGGGAGAGCTGTACTGCTGAAGATATCATCCTTGTCATACCATCATTCCAAAAGTTCAGAAGTTACCATTCTGTAATAGTCAATATGTGTAAGTTATTTCTTAAGCAGATTTTTACATGGAAAATGTCATCCTAATGTAATAGCAATGTATTTACTGAGGAAATAATGTAATTTGTTTTAAATAAATATCACTGTTTTTTGATTATGTGTCGTGGTGTATGTCAACTGATACACAGTGCAGAGCCTTTGAGGATACTGCTGTCCTCCAAAAATGCTGTAAAGAGAAACATTCATTTGTTAATTAAGGCTTACAAACTCGGAGGCTTTATAATTATTGCAATACCAAAAGCCTACTGTCCGAATCACTAGTTACTTCTGGCCTCATAAAAATGACTGAAGTTTCACACAGACATTGTTCAAAAACTGATTCTGCTGATTAATAGTTCCACATTGCTGGTCTTTAGCCATGAGCTCAGAGAGGATTGTTCAATGTACAACAATATTTTAGTGGTGAAAGTAAACTTATACAGGCTTATTAGGAGTAGACTGAAGTACTAACTTTGTAAACCCCCTGCTGGTTAGGTGGTAGAGTTACAGTCGATGTTACACTGACACATGAAGGATGTTAATCCAACAAGCCAAGTGGAAATTCAAGAGGTGCTCCAGAGTGGATGGTGTTGGGCTTGCAGTTTAGATATTTAGATGCTTTTTCGCAGATATGGTCAAGTGTAAGCAATTGCACATTCACTTTGAACAAGTAAATTGAATTGTGAAAATAAGCTGTTAACAAGGCAACTTCTTTTTTCCACATGTACATTATAAGCAAGTACACAGACTTCAATGGCTGTAAAACTCATAAATATAAACTGCACAGTAAGATTTTTCCCAGTCTCATGTACTTTTATTTTCTATTTCATTTGTATTTATTGGTAACTTAGTCATAAAATATAGTCACATAGTCATAAAGCACAGAAAGAGGCCATTGAGTATATCAAGTCTGTGCAAGCTTTGTGCATGAGCAATTTAGTAATCCTACACCCTGACTCTTTCCCCATAGCCCTGTTCTTTCTTTCCTCTTTAAGTGCTTACTCAACTCTCTTTGGATATCCATGACTGAATTTGCCACTACCTCCTTAAGGCAGTGCATTCCATGATATAGAAACCCATTCATTAAAAACCAAAAGAACTGCAGGTGCTGTAAATCAAAAATAAAAACAGAAATTGCTGGAAAAGCTCAGCAGGTCTGGCAGCATCTGTGAATAAAAAAAAATCAGAGTTTACATTTCGTGTCTGGTTATTCTTCCTCAGAACTACTTTTGTTTTGCAGAAAATAGGGACGGAGGTGGAGTAAGGAGTAAACAATAGGATAGAGCCTAAAGAGAGAGAGGAGAACAGTTGGACAGACAAAGTTACTAATTAGTTACTAACAATAGGTAGAATGTAATGGCATGCTATATGATAACAAGGCCTTGTGTGTGGGTTCGGGGGCTAGGACATGGGAGAGTTTAGGCCTGAAAATTATTGAACTCGATATTGAGTCTGGTGGGCTACAGGGTCCCCAGGTTGAAAATGAGGTGTTGTTCCAGCTTGCGTTGAGCTTTGCTGGAACACTGCAGCAAGCTAGAGACAAGAGAGACTGTCCAGGGCACAGGGTGCAATGTTAAAGTGACAGGCAACAGGTAACTCAGTGTCTTTTTTGTGAGCAGAGCGTAGATGTTCTGTGAAGCGGTCACCCAGTCTATGCTTCATTTCCCCAGTGTAGAGGAGACCACATTGTGAGCAGCGAATGCAGTAGACTAGATTCTGGGAAGTGCAGGTGAAGTGTTGCTTCATCTGGAAGGTATGTCTGGGTCCTTGGATAGTAGGGAGGGAGGAGGTAAATGGACAGGACCATTGCCAGTTGGACCTTCGCCAGTTACAGAGGGAGGTGCCATAGGGCTGTGGGGATGGGGGGAGGGGTGTGATGCATGTGTTGGGAATGAAGCAAGAATGGACCAGGGTATCCACTCTTCCTTCACAGAGTGGAGACCCAAAACATTAACTCTGATTTTTTCTTCACAGATGCAGCCAGACCTGCTGGGCTTTTCCAGCAACTTCTGTTTTTGAACCTATTCATTAAGCCTGTCCACATCCTCCTGATGCTACTTCACATCTTTCTCACAACACAGATTCTCAATTAGTTTTCTTAGCTTAGAGCCAATCCACGAATTTTGAACTATCACATTTGTTATCCATATCCAAATCATTGATATATTTGGGAACATCTGGAGTCTAGTATTGACGAGTCGGGCCAAATGTCTTGTTTCTGCATTGCCAATTCTACATAAATTAATCAACTGCATGATCTAAAACTGATCACATGATATTTGCAATGAGGTTAATGCAAGTTGTAAGAAGCGGGTGACGGCTAAGAGATAGCTTCAGTAACGTGCAAGTACATTTAATTAATATCACAATCAGTCACTTTTTAACTCAGGAAAATTTAAGACATTCGCAAAAAATAAATTTATTACAATGCTTCAATGAAAACATAAAACCACAAAGAAATAGGAACAAAATACAAGAAACACATTAGCCTGCTAAGAGACAGCTGGTGTAGTATGGATCAGATTTTACAATTGGGAGGTCAGACTCTGTGATGATTGATATTCTGAACAACAGTTTCCAGTAGACTGGGGGAGGGCTAATTGAAGCTAAAAGGTCTCCCGGAATGTGTCCACCCTGGGTTGGACTCTATTCCGGAATAGTTTGAATGGATAGATTTTCTTAATATTTTCCATGAACAATTTTCACTTTTCTTAGCCTCTCAGAGTAACGTTGAAGTCCTGCAGAACCTTAGCCATTCTTTCTTTCCTCTGTTCCTCTCCAGCCTGAAATCAGGTACGCTGGTTAAAACCAGGGTAAAATGTGTCATCAGCAATGGAGCTGTCAGCATAAAAAATGTTGTGACCACTCCTTTGGAGATATAAAGGCAGAAAGACACAGTTTGCAAAGCATTGAGATTTGATGTGTGTTTACAGGAAGAAGCATGAAAGAGCAGACAGATTATCTCCCCAGGCCCAGGTTGTGTTTGATGAAAACAGCATTTTTTTGGAAACTGGGACATTCAAACAATTTTCAGAAAATTGTCAGGACACCTGGAAATACATGCAAAACTCAAGCATCTGTTCATCCCAATCTGGGGCCAAAACATTGACTTTTCAGATATAATTAGACAAATTCAGAGTAAGGAATGACCTGGTAATGTGAATATTGAATCCATAAATAACAGAGGTGTAGAATGCTTTTTTGTTTTGAATAGTAGTACGGGATTAAGTCAGAGTACAGTGAGTTTGTAATGAATGTTTCCTTTTCCAGCTAATTATTAAAATGTGGTTTGTTGACTATATTTAGGCCCTATTAAAATTTGAATCAATTTGGCTTTTGGAAGGTTAGAGATTTTTACATCAAGGTAGTGCATTATTACATTATCTGGTCCATTTAATAGAAGGTGTTACCTTTAGAGTTGTAGATCGTGCTTTTTTATTGAAGCGTGTTGGATAATAAAGTCAAAACTTCAGCTTAAAAGTATTAGAATATTTGACAAAGCTGTCAGAGTTTTTCTGATGATTTAACTGGAAGAAAGGATCAAGGAGAACAAATGGATTTGGTGTATTTAGATTTCCAGGAAACTTTTGATAAAGTCCTACATGAGAAGTTAGTGCGCAAAATTAAAGGAGGTAATTGGAGGTAACATACTGGCATAAACTGAGTATTGCTTTGCAGGCTGGAAGCAGAGATCTGGAAAAAAATGACCTCTTTTTGGAGTGGAAACAATGTTTGAGCTCCGGCTATTCACAGTACACGTCAATGTTTTTTGATGAGAGAATCACATGCAATATTTACAAGTTGGTGAGTAGTGAGGCAAGTGGAAAGAGGCTTCAAAGCAAATTAGACAAGTTTGATTGAGTGGATAAATACATGCCAAGAGCCAGATAAAGTGGATATGTGTAACCACTTTGATAGGAAGAGAAGAATAGCAGAATATTTTACAAATGGTTATAGATTGGAGAATGATAGTATACTTTTATCACTGAAAGCAAGTATGAAAATGCGCCAAGTACTTAGGAAGGGAAATGGTGTATTGACCTATTTTCAAGAGTATTTGAGCAAAGGAGCGAGAATGTCTTATTGCAGCTGTATAGGATCTTAGAGAAAGCACACATGGAGTTCTGAATGCACTTTTGGTCTCCATATCTAGGAAAAGACACATTCTCCATTGGTAGACATCAAATAATAATAATAAAAAAGATGATAGCTTATCCCTATCAACTCTGTCCAGATTCCTTATGATTTTGAAATCTTATGTTAGAATTTCTCTTACTCTTCTCCTCCCCAAGGAAAACAGCTCCAACTTCTTTTAAACCATCTTCACAACTGAAGTTTGTCATCATTGGAACCATTCTTCAAATCTTTTTTTGCATTCTCTCCAATGTGTTTATATCCTTCCTAAAGCTCTTCTCCTCAATGCCCCCAATGATGAAGACTCGAATGCTGTCTTTTGTGTTAACAGTAGTATTTACCTTACCTGCCACTTTTTAACTTCTTATGTATATATACAGCCAAATCTCCCTGCTCCTGCATGCCTTTCAAAATTTACCCTTTGTTTTATACAATCCATATTTTTTGTCCCAGAATCGTTCCCTTCACAGGTCTCCAGAAATTCTGGACTGGCCTGGATCGTCTGAATGCAGACCGTCTGAATGGTCTAGAGTAATGGTTACATTTTTTATGATACAGAATAGAAAACACAGCTAAGGAGGAGGAGAGATTTCTTCACTCAGAGTGTGGTGAACCAGTGGACTTCTCTGCCGTGCTAGGCTGTGAGGCCCAGTCACTGTGTGTACAAGAAATAAATAGCTTCATTTCTAGGCATTAAAAGTGTTAAAGAGTTTGGGGAAGACAGCAGCATGTGTCTTAGTGATTGAACATCAGCCATGATCATACTGGATGGTGGAGTAAGCTTGATGGACCAACTGTCCTTTGCCTGCTCCTATTTTCTATATTTCTAAACAGTGAGCAGGTAAGTGGAAGGAGCCAGAAGACTGAGTAATCAATTAACCATCCACAGAAAAAATGCAGTCTTTTTCCACTCACTCAAGCTTGTTTAATTTGCTTTGAAGCCTCTTTCCACTTTCCTTACTGCTCACGAAAATGCTGTCTCAATAGCTGGCTTGGGTTTGAATTTACACTCGGCATTCGCTTACTGTCTTATACAACAAATTTCTGATAAATGTTATTACTTTCATTGTACTGCACCATTTATTAAAACAAGACCTGTTTGTGATGACTTGCCTTCACAAAATCTAGAAATAATTTTTTGTGCATGATTACCATGGTGGTTGCTATGTTGCTGATTAATCTGTGATTTCTGCTTTCACAGAATTGACAAAGCATCTTTCCTTGTGCAAACATAACCAAGCTTTGATGCATAGATTGGTGCAAATTCCAGCAACCAGTACTTCGTGTGTCACTTATTGATCTACATTCATAATCAGCAGACCACGAACAAAGATGCAATTTGAGACTCCTACAGCTCTCAATGTTGGAGGTCGATTTGAACTCCTTTGCCTTTGACCTCTGTATTCAATACACAAGTAAGGGGATGCAAGGACAGGAGACAATGCCTAGTGCAGACAGAAAAGTGAGTAAAAACTGAAAGAGCTGCAGATGCTGTAAATCAGAAACAAAACAGAAGTTGCTAGAAAAGCTCAGCAGGTCCGGCAGTATCTGCAAAGAGAAATCAGAGTTAATGTTTTGGATCCAGCGACCCTTCCTCAGAACTGATGGTAGCAAGGAAAATGTCAGTTTATATGCAGAAGCTAGGGTGGGGGTTAGTGGTGGCAAGGAGTAAACAATTGGTGGGGATAGAGGCCAAAGAGAGAGTAGTACAGTTGGAGAGACAAAGGATAACAATCTGGCTAGAAGAATGAAGAGCTGTTAATGGAAACTGTTAACAATAGGTAGTGTGTAATGGCAGACTATGTGGTAACAAGGTCTGGTGTGTGGCGTTAGGACATGGGAGAGTTCAGGCTCTAAAATTATTGACCTTGATATTGAGTCTGGAGGGCTGCAGGGATCCCAGGCAGGCTTCCAGTTATGCTGATGGTGTAACATCTGCCCAATTACCTCCTCCCTCCTCAGAATCCAAGAGCCCAAACATACAGTTCGTCCCCTCCCCCCACTGCACCACACAACCAGCCCAGCTCTTCCCCCCCACCCACTGCATCCCAAAACCAGTCCAACCTGTCTCTGCCTCCCTAACCGGTTCTTCCTCTCACCCATCCCTTCCTCCCACACCAAGCCGCACCCCCAGCTACCTACTAACCTCATCCCACCCCCTTGACCTGTCCGTCTTCCCTGGACTGACCTATCCCCTCCCTATCTCCCCACCTATACTCTCTCCACCTATCTTCTTTACTCTCCATCTTCGGTCCGCCTCCCCCTCTCTCTCTATTTATTCCAGCTCCCTCTCCCCATCCCCCTCTCTGATGAAGGGTCTAGGCCCGAAACGTCAGCTTTTGTGCTCCTGAGATGCTGCTTGGCCTGCTATGTTCATCCAGCCTCACATTTTATTATCTTGGATTCTCCAGCATCTGCAGTTCCCATTATCTTTGAGGCCAAAACCTTCATTCCAGTTTAAGCAGCACTTTACCTGCACTTCACACAATCCAGTCGATTGCACTTGCTGCTCACAATGTGGCTTCCTCTACACTGGGGAAACAAAGTGTGGACTAGGGGACTACTTCGCAAAACACCTACATTCTGCCCACAAAAATTACCCTCAGCTTCCAGTTACCTGTCGCTTTACAAACCAGCCTGTCCATAGCTATTATCTCTGTCTCAGGCTTGCTGCAGTATTCCAGCAAAGCTCAGTGCAAGCCGACGTAACAACATCTCACTTTCCGCTTGGGGACCCTGCTATGCTCCAGGTAAAATATTGAGTTCAAGAATTTTCGGGCTTGAATTCTCCCATGTTTAACCCTCTACCACACACACCAGGCCTTGTTATTACATAGTCTGTCATTACACACTACCAATTGTTAACCAGTCTCCATTGACAGCTATTCACTCTTCTAGCTAGATCATTATCCCCTTCTTTGCCTGTCTAAATCTACATTTTCTTTGGGCTCTATCCCTACCTATCGTTTACTCCTTATCCCCCTCCCACCACCCCCAACTTCACCCAATACCATATCTTCTGCATATAAACAGGTATTTTCCTAGCTACCGTCAGTTCTGAGGAAGGGTCACTGGACCCAAAACTTTAACTCCGATTTATCATCACAGATGCAGTGACTTTTGTTTTTGTGTAGAATAAGTGAGGTTGGGAATTTAGTTTATATGGGATTTCTAGCTTTTTTTTTCAAGCTTAAACTTAGATGAAGACCTAGACTCTGAAATTGAACTTTCAAACAAGCTAGTGACATAGGCAGACAAACAGGAGGCTGGAAGAATGCATCAAGCCAGGCAGCATCTGGAGGAAAGGAGTAGTCAATGTTTCAGGTAATACTGTTCATCAGGACTCCAGTTTCTGCAGGTTTTTTTTGTCCTAAGTTAGTGATGTAGACTAGTAAAAGGGAGTTCCCTGGAAGTGGCAGTTATCTGCTAATCATATGAAGGTGGTTGGCTTGAATAAGTGTTAAATTTATAGTTGCAATGTGTGAATGAGTCATCAGTACTCTAATAAAAGCAGATGGGATGTAAACTACAAGGACTATATGAATGCATGGAGAGGAGACAGTGGCTTAGCACAAATTGAATGAATTCAAAGTTGGAAATTTGGTTCAAGTTGGAATTCATTATAGATCATAAAGCAATGGTTTCTTTCTACTTTTTTCTAATCAGCTTTCAATAGGTGTGAAGGAAAAAAACGAGTTGACAAAATTGCAGTCCTAAGGAAGGGGCACCGGACCCGAGACATTAACTTTGTTTTCTCCTCCACAGATGCTGCCAGGCCTGCTGAGATTTTCCAGCAATGTTGTTTTTGTTCCTGATTTACAGCATCCGCAGTTCTTTCAGATTTTAGTTAATTGTTAAGGTTTAATGATGAATTAAACCAGACAAGTTGAATCTGATTGATCATGGCAGAGCCATGAGAAATGATCTAGTGAATGCTGTCACCTATTTTCTTGAATGAAGCAAGCACATGCTATTTCTGCATGCAAAAAATAAGACATTTTAATATTTTAGTGTATATAGACTACATATATACTAATATATATTATTGTAATGACTTGAGAAAATACAAACAGAATGGACAGAGGATTTAACATTCATTACGGCCTGATAGTGATGGACAATAGAAAGACATGAAGATAGGCTCTGGCCCTTGAAAGTCATGAAGTACAACCAGTATGAATGAAAATTGGGAAAAAAGAGAGTCAGAAAACATTGGTTGATATAATTTATAAACAAAGCATTAAACAAAAGTTGTTGAAGCTTTTAACAAAGCAAAGTAATAGTTATGGAATCTGTATAGTTTTACAGACTGGAACAATTGTATTGGCAAAGATGACCCAGAAAATTAGTTGGTAGAAATTTTTTAAAGACAGTTTTCTTGAACAATTCATTGTTGAATCAACTAGAGATAAATCCACATTTCATCTAGTATTCGCTTTTGAGACAGGGCTAATTCATAATGTCATTGTGAAATATCCAGTAGGAAACAGTGATCACGGTCTCGTAGAATTCAATATTTAAATTTGAAAGTGATACGCTCCAAACACAAACCAGATTCTAAAGCTTCAACAACACTACTTACATGGTTTTGAGGAGAGTACTGGCTGAAAGGATTGATGGTAAATCAACAGTGAGAAATCTTTAATGAAACAATTCAAAATGTTCAAAAAATTTCTTTGGTTTAGAAACAGTCCCATTAAGTTGGAAGTTGGCAAAAGTAGCATTGCTTTTTGAGAAAGAAGGGAGAGAGAAAAAGTAAGAACTACAAGTTAGTTTTTCTAAAATCAGTGCTGGATGCAGGACTCTATTACAGAGTAATTCTAAACATTATATTTAAAGTGTAGTATTATTAGAAAATTTCAACACGGTTTTCCATCACAGAAAAATGTTTCAAATAAAGTTCTTAGTTTTTTTCAATATGGATCTACAATACTAGATAAAAAGGAATCTGTAGATATAGATTTCTTAAAAGCATTTGATAAGGTATGCACAAAATGTTAAAGTCAAGATAAAGGTTCATGCGTTTGAGGGTAATATATTTACATGGATAGTAAATTGGTTAAATTACAGTAGGCAAAGCATGGACGTGAACAGGCAGTTTTAAGTTGGCAGGCTGTGACTAATGGCACTCTGCAAGAATAAGAGCTGGGGTGTCATCTTTTACAAGCTACATTAAATGTTAAAATGAAAAAAAACAGAGAATGTTATATCTCAGTTTACTGATACTACAGGGCTATGTGCAAAGATGCATTTTGTGGAGAATACAGAAAGGCTCTAAAAAGAGACAGGCAACTTCAGAACAGGGCAACAAGCTGACGGATGGAGCATTATACTGAGAAATATGAAGGCATTAATTTCAGATTTATTAATAAGGAAACTAGATTTTATTAAAGACATGATTCATTTAAATGTTTATGTAGTGACTGGAACCAGGGCCAGAAAGCTCTCATTGACTATGAAATCCTTGATTGGGGTTGTTAACTTGGGCCAATTATGGAGCCCTGGCTGACAGATACAAA
The DNA here is from genome assembly GCF_030684315.1 of Stegostoma tigrinum. Classification (NCBI taxonomy): domain Eukaryota; kingdom Metazoa; phylum Chordata; class Chondrichthyes; order Orectolobiformes; family Stegostomatidae; genus Stegostoma; species Stegostoma tigrinum. The sequence goes on along the minus strand of NC_081357.1, from coordinate 60,432,753 downwards.
CAGGCCATTCAGAAGGTCTTAGTCTAGGGACTGGATTTGAGCTGGTTGATCAGGGCCCCTTGTACTGTGCACATGTAAATAAAGGGGGACCAGCACTCTGTGCAGTTTATTCAGTTAGCATTCAGAGAGACTTGGATGTGTACGTACAGAGATTTCAGAAAATTACCATGCAGATACAGCAAGCGATGAGGAAGACAAATTGCATACTGTTCTTTATTACGAGGGAATTGAAGGACAGTACAGGAATAAAAGGAATAAAGTTATTATCGTGCAGAGATTTGTTGAGACCATGCTTGTAATACTGTGTGCAGTTTGGTCTCCATGTTTACAGAATCAAAAACCTGCGTTGGAGGAGGTACAGCAAACACTAAGTAAATTTGTCCCTGGTGAGGCGGTTGGCAGGTGCTGAGGTGCTGATGAAATTTTATTCTCTGCTGCTCAGAAGATTCTGAAGGATGTTCATAGGGTAAATACTGAGAGATTGTTTTAGATTCTCTAACAGAGGAAATAATGTCTCTGGATAAGGGGAAAATCATTTAAGGCTGAGATGAGGTGGAATTACATAATTCAAAGGATGGCAACCCTTTTGGAATTCTCTATTCCAAAGGATTGTTGATGCTTCTTACATTGCTGAATACATTTAAGGTGGGATAGACAGACATTTGGACTGTGAGGGAATCTAGAATATTGGGACTGGGAGGGAAATTGGAGTTGAAGCCCAAGATTGGTCTGGATTGTATGAAATGGCAGAGCAAGTTTGAAGGGTCTACTCTTCTTCCCATTTTCTGTGTGGTTTTGTTTTCCTGTAGACAACAATCTCCATCAGCAGTTTGGCTGTACAAAAGCCTTCTGACCAAAGAAGTATGATATCTGAAAATAAAATTGCAAAGAATTGCTGAATTGAGAAATCCTAATGCTTTCTAGCCAAGTATTTGGACTTTGAATCAATAACCCCTCACCCAGTCAAAATGATGGCAATCAGTGTATCAGTGTCTACAGTATCTTTATTTTTAAAGACAGGTTTGTATTATCAGCTGAGTTGATATCTATGGAAGGAATTGGAATTGCATTTGCAGTTATCAGTAACACAATGATTTCTGATTCAAGGGATTAGCTTTTTTCTTTCAGTTTCAATCTACTAGAGGGAGACAATTAAATCAATCCTGTCACAAAATAAGTTGGCAAGGGACCACATTGTCTGGAGCACACCCAGACAAAGAAATCCATTTGATGTTTTTTGGTCTTTACATATACTCTGAGATCCTGTTGCATTCATTTTTAAATGATGACTAGCTTTCATTGTACCTAAACATCAGAGTTATTCATTTTCATCCATGATACTACAGCACTAACATTTTATTTCTACTTTTAATTGATGCTCTTTTTTGAGCAATAGTTTTGCATCTTAATGAATCCCACACATTGCTTTAAGTAAATACATATTTCAGTAGTTTATAATGGTGATCAGAATGCCAAGAATGCAATGTTCATCTTGGTGCCATAAATAACCTGAAATAAACCTCTTGACCTTAGCAGTCTTGTGCTCTGTTGGTTCACTTCACAGTTAATAGGCTGAAGATGAACATATGGAAGCTGAACTGATTCGGCATGTGCAAGATCTAAACACTCAAATCAACCACATCTGATATACATATGCTCTTTATAATACACACAAAAAACCTTTGATTATTGATAGATTCCTTCAAATTTGGGTATTTACTATTGTGTTGTTTTAATTTTAACTGCTCATTTTCTTTTAATTTGTATGTCTTTTTCGAGAATTCAGAATTTGAAATCTAAATGAAGACCATGTCACATAGATTTGTCTTGTGTTTTTTTTATATGTATTGAGGAATTGAAAGATTGATGTGCTGAATCAGGTGCAGGGTAACTTCAATTTGCGAAGAATAATGTACAAGTCAAGAAATCGCAATGACTGTTGTCAGAGCTTGATTATTTTTTAAAAGAGACCTCTGATTATAGCAGAATATTAACATTCATCAAATAAAGCCTATAAAGTAAATATTCCTAAGAGCTTCAATGTTTCCAGCTTTTGTAGGTATTTCTGGCTGAGATTGTGAGTCTGGTCTACCCAGAATGCATCCAATGGACAAATTCAAGAAGAACTCTGCTCAGAACACGAGTAGCATTAAAAGCCAGATGACACTCCCTTTTCACAACATTTGCTGCAGATTTCAGTCACTAAAGGTTTTAAAGGAATTCTGCATTGACTGAAGAAAGGTAAGTGTGCCACGTGGGTAAGTAAGAGGTTTGGGTGCTAGGTAGGTAGACTTGGGTAATGATGGTGGGGAAAAATAGTTGGGGTGTAGCTGGACTGTGTTGGGTTGAGAATAGTCTCTAGCAGGAGTGGAAAGTGTTGGATGTTGGCTGCTGGCAGGACTTGGGAAGGTGGGTGCAGTGCTGGCTCTAGCAGAAATGGGCTGTATCTATTTATCAAGTGATGAATTGATCTCTGGTGGTTCTTGTCTAAAGAATAATCATTCCAGACAGTGGGGACAATTTTCCCTTCCTTGCAGACACTGTCAACAAAGCTGTAAAAATTTGGCTGGAATTAAAAAAATCAGGCCCTCAACATTGAGAAACTTTTACCACATTTACCCCTAAAGCTTTAACTGCTGACTTCGGGATTTCATGATTGAACGGCAAATACCTTATTTCCAGGTATTTTCTTGTCATTAACAACCCAACTTGCCTTATTCGAATGCCACTTCCAATTATCCTCCTTTTCCCTGAGAAATGGGGCAGTGCAATTTCCCAACATGCAAGTCAGAGCAGGTACCCAGTGGTTGAAACTTGTTGTTTGCTGTCCTGGCCTTCATTCTATTCTATCTTTAGCACAATGTCTGTGCATGATCCACGAATATTATCCCTGTCGACCCCTTGTTTATATCAGTCAGCATCAGCAAGCCACCATCCACACCACATCTTGGACAAACACACGTACTCTTTTATACCTTTTAATACTTCCTTCATGCTTCTGTCAGACTTTGCATGGAGGGACATATGTTTGATGCATCTACACAGAATAGTTAACACTGCTGCCTCACAGCACCAGGGATCTCTGCCCCTTGGCTTGCTTTCAGAGCACCCATTCACTTGAGGGCTGTCAGTCTCTCTGGCTTGCATAGGATTTAACCACAGAGGGGCAAGAAGACAGCTTGTCATGGCAGGGATCACTGAACAGTTGAGAGAGGATATCTCACAGTATTGCACTATTGTCTGTCAATGACAAGCCTAAAACATGACCTGGCAAACACACTGCATGTGCTTCAAGCAAATGGGCATGGCTGAAAGCCAAAGGGATGCAGTTCTCAAGGGTGAGTCAATTGGGACCACAATCAGTTCGGTGTACCAGCACTGCCAGTCAAGGGACTTGCATAATTCCAACCAGGCGATTGTTCATGGTCAGTCAGGTGCTTGGGTCTACCAGAGGCTTGGGATTCTTATCCTTGCTGATCAGGTATTGAACCATGCAGGGCAAGTGCAATCAGGGCAGGGATTATAATTTGGTTATGTCAGGAAATTGTGGAGATATCAGGCTGGCTGTTTTTTATATATCCATTGACTCATTCACATGGGTGTTGAATTTATTGCCTGTCCCATGGGATGGGCTCAACTCAATTGGGGCTGCGCTGCTAAGTCAGACTGGGACATGATTCATGGTCTGTTTTGGAGAATTGTTCAGTAATGATCAAGGGCTATTGGGGGAAGTCCACAGCATTGTGGGATAGATGGACAATTCATGTGTGGGGTACAGTTAATTGCATTTGGTTGTTGAGGGAATGATTATTGTGAAAGGGAGGAATTCTAGTTAGAAGGTTGGGATTTCACAGAATGTGCAATGGATAGGGTAGACTGGGAGGTTGGGGTTTCTCAGAAGTCATGGTGACTCTGGCCTCTGCATGGGAAGATATGAGGCAACTAGGGCATGGCAACTTACAAAGCCATGAACCTGCGAGTAAGGTGGGGAAATTAATGGGAATCCAAAGCGACTCAACTGAAACAGCGGGTGGAAAGGATGAAATAGCAGAGAAGCGTCTAGGATAACAACACAAACTAGAACATGGACGTGGGGATTATCTTGCTGCAAACATGGCATACAGCACTTTTGTGAAACATTCAGACTGATGCAAAATGAAGTTATCATCCTCCTCATATTTCCACCAGGGCCATAGCGGAACAAACCATAGTCATCCTCAAGATAAGATGTGGATATCTGCGTTGCTCCAGCAAGACTTCACAATATAACTCAGAAAGGCTGTGCCATATCATTGTAGATTGCTTTGTAACCTTCACAATTGGAGCTGACAAAGGGACTATGTCCTGGACACAGCAGAAATAGAGGTGTGACAGCAATCATTTGAAGCTCAAGTGTTTTTAGCTCATTTTGATCATTTATTTAACCTATCTGTATTCTGCAGACTCTGTGTAATCTTCAGCACTTGCCTTCCTACCCATTTCTGTATTGTTACAAACTTGGTGATTGTATATTTACTTCCTTCATTCAAGTCAATAATATAAATTTTAAGTAAATGTAGCTCCAGTGCTAATCCCTGCAGCACTCAGTTTGTCATCCTAAAAATAACCCCTTCATCAGGGTAGCATGGTGGCTCAGCTGTTAGCACTGCTCCCTCACAGCACCAGGGGTCTAGGTTTGATTCTAGCCTCATGTGACTCTCTGTTTGGAGTTTACTTGTTCTCCCTCTGTTAGCGTGGGTTTCCTTTGAGTGGTACAAAGATGTACAGGTTAAGTGGATTGGCCATGGTAAATACAAAGTTATAGGGATGGGGTGGGTCTGGATGGGATGGTATTCAGAGGGTCAGTGCAGACTCAATGGGCTGTACAATGTCTCTCTGTGCAGTAGGGGTTCTGTCTTCTATTAGTTAGCCAATTCTCTATTATGCTGACATACTACCTCCAACATTACGGGCTCTTATCTTATTAAGTGGCCTTATCTTATCAAACACTTTTTGGAAACTTATTTATCCTGCTTGTCAAGTGTGATATCCTCTTCATGAAGTCATTTGACCTTGCTTGCTTTTATTAAGTATTTCTAAATGTCCTGCTATTACATCCTTTATAATACAGGTAGTTTTGCTATAACACGATAATTGAGTTCTTGTGCATACTCGCGCTATCGAAAATCGCATTACAGAGAAATTGGTACAGAAAATCATTATACTGTACAGTAGAAAGTTCACATTACCCAAACAGCATCCACTATTCATCAATCGCATTACAGCCAATTCGCATTAACAAAACACATATTATAGCAGAATTATCTGTAGATTCTAACACTTCCCCAATGATGGATGTTGAGTTAACTGGACTGAAGTTACCTGCCTATGTCTCCCTCTCTTTTTGCATACGGGTAAAAAAAATGGCAGTTTTCCAATCCTGTTTGAATTTTCTAGAATTTAAGATGTCTTCAAAAATTACTACCACAGCATTTAAAATCACTGTAGTTTTGTCCTTTGATATCCCAGGATGCAATCTATCAGGTCTAGGAGGCTTATTGACCTTTAGCCTCATTAGTTGCCCCAAAAGATTTTCTCTAGGCTTTGATTTATACTTTTCCCTCCCACTAAGCTTTGGCCCCTTAATTAAAAGCATTCCACCAAAACTAATATTTCATGTCTTGATGTCTTCTACCATGATGTGATGCAAAGTATTTATTCAACATCTCTGCCATTTCTTGACTTCTCTTTACTTATGCTCAATCTTGTTTTCTAAGGAGCCTGTGGTCACCTTGTCATCTCTTCATTTTCATAATTTAAAGTAGTTCTCACTGTCCTCTTATAGTTCATGGCAGTTTACCCTCCAAGTTTCTTTCTCCTATTTAATATTGATCTTTTGTCTGCAAACCTTTCCAATCCTTTGGCAAACCGCTAATCTTTGAAACATTATACAATCTACTTTCAATTTGAAACTGCCTTTAACTTCCTTGGTGAACCATAGTTGGTTTGTCCATTCCTAGGACCTTTCCTATTCTCTGGGATATATGCTTGTTGTGACACTGATCTGTTTTCTCAAATATCTACCATTGTTTAATAAGTGTTTTTCTGTTAAACTACTTTTCATGTCCACTCCAGCCAACTCATCCCTCATTTCTTTGTGATTACTCTTAGCTAATTTTGACACTGTTGCTTCCAACCCAGGTTTCCCACTATCTATCATGTTATGGTCACTGATTCCCATAGAATCTTATACTCTGAGATCATTTATTACGCTGCTTCATGACTAGTTGTCCTAGGTTGATGAACAACATATTGAACTTGGATACTGTCCAGGCTACACTCTATGAATTCTTTCTTGTGGCTACTTCTGCCAATTTGATTTTCCTGATCAACATGAAGATTAAATTCCAACCATGATAAATATGCTGTCTTTGTTACATGCTGTCATTATCTTCCGATTTATTCTCTGCTGGGGACCCTATAGAATACTCTCAACAGGGTCTTCTTTCAGTTATTAATTCTTACCGCTACTCATTTGAATTATACAGCTTCTGAGCCAAGATAGCTAACAGACTTTTAAAATCTCTTACTAGTAATTACACTTATTCCATCTTGTATTAATTACATTAGTACTTCTGCATAATTGTTGAGGTGAAGATGGACGATTGCATGAGAAAGGTGACTGGGTTACATGATGGACATAATGGTGAATCTTCCTCGTCTTAATATTCCAGTTCAAAGTGGGAAAATTTAGCGCAATACCTTGGGTAAAAAGCCTCTCAATAAATGCTCTATACAGTAAGAAAGAAAAGTCCTGAGAACCTGTTTTTAAGCAGAAAATTATGAAAAAATTAGACACGTTTATTCTGATGAAACAATTGACCCACAGTTCCCTATATGCTGATGTGTTCTTCCTGCATTTTCTCATTATTATTTTAAATCAGTGGTGATTGCAATTGAGGCTAATTTTATCCTGTACAGTAATCTATTAGATGATAATTTTAAAGCATGAGGAAAATTGTAATAAACACTTTATAGTATTTTTGAACTTCATGTTTATTATCTAATATTGCATGGCTTTGATTCGACAATTAATGGCAATATAAACTTTCAGATGGTGAAGTATTAGAGTCAACAAAGTAAATCACATTTATCCACCACTTCATAGTGATTCTCAGTGCTTCAGAGTTAACAAAATGCTTCAAAATATTGATATTGGGGTTACATAACTGTCTGTATTTGTCAATCATTTTGCATAAAGCAATATCCAATTTGACAGCAAAGAGATAAATGGCCAATTATTCAACTCTCGGTGCTGTGCTTGAGAAGGAGTTTTGACCAGGGTATCAGAAAAGTTCTTAACTTTCTTTGAATGATTAACATTCACAATGGACACTGGATCAGGAACTGCTGCCAAATTTGCTTTGTAATTTGTTTTTAAAATTTCTTTTTTGCAATTCGCTCACCAAGTCCCTAAAACAAAGAAACAATAGGCATGTCTATAGGAAACAGTGACCTCAGCACGGTGCTTTAAAGTTACTGTTTACATGTATTTTCTGACTTGGCAGCACATACTGCAAATGCATTAAGTATGACTTCCCAATCATAAATTTTAAACACTCAGTGAATTGTATACACTCAAATTCCTGCCTTGGTCAATTAGAGAAATGACAGCAGCTGGTCGAGTAAAATTTTTAAAAAGTGCCCCTTTATATGTGTGTTTTGCTACATTACTTGGGTTGGTAGCGTGACTCTGTTTTGAGAAATAGTTACCACAAGTTTTGTTTCTTTCCCCTTTCCGTTTGATACAGAATCAAGTATAATATTTTGGGTAGAAATTCAGCTTGGGAGGTGACACAAACAGGGTAGCATCAGATCAGCCAACAGCTATATACAGAATTTCATAGATCAGTTCCACCACAGTTAACAGGTTAAAATATAAGGTATCGAGTACAAAGGGGGTTGGTTAACTTGGATGGCTAATCTGCAACACAGAGTGATGCCAACAATGTGGGTTCATTTCCTGTACCAGCTGAGTTTACCATGAAGGGCTTTCTTTTTCAACCTCTCCCCTTGGGAGGGGCATGATGACTGTCAGATTAAACCACCACCAGTTATCTTTCCATAACGATCTGGTTAGGACTATGGTAACTTTATTGAGTAAAACTACTAATCAGTCCGATGCCACCCTCTGAGGTAAATTTGGCTGAAAACCTTTGCTATGTGTTTCATTAATCTCGTGAAATTGTCACCAGGAGAGGAAAAATGCACCCCGAAAAAGAGTGTAAGTTTTATCAATACAAGGGTATCCCCTTATATCCTTGGAAACATTTTGAAATATCCTTCTCACACCAGAACATTTTCGCCTCTATCCCTCCACTAAGAGCATGAAATTCCTGCTCACAAAAGCACATTTTCTTCAGGGGTAGTGCAATTTGAAATAGCATCAAATTCTGCCTTTGATACAGTTGGTAATTACTTTGAAGAGAAATTTAGCAAACATGGTTCTTTGAAAGCGTTATTAAAAGCTCAAGAGAATTTGGTATCTCAGAAATCATAATGTCATTCTAGCCATTACAGTTTTGTAACAGTATTACGTTGAAGGTGTAAAGAAGAAATCCTTTTGGATTGCTTGAGGACCTAGCATCACATAACGCATCATCTTTCTGCTTTAACAAAATAGATATTTTCCAAGGATTTGCACAAAGTAAAAATAAATATAATCTAACATAGGATGTTTTATCTCTCAAACCATGTTTTAAGAAGTAACAATCAAATATCTCAGGTTGGTTATGACGCTTGACGATATTTGGATTCAGTCCTTGTGGAGGGACTAGTAAAGGCACTTCTTGGGGTCTGCCTCTGTTACTTCCCTCATTTTGAACCACAATTAGCAATCTTTGAGTAATGAGGACATGGAATGAAGAACAAAAATACTGCTACTAAATTTCCATAATAAAAATGCAAAATTGACCTAAAGAGTCTTCCAGAGATCCAGGGCTGTAATATGCGCACTCAAACTCTCAAATTTTACAATAACACCTTGAGATATGATGGAAAATTCTCAGCTTTAATCTGAGAGTCTGCAGACTTCATGTTGTTTTGAAAATTGATTTAAAAGTAGACTGGCCTCATCTAGGTCTTTTAAATTTACATGAAGCAGCTAGATATAAAGAGAAACATAAAGATTAAACAAATTCCCAAACTGATTCTGCTGAAGTGCAATCATAGCCCATTTGCAGAATTAATTCTAGTCTAATTCTTTTTTTTCCAAAATTAATATTTACAATGACATTTATTTGCAAAGCCTGGCAGTGTATTTTCTTATTTCAAAATCTTATGCATACAGAAAATATATGTAAACTTGACTGGCATAACAGTCAGGCATCACGAGATGAAGGATACAAGAAAATCCTTGATCTTCTTTATTTTTCTTAGCCATTTTTAATGAAACTCACCATGTTAAACTGCTTTTGGAGACATTAAATTCAGCTAGTCTTTTGATCTGCTGAATGTAGAAGGGCAAAGTAAAAGGGCCTATTCTTCAAACTTTTTTTTTACTTACTTGCTGGTAAATGTGGAATCTGGCACATGCTGTTGCTTTTATGGCTGTCATTCGTCTGGAGACAATACAAGGCAGTATTAGTATAGCAGCTACAGTATGAACTTAATTATCTGCACTCATTATCCATGCATTCAATTATGTACAGACATTTGTGCAAGAGTTTTGGCTGGGTCAAGAGAGCAGCAAGAATGGAAATCAGGTCAAGAGACCACTTGGATTGAGGTCACCAGGTCAGAAGATCAGATGGGGTCAGTAATTTGATGAAATGTGAAAGCTATTTGCATCAATAAAAATCTGACGGTCAGTCAAATTTACTCTATTCATAAATTTTTATCTTTTTTGTTTACGCATTCAGTCTGTGATTTGGATTCTACTTTATGGCAAGCTGCTTTATAAAAAAGAATGCTGCGTGTTACCTTTCATATTTAGCACGGGCTCAATGGTCAGTATTAATATTCACTGATTTTGAAAATTATACATATATAGCATGTAATGGGCATGAATTCATCTCTTTTCTCTTCGGAAAAAATGAGATTGAATCTGTCTTCATTTGGACTTTTGAGGTGATTGTTGAAAAAAGGCGAGAATGACCATTTGAAAAGCAATTAGTAGATACCTGACATCTCTTCAGCAGCAGCTCAGCTGTGATTGATAACTTGGAGCTATGAGAATGGAATCAGTGCTTCTTAATATCAAGAAAACCGGTATTTTGATAGAACATACTGTGTATCAGCACAGCCTGTATAAGGGTAATTATCCCCACTTGGCACCTCACTTACAACAATATATGGATGAACTTCAATTGCATATTCATTCTACCAACTTTTTGATCTCTTCATTTTAATTACACCTCTAACAGTTTTCTGAGAGGAGATGGAATTCCAACATTTCTCAACAAATGCTTTTGAATAACACGATGAGCAAATGTCATTTGCACCATACCCCTCCCACCTTTCTTATCTATCCTCCTGCCTCCACCACCTCTAGTGTGCCAAAAACCCACAGTCTCATTATATTAAGTTTCTAACTGGAGACACCTGAAGCCAACGAGCTTTGAGAAGATTTGTAGCTCAGGTTGAGGTTCTGGATGTGAGATTGCTCGCTGAGCTGGAAGGTCAGTTTTCAGACGTTTCGTCACCATTCTAGGTAACATCATCAGTGAGCCTCCGATGAAGCGCTGGTGTTAAGTCCGGCTTTCTATTTATCTGTTTAGGTTTCCTGGGGTTGGTGATGTCATTTGCTGCGTTGGTGATGTCATTTCCTGTTCTTTTTCTCAGGGGATGGTAGATTGGCTCCAAATCAATGTGTTTGATGGAGTTCTGGTTGGAATGCCACGCTTCTAGGAATTCTCGTGCGTGTCTCTGTTTGGCTTGTCCTCGGATGTATGTGTTGTCCCAATCAAAGTGGTGTCCTTCCTCATCTGTATGTAAGGATACTAGTGATAGTGGGTCATGTCATTTTGTGGCTAGTTGATGTTCATGTATCCTGGTGGCTAGCTTTCTTCCTGTTTGTCCAATGCAGTGTTTGTCACAGTTCTTGCAAGGTATTTTGTAGATGATGTTCGTTTTGCTTGTTGTCTGTATAGGGTCTTTTAAGTTCATTAGCTGCTGTTTTAGTGTGTTGGTGGGTTTGTGTCATGCCCTCTTGGCATCAGGGTAGCCCCCAAACCCACCAACACACTAAAACAGCAGCTAATGAACTTAAAAGACCCTATACAGACAACAAGCAAAACGAACATCATCTACAAAATACCTTGCAAGAACTGTGACAAACACTGCATTGGACAAACAGGAAGAAAGCTAGCCACCAGGATACATGAACATCAACTAGCCACAAAATGACATGACCCACTATCACTAGTATCCTTACATACAGATGAGGAAGGACACCACTTTGATTGGGACAACACATACATCCGAGGACAAGCCAAACAGAGACACGCACGAGAATTCCTAGAAGTGTGCCATTCCAACCGGAACTGTATCAACAAAAACATTGATTTGGAGCCAATCTACCATTCTCTGAGAAAAAGAACAGGAAATGACTTCACCAACACAGCAAATGACATCACCAACCCCAGGAAACCTAAACAGATAAATAGAAAGCCGGACATAACACCAGCGCTTCATCGGAGGCTCACTGATGATGTTACCTAGAATGGTGACGAAACGTCTGAAAACTAACCTTCCAGCTCAGCGAGCAAACTCACATCCACACCTGTAGCCAATTTATCTCTGACAAGTTGGCCTCCTGATCTGAGAACAAGCTGGTTACAATTCCTTTCGTGAAGGAAGCAGAAAGTTTTACTTGAAAAAATAATGAATACCAGCAGAGCTGCCAGCTATTAAGCACAGCAGATATAGTTGATTCTGTGTGCAGAGCAGGGAGGACACCCTGCTTGCTCCTTAAATGATCTTCCTCACTGCTTCTCTATCTCCCACGTCCTCACTTCCCATCAGTGCTCCTCGTGGCCCCCATGCCAAAACTGGCCCAACCCCAAAGGCCCTCCCTCTTCCGCAAGCCTATTCATAGGTGTTCCAAGTTTGTCACCCAGACTACATTCTGTCCAGAATAAATAAACTCTAGAGTAACAATGTTATATACCTGGAAAATCCTAGAAAAACAGGAATTCATAACTTACTTAACAGAGTGCTGTTACTACTAGAACCTATAAAAGTGTCAATCAACCAGACCTTTAATGTATCAATGACAGAACTATAGAACAATTGACATCTCTTTATCTTGTGTAAGTAAACATTTATTCATTGACAAAATTGGTCTAAAGAAGAACTGCTGTCAATCAAGTAATGCTTTCCCTTCTAAGTACTTGCTTTAGCTAAGTCTCATAATGCCTTTGGTGTTTTTTTCTCGAACAATTGAGTTGTAAAGATTTCTGAGCGACGGACATCCAAAGAAAATGAACAAAATACCGAATCGCAAAGACAAATCACCTGAAATAAATAGCTGTGAAACCAAGTTCTTGTATATTTTGTGAAAATATTCCTGGTTCCACCTCTCAAATTTCCTCACTGATCACAATTTTACCTCACAATCTGATTTTGGAATAACAGAAAATATTACCTCGTAGTGTGAGGAAAACTGAAATAAATCCACCTCTGAGAGAGGGATGCACACAAAATATTACTTTTTTGACTGATACTAACTGACTTACTCCGTATTTTCAGCACTTTTTCGCTTTTATTTCAGCCAATTTCCTCTCTCCTTCAGAACACAAAGTCAGTTGCTAATTGAAATTGACATGTTGTTGAACATTCTGTCATATTTTCCTGGTTCACTTTCCAATTTATAAAAATGTCTAGCCATCAGCACTCCTTCAGAGTCTGACCCATCTGATTGAGCATAAGAGTGTGACTCTTCGCCCTTCATTAATGTCAATGAAAGGGGAATATCTGTCGAATATACATTAATGACCTTGCAGCTATAAAATGACTTTTACTTTAATTCTAACTGAAAGAAGAAAGTCAGAATTCTGTAACTGTGTTCAGAAATAGCAGGCTGGATTTAATTCCCCTGGGGCTGAAAAGCCACCACGAGAAGGCTTTTAGGTTCCAATTCTGTCTGGGAGTGCGCAAGAACTGTCACAGCCTGTGACTTTTTTCCAAATGGAGAAGGAACTGTTCATTGATTGGAAGGCAGATTGGGCAAACAGTTAACAATCATGGCTGAGGGATAGTGTTGGCAGCAGGATGCAGCATGTGAAGTGCAGCTTCAATTTTAGGGAACCATTGCAGCTTGAGGCAGCCATTTGAAAGGGAGACCGGTGGAGGGGCAGACACCTGGGACTGCCACTGGTCTCTCAGATGCAGACCCTCTGGACACTGGGAAAAAGAGAGAGAATGGAGGTCCTCTGTCAGGTGGTTGGCCAGAGAAGGCCACTCTGCCAAAGATAGCTAGAACAGTCAGTAGCAGAGGTGTGGCCAAGAGGTACTGCCCACAACATGATAAAAATGTCAATGAGTGCAGAATGAGACCCTGGTGACAGGCCCCTGAGTATTCTGCTTCCAACATATATATCTCCTGAGGAGTCTGAGGTAGCATGCTTCTGACGGACATAGGAGAAATGTGTGCCCCTGTCGCAGACACGCAGCCTCAATACTTGGTAAGCAGTCAGATACTTGCTCAGGAATTATTATATTATTTAATGTCTGCAATTCAGTGATATAACATGGTAGCCCAATTCATCTGCACAACAGGTTTCCAGTTGCATCCCATCTGATCTGAATACCCCCCCAGTGGGACGACCCACCACTCCCTGACCAAAGTGCCCACTTTCCTGAACCGATTACTATCTTCCCAATCAGACTATGCTCAAATCCTATCAACACAACCATGCATTTCCCAATTTATCACCCCATCTCCCCAGTCTGACTCATCCACTTAATTACGCACCTATTCACTCGCACGTTCACAAAGACTACCCACCTATTCACTCTAAGATAAGAAAGTGTGGAAGTATAGGTACACCCCTGAAGGGGTCTAGGCCCAAAACGTCTGCTTTTGTGCTCCTAAGATGCTGCTTGGCCTGCTGTGTTCATCCAGCTCCACACTTTCTTGTCTTGGATCCTCCAGCATCTGCAGTTCCCATTATCTCTGACCACTTATTCACTCACCTGTTTAGTGGCCCACCTAGCAACTCACTTACCCATTTCTCCACACCTACCTATTCAGTAAATTGCCTATTCACTCACTCACTCAATCACCTGTTCATCCACCCATCGCATCCTGCCACCCACTCCACCTACTCACTAACCCACCATCTGCACAAGAAGATTCAAGATATTTGAAATCTTATCTGAAGACAGAAGTTGATATCTTGGAACAAAGGGCATGTCTCATGTCCTGCTTCTCTTCTCCTAGGCTGTTTTACTGAGTGTTTACTGATGTGACAGATACAAGGTTAGATGACCAATAGCTTGCTCTTAGGTTTGGTTTTAAAGAGTATTTTTTAAAGGTGAGAGACAAGTTAGAAAGTTGAAAAGGTGCAAAGAGGGCTTCCCAGAGCTTTTGGCCTAGGCAACTGAAGGCATGACCACCAATGGTCAAGCATTTAAAATTGGGAATGTGCATGAGGGCAGATTTAGAGGAATTCTGATACCCTGACAAGGGTGTGGTCTGGAGGAAATTATAGGACTAGGCACTAACAAGTAATACACTGGCTACTTGAATATACAGCTTTAAGACTGAGTGCTGCATTTCTCTAAATTGATTTATTTTAACTCAAAGATCTGAAAAATAAAGTGCAATAGAGGAATTTGAAAAAATGGGATGGGGAATTTAAAGCTTTACTGGGGATTGACAATAAATGCTATCCCAGGCAGCAATGCGCACATCCTATGAATGTAAGAACATGGGTGATCAGCCTAGAGTGCTGTGGAATAGCTAAGACTTGAGATAATGAAAGGAGGGATGAAGACTTCAGCAAGAGATGAGCAGTGACTGGAGTGAAGCTGGCAAATGTTATGGAACTGTAAATAAGCAGTATTAGTGACAGCACAAATCTGTGTTCAGAAGCTCATCTTGGGGTTAAATTAACACTGAAATTACACTGAAAACTTTAAATTCAGACCGTTGCTTGAGACAGATGTGGAGTCAATAGCTTGGCAACAGTTTGGCGTGGGAACCGAACACAATGGTTCAGTCTTAGCAATTTTATAAGTTAAGAAAATTTCTGTCTCGTTATGCATGGAAATTAAACATTATAATGAGTGACGTTGGAAAATCTGGGTGTAATTATCACATTTTCATTCTGAGTATCTGCTTGAGACCATTCAGCTATAAAATACAGCTGTATCAGAAAATCTCACCTTTTGATCATTTCAGCAAGTAGTAGCTAATTCTGTTCTGTGGCTTGAGCTTACATCGACAGGACTGGCTAAATTATTTTTTTGCTGTGCTATAACTCTTCTAGGAATCCATGTAATACACTGGCTACTTGAATATACAGCTTTAAGACTGAGTGCTGCATTTCTCTAAATTGATTTATTTTTAACTCAAAGATCTGAAAAATAAAGTGCAATAGATTTGAGCATTTGATGCTTATCTTTAGAACAATAATGGCACATTTTATGTGAAAATAATGGCGAGCTTCATGTGCACACAGTTATTAACGTGCAAAGTATACATCTAGTATTGCAAGTGGCTCTCCAGTGTTAGCTTTGGCTTAGAAAGTAATCTTTCTTGTAAGTTTCTGAGTGCAAATCCCCTGTGGGCTTATTCCACAAAAGTCAAGGCAAACTCTCTAGTGAAGATGTGTTACTCTATCAAAAGTGTCATTTTGAATTGCATATTAAACTAAGCCCCACCTTCTCATTCAGGCAGATGCAAAAGCTCCCTTGGATCTCTTTGAAGAAAAACAGAGGTGTTCTGTTGTCCTTGATAATATAAATGCATCAGTCTGCATCCCTAAGTTAAATTATCTGGTCATTACCAAATTGCTATCTGTGGGACCTTGCTGTGTAAAAATTGGCTGCCATGTTTCCTCAATGGCAACAGTGACTATGCTTCAAAAAATATTTAACTTTGACACATTCAGTTATCATATCACAAATTATGTAGTTAAAACTAAGTTTAATTCACACTTTTATCAAGAAAATGAATTTTAGGCACCATTTTTGGTATTATGTGATTTATGCTGCATAAATGCAAATTCTCCTTTGGAGTCGTGAGAAGGTATTGGGAATTGCCACAAGCTGATGGGCAATGTGCTTTGCACCATTTTTGGTCTTATAAGAACAAGAGCTCATCCTCATGTGGATTTGTAAGTGCAGCTTACTGGAAATTTAGACTCGTACTCAGCAGCCCAGGTACCATTTTACATACCTTAAAATTGATGAGGTAATGGCATTCAAGCTGCCGATCCAAGGGAAAAGGAAGTATTTGCACTGCTTAGTCTCATTTCTGCATGTAATAAACTCTTCCACAGAGTTTTAAAAGCTAATTAACTTTACATTTTTAGAGCACTCTTTTCCTTCTCTCTCTTTAGTTTTCTACTTAATTTTAATGCACTTCACACCACAACTGTGTATGTTTATTTCTTCCTCAGTGCTTACATCTCATTGGTTAAGGTGATAAATTCTTGGCCTGATTGTTTGTTAAGACCTGGGATTTGTTGTTGCCATACCTTCACTGTTCCCTAGCTGTGCTAATATCAGCTCACTCTTCCTCCAAGTTGCTGTAGACAAAAATTGAACTGAAGAGAGCAGGAAAACATCTAACAATGCATTTCATGAATCACCACTACTAGCAGAAGATGAGTGAATAGCAATCCTGTTTGTTCAATTGAAAACAATACTGAAATGAATTATTTGCATTGACATCCTAAGGACTAATCATGGACAACCTTTTCAAATTGGTCAGATATGGTTGTTTAAAATTCTTCAGAAACCACTTAGGGTGGCACAGTCACTCAGTGGTTGGCACTGCTGCCTCAATGCACTAAGGACCCAGGTTCAATTGCACCCTTGGTCAACTGTCTGTGTGGAGTTTGCACATTCTCCCCAAGTCTGCTTGGGTTTCCTCCCACAGCCCAAAGATATGCAGACTAGGTGGATTGACCATGCTAAATTGCACATAGTGTTCAGGGATGTGAAGATTAGATGAGCCTGGGTGAGATGCTCTGAGGGTCAGCGTGGACTTTTTGGGCCAAAGGACCTGTTTCCACACTGTACGGATTCTATGAACAATACAATATTGAACACTTTGTTTATTCCTTGAGTTATTCATTTCACACAGGGTTCCATACAAAAAAATCCTTGCTTAGCTTTCTCTGTAAGTTTCACCTGTTCCACTGAAGAAGGAGCACGAGCCTTCATTTAGCTCATTTGCAGCGTATATAAGAATTCAACATGTGGGAAACTCAGTTTTAACTACATACATTTGTGATATGATAACCAGAAAGGGCAACAGAAAACAAAAAGAGAATGTTTTAAACATTTCTGCAAACAGGTAAATTAACTAAATATTGTTGGCAGTATTTTTTCGTACCATGCCAAAATCTATGGTAAAACTGCATCAGCACAGGGTTATGTGAGGGCCTCTGGACCCTGGAGAAAATTTGTGATAATGTCATTGATTGCACATCACGGAGTATAATCTTCCCCCCCACCCACTGCATCCCAATACCAGTCCAACCTGTCTCTGCCTCCCTAACCGGTTCTTCCTCTCACCCATCCCTTCCTCCCACCCCAAGCCGCACCCCCATCTACCTACTAACCTCATCCCACCTCCTTGACCTGTCCATCTTCCCTGGACTGACCTATCCCCTCCCTACCTCCCCACCTATACTCTCTCCACCTATCTTCTTTACTCTCCATCTTCGGTCCGCCTCCCCCCCTCCCTATTTATTCCAGTTCCCTCTCCCCATCCCCCTCTCTAATGAAGGGTCCAGGCCCGAAACGTCAGCTTTTGTGCTCCTGAGATGCTGCTTGGCCTGCTGTGTTCATCCAGCCTCACATTTTATTATCTTGGAATTCTCCAGCATCTGCAGTTCCCATTATCTCTGCAATAAAGAAAGCATGCCTTTGGAAACAAATTAAATATTGAAAGTCATTTGGGTAAATGTAAGAGGGGTCATTCTGACAAGAAAAGTTATTAAGGCATCTGTTTGCCAGATTTTGTCAAATAATATGCAGTCAAATCAATTAATGAAGCTTGCTGTATGGGTTCTTGATTTGAGACAGATTACTTAGAGCTACATTCGTATACAGCAAAATCTTTCAGCTGCCAAAACAGACAGAGCTGCTGAATTGTACAGTATTTGAATCAGAACTAATAATAAAGGTGAAAAACAGATACCTGTGCCTTTTTCTATGTTGCATCTTAGGGACGGTACAGTGTTTGCAACCACAGATCAAAACAAAGCAGCTATTTACCAATTTTTGCTGACTCCTTTTTCAACATTTCTGCAAACGGGTAAATTAACTAAATATTGTTGGCAGTATTTTTTTCGTACCATGCCAAAATCTATGGTAAAACTGCATCAGCACAGGGTTACGTAAGGGCCTCCGGACCCTGGAGAAAATTTGTGATAAGGTCATTGATTGCACATCACGGAGTATAAATACTACAGTGTGAGGGAGCAAGAGAACTCTGGAAGACTGATGGAAATGATACATGAAGAAAATAGATTAGGCCTTACTCATGTAACTATCAGATTAGCGTTTGATTTATCTAAGATGATCAGATACTACAGTACTTATTATTAATACATGATGGTGTATTACCATGAGCCTGAATCTGAACCTGACTTTGTTTTCTCCTTGAACAGTCCGTCTTGAACCAGACTCTTCATGTGACATCAAACCAGAGACAAAAGAATAGCACGTCCTCTTTCACATTGGCTCTAATTTAATTCTCCTCTAATTTTAATTAAAACTTAATGTGCTAATATGTCTGTGAGAATAATGTGTGACTATGTGGCCTGGGCAGGTATTCATTGATAGACCCTGCTATCAATATATGTTAGGATCTCCAAAAGCTCTGGGCAAAGC
This sequence comes from Stegostoma tigrinum, assembly GCF_030684315.1. Classification (NCBI taxonomy): domain Eukaryota; kingdom Metazoa; phylum Chordata; class Chondrichthyes; order Orectolobiformes; family Stegostomatidae; genus Stegostoma; species Stegostoma tigrinum. The sequence goes on along the minus strand of NC_081357.1, from coordinate 60,413,700 downwards.
AAATTATACAAAATGTATAAGTCATGGCAATTCCCGGGAATGTGAGTACAGAAATGTATTCCTCTTGCCTGTGCTTACAGACTAGTTACTGACAAGGAAAGCCCTTGTGAATCCCAGATGTCACTAACTAGTCTCAAGGAATTCTAATGGCCACATGATTGCAGTCAATGACCCTTTGCACTCTACGGAAGTGAGAAATTGCCATATACTTAGTGCCCTTGTCCATTGGCTGTTCTCATCTATGGTGTAATTAGTTTAATTTATTTGCTCAACAAAAGTATGATGTGGTCCCTTTGCTGTGTACCTGGGTGTCACAGCCTGTGAAATGCCACATATGTTGCCCACAAGAACCTTGTAAAACACAATAAACAAACATATTGAGTACTGCATTCATCCTGAGAGCCACTGAAAAGTTGCCCCAAATTCATTGGTCTGTAGCTCTTGCTGCAGAATCCCACATGTTTCTGTAATCACTACCAGGGGCAGTCACAGCCAGCTCTGGCACTGACTCTACAACATCCGCTTCATCACACAATGTGCTGATGCATCAATACCTTCTGTGATGTCTTCTCTTGGGTAATGCATCCTGGTCAGCCTCCCACCCTGGTATTACCTTCTGTTAGCCCCGTTGTCTCTGTTGTTGACCAGCAAGAGCCATCATTTGTGGCTTGGTGGGTGGCATGGTGGCTCAGTGGTTAGCACTGCTGCCTCACAGCACTAGTGACCCAGGTTCAATTCCACCCTTGGGTGAATCTGTATGGAGTTTGCATGTTCTCCAGGTATCTGTGTGGGTTCCCTCTGGGATCTTTGGTTTCCCCCAAAGTCCAAAGATGTGCAGGCTAGGTCACTGGGCTATGGTTAAACACAAAATGGTCTGTTGTGTTCAGGGATGTGTAGGCTACTTCTCTTAGCCATGGCAAATGTGGGGATACAGTAGGGGACTGGGTCTAGGTAGGATATTCCTCAGAGGCTTGGTATGGCCTTGATGGGCCAAATGGCCTCCTCCGCACTGTAAAGATTCCATGATTTATTGTGCCACTTTCTCTATGTCTTTGACTCCACACTAACCCACCTGCCACTGCATCCTCACTCAGTCCTGACTTGCCATTTGCCTGATGATTTCATGCAAGCTGCCGTTCTCCTACTCCTGTCCTTGCAACAAGGAATCTGAAAAGGAAAACTGCTGGCTACATATGCAATTGCACGAAGTACACCACATTTTAACAAATGTGAACCAGATGCAGTGAGAATCCCATGCACTGCTGACTTAATCTTGAAGATGGGATATATTACAAAAATGTTAACACAATAAGTAATCATGGCATGCAAATATGGGAACCTGCCACAAGACTGTGTGAGGGCTGACATGCCACAAATATGCTGCTGATTTATTATCCACATCTCAACTTACCATCAGCAAACCAAAATGTTGGTTCCCACCCAATTAAGTCACTATACATATCACATGCTCTCCTCTAAAAGACCCTGTAAAATACCATTGAGTGAAATCAAACAGTATTGTTTATCTTTTTCTGCAAACCAGCTTTTGACATGGGAAAAAGAATCTCTGATTTAGTCATCAGAAATTCAGTCAAGTTTTTAAACCACAGAAGTTTTTACCTAGCTGGATGAAAATATATTTTTTGTTTATTCATTCGCAGGATGACGGTGTCGCTGGAAAGACCCGCATTTGTTGCCCTTCCCTAATCACCCACATTGAGTCAACCACATTGTTGCAGGCCTGGAGTCACATATAGGCCAGACCATATAAGAATTGCAGTTTCCTTTCCTGAAGGACATTAGTGAACCAGATGGGTTTTTCTGACAATGGGCAATGGATTCATGGTTATCATTAGATTCTAATTCCAGATGTGTTTGAATTTTGAAGGTAATTGTTTATTATGCATATAGAAGCTCTACCAACAATTTGCCAAGGAATTAGAATTAGAATTAGAATTAGAATTAGAATTAGGTTTTATTGCCATGTGTACTCAAGTACAGGAATATAGGAGTAGAATGGAAAATTTACAGTGTTACTATTCACGACATCATTTTATATACAAGGGTCCTAGGTACAAAATCTTTGGTAAAAAGTGGAAAAGATAAAAATAAGTAAAATATTCAACATTACAGTTCTTCTCAGTATAAAGTAGTAGTTAAGAAAAAAAGCTAAAAATTCCAAATTACAGCCATGGGTCTGCAGTTCCTCTACACTGGCCTTTCATCACAAGGTCTCAATCTCTCTCTTGTGCTGGGCTCGATCTCTTCACAATACTGGGCTCGATCTTTTGATTCCCACACATTTGTCCTGCTCTCTATCCACCGACTGCCATCTGAGCTCTCCAGACTGTCGCACCACAGGCCACCAGAGTCCTGCTCCTGGTCCCCAGCCACTTTCACAATGTCCCCAACCACCAGAGTCCTGCTCCTGGCCCCCAGCCACTTTCACAATGTCCTCAGCCACCAGGGCCCTGCTCCTGGCCGCCAGCCACTTTCACAATGTCCTCAACCACCAGAGCCCTGCTCCTGGCCCCCAGCCACTTTCACAATGTCCTCAACTATCAGAGTTCTGCTTGGGCACACCAACTGCCTCTTGGCAGACCGTTAACGTCCCTGCTCTGAGACCCCAGCCGCTGCCATCTTTGTTGCTGCCTCCACAGAAAGTAGAGAAAAAAAATCTAAAAAAAGGAAAGAATAGACAGTGAGAAAAGAAGCCATTGGAGCAGACAAGCTCTGGCTCAGGAGCACTACACTGCCACTGTCTTGGACACAGCTGCAAGCTAAGTGTCATTTCCAAAGGATCATGAGCAACAATAAATTGTTTTTAATTGTATTTACCCGTAATTTTTAAATGTTTCAACAGAAATGTTAGCAACATGTTGGGTCAAAAACGTACGTTTTTAGAAACATTTTCAAGAAGGAACGAGAACTAGGGACATGTGAAATTGTGGGAGAGGAATTTCAGGCTTGAGGCTAAGTTGGTTGAAGACACAGCCCTCAATTGCATAACGATTGAATTTAGGAATGAGTTTGTAATCGAAAATTTGATGGGCACAGAGAATTGCAGGGTGATTTACAGGTAGGTTGGGGTAAGGACGGGAGGAAATGAAAAGAAAAATGGTTCACTAATAATTTTGTCCATCCTGAGATGCCATTGAGAGGTTGTGGTGAACTGCCTTCTTGGGCACTGCATTCCTTTTGTTGTTGAGATATCCACAATGCTATTTGGCAGCAAGGCTACAAAATGTATGAGCAGAAGTAAACCATTTGGCCCATCAAGTCTGCTCAACCATTCAATGCATTCACAGCTGATCCGACAATCCTCAATGCCACTTTCCTGCTTTTTCCTTATAAACCTTGAAACCCTGAATGATGAAAAATCTGTCTATATCTCAACCTTGAACATGCTTAATTAGCCAGCCCTTTGAGATAAAGAATTTCACAGATTCAGTGCCTTTTGAGGGAAGAAATTGCTCTTTATCTCTGTTTTAAATGAATGACTCATTAATCTGAGTTTATGCCTTCCTGTCCTAGGCTCTCTCACAGAGGGAGACAACAATATTGCTTTCAAACTGTCAAGTTCCCTAAGGCTTGTATTATTCAATAAATCTGCCTCTCATTCTCCTAAACTACAAGGAATTCAGGGCCAAACTACTCAATCTCTCCTCATAAGACCAAACCTCAGATCAGATGAGTGAACATTTTCTGGACTGTCCGCAATGCCAATATGTTTCCTTAGATAAGAGTGCCAAAACTGTTCATTGTTTTCCAGCCAAAATGATACAAAACATAACTCCTGTATAGTACTACAAGGCTCATATACTCGCGTGCTTCAGTCCCTGTAAAGTAAAGTTCAACGCTCCATTTGCCTTCCCTATTCCCTGCTGGGGATCCTAGATTTCAATCCAATGGCTCTGAAGGAATAGTGACATATTTCCAAAGCAAGATGGTGAGTGACTTGGAGAGATACTTGCGGATGATAGTGTTCCCATGTATCTGCTGCCCTTGTCCTTGAAAATGGTAGTGGTTCTGCGTTTAGAAGATGCTACTTGATGAGTAAATGCAATACATTTTGTAGGTGGTACATACTGATGCTACTGAGGTGGTGGAGGAAGTGAATTTTTGAGAATGTGGTGCCAATTAAGTGGGCTACTTTGTATTAGATGGTGTCAAACTTTGTGAATGTTTTTGGAACCACACTCATCCAGGCAAGTGGGGAGTATTCCTTCACACTCCTGACTTGTGGGAGCTTTATCAATGACAGGCAATCTTTGAGGAGTCAGGAAGTGAGTTATTTACCGCAGGATTCCTAGACTCTAATCGTTCCGGATACTGTATTTATATAGCCTAGACCAGTTCACTTTCTGGTCAATGTAACTCCCAGGATGTTGATAGTGGCAGATTCAGTAATGATATTGCCATTGATTAACAAGGGACAATGGTAAGATTCTTTCTTGTGGGAAATATCTTTACCTTGGTACTTGTACTTATTTGTTATTTCTCAATCTAAGCCTGGATAATGCCTAAACAGTGCTGCATTTGAATATAGACTGTCTCAGTTGTGAATGGCACTGACCAATGCGCAATAATCAGCAAATTCACTTTTCTGACCTTATGAATGAGGGAAAGTAATTGGTGAAGCAGCTGAAGATTATTGGCCAAAGGACATTACTCTGAGGAACTCCTCCAGAGATGGTGTGAAGTTGAGATGACTGATCTCTAGTGAGCACAACCATCTTCCTTTGTGCTAGTTATGATGCCAAACTAGGGGTCCTTGATGCCACACTCGGTCAAATGCAGCCTTGATGTCAATGGCTGTCACTCTCACATTTATCAATGTTTGAACCAAGGTTATAATGAGATCAGCGGAGGTATAGCCCTGGCAGAACATAAACTGGGCATCACTGAACAGGTTATTGATAAACTAGTGCTGCTTGATAGCACTTTTGATGACACCTTCCATCACTTCAGTGATAATTGAAAGAAGACCGATGGTAACTGCATTGTCGAATTTGTCCTGCTTTTTATGCAACATTCCACATTCTCTGGTGGATGCCAGTATTATAACTGTACTGGAACAGCTTGTTGAGTTCTGGAGCACAAGTTGACAGTACTTTTGCCAGAATTTTGACAGGCCCCAATGCCTTTGCAGCATACAGTGCTTCCAGTTGTTTCTTGCTATCACATGGAACGAATTGAATTAGCTGAAGGTGGCACCTATGATGCTGGGGACCACTAGAGGAGGCCAAGATGGATTATTGATTTGGCTTGACAGTAGTGGTCAAGTGGAGATTGTGCTAGGCCAAAAAGCTGCAGGCTTTGAGTACAGTTCTTGTGTTCCTGATGGCAAACAAGTGCTATAAAGAAAAGCTGGGACTGGGGACATTTTTTTACTAGTGTGTAGGAGGTTGAAAGGTGATCTTATCGAGGTGTATAAAATCATGAGGAGTTTAGATAGGGTTACTGGTAGGAGTCTTTTTCCTTGGATGGGGCATCTTAAGACGAGGCATATTTTAAGGTGAGCAAAGAGACATTTACAAAAGGCATGAGGGGCATTTTTTTTACATAGCGGGTGGTTCACATGTGGAATGGACTTCCTAAGTAAGTGGTGGATGTGGGAACAGTTACAGTGTTTAAAAGATACTTGGATAAGTAATTGAATAGGAAAGCTTTGGAGAGATATGGACCAAAAGCAGGCAAGTGGGACTGGTTTAGTTTGGGAACATGGTCACCGATGGGAGGCATGGTGCTGCTAAACTACTTTTGTTAGTGATGGGCATTGAAGTCTCTCACCCAGTATACATTCTGCACCCTTGCCAACCTCAGTGCTTCTTGAAGGTGATGTTCAACATGCAGAAATATTGACTCATCAGCCAAGATGGGGCTTGAGAAGGTGAGGGGGATGGGGTTGTACGTTATTTCTTTGATCATGTTTAACCTGGTGCCTTCATGGGCTTTGGAGACAATGTTGAGGACTCCCAAGCAACTTTCTCCTGACTTTGTACCATTGTGGCACTACTTCTCCTGAGTCTTTCTGCCAGTGGAATATGACATACTGGGAGCCGATGATGGTGTTGTCGGGGACATTATCTGTAAGGTATGATTTCATTAGTATTACAGTAATGGGATACTGCTTGGCTAGTTTGGGAGACTAATTGGCTCTCCTAATTTTTAGCACTAGCTCCAAGATGTTGTTAGGAAGATTTTGCTACGTTGAACGGTCTATGTTTGCCATTGTCTCTTCTGGTGCCCAAGCCAGTGCCAGGTCATCCATCTGGCTTCATTCCCTTTTTGAGGCATTTTAGTGGTTAGATACAACTGAGTGCTCTGCTAGCCCATTACAGACAGCAGTTATGAGCCAACAAAACTGCTGTGGACCTGGGGTCACAGGTAGGTCAGACGAGGTGAGGATGGCAGATTTCCTTCCATCAGGGCATGAATGTGAAGTAATACAATTGTACTTATTTGGAGGAAGATTCTTTGATAAATTGTAAACAGGAAGGTATATTTGTAAATTTGTGGTATACAGTGATAACAATAAATGTTCTCCCATTATGTCACAGGCATTTAATTCAATTCATGATATCACAGCAAACTTTGAAATGACATTTGAAAGCACGAATTGGCACAAGCAGGGAGCTTTAACAGAGTGAATACGGATCAAATATTTTGAGGCTTCAGTCAACTCTGAAACTTTGGATAGCTCTATAAATAGAATTTTACAGCTTAGAGTAATTGCTTGTCACTCGTATAACCTGGCAAGTGAGATTTAGGTGATGATGTTGCTTAGTGCATTCTAGCCCTATCATTTTGATCAATTTGAAAAGGCTATATGCACTTTAATTTTATTGATGTGAGGAATTATTTCGGATAAAATTCAATGTCATATCTCTTGAATCTCTTGAAGTGTTTTAAAATTTGTCACACAATTAGATCATGGCTGACTACCTCACTTACCACCGAAACCTTTCATCAGGACTTGGGGAGGTGCGGGTGGGGGGAGCACTGAAGCAAATAGAGGGAGGGGGTGGAGCTGGAGAAAGGGTAGGTGGATTTGTGATAGTTGGATGCAGGTGGGGGGTTACTGTGATTGGTCAGTGGGATGGCTGGAGCGAATCATTGAGGAAGATGGACAGGTTGGGTCAAGTCAGGGAGGCAAAGAGGAGAGGGAGGGCTAGACATGGGATAAGGATGGGGGTAGAGGAATTTTGAAGATGGTTAAGTCAATATAGAGGCCATTGGGCTATAAGATCTCAAGGAGAAATATTGGGTGTTGTTCTTCTACTTTACGTCTGGCCTCACTCTGATAGTAGAGGAGGCCAAGTATGGACACATCACCACGGGATGGCAACCGGAAGGTCCGATTGGTTGGTGCATGCAGAGTACAGAAGCTCCATGAATGAGTCCCGACGCCTGCGTTTGGTCTGCTCAATATAGAGGAGACCACATTGGGAGCAACAGATGCAATGGATCAGGTTGGACAAAGTGCAGGTGACCATCTGCCAGATCTGAAAGAATTGTTTGGGGCATTGGACAGGGGTGGTGTGGGGACAGGTGTTACACTTCTTTCAGTTGCAGGGAAAGGTACTAGGTGTGGTGGAGAAATTGGTGGGAAGTGTAGAGCTGACGAGGGAGTTGCAGAATTAATGGTCCTTGTGGAAAGTGGATGGGGGTGGGGAGGGAAATTTTTTTTGATGGTGGGACCTGATTGTAGGTGGTAGAAATGTCAAAGGATGATGCCTTGGATTCGGAGGTTGGTGGGGTGGCGCATGAGGACTAAGGAGTCTCTGGCCTTATTGTTGTTGCGGGGAGAGTTTTGAGGGTAGACGTGTGGGAAATGGAGGAGATGCAGTCGAGGGCATCCCTTAATTACAGAGAAGGGGAAATTCCAGTCCCTAAAGTAGGAGGATATCTGAGATGTACTGGAGTAAAACGCCTTACTCTGGGAGCAGATGTGGTAGAGGCAGACGAATTGAGAGTATGGGCTAGCATTTTTATGGGAGGGTAGGTAAGAGGAGGTGTAGTTGAAATAGTTGTGGGAGTCGGTGGGCTTGAAATGGATGTCAGCTGTGAGTTGGTTTCTGGAGATGGAGACAGAGAGGTCTAGAAAGGGGAGGGAGGTGTCAGAAATGATCCACATGAATGTGAGGATGGGTGGAAGGTATTGGTGAAATTGCTGAACTGCTTGAGCTTCTTGCAGGAGTACAAGGCAGCACTGATACAGTCATCAATATAATGGAAGAAGATGTGAGGGATGGTGCTGCTGTGGTTGTGGAAGAGGGACTGTTCCATGTATCCTACAAAGAGGCAGGCATAGCTTGGGCCCATGCGGGTGCCCATGACCATCTCTTTGATTTTTAGGAAGTGGGAGGAATCAAAGGAAAAATTGTCGAAGGTGAGGACCAGTTCTGCCAAGCGAATGAAAATGTCAGTGGAGGGAAACTTTTGGGCCTGTGGGAGAGGGAGAAACAGTGGGCTTTTAGGCCACTGTATGGGGGATACAGGTGTAAAGGAACTGAACCTCCATGGTGAAGATTAGGTATTCGGGGCCAGGGAATTGGAAGTTTTGGATAAGGTGTGTTATGTCCTGAATGTAGGTGGGGAGTTCCTGGACCAAAAGGGAAAAGAATGGAGTGGAGGTAGGAGGAGAGGAGCTCAGTGGAGCAGGAACAGACAGAGACAATGGGTCGACCGGGGCAGTCAGGTTTATGAATTTTGGTGAGGAGATAGAAATGGGTGGCTTGAGGTTGGGAAACTATCAGGTTGGAGGCTGTGGATGGGAGATCTCCCAAAGTGATGAGGTTATTTACGTTCTGAGAGATGATGGTTTGGTGATCAGAGGTGGAGTTGTGATTGAGGGGACAGTAGGAGGAGGTATCTAAGAGTTGGTGTCTGGCCTCAGTGATGTGCAAGTCAGTTCACCACACACCCACTATTGGTGGGGTTAATAGTGAAGTTGGGTTAGAGCAAAGGGAGCGGTGGGCTGTGCAATGTGATGGAGAGAGGTTGCAGCAATTGAAATGTGTGGAGAGACCCAATTAATGTCACGGTGGCTGTTTGAGATTAAGATGTCGAGAGAGGGGGTGTCTAGAAGAATAGAGTTTGCTGGAGGTGGGAGAAGGGGTCATCAGCGGGTGGTTGGGTCGCTATTCAAAGAAATTGGCGTGGAAACGGAGGTGGTAGAAAAAGATCTCTGCATCATGACATGCTCGGAATTCATTTACACGTGGGCACGGGGGAATGAAGGTGATCCTTTTGCTGAGGAGTCACTGTTCACCCTCAGTGAGGATGGTGAGTATCTGTCACGGCTTGGGGTTGGGGCTGACTGTAGAACTGGGGCCAGGAGTTGGTGTGGAGACATCACAAGGAGTGGGCGTGTGTGCTGGAGCAGTCACATGGTTAGAAGCAGAGGTAGCCCAGCCATCAGTGATGTCGGCAGTCACATGGTCTTTGACATCAGTGGAAGCTGCAGTCACACAATCCAAAGAAGTGGTTGCAGCACCTACATAGTCAATGGCATTGGGCTGATCCCTGAGAAGGTCGGAATTGAAGCTTGGATGCTGAATGGTTGAGGAGGCCTGCATCTGGAGGTAAGTATGACGGGGTGTGGCATACTTATGGTCTTTGATGTCTAATAGAGCAAAGAAAAAGCATTTGTTGAGGATGTGGATCCTTCTGAGAACAAAGAACAGTAAATGTCCTCTGCAAGTCTGAAAGGGAAAGGCCTGATGTGGGGAAAGGTTGACTGACAGGAGAGAAGGTGTCATGCATGGCACACAGCGTTGAGCTGAGAATATGCAGGGAGAATCATTTCTGGAGGCATATCTTTTGATCCCTTTTGTTTGAAGTGTTATTATCAACTCTTTCTGAAATCATACAATGTTTGACCTCAACTGTTTCTGCTGCAGCAAGTTCCATCGGGTAAACGCTCTCTGGGTGAAGAAATTTCTCCTGATCTCAGTCCTAAATAGTTTACTTAAATCCTGAGAATGTCACTCTGGTCTGGACGCCCCTGCCATTGGGGGCATACTTCCTGTATCTACCCTGTCTACCCCTATCAGAATATTACAGGTTTCTATGAGATCCCCAGTCATTCTTCAGAGCTCCAGCAAATAGAATCATAACTGATACAATGTCTCCTCCTGTGTCAGTCTTGACATCCCAGGGACCAGTCCATTAAAAATTTGCTGCACTCCCACTATAGCAAGAACATCTTTCCTCAGATAAGGAGGCCAAAAATACAACACAACATTCCAGCTGTGGTCTCACAAAGACCCTGTATAGTTGCATCTAGGCATCCCATCCCTATTCTGTACACAAGTTCTCTCACTATGAAGGCTAAAATACCATTTTCCCTCTTTACTGCCTGATGTACCTGCACATTACCTTTAGCAACTGGTGTACCAGGACATCCAAATCTCACTGACCATTATCCAGTCTCAATTTACAGCCATTCAATTTATAATCTGCCTTCCTTGCATTTTCCACCAAAAATGGATAACCTTAGATTTATCCACATTATACTGCATGTGGCATGCATTTGCCCACTCAGCTTTTCCAAATCACACCGAAGCATTTCTGCATCCTCTTCACAGCTTACCCTCTAGCCTGCTTTGTGCTATCTATAAATTTGGTGATATTACATTCAGTTCCTACTTTCAAATTATTTACAGCTACTGTAAATAGCTTGAGTCCGAGCACTGCTCCCTGTTGCAGTGCCTGCCATTCAGAATCACTCATCCCACTCTTTATTTCCTGTTTGCCAACCAGTTTTCTATCCATCTCGATACACCAACCCCAAGTGAGACTTTGTCAAAAATTTTCAGAAAGTCTAGATAAACCACATCTGCTGGCTGTCTTTCATTAACTCTATTGTTAACTCTATTAACTCCATGAAGAGTTCCAGTAGATTTGTCAAATATGATTTCCTTTTTGTAAATCTATGCTGACTCTCTCAGATGCTGCCACTGTTTTTCAAATACTCAGCAGTTAGAAAGTTGTGACACTACCTTTCACCTTCTAGGAGTCATGCAAAATCTGTTTTAATTATAAAATACAAATTTCAGTGGCAGACTTATAAAGGAAGAAAAAAAGAATCAACATTTATAAAGTAGCCCAGTGAGGTTCTCTGGAATAAAATAGATCACAGGAGCACTGTACTTTTCTAAAATGATCACGGAATGTTCAATGTCAGCTATTCGGTTGGAAATAGAAACAGCTCTGTTGTTTTCAGAAACGAATGTTAGTTGGTCAAAGAAATATAAACTTAAGTTTTCATTTCAGCTGGTATACTCTTTTCAGTGTGTTTTGTATTCAAGTGTGTCATTTAATTAAGAGGGTGCTCAAAAAGCTACAGCTTCTGTAATATAATAAAATGTGAGGCCGGATGAACACAGCAGGCCAAGCAGCATCTCAGGAGCACAAAAGCTGACGTTTCGGGCCTAGACCCTTCATCAGAGAGGGGGATGGGGGGAGGGAACTGGAATAAATAGGGAGAGAGGGGGAGGCGGACCGAAGATGGAGAGTAAAGAAGATAGGTGGAGAGGGTGTAGGTGGGGAGGTAGGGAGGGGATAGGTCAGTCCAGGGAAGACGGACAGGTCAAGGAGGTGGGATGAGGTTAGTAGGTAGCTGGGGGTGCGGCTTGGGGTGGGAGGAAGGGATGGGTGAGAGGAAGAACCGGTTAGGGAGGCAGAGACAGGTTGGACTGGTTTTGGGATGCAGTGGGTGGGGGGGAAGAGCTGGGCTGGTTGTGTGGTGCAGTGGGGGGAGGGGATGAACTGGGCTGGTTTAGGGATGCAGTGGGGGAAGGGGAGATTTTGAAACTGGTGAAGTCCACATTGATACCATATGGCTGCAGGGTTCCCAGGCGGAATATGAGTTGCTGTTCCTGCAACCTTCGGGTGGCATCATTGTGGCAGTGCAGGAGGCCCATGATGGACATGTCATCAAGAGAATGGGAGGGGGAGTGGAAATGGTTTGCGACTGGGAGGTGCAGTTGTTTGTTACGAACTGAGCGGAGGTGTTCTGCAAAGCGGTCCCCAAGCCTCCGCTTGGTTTCCCCAATGTAGAGGAAGCCGCACCGGGTACAGTGGATGCAGTATACCCTGCAGCCATATGGTATCAATGTGGACTTCACCAGTTTCAAAATCTCCCCTTCCCCCACTGCATCCCTAAACCAGCCCAGTTCATCCCCTCCCCCCACTGCACCACACAACCAGCCCAGCTCTTCCCCCCCACCCACTGCATCCCAAAACCAGTCCAACCTGTCTCTGCCTCCCTAACCGGTTCTTCCTCTCACCCATCCCTTCCTCCCACCCCAAGCCGCACCCCCAGCTACCTACTAACCTCATCCCACCTCCTTGACCTGTCCGTCTTCCCTGGACTGACCTATCCCCTCCCTACCTCCCCACCTACACCCTCTCCACCTATCTTCTTTACTCTCCATCTTCGGTCCGCCTCCCCCTCTCTCCCTATTTATTCCAGTTCCCTCCCCCCATCCCCCTCTCTGATGAAGGGTCTAGGCCCGAAACGTCAGCTTTTGTGCTCCTGAGATGCTGCTTGGCCTGCTGTGTTCATCCGGCCTCACATTTTATTATCTTGGAATCTCCAGCATCTGCAGTTCCCATTATCTCAGCTTCTGTAATATTCCTTTTTGTTTGCCGGAGGGATCTTATTGAATTATTGTAAGTATGCACTTGTGTTTAGATACATGCAACCCACAAGGGACAGGAATGAAACACTGAGTCATTATTTAAAGCAAGATATATAATCTCTAAAAACAGAGCAATGATTCTACAGGCAAAGATTTCCAGGATGATTGGCAATATTTGAACATGCCATTGTACACAGGTCAAATCTTGTTTGCTTCCTTCCTTTCCTGAAAGCAAGCATAGCCAGTGGAGGTATTTGCACCTACACAAAGAGGAAAATGAAGATCAAACTTCCATTATCAGCCTATGTTATTTCAGGGGTCGCTGGGTAGTAGCCTTCAGTCGGATAAGGAAAGATCATGGGTAATAAATAGGTAGTCAACCCAAGAAAGCTTTTCCCCTCTGGTCTAGTGTGTTATCAATATTATCATATTTGAATCAAATTGTATTTCATTTACATTCAACGGGTTATTTGCCTCCATAACCTCATTAACAGATTGTTCAAAATGTTCGGTTCTACCAAAGGCAAAAATGTTCAGCAGGCAATTTTACAAATTTGTAACAATTCAGTAAATTTACATATTAATTGGACATTCAATAAGCCAAATCCGATGTAAAATGGTTTAACGTGCTAATGGTGCTTTGGAATTCAAGTTAAGCCTTTTCAAGCTTTTCTGCTTGAAAATTACAGTTCATAGCTCAATGAGTAGCAAAGTGTTAGGAACACTGATTCAGAGGTTTTTTTTATCATACTCTTTGAAGAAAGTTTATCACAGCTGAGCCTAGTACTGAGAACAGGGGGAGCAAATACATGGCAAAAATGCTCAGAAAAGATGGTGATCTCCAAACTTTTCTGGGTGAGACTGAAGAATGACAAATATATTATTTGATATCCACAGGAAGTAACTACCAAAAATAAAATGCCTCACTTTCTGGAGGTAGGTAGCTACCAGTATTGAGTCACAATTTACTACCAGACTATAAATCAAAGTGTTTTCATAATATGTTAAATTACTTAATAAGTGGCCATGGTATGGTATGGAGTGGTATGGAGAGACTGACTTATGAGGAGAGGTTGAGAAGGTTGAGCTTGTATACTTGGGAGCTTAGAAGAATGAAAGGCAACCTAATTAAAACATACAAGATACTTAACATTTACCCTATCAAGCCCCTGAGAGGTTTCCTTTTGATGGACCATTAGGCATAATCTCCACCTCAGAGTAAGGGGTCATCTGTTTCAGACAGTCATGAGACGGAATTTCAGAGGCCAGTAAATCCGTGGAATTCTGTACTTTCAGAGCTGAAGAGGCTGTGTCATTAATGACATTCAAGGCTGAGAGACAGGTTATCAATCAAGAAAGGGATCAACGGTTTTGGTGAAAAGGCGAAAGAGTAGAGCTAGGATTATCAGGCATTATCTCTTTGAATGGCAGATGTAGCTCAGACTGATTGGCTTACATCTGCTACTACATCTTATATCTAACCCTTGTATGAGCTGCACCTGGGAAATGAAGATGAGTCTCAAGCCAGAATTTGTCATATGATAGACTTTCATATAAGTCCTATAAAAGACAAGTTACTGGAAGGAGTAAGTAAGAGTGAAAAAAAAACATGATTTCTGTGAGAAGTTGATAGGAAACTATTTTATTCTTTCTGTAGGAAGTGACCAGTTTGGGACTTTAGTAGCAGCCCCAGTTTTGTAACTGAGCACCTACACTATCACCATGACATCCTGTGAACAGCAATCAGCCACAAGCTTCTGCTCACTCCCTCAAAACTGAATCCTCTGAAGCTAGTGTCGACTCATTCTTCATTCGTATTGGCTTTTCCCACAGATCTGTCACAGATACGGTAGAGTTGAGTAAACTGAGGAAGAAATTCCCAATGATGAGCAGCAGGAGGATTCTGAAGAGGTGGCACAGTAGCTCAGTGGTTAGAACCGCACTCGGGACCCAGGTTCAATTTCAGCCATGGGTGACTGTGTGGGGTTTGCACATTCTCCCCATGTCTGTTTGGGTTTCCTTCGGGTGCTCCTGCTTCCTCCCATAGTCCAAATATGTGCAAGTTAGATGGATTGACCATGCTAAATTGCCCATAGTGTCCAGGGATGTGTGGGTTAAGTATGGGAAATGCAGGATTACAGGGTTGAGGGGTGGGGGGAAGGTGGTGATTCTGGGTGGATGCTCTTCAGAGAGGTGGTGTGGATGTGTTGGGCTGAATGGCCTGTTTCCACACTGCTGGGACTTTATGATGAAGACGATACTTAGACTTCGGGGATGACAAGTTTAAAAGTAAATTTTTCCTTTGACAATCCTATGTTCTTCTGCCACAATATTCTGAATCTCATTTTCATGTAATTCACCTTTTAACACCATTTCTCACCAGTGCCTTTAACCACTAACTGAAACATTTAAGCAGACAGTCTTTAGGTAGCAGTAATGGTCCCAGCAAATATATTGCCTACACTGCTCACCTACACACAATACGAGATGTGGAATAAAAGGTTAACTATACTTTATTCTGATAATAGTGGCTGAGCACCAATTATAAACCTGTGTTATGATAATGTTGGATTTGCACCACTCGAGCATCAGACAATGGCTGTCACCAACAAGAGTGAATATGACCATCCCCTCTTGAAATTCAAAGGCATTGCCATTGTTGAATCCTCCACCATCAACATCTTGAGGATTAATATTGACCAGAAATGCCATATAAACGTAACGGCTTCTTGGCTGTTAGAGGCCAGGAATTCTTCAGCAAGAAACTCATTTGTTATTTTCCCAAAGCCTGTCCTCTACCTACAAAGCACAAGTCAAGAGTGTGCTGGAATACAATTATCTGAATGGGTGCAGCTGTGACAATGCTCTAAAATTGGACACCATCGAAGACAAAGCAGCTTGCTTGGTTGACACCCCAGTTATCATCTTCAACGTCCAGTCCCTCCGTCACCACTGCACAGCGGTGGCTGAATGAACTAGCTGCAAGATGCACTTTAGTAACTTACCAAGGTTTCTGTGACATCACCAGCCAAACCATAGCCTTTTCCACCTGGAAGGACAAAGCAGCAAATGATGGGAACTCTACCACTTGCAAATTCTCATCCAAAGCACACACTATCCTGACTTGGAACTATTTTGTTGTTCCTCCATTGTTACTGGGTCGCAATGCTGCAGTTCCCTTCCAAACAACACTGTGGATATACCAACACCCTCTGATCTGCTACAGTTCAAGAAAGTAATTCATTATCACTGTCTCCAGTGTAATTAGGGATGGGCAGTACAGCAACAGCCACATCACATGAATGATGGAAAAAAGCAGATTACATGGAATGAGGCTCCGGGTCTGTGGGGTTCCTATCTCAACAATTCTCGTTCATAGAGTGGCACAGTGGCTCAGTAGGGCGGCACGGTGGCTCAGTGGTTAGCACTGCAGCCTCACAGCACCAGGGGCCTGGGTTCGATTCCCACCTCAGGCGACTGTCTGTGTGGAGTTTGCACATTCTCCCTGTGTCTGCGTGGGCTTCCTCTGGGTGGTCCGGTTTCCTCCCACAGCCCAAAGATGTGCAGGTTAGGTGCATTGGCGATGCTAAATTGCCCGTAGTGTTCAGGGATGTATGGGTTATAGGGACATGGGTCTGGGTGGGATGCTTCAAAGGGCAGTGTGGACTTGTTGGGCCGAAGGGCCTGTTTCCACATTGTGGGGAATCTAATCTATCTATAGTTATAGTTAGTGAGGAGAATCAATGTTCACCGACATGAAGAACTGCCTTCTATTTATAACCCAGGTGTAATCTTACTGCATGGTACCAAGTGAGGAGCAGAACCATTGAATCATCAAAGTTGAGTACCTGAGGAGAAGCTCAGTGGGTGAAGTTGCAGGCCAGTTCAGGAATCTGACTCCAAGAGAAGGGATAAGTCCAGAAGAGATGCCCAGCAAGACAGAACAGTGGGTGATGGACTTCACAATCAACCCAGTCATTGAATTGTGGAAACAGAAAATCCACAATAGGGATTGAGATAAGCTGGAAAAGAAGACATTAGTTGCCCACAGTGTCTAAAAGATTGCTGCAGATGTTAGGTCTGTACAAAGATAAGAAATTTAAAAAACACATAGAATGTCCACCAGCAGAAAGAGTTGGAAAGAACAGATTATAGTTGACTTTGAAAATGAATCCTATGAGTAGGGTCTTTGCCCGATCAGTGTTTAAGAAGTTCAGGAGTGCTAAGGGAGAGACAATGTCAGTATAAGTTTTACAAAATGTTTAAAAAAATTACAGTAGCCTGTTAGAGAGAATGCTGAGGAGTTGGATTAATACTTCTTGTGTGACATAACAGATCCACCATAAGATTTCCACTCTCCTGATCTTGCAGGCCCACAAGATGATTTCTGGAATGCCGGTATCAAAGTTCATTGGGGAGGACAACAAAGGATTAACTCCTTTTTTAAGAATCAGCTAAAGTTCCGTATTTCGGTGGAAGCAGACTGTTACGTAGGCCAATTAAGAATTAAGTGTGCTTTAAGTATGTGGTCTTGCAATTATAATTGAGGAAGGGATTAGTACCTGATGGCCTTCAGCATCAGAAAATTGAAGTAGACAGGCTCAGGTATCCTGTAAAATGAGGGTTGAAGAATTGTGAAAGATTGGATTTCCTGAAATCAATCAGCAGCAGGAAATAGATGATTTTTGTGGAAGCCTTTACTAAAAGAGAAAAGGAATATCAAAATGAGGCATAACTTGCCAGTCAAAACAACAGATGTGAAGCATTGTCAAATTGGATGGTAAGATAACCAAGACAGCAGTGTGAAAAATTGTAAATGTGAATGGAGATCAGGATATGTTAATGTTCTTGTAAGTAACCAAGGAAAATGGTCCAGCTTGGTCGATTCTACCAAGGGACGTACAAATGGTAAAATAAAGTTGCCATGTTCTTACCAGATCCTAGGGTTACTTTCTCAATACTGAGAGATTGCTGGTGGTGATCTAACCTGAGAGTCACCATGCTTCAGGTGAGAGGAGTGGTGAATCAGTCATAGTAACCTCAGTCAGTGTGCAAATTAAAACCATGTTGTTGCCATTACTCTGTATTAAAGACCTACAAATACCAGTGAAAAATGAACCAAGAGATGATTAGAGGTTTTAAACTAGAAAATTAAGTTAGGAGCAGGAGATTTAGCCTCTTATGGGACAGAGCCTCAGGTAATGTAATTGTAGTTACAATTGTAAAGTATGATTGCTAAATGCGAAGAATTCCCTAAGGATTGAGAATTCTTCAGTAAAGTTATCAGTCCCACTGTTTAGTCTGTTCAGGTCATTCATTTAAAAGTGTGATGTCATAGGAAGTGGTCATTTCTATGAAGAAAAGAATTCCCTACAATGACAAAAAAAATGAACATTAAATTGGCCCTGGTTCAGGCCAAAAAATCTCTGAGTGCTTTCCATTTAGCCTTAGGACACAGGAGGTATTAAAAGTAGAGTGGGAAGGCAGATGCAGGCTATGTTTCATTACAATGGGAGAGAAATCACTGATAATGCCTAGTCATCACTCTGTCAAGCAAAAATGCTTGAATGCTTTGAATCTTCTTCACTAAGCAGTTGTATCAAAAATCAAAGTTGATTCCATGCATCATGAATCATTGTCTACTACAGAAACTTTATCTCCAGCACCACAGGAAGATAATTCAGTTCTTTAATTTCTTTCAGAAGATAGGTTACAAACAGTGTGGGAGGAGCAAAAGTAACTTCTACTTGGTAGAAATCACCAGTTAGGAAAATATACACAAACATCAAGTTAAATTTAACACACTCAAAATAGCATCAAGCTCCTGGAATAATCTCCCAAGAGGTTGTTCAACAACAGAAGGTCAAGTCAATGTAAAGGAGAAATGTAGAACTTACAAAATCATAGAATCACAAAATTGTTACAGTGCAGAAGGAGGCTATTTGGCCCATCATACCTACATTGGCTCTATTATTTAGTCTGGCTCTACCATCTCGTGCCAATCACTAGCCTTTTCCTTTATATCCCTATACACTTTACTATCCAAAAAAAATCATCCAATGCACTTTTGAATAACACAATTGAATTGCCTCCATCACATTTCCAGGCAGTGCATTCCATCCTCAACTTAACCCTCAACATCGAACCAATATAAATATTAAGCACATTTCAGAAATGGATAATCCTGTGCAGTTGCTCCAAAGATCCAAGCCCACCATGTGCAGAAACATTGACTTTCAGTTCCAGAAGTTGCTGCTAAATATGGGCCTCAGTCTATGCAGCAGCAAGAAAAATCAAGGGGGACCCAGGCCGAGAGGGGGATTGCTAGGTCCCTGGCAAGAGAGACAGGAGGAGTGTTGCACCCAGTGGCAGGGCCCAGTAGCAAAGTGATGTTGGGTCTTGAGTTGAGAGAGGGTATGGGGTAAAGGCCGAGGAAATATAAGGAATCTAGAGGAGGTGATTTGGGGAGTGAGTGAGGTTTGTGTTTAATTGTGTTTAATTTTCTGTAACTAATTCATTTAACTTCAACAAAATTACCTGAATTGTCTGATTTAAACTGAGACTCTCAAAGGGGTGCAGGCAAAGGAGAATTGCCCAGTGGAAAATTCAATCTTCAAGGCAAATTTTTACAGAATTCACAGGTTCACCAAGCACAACTCCCATCCGGTGCTTCGAAAACAACTTTATGGCCTTTGGAAAATCTGGGTTAATGTTTGTATGTAATAATCAGTTGTAATAAAAGTCTGTTGGATTCTTCCATACCATAATACCATGCCCAGTTTCTTATGTTGTGGGACAGCCTGTTGGAAGAGACATCACATGCGTTTCAGGTTGGCATGAACTTTTATTTGAACTGTTCTGCAGCTGCTTGATCTGCTGAGTGTTTGACAAGTTTGATTCTGTCCAATTGGATTTCTACCACTGCTCCAACATCAAAATAGCATGAACCAAAGTCAAAACTGTTAACTTCTGTGACTGTGGTGCTTTGTACATTTGTATTCATCTCAACCTCTTTGCCGCTCAATTGCATCATTCTCCTCTAACATAGTTCCTTCATTGAACAGACATCATTGCAACTGCAGATGCTGGAGAATCTGAGATGACAAGGTGTGGAGCTGGATGAACACAACAGGCCAAGCAGCATCAGAGGAGCAGGAAAGCTGATGTTTTGGGCCTAGACCTTTCATCAGAAATGGGGGAGGGGAAGAGGGTTCTGAAATAAATAGGGAGAGAGGGGGAGGTGGATAGGAGATGGATAGAGGAGAAGATAGGTGGAGAGGAGACAGACAAGTTAAAGAGATGGGGATGGAGACAGTAAAGGTGAGTGTAGGTGGGGAGGTAGGGAGGGGATAGGTCAGTCCAGGGAGGACGGACAGTCCAAGGAGGCGGGATGAGGTTAGTAGGTAGGAAATGGGGGTGCGGCTTGGGGTGGGAGGAAGGGATATACCAGTTCAGTGTGTTAGAAACAAAAGGGTAAATGAGAAAAATGTAAACTGTTGTTATCCCACAACAGGCCTCCAGTGACACGGTGTGCCAGAATCCAAAATAGGCCTGGTAGTGTGCAGGTTAAATCAGAGTAGAGGAGCTGTTAGCTTCACAGCCTCTAAAAAGGTCAAAGGAGCACTGTGCAGGAACCCCCAGTCACTGAGAAGAAAACTCCAGAATCAAAACGCTGTGGGTGTCAGACAAGATTATCAGCCCTCCACCTCCTCCAGAACTTCCAATTCCCCAGCCTGCAACAGCTCAGTTTTACTATGGACGTCCAGTCCCTATACACCTGCATTCCCCATGCAGATGGCCGAAAGGCCCTCCACTTCTTCCTGTCCTGCAGGCCCGACAAGTCCCCCTCCACCGACACCCTCATCCGCCTAGCTGAACTCGTCCTCACTCTCAATAACTTCTCTTTTAATTCCTGCCACTTCCTATAGACAAAGACGGAGGCCATAGGCACCCACAAGGGCCCAGGCTATGCCTGCCTCTTTGAAGGTTATGTGGAACAATCCCTCTTCCATACTGCACTGGCCCTAAAACCTACCTCTTCCTCCGTTACATTGATGACTATATCAGTGCCACCTCATGCTCCCACGAGGAGCTTGAACAGTTCATCCACTTCACCAACAACTTCCACCCCGAGCTTAAGTTCACCTGGACTATCTCTAACACCTCCCCCACCTTCCTGGACCTCTCTGCCTCCATCTCGGGCAACCACCTAGAAACCGATACCCATTTCAAGCCCACCGACTCCCACAGCTACCTAGAATACACCTCCTCCCACCCATCCTCCTGCAAAAATGCCATCCCCTATTCCCAATTCCTTCGCCTCCGCTGCATCTGCTCCCAGGATGAGGCATTTCACTCCCATACATCCCAGATATCCTCGTTTTTCAGGGACTGCAAATTCCGCCCCCGCAGTGGTCGAGAATGCCCTCGACTATGTCTCCCACATATCCGACAACACATCTCTCACACCGCATCCCTGCAATAACCCCAAAAGAGAATCCCCCTCATCCTCACATACCACGGCACCAACCTCCGGATACAATGCATCAACCTCCGACACTTCCGCCATCTGCATTCTGACCCCACCACCAAAGACATTTTTCCATCCCCACCCTTGTCTGCTTTCCAGAGGGACCACTGTCTCTGTGAGTCCCTTGTACGCTCCACACTCCCCTCCAGCCCCACCACACCTGGCACTTTTCCCAGCAACCGCAGGAAGTGCTACACCTGCCCCTACACCTCCTCCCTCACCCCCATCCCAGGCCCCAAGAAGACTTTCCACATCAAGCAGATGTTCACCTGCACACCTGCTAATGCGGTATACTGCATCCGCTGTACCCATTGTGGCCTCCTCTACATCGGGGAAACCAAGCGGAGGCTTGGGGACTGCTTTGCAGAATACCTCCGGTCGGTTCGCAATAAACAGCTGCACCTCTCAGTGGCGAACCATTTCAACTCCCCCTCCCATTCCTCAGATGATATGTCCATCCTGGGCCTCCTGCAGTGCCTCAACGATGCCACCTGAATGTTGCAGGAACAGCAACTCATATTCCGCTTGGGAACCCTGCAGCCCAATGGTATCAAAGAACAAAGAACAAAGAAACTTACAGCACAGGAACAGGCCCTTCGGCCCTCCAAGCCTGCACCGATCAAGATCCTTTGTCTAACCTGTCATCTATTTTCGAACAGTCTGTGTCCATTTGCTCCCTGCCCATCCATGTACCTGTCCAAATATATCTTAAAAGACACTAACGTGTTTGCATGTACCACCTTCGCTGGCAACGCGTTCCAGGCACCCACCACCCTCTGTGTAAAGAACTTTCCACGCATATCTCCCTTAAACTTTCCTCCTCTCACTTTGAACTCATGACACCTAGTAATTGAGTCCCCAACTCTGGGAAAAAGCTTCTTGCTATCCACCCTGTCTATACCCCTCATGATTTTGTAGACCTCAATCAGGTCCCCGCTCAATCTCCGTCTTTCTAATGAAAATAATCCTAATCTACTCAACCTCTCTTCATAGCTAGCACCCTCCATACCAGGCAACATCCTGGTAAACCTCCTGTGCACCCTCTCCAAAGCATTCACATCCTTTTGGTCATGTGGCGACCAGAACTGTACACAGTATTCCAAATGTGGCTGAACCAAAGTCCTATACAACTGTAACATGACCTGCCAACTCTTGTACTCAATACCCCGTCCAATGAAGGAAAGCATGCCATATGCCTTCTTGACTACCCTACTGACCTGCGTTGTCACCTTTAGGGAACATTGGACCTGAACACCCAGATCTCTCTGCTCATCAATTTTCCCAAGAAATTTTCCATTTACTGTATAGTTCGCCCTTGAATTTGATCTTCCAAAATGCATCACCTCGCATTTGCTCGGATTGAACTCCATCTGCCATTTATCTGCCCAACTCTCCAGTCTATCTATATTCTGCTGTAATCTCTGACAGTCCCCTTCACTATCAGCTGCTCCACCAATCTTAGTGTCATCTGCAAACTTGCTGATCAGACCACCTACACCTTCCTCCAGATCATTGACATATATCACAAACAACAGTGGTCCCAGCACAGATCCCTGTGGAACACCACCGGTCACAGGTCTCCAATTTGAGAAACTCCTTCTACTACTACCCTCTGTCTCCTGTTGCCTGGCCAGTTTTTTTTATCCATCTAGCTAGCACACCCTGGACCCCACATGACTTTACTTTCTCCATCAGCCTGCCATGGGGAACCTTATCAAATGCCTTACTGACCTCCATGTATATGACATCTACAGCCTTTCCCTCATCAATCAACTTTGTCACGTCCTCAAAGAATTCTATTAAGTTGGTAAGACATGACCTTCCCTGCACAAAACCATATTGCCTATCACTGATAAGCCCATTTTCTTCCAAATGGGAATAGATCCTATCCCTCAGTATCTTCTCCAGTAGCTTCCCTACCACTGACATCAGGCTCACCGGTCGATAATTACCTGGATTGTTCTTGTTGCCCTTCTTAAACAAGGGGACAACATTAGCAAGTCTCCAGTCCTCCGGGACCTCGCCCGTGTCTAAGGACGCTGCAAGATATCTGTTAAGGCCCCGGCTATTTCCTCTCTCGCTTCCGTCAGCAACCTGGGATAGATCCCATCTGGACCTGGGGACTTGTCCACCTTAATGCCTTTTAGGATACCCAACACTTCCTCCTTCCTTATGTCAACTTGACCTAGAGTAAGCAAACATCTATCCCTAACCTCAATATCCATCATGTCCCTCTCCTTGGTGAATACCGATGCAAAGTACTCATTCAGAATGTCACCCATTATCTCTGACTCAGCGCATTCTGTTATGTTTACTTTAGTGATGGAAAGGGATAGGTGTATACCACTGGGCAAGAGTTATAGCTGGGGGAAAGGCAATTATGATGAGATTAGGCAAGATTTAGGGAGCATAGGATGGGGAAGGAAACTGCAGGGGATGGGCACATTAGAAATGTGGAACTTATTCAAAGAAAATCTCCTGTGTGTCCTAGATAAGTATGTACCTGTCAGGCAGGGAGGAAGCTGTAGAGTGCGGGAGCCGTGGTTTACGAAGGAGGTGGAATCGCTGGTCAAGAGGAAGAAGAAGGCTTATGTTAGGATGAGATGTGAAGGCTCAGGGCACTTGAGGGCTATGAGGTAGCCAGGAAAGACCTAAAGAGAGAGCTCTGAAGAGCCAGGAGGAGACATGAGAATTTGTTGGCGGATAGGATTAGGGTAAACCCTAAGGCTCTCTATAGGTATTTAAGGAATAAAAGAATGACGAAAGTAAGATTAGGCCCATCAAGGATAGTAGTGGTAAGTTGTGTGTGGAGTCAGATGAGATAGGGGAAGCGCTAAATGAATATTTTTCAAAAGTATTCACTCTAGAAAACGACAATGTTGTCGAGGAGAATACTGAGACACAGGTTACTAGACTAGGATTGTGGTTCACAAGGAAGAGGTATTAGAAATCCTTCAGAGGGTGAAGATAGATAAGTCCCCTGGGCCGGATGGGATTTATCCTCGGATCCTCTGGGAAGCCAGGGAGGAGATTGCTTAGCCTTTGGCATTGATCTTTAACTCGTCATTGTCTACAGGAATAGTGCCAGATGACTGGAGGATAGCAAATGTGGTTCCCCTGTTCAAGAAGGGGAATAGAGACAACCCTGGTAATTATAGACCAGTGAGCCTTACCTCAGTTGTTGGTAAAGTGTTGGAAAATGTTATAAGGGATAGGATTTATAATCATCTAGAAAAGAATAAATTGATTAGGGATAGTCAGCACGGTTTTGTGAAGGGAAGGTCATGCCTCACAAATGTTATTGAGTTCTTTGAGAAGGTGACCAAACAGGTAGATGAGAGTAAACCGGTTGATGTGGTGTATATGGATTTTAGCAAGGCGTTCGATAAGGTTCCCCACAATAAGCTATGGTACAAAATGCGGAGGAATGGAATTGTGGGAGATATAGCAGTTTGGATCGGAAATTGGCTTGCTGAAAGAATACAGAGGGTGGTAGTTGATGGGAAATGTTCATCCTGGAGAGCAGTTACTAGTGGTGTACTGCAAGGGTCGGTGTTGGGTCCACTGCTGTTTGTCATTTTTATAAATGACCTGGATGAGGGCGTAGAAGGATGGGTTAGTAAATTTGCAGACGACACTAAGGTCGGTGGATAATAAAATGTGAGGCTGGATGAACACAGCAGGCCAAGCAGCATCTCAGGAGCACAAAAGCTGACGTTTCGGGCCTAGACCCTTCATCAGGTCGGTGGAGTTGTGGATAGTGATGACGGATGCTGTAGGTTGCAGAGAGACATAGATAAGCTGCAGAGCTGGGCTGAGAGGTGGCAAATGGAGTTTAATGCAGACAAGCTTTGTGAGGGGTAGGTCATGCCTCACAAACCTTATCGAGTTTTTTGAGGATGTGACTAGAAAAGTTGATGAGGGTCGAGCTGTGGATGTGGTGTATATGGACTTCAGTAAGGCATTTGATAAGGTTCCCCATGGTAGGCTCATTCAGAAGGTCAGGAGGAATGGGATACAGGGGAACTTAGCTGCTTGGATACAGAATTGGCTGGCCAACAGAAGACAGCGAGTGGTAGTAGAAAGAAAATATTCTGCCTGGAAGTCAGTGGTGAGTGGGGTTCCACAGGGCTCTGTCCTTGGGCCTCTACTGTTTGTAATTTTTATTAATGACTTGGATGAGGGGATTGAAGGATGGGTCAGCAAGTTTGCAGACGACACAAAGGTCGGAGGTGTCGTTGACAGTGTAGAGGGCTGTTGTAGGCTGCAGCGGGACATTGACAGGATGCAGAGATGGGCTGAGAGGTGGCAGATGGAGTTCAACCTGGATAAATGCGAGGTGATGCATTTTGGAAGGTCGAATTTGAAAGCTGAGTACAGGATTAAGGATAGGATTCTTGGCAGCGTGGAGGAACAGAGGGATCTTGGTGTGCAGATACATAGATCCCTTAAAATGGCCACCCAAGTGGACAGGGTTGTTAAGAAAGCATATGGTGTTTTGGCTTTCATTAACAGGGGGATTGAGTTTAAGAGTCGTGAGATCTTGTTGCAGCTTTGGTTAGACCGCACTTGGAATACTGCGTCCAGTTCTGGGCGCCCTATTATAGGAAAGATGTGGATGCTTTGGAGAGGGTTCAGAGGAGGTTTACCAGGATGCTGCCTGGACTGGAGGGCTTATCTTATGAAGAGAGGTTGACTGAGCTCGGTCTCTTTTCATTGGAGAAAAGGAGGAGGAGAGGGGACCTAATTGAGGTATACAAGATAATGAGAGGCATAGATAGAGTTGATAGCCAGAGACTATTTCCCAGGGCAGAAATGGCTAGCACGAGGGGTCATAGTTTTAAGCTGGTTGGTGGAAAGTATAGAGGGGATGTCAGAGGCAGGTTCTTTACGCAGAGAGTTGTGAGAGCATGGAATGCGTTGCCAGCAGCAGTTGTGGAAGCAAGGTCATTGGGGTCATTTAAGAGACTGCTGGACATGTATATGGTCACAGAAATTTGAGGGTGCATACATGAGGATCAATGGTCGGCACAACATTGTGGGCTGAAGGGCCTGTTCTGTGCTGTACTGTTCTATGTTCTATGTTCTATGTTCTATGTTTAAGTGTGAGGTGATGCACTTTGGTAGGAGTAACCGGAAGGCAAAGTACTGGGCTAATGGTAAGATTCTGAGTGGTGTAGATGAGCAGAGATATCTCGGTGTCCATGTACACAGATCCTTGAAAGTTGCCACCCAGGTTGACAGGGCTGTTAAGAAGGCATACAGTGTTTTAGCTTTTATTAATAGAGGGATCGAGTTCTGGAACCAAGAGGTTATGGTGAAGCTGTACAAAACTCTGGTGTGGCCGCACTTGGAGTATTGTGTACAGTTCTGGTCACCGCATTATAAGAAGGATGTGGAAGCTTTGGAAAGGGTGCAGAGGAGATTTACTAGGATGTTGCCTGGTATGGAGGGAAGGTCTTACGAGGAAAGGCTGAGGGACTTGAGGCTGTTTTCATTCGAGAGAAGAAGGTTGAGAGGTGACTTAATTGAAACATATAAAATAATCAGAGGGTTAGATAGGGTGGATAGGGAGAACCTTTTTCCTAGGATGGTGATGGCGAGTATGAGGGGGCATAGCTTTAAATTGAGGAGAGAAAGATATAGGACAGATGTCAGAGGTAGTTTCTTTACTCAGAGAGTAGTAAGGGAATGGAATGCTTTGCCTGCAACGGTAGTAGATTCGCCAACTTTAGGTACATTTAAGTCGTCAATGGATAAGCATATGGATGTACATGTAGGTTAGATGGGCTTCAGATCGGTATGACAGGTCGTCACAACATCGAGGGCGGAAGGGCCTGTACTGTGCTGTAATGTTCTATGTTCTATGTTCTATAACTTTCCTTCTTTGTCCTTAAGTGGGCCAATCCTTTCTCTAGTTACCCTCTTGCTCTTTATATATGAATAAAAGGCTTTGGGATTTTCCTTAGCCATGTTTGCCAGCAATATCTCATGTTCTCTCTTAGCCCTCTTAATCCCTTGTTTCAGGTTCGGTCTACATTCCCGATATTCCTGCAAAGTTTCGTCTGTCTTCAGTTGCCTAGACCTCATGTATTCTTCCTTCTTTCTCTTGGCTAGTCTCACAATTTCACCTGTCATCCATGGTTCCCTAATCTTGCCTTTTCTATTCCTCATTTTCACAGGAACATGTCTCACCTGCACGCTAATCAGCCTCTCCTTAAAAGCATCCCACATATCAAATGTGGATTTACCTTCAAACAGTTTCACCCAATCTACATTCCTCAGATCCTGCCGAATCATGGTATAGTCGGCCTTCCCCCAGTTTAGTACTCTTCCTTTTAGGAACACTCCTATCCTTGTCCATGAGTATTGTAAAACTTATGGAATTGTGGTCACTATTTCCAAAGTAGTCCCCTACTGTAATATCAACCACTTGGCTGGGTTCATTCCCCAGCACCAGGCCCAGTATGGCCCCTTCCCGAGTTGGACTACTTACATACTGCTCTAGAAAGCCCTCCTGGACACACCGTACAAATTCTGCTCCGTCTTGACCCCTAACACCGAGTGAATCCCAGTCAATGTTGGTAAAATTAAAATCTCCCATCACCACCACCCTGTTTCTCCTACACCTTTCCATTATCTGTTTATATATTTGTACCTCTATCTCACGCTCGCTGTTGGGAGGATGTGGATTTCACAAGCTTCAAAATCTCCCCTCCCCCCACTGCATCCCAAAACCAGCCCAACTCGTCCCCGCCTCCCTAACCTGTTCTTCCCCCCACCTACCCCCTCCTTCCACCTCAAGACGCACCCCAATTTCCTACCTACTAACCTCATCCTGCTCCCTTGACCTGTCCATTCTCCCCGGACTGACCTATCTCCTCCCTCCCTCGCCACCTACACTCACCTTTATTGGCTCCATCCCCTTTTTGACCAGTCTATCTCCTCTCCACCTATCTTCTCCTCTATCCATCTTCTATCCGCCTCCCCCCCACCCTATTTATTTCAGAACCCTCTTCCCCTCCCCCATTTCTGATGAAAGATCTCGGCCCAAAACATTAGCTTTCCTGCTCCCAAGATGCTGCTTGGCCTACTGTGCTCATCCAGCTCCACACTTTGTTATTTCCTTCATTCTGCAGTTCAGTGTCTCTGTGTCTCTCTAACTTCATACAATGTTCCAATTCCCAACACCTGTGGCAGGATTTAAGATTTAAAACTGACATTTCAGAGCAGTCTGGCACTGTTAATGGTACCAATTCAGTGATGAGATGATGCAAATCTGCCCACTCATCTGAATTTAAAAGATCATACAAACCTATCTGAAGAAGAATACGAGAGTTCTCCCAATATCTTGGCCTATAATTATCCCTCAGACAATATTAACATGAAATTGTTGCTAAGCTCGTGTCTATTAATGGTATATTGCTACTCACAATTTGAAAACAACCTTTCCTTACATAACAATGGTGATTACTCTTCAAAAGTATGTTCTGACTTTGTGACAATATACAAGCCTTTTCTTTTTCCACCCTTTTTCTTTAAATACAAGTTTCAGGACCTGCAAGAAAGGTGCAAGTGGAGCTCATTATGAGCCAAGGCAGCACTCTATCCAAACTGTGAAAGATAACAGCTACAACCAAGCAAGAAATATATAGTCCTCTTGGATTTTTAGAGCCTGAACTTGAAAGAATTATCACAAAGTGAAGCAACATAATTACCATTTGCTGGTCTCAAATTATTTTTCTTAAACCTTTATGATATTACCTAGAGAGGCCACCAGTGGGTCTGCTGTTGTTTGTCATTTATATAATGTTTTACAAATAATATAGGAAGCACAGTTAGTAAGTTTGTGGATGACACTAAAATTGGTGGCATAGTACACAGTGAAGAAGGTTATCTAAGAGTACAAAGGGATATTGATCATTTGGGCCAATGGGCCAAGGGAATGGCAGATGGAGTTCAATTTAGATGAATGTGAGGTGTTGGATTTTGGAAAGACAAACCAGGGCAGGACTTACGTCGTTAATGCTAAGGTATTCGGGGAGTGTTGTCGAACAGAAAAACCCATGAATTCAGGTGCAAAGTTCCTTGAAAGTGATGTCACAGGTAGACAGGGTGGCGAAGAAGGCATTTAGCATGCTTGCCTTCATTGCTCAGAGCTTTGAGTGAATGAGACGGGATGTCATGTTCTGGTTGACCAGAACATTGGTTAGGCCACTTTTGGAGTATTGTGTATAGTTCAGGTCATCCTGCCACAAGAAGGATATTATCAAACTGGAGAGGGTGCAGAAAAGATTTACAAGAATGTTACTGTGACTGGAGTGTTGCGTTATAAAGAGAGGCTGGGACATTTTCTGCTGAAGTGTAGGAGGTTGAGGAGTGTCCTTATAGAAGTTTATAAAATTGTGAGCAGCATAGATAAGGTGAATAACCAAGGTCTTTTCCTGAAGGTGGGGGCATTCAAAACTACAGAGGGCATAATTTTAGAGAGAGAGGAGAAAGATTTACATGGGACCTGAGAGGCAACCTTTTCATACAGATGGTAGTTCATATAAGGAATGGACTATCAAAAGTAGCAGTAGCTGCAGGTACAGTAACAACATTTAAAAAGGCATTTACACAGGTACACGAATAGAAAACGCTTAGAGGGAAGTAGGCCAAACGCTGACAAATGGGTCCAGTTTAGTTTGGGAAATCTGGTTGGTTTGGACGATTTGGAAAGAAGGGTCTGTTTCTGTGCTGTATGGCTCTATGAAGAGACGTGAGTAACATGTTTTATTCATGAGGATGCTCACTTGGATAGTCAACTGGGTGGTGCCAAACCCATAGAATAGTAATTCCTTTCCGGGTTTTGCTTTCGAGAAGAAAGTGTACACATTGCCTTGATCTTTTAGCTTGCCAGCTCCTGTCCATTATGTCTCACTCAAGGCAACACTGTCGAGGTCATTGTGCTGATGATCCCAAGAAATGGTGGTGTTAATGTGTTGATTTGTCCTTGCTGTCGTTGTCCATGAGATTTCTGATGTCTCTGGTCTCAATCTTCATTTTGAGGGGTCAAAGATGTCAATGTATGGCTCTTTTAATGTGAGGTGGCCATCACAAATTGACTAACACAGAGTCTTGGAAGATCAAAGTTTTTATCCAAAGGCAGGGATAGCTACAATGATAAAATCAGGTTCCAGCATTTGAATGGGGACGAACACAAGCACACGTACACATAGTAGTGATTCAAAGGTTGGCTCCACTCTTTCTCTCTCTTTTCATGTACGCCTCAAGATTTTGAGATAATGGGAACTGTAGATGCTGGAGAATCCAAAATAAGAAAATGTGGAGTTAGATGAACACAGCAGGCCAAGCAGCATCTTAGGAGCTCAAAAGCTGATGTTTCTGGCCTAGACCTTTCATGAAGGGTCTAGGCCTGAAACGCCAGCTTTTGTGCACTCAAGATTTCTTCTGATTTGATCCACATCCTGTTGTCTCTTAATCCCTGGAGTCCTGAGGTTTCTCTGCTCTGGTCCAGGAACAACTTCATCTTACCCTGGTATCCTTGAGATTTTTCTTGCTCCAATTTGTGTCCCATCTCTCTCTTGGCTTGGAGGCTCCTCCTCCCTAATGCACATCTCTCTTTCTCTCTCTTGCCTTGGTGCCTCATACCTGCGCAACCCCAGCAACAGGCATTGGCTGCATACAGTCTTCCCTCCCAGCTGATCATTGTAACTGTATAGTTCATGCAGCAACGTATAAGATTGTGAGTTTCATACTGCATGGCATTGAATACGTTACAAAGAGGAGTTCTAAGGGGAGGACTCAGAATCTGAAGTTAACTAAAGAAGTTAAGACCATCACTAAAATTAAGGAGAAAACAAATAATAGCACAAATATGAGTGGCTGCTTAGATGACTGGTCACAATATCAGACTGCTAAGGGTGAGAATATCAGATTGCTAAGAACAGCAGAACAAC
This sequence comes from Stegostoma tigrinum, assembly GCF_030684315.1. Lineage (NCBI taxonomy): Eukaryota > Metazoa > Chordata > Chondrichthyes > Orectolobiformes > Stegostomatidae > Stegostoma > Stegostoma tigrinum. The sequence continues at coordinate 60,382,555 of NC_081357.1, read as the reverse complement.
TAAAAGACTAGTCAAGACTAATAAATTAGAGCTTGAGAAGAAGCTAACTAGAAATGTAAAAAGAGATAGCAAGAGCTTCTTTGCACATCTAGAAAAGGATAAGAGTAAGCAAAGTAAGTATCATTCTTCTAGCGATTGAAAATAGAGGGTTAATAGTGGATAATAAATGGCAGTTGTAAAGATAAATAATTTACTCTGTCTTTGCCTTAGAGAATACAAAATAAATCAGTGAAATCTGCAAGTTTGGACGTGGAAGGTAGAGATGCAGAGAGCAAACTGATAGTGCTGTGGGCTGATAAGCCTCTTGAATTTATCTGTGTCAACATATTCCCTTTCTTGTCTTTAATTTTTAAGCAGTGACTGCTTTCAGATAATTGTGTGTTGTCTTAATCTGCATTAGCTGTTATCACTTAGATGTTTCATATTCCAGTTAGATTACAAACCATTCCATTGTTAAATCAACTAAACATGTCAGTTGCTTCAGCATTGTTATTACAAGCATACAATGATCGATCAGTTTTCTTCTGCTTCTGATTGTGAATTTTGGTTTCACAAAATCACCAAAAAGAAAATCATACTCTGCTTTAACTAAATACCACAGAGATTTTCTTCATCAATCTTCTCTCCCCCAAAAAGAAAATGTTCTTAGAGTGCTCAAGATATGTGTAATTCACTGAGATTATATCTCTCTCACATGTAAAATAAAACATTGCTGTGTTCCAGCTAAGCTTATTTTCTCAGCTGCACAGAGATAACTTTCTGGAAAACATCTGCTTTCAGAGAATCATTCAGGAATGTTGCATTTGCTATTTTCAGGAGGTCAATTAACAAGTCATGGGCTGCTGGTCTCATTTTACCCATGGTTGGCCTGCAGTACAAATAAGTTGTAGAAGTCCTCAAGGAAGAGTTTTAATATGGCTGTTAAATAAAAGGCTCTGAGTCCTTGTTGGTGGTTAATAAGTCTGGCCACATGTACAAAAAGAAAGCAAAAATTTCAATGTTCAATAACTCTAGAACACACAAAAATTTGGAAGGCTGTATTTTCAACCTATTTTGGCTAGAAGCACAACAACTCTTGTTTCAACAGCAATGTGATGTCAGATTTGTAAATGTTATAGATATTTTCTAAACAACCTGTTTGGAGTTGGTATTACATGCCTCTGGAGCAGGTGAGGTTTGAACCTGTGCATCTTACAATCCTACCTCACCCTTTCCTTTTTCAAAACACTCCCCATGTGGAATAATTATATTTCATCTGTCTGTCTATTCACTTTTCCTTTTCTGAACTACATCCCATGCCTTTCCTTCCCACCACATTCCATGGCCACCCAGTATCCATGCTCAGATTCATGGAAAATAATCACATTAAAGGTTTTTGTTCCCTTTGAGAGCCTTGAAATTCTGAATAAGCTGTTTCCGTTGCAGTATTCTAATCTAAACCAAATCACATCTACAGGAGCCAACCATTCGGCCCCTCAAGCCTGTTTTGCCAATTAATAAGATCAAGATTAACTTCTTTATGATCCAAATTTCATATTCACATCTTTCTCTGATTACCTTTGATTTATTAAAGGAACACTTCTTTTTTTGGCCTGCCAAAGTGAACAACTTCACATTTTCCCACATTATAGTCCATTGGACAGATTTTTTGCCCACTCACTCAACCTATCAATTTCCATCCGCAGCCTCCATATGTTTTCTTCACAGCATACTTTCCTACCTATTTTTGAACTACCTGCAAATTTAGCTACCATGCCTTCAATACCGTCATCTATTGATACAAATAGTGAAATGTTGAGGGCCTAGCGCACTTATCACATGCTGCGGATCTGAAACAGGCCCATTTGTGCATCCTTACATTAAAAAAAACTGCAGGAGCTGGAAATCTGAAATAAAAATGAAAAAAAATCTATAACATAGATCTAACAGCATTTGTGGAGAGTCCTTTTTCTTCTGAAGAAGTTCAAGAAAGTTTCAAAGAAGAGTTTTTGGTTTTGAAACATTAACTTGGTTCTGCCTCTACAGATGGCACCAGACTTGCTAGGTTCTCCAGCATTTGCTCCATTTATGCATGCCTTGTGTTTTTTTTTCCCAGTCAGCTAATCTTCTTGCATGTTTGAACCTAAACCATGAGCTGTTACTTTATGGAACAATGTTTTGTGTGGTAACTACTATTGGAATACTGCATTCAATTCTGGTCTCCCTACTAATAGAAAGGGTTCAAAAATAATTTACAAGGATGTTGCCAGGGTTGGAGGGTTTGAGCTAAAAGGAGAGGCTAAATAGACTGAGACTATTTTCTCTGGAGTGTTGAAGGTTAAGGGGGTGACCTTATAAAGATTTATAAAATCATGACAGGTATGGATGGGGTAAATATACAAGGCCTTTTTCCCTGGAAGGGGGAGTCCAAAACTAGACGTAATAGGTTTAAGGTGAGAGGGGAAAGATTTAAAAAGGAATTAAGGGGAATTTTTTTTCCTGCAGAGGGTGGTACATGTATGGAATAAACAGGTGGATGAAGTGGTGGAGGCTGATACAATTACATTTAAAAGACATCTGGATAGGTATATGAATAGGAAGGGTGTGCATAGCTATAGACCAAATGCTGACAAATGCAACTAGATTTATTTTGGAAATCTGGTCAGCATGGACATATTGGACGAACAGCTTTGTGTCTGTGCTGTATATCTCTATGACTGTCCATATAACTTGTCAAATGCCTTCTGGAAAACCAAGTTCAGTACATCAACGGGCTCCCCTAATCCACAGTACATGCTATACCTTCAAAGAATTCCAATAAATTAATTCAACAGAATCTACCTTTCATAAAACTGTGCTGATGCTTTCTGATTATCTCTAGTTTTGCCAAGTTCCCAGCTAAGACTCCATAATGAGCAATTCTAACAGCTTCTCTACACCATGCTAACTGGCCTTCAATTTCCTGTTATCTCCCTGCCTCCCTTATCAAATAGAGAGCTTAAAGTCACCATTTTCCATTTTCATCTAACCTTCCCAGAATGAAATAAATTTTAGAAAATTAACACTAATATATCTACTATGTCAATAACCCACTTTTTAAAGCCCCAAGGATTAAAGCCATCATTGCTCAGAGACTGTCACTGTCACAAGCAACAAAAAGAAAATTCCATTAATTCCTTACAGGGTATTAGTATGTGGGGTCAGCTGGGCTGATGGTTACATGAAGTCAGATCAAATATCTAAATTAATTCCTGAAAGACCTGAGCTATCTGCTGTTAGGACAAAAGAAACCATTCCCATCCCTCCGTCAGTAAGAATTGCCTCTGGAACCTCAGCTTGACTATTCAGTCTACATTGAACAGCTGAAGCAGTTGAAGCAGTTGACAGGTTTTACCTCCCATGAAATGCATTTTTCTGGTATTGTATTGCATTTCTGGTTTTTGACTCCTAACATCTGCACCAGTGACGTGTAATCCTGAATCAGATCTTTGAGGAGTTATCCCTAAGATATCAGACCAGGCTTGCTGAATGCTGTCAGCCGCACTCAAATTGCCACTCTGCTTCTGTTTCTTTCATGTTAAGAACGCGCTCTTCATTACTGACAGGAGATTTCAATAAGGGCTTAAAATCTGAGAGTGCAGGATTGTTGAGAGAAGTCAAACCAGGGCCCTTTTCTCACAACAGTAGTTGCCATCTTCAGTGATTTAGATTTTTTTTCAAAATTAATTCCTGTTAAAGGGTAAGATTGTGATGTAATTGTTAGGTTGGGATGCCAGGATGCCTAGTAAATAAAGTGTCAGAAAGGTAGGGTGCTAAGGTACCAGGTAGGCATGACACAAGGTAGGAAGGTTCCCAAGTAAGTAAAGGAGTGTTCAGGGTAGGTCAAGGTAGTTTGGAGAAATTTACCTGGTTGGAAGGATGCATCTGTTTGGTGCCATGATGCCAAGTGAGGTATTGAATCCTGGTGAAGGGACAAGCGATGCTCAGTCTGCTGGTGGGGTTGCATCAATGTCAGGCCCAGCAGTGGATGGGGATGGTAAGGGTCTTGTTGTTCAGCAATAGTGCAAGAGGTGGGGGGCTTGGCAGTCAGTTACCAGATGGAGGGTGATATCAGGTCTTTTGGGACAGAATGCGTTGTTGGGTCCAGTGGCAGAAGGCTGTCAGATGGATTGTTCCTGTGGGTGTTGGTTTCAGTGCCTTGGGCGAGGATGTTAGGTCTGGTGCTGAGTGTGCAGTTTGTGGGTAGGCATGGATGGGGATCAGGGCAGGATGGCCCAGATAGACAGGGGATGAGAACCCCAAAGACTAAACAGCAATTTATTCTTTTACCTAGGTTTCCACAAACAGGCCTTTAAGAATATTGTGTCAAGTAAAGGCACAGCAGTTCTTTCAAATTTTGTAGGAAATGTGATATCGGGGAAAGAATTGGTTGGGGGGGGGCTGCATATTTGAGAGTGGGGTTTCTTGTTGCTGTTAATGTCTTCCTATACATTGTGTCATGGAATGTATGCAGACAACTCATGACCACTGCATTATCTCAACAGCCGTGCGGATTCTCTTGTTTTCACTCATCTGAGCCAGACTGGTCACATACCGGTAGACACAGTGACTCAATAGTTAGTCTCACAGCACCAGGAACCTACATTCAACCTTGGGGGCTATGGTCTGGTGGAGTTTGCACGTTCTCTCGTGTCCGCATGGGTTTCTTCCAGGTGCTCTGCTATCCTCCTACAATCGAAAGATGTGCAGGTGAGATGGATTGACAATGCTAAATTGCCTGAAGTGTCCAGGGATGTATAGGCTGGGTGGGTTAGCCATGGAAAACGTCCGTTTACATGGATAGGGTGAGTCTGGGTGGGATGCACTTCGGAGGGTCGGTGTGGACTTGTTGGGCCAAATAGCCTCTGTCCACACTTGTAGAAATTCAATGAATTAACCAGAAAGGAATAGTTCAACTGGCCCTGAAGGTGTTTTTACTCCACATGGGTAACACTCTAGCTCCCTATTTTCTCCACCAGATGTTAAAGGCAAGAGAAATTCTAATCAGTTGAACACATCAAATAAGGAAGGTCATTAGAGGAAAGCAGTGATCGTATGTAAACACATTTCATACATAAACAATGGAAACATTATTATTATGACTGCTGCACAAGAACTAGTGGGTCCTGTGTCCCGAAAGAAATAGTGACCTGCTGCATTGTATTTCTGTGATTGCATCATCTGGCATTCTGCAAAACATCAATTTGTGACAATTTTACCCACTTTCCACTGGGTTTAAAATAGGACTATTATTAGATCACCAGCAATTTCCAGGGCTTCTAGGGGCCATTTCCACTCTCATTGCTTGATAACAACCTGTTATTTTGGGGATCAAGTCCCTCAGAAGAACCCACCAAATGAATTCTCATTTCAATGGAATGAAAATTATAAAATGATTTCTGGCCTTGTCCAGCAGGTGGCAGGGTTCCCTGCCTCCAGCCTCCACATATTCTTGCTCTCAGGTAGTGCTCCAGTGTGCCAGAGAGGGTTTGTCTTCTGGCCCTGATCTCAGCCAACGTTACTTCTGCTGTAGCTTCTGAGAAACTTGAGAAATTTGGGGAGGTTTTGAATTCTCCATAGTGCTCCCACTCTGACCTTTCTGTCTTCAGCCTGCTGCAGTGTTCGAAAGAAACATATCTTAAAGCTTTAGGAACAACATCTCATGTTTCATTCAGACAGTACTGTCTTTTGGGCCTAACACTGAGTTCAACAATTGCAGATTGTATCCTCTGAACCTTTTCTGCTTTGTTTTGTGCTTTTTCAGCTGATTTTCTTTACTGTTGCTCTGGCTTCTTCATTATTTTCCCTGCATTCGAATGACTGCTCTCCAACAATTCTTGTCACAGTTAAACACATTTTTCATTTCATTATAATACCCATAACACTCCCTTGACTTTTGTACCCTGAGTTCTCTTTTTGTCGTTCAATTCAACTTCCTACGATCCTATCAGGGACCACCCCGTTAGTTCTTCCTTCTTCCTTTCTCTCCTCCATTTTCTCAAAAGCAGTTTATTGAATTGTTGAAGAAGGGACGCAGATATGAAATGTTGGTCTGGAATGTACTGGCTCTGATGAGTTGGGATGGGAGGCGAGAGACCCTGTGAAGAGGTTGTTGGGAGTCAGAGCAGATAGACTTTTATCTGGCTGTTAAGGACATTTTACCAGCTGGCTGGATGGAGTAGCTTCTCAAAGCTGGGCAGTTGATTATGATCACACTAATAACCCAAATAGGAGCTGTTTTATATAGGTATGGGCTTATGGTGACACAGCACCCACTCCCCCCAAGATGTGGCCAACCAGCAGTGGGAGAGAAAGGTTTGATGGAACAAAGTAGGGAATGTGGATAGGGCAGTGGCACACATAACCCCAATAAATCCCCATCCCCCGACCCCTTCCCAAAGTGAATTGCTCACCCTCACTTCATGACTTTTAACTTTTACTGACATGCTCAGCTGCCAAGGTTTTTTCACAGTGATCGCTTTTTCCTGACAATTCACAGGCTGTCCGTTATAAAATTGTCTTGCTTCCAGGAAGCGTGGGCTTGGCATCCTCTATTTCCTGTAAGGAGGTGGTTTCCAATGCACCACTTAAAATCCAGCCCATTACAAAGTTTCGCTTTAAAGATGCTGTCCGACCTGTTAAGCATTTGTAGCATTTTCTGCCCGTATTTGAAAAATTCCAGTGTTGGCAGAAAACCCCGTGTAGGCGGGTCTCCACCCTTCCTAGCTTACCAGCAGCACCAGGAAAATCTAGGGCTGCTCATTTAGAATGGAAGACGTACTGAGAAATACCATTGATGTCTTCACTTGAATCAAACAGCAAGCTGATTCACCCAAGAACTCTGGAACTGGGAAAAACAAAGCATTGGAACGATATTTGGAAAAGAAGGTGGTTAAAAATGTATCAGTGATACTGGGAACTGCAGATGCTGGAGAATTCCATGGTAATAAAATGTGAGGCTGGATGAACACAGCAGGCCAAGCAGCATCTCAGGAGCACAAAAGCTGACGTTTCGGGCCTAGACCCTTCATCAGAGAGGGGGAATGGGGTGAGGGTTCTGGAATAAATAGGGAGAGAGGGGGAGGCGGACCGAAGATGGAGAGAAAAGAAGATAGGTGGAGAGAGTATAGGTGGGGAGGTAGGGAAGGGATAGGTCAGTCCAGGGAAGACGGACAGGTCAAGGAGGTGGGATGAGGTTAGTAGGTAGATGGGGGTGCGGCTTGAGGTGGGAGGAAGGGTACCAGCTTGTAACTGATGTCCTTTTCAAGCCCACCGACTCCCACAACTACCTAGAATACACCCTCCTGCAAAAATTCCATCCCCTATTCCCAATTCCTCCGCCTCCGCCACATCTGCCCCCACGATAAGACATTCCACTCCCGCACATCCCAGATGTCCAAGTTCTTTAAGGACCGCAACTTTCCCCCCACAGTGATCGAGAACGCCCTTGACCGCGTCTCCCGTATTTCCTGCAACACATCCCTCACACCCCGCCACCCCCACAACCGCCCTAAGAGGATCCCCCTCGTTCTCACACACCACCCCACCAACCTCCGGATACAACACATCATCCTCCGACACTTTCGCCATCTACAATCCGACCCCACCACCCAAGACATTTTTCCATCCCCACCTCTGTCTGCTTTCCGGAGAGACCACTCTCTCCGTGACTTCCTTGTTCAATCCACACTGCCCTCCAACCCCATCGCACCCGGCACCTTCCCCTGCAACCGCAGGAAATGCTACACTTGCCCGCACACCTCCTCCCTCACCCCTATCCCAGGCCCCAAGATGACATTCCACATCAAGCAGAGGTTCACCTGCACATCTGCCAATGTGGTATACTGCATCCACTCTACCCGGTGTGGCTTCCTCTACATTGGGGAAACCAAGCAGAGGCTTGGAGACCGCTTTGCAGAACACCTCCGCTCGGTTCGCAACAAACAACTGCACCTCCCAGTCGCAAACCATTTCCACTCCCCCTCCCATTCTCTAGATGACATGTCCATCATGGGCCTCCTGCAGTGCCACAATGATGCCACCTGAAGGTTGCAGGAACAGCAACTCATATTCCGCCTGGGAACCCTGCAGCCTAATGGTATCAATGTGGACTTCACCAGTTTCAAAATCTCCCCTTCCCCTACTGCATCCCTAAACCAGCCCAGTTCGTCCCCTCCCCCCACTGCACCACACAACCAGCCTACCTCTTCCCCTCCACCCACTGCATCCCAAAACCAGTCCAACATGTCTCTGCCTCCCTAACCGGTTCTTCCTCTCACCCATCCCTTCCTCCCACTCCAAGCTGCACCCCCATCTACCTACTAACCTCATCCCACCTCCTTGACCTGTCCGTCTTCCCTGGACTGACCTATCCCCTCCCTACCTCCCCACCTATACTCTCTCCACCTATCTTCTTTTCTCTCCGTCTTCGGTCCACCTCCCCCCCCCTCCCTATTTATTCCAGTTCCCTCTCCCCATCCCCCTCTCTGATGAAGGGTCTAGGCCCGAAACGTCAGCTTTTGTGCTCCTGAGATGCAGCTTGGCCTGCTGTGTTCATCCAGCCTCAC